>NC_087440.1:68193908-68818908 GCF_036321535.1 Camelus dromedarius
TTTCTTTGGCTTGGGAGGCCCTTCACTGTCTTCTGAGACACATCCATATCCTCCTCCTCCCAAGTGAAATGCCTCCCTCTGTGACACCCCCGGACCCCGCCTCCTGGCTCCTGGGCATCAGACTCCGATGCTCCCCTCCTTCAGCCCCCACGCCTCCCTTGACTTCGAATCCTATCAATTCTGCTTCGTTCTGTTCTTCCTGCCTCTGCCTTTGCTGAGGTCCAGTCCATGGCTGTTTGCAGTCACATCCCTGTGCCCAACCAAAAGCTATCCAAATATATTCATTTCCTGCTGAAAACATCTTGATGGCACACTGCTGGCATCAGAATTCACTCATTTCAACTGCACAAATGTGCACCTTGTGTTCACGACGTGTAAGACTGGTGCTGAGGACATAAAGGCCGAGTCTGTGCCCCGAGAGGGTCCACAGGAGTCTGCCAGTGGGATGGGCACTTAAATGGATGTGGCTTCATGTGAAAAGCACTGAAGTGAAAGGAATTATAAAACATTTTGGAATTTTGGGGGCCGGAGATTAGAAGGAACTACAGAAGACTGGTGACATTTGAGCTGAGGCTTAAGGGGTAAATAGGCATTTGTCAAGTGGACACTGATGAAAGGGAGGCTGAGGGATCTTTCAGGAAAAAGAAATGATCTGAGTAAAGGCATCAAATTATGGAAGCCCCTGAGTGTTTCAGGGCCTCCAAATGGGTAGTCATTGTCCCTGGCCATCACTGTCACGTGCCACACGTACCACCTTTAGCAGAAGACCATCAAAATTAGGACAGAGTACAGCGGTCCATTCTGGCTGCTACACCAGGTGGGAAGCCAGTTATCTAAATAACACACCCAATTTAGAATGTATCCTCCTTCCTACAGAACCTACTGCGGAGCTATGGAAGGGAAGGACAAGAGAAGAGGAAACATCCAGCCCTGATGCCCAGAGACACTACAGGGAAGCCCATAGACCAGTCTTCAGTGGCATCTCTCTTGGGATGAGGACGAGGCGTTCCCATTGCCCTAGGATAACGATATCCAGTGACAATGACCACTGATGCCCTGGAGACTCATCCCTTAGAATGCTGGCTGCTCAGCACAAACCACGTGCCACAGGAGACCAGTGATGGACAGTAAAGGGCATTGTCCCTGAGCACAAAGTGTTCACAGTCTTGGTGCACGGATGAGACCCATGCAGATACCAAGTGAGCATGGCAGCATACATGGCACATACAACAAAGGGAATATATGAAAATAGCCGATCACAGCAGTAACTGAGCTCTTCAGAATGTAAAGTTACAGTGTGGGCTGGAGTCATTGGAGTGGGTTCACGAAGTCGACGAGTGGGGCACAAGCTGAACCACAGAGGTTGGGACAGTAAAGAAGAAAGACAAAGAGCAACCCGAAAGAGCACCATTAGCTCATCCATGAGCCATGACACACAGCCCCTTAGGACTGGAAGACGTCCTGATGCGCGTCCATGCAAATTCGTAGCCATCACAAAACCCTCCTGCAGCACCCCGACCATTCAGGCTCCTAACTGGGTGCTGTCAGGGCACAAAAGAAATGAACTGAGTGGAGAGACCATGCAGCAGAAACACATCTCTCTCTGTGCTGCCTCTCCTGTGAGTGACATCTTTCCCAAGGGGCCAGCATCCGAAATCTTAAAATGTCTTGCACTGGGGCTCAGGGCACAACCCTTCCCCCTGACCCCGTATGTAGCTCAGCAAAAATGTCATCCCCACCCAGGGTGACAGCTTTGCCCTGCAGGACAGAAGCAGTCAGGCTCCATCCTCGGCATCCATCCATATTCATGGGAATTGTTCATGCTTGGACCTATATAGCCCTGTGTGGGATGCCAGCCTGGGAGTGGGGCTGATGGTCCCCAGAAGTGCACTCCAGGAATTAGCCTACAGCCATCTGCTTCTCCTCCAAGTAGCTCAGGCCCTGGGAGGAATAAACAGCTGTTGTCACTGCAGTCCCAGAGGAGCCTGAAATAGGGCAAGGAGGAAGGGGGGTGGCACCTTTCAGAGCCAAGGCCGCTCCTGAGAGCGTTTGAAGGTTATTAGTGTGGCTATAATCAGACCGTTAGCCAAATGCTGGTGGAGAATGAAGTGGCTTTGAAATTGCTTTTCAGAGACAGCAGAGCCTGTGTGGGTATAATCTATGCATATGATCTCCTTCAAGCAGCTCTTCAGCCTTCAGTCCTACAAGACCAAGAAGCCAGGACTCAGGTCCCCAGCTAACCCAGTCAGAACTATGTGCGTGCCTGGCCCTCAAAAGGGACTAAAGCCCTGCCCTCTCCCTGTTCCACCTGCCCCAGGTGAGCAAGTAGAGACCATGAGGCAGAGCCCAGGGGCCCAGCGGACTCCTAAATGCTTCTTTTTGGTTCACAGGCAGGTGGCCTCATTCTGCACCCCAGCATGTGCAGGGTCCTGGGCCCAGCATGGCCACCCGATCCCTTCAGGCTTCCCAGCAGCAGCCTGGTTTCTAGGGGCAGCCTCCCGATGAAAGAGGGGTCCTCAGAGTCCCCTAGGGATGAAGACTCCTGCCCAGGCCCTCTTCTTCTAAGGCTGCAGAAAGAGGAAAGGGTCTCCCACCTGCTCCTCCTTGAGGGTCCTTGTCTTCCTTCACGACTCCCCCAGTCACCCACTTCCCCAGACAAAGTTTGTCTCATTCTCTCCATCCTCCTCCTCCACATCCAATCAATTACAGCCTCTATCCTTGTGTCCCTCCAGCCCAGCCACTCCCTGCCCCCCTCACCACTCCAGTTGTTTCTGGCTCCCACCACGATGGCCCGGCTGGGCCCTCTAAGAGCCGTTCAGTCTCCACACTGCAGCCAGGATCATCTCCTAGAAATTTCAGGTCTGATTCTCCCATGCCTCTGATCGATCTTCCATAGCTCTCATCCCTAGAATGCTGCCCAGATGCCACATGTGACTCCTGTCCCCTCCACGAGCCCCTGCTGCAGTCGTATTGGAAGAGCTCAGGGTGCCCCAGCAGGTCTGCTTTCTGTCACTAGCAGCCTTTGCACATGCTGCTGCCTCTGCCTGGAATGCTTTCCCTTCTCCTCCCTGCTCGACTAAATTCTGCTCTTTCTTCAGAGCTCGGCTCAGGTTTCTCCTTCTCTGATCCCTCTTTCCCCCAAGTCTGGGGCAACGGCCCTCCTTATGGACTTGCTGCAGTGTATATGTCCGTCTCTGTCCCGTGCTGGTCTATGGGCTCCTTTAGGGTAAGGGTGCTGTTGTGGTCAACTTTGTATCCCTTAACCTACTACGGCACGTAACACTTAAAAAGCACTTCAGAAACATGGGATGGTTGAATTCATGAAATAAAATACTGGAGGAGGTTGAAAATCATTCAGTGGCTCAAAGGGCCAATAACTTGGGGTGTGCGCAGTTGTGGATTGAGATGGGAGAACCACACGTGCGAGTCACACGTGCAGAACTAAGAACTGTTTTCAAATGAAGTACCTTGAGCTTCAGCTCAAGTTTCCCCTACACTTTTGACTGGTGCAGTCCCCCTAGACCCAACCAGTCAAACGTGTTGTGTCTTGGTTCTGTGAGTCTTATCACCAACCAAGGAATGAGGTTTGTTAATGAGCATGTCATGTAGCCAGACTAGTGTTGGATGAATGACTTGGTTATGATGCAAAACTAGGAGCATAATCGTAGCTTCCACCCCACATCGTTCCCTTACCATGGGAACTTTGATGTGCCCAGATGTGCTTTTCAACCCTGGGTTGGATAAAATAACCTTTGACACAGTTGTTCACTCTATTCCGAGTAGGTTGGTGAAAGTGATGCAAAAACACAATCTTCTGAATTGGTGTATGCTGGTTTCAGGAACAAGGGAAGGGAGGCCAGTTGAATTACATCCCAACTCACAAAATGGAAACTACTCTGGCTCAGCCTTCTTGGGCCAGTGTTTCTGTCAACCCTCTGTGGTGCTCCCAGGCCTCCCCAGGTCTCTTTCACAAGCTGGCAGATGTTTTCATTGCAATGCTGGCAAAATGACATCCAGATGGTCACCCATATGGTGCCAGTTTGGATCTGACTCCTGGAGAAAATTCTGGAAGCCCATTCAGCTATGAAGGACTCCCACTATCTTCCTGCATAGGGTCCAAAGCTGATTGCTCACGGGGACACAGGTGGAAAGCAGGTGTTTCACATAAATGGACCACCCTCTGTTAATCACCACCAATTGAGCCAGTGGTTCAGGAGAACACAAAATGAGACAGAATCATCATCCAAGAGGTGAAATGAACTGGTGGCCAGAGAGGCAAGGGATGGGTCTGGATTCCCACAACATAATGAACATATTTCAGGCAGGTTTTGCTTCAGAACATGCCAGAAACTTAGAGACAGAAGGTGTGGGGACTTCAGAGTTAATTCCAACTGATGCGATTTTTAGGAGTATTCAGTCTATTAAGTTCAGTCTAATCAGGATCCAATAAGCTGCAGTGAAGTCTCAGCCAAGGTTTCAGCCAACTCCTCAGGGGGCTCTGAAGCTGGGAAGGTCCTCAGAGTTGTCTCAAGGTGGGTCTGAGATGTAGCTTCTAGACCCTAATTTTGACCAGTCATTACATTCAGGCTACCCAGGAAAGCAATGTGAACTTGGACTAGGTAACTGTCTTCAGCCTAGGGCAATTCTCCCAGCAGCCTGAAGAATACGTCCTTCAGTCCTGAGGGTTTCGAGGCATCACATCGAAGCATCTACCTCTTCTCCCTTTTGCCTCATCCCCAACATCCCATGAGAGATTAGATGTGTCTTGGGGGGGTCTACCTTCTATACATCTCCCCCATCCAACCTCTTCTCCCCTTCCATCTTGCCACTAGTTCCAGTCTCTAATTCCTCACCTGGACTAGGTATTCAACCTGCCCTCCCTGGCCCTCTCCAGTCTATACTCCACAGGGCTGCCATGAGACCGTCTTATGTTTCTGAGACAAATCTGAGCCCATTACTCCACCATTTAAAACTCTTCAGTAGCTATCTTCAGAATAAAATCTGAGTTCTCTGCAGGATGAAATCTGAATTTCAGATCACAGAATTTCAGATCCCTCCTGATCTGGCCCCTGTCGATGCCTCCATTCTCCTCTCTCCCTACCCCGACCCCGGAATGCTATGTTCAGCCTTTATTCATGACTTCGTGTTCCCTAAGTGTTCCTTTGGACATGTGGTGCTTTGGTCAGGAGGGCCTCTCCAATCTCTACCTCTCTGACCTTTAGGACTCATTGCAAGGCTCACCCTCTTCTGAAACAATATACTCGTCATGATCCAGCCACAGTACCCACCTCCCACCCCCAGGTCACCTTGGTCTTCCCTCTACACTAGCATTCACAGCTCTCTTATGATGACCTGACGCCTTGCCCCGCTTCTCTGTGACACATGGAGATCCTTAAGAATGAAGACTGTATCAGATTCTTTATAATATCCCCCAATACTATCACAGAACATGGCACATGGTAGGCACTCAGTAAACATTTGATGAATGAATCAAGTGGTCAACCAATGAGAATAAGAGAATAAGTAATGTTATCTATTTAATACCAAAACAAGGGACTTAAAGAGGTTAATCCACCCAATAGAGACATAATAGCCACAAGGAATGGACGGATTGAATCCTCACACCAGGACAACAGCCCCAAGATTGTGTGTAGCTGTGATGGCCCACAGTCCCTGAGCATGGTTTTCATGTAAATTGAGCCTCCACGGTGTCTTGTTTGTGTTTCTGGTAAGCTGGTGGGACGTGTCCGTGAGAAGCCCCCTGTGGCTCACCAAGCACTCCAGCAAGTCCCTTTTTCACATGCCCTCCTGCGCTGTGGGGACTGAGAACTGAAAACCACACCCATTCCTAGACCCCACGTGACCAACTTTCCGCCCAACAGACGTGCCCAGCAGACAATCAGAAGATAGAAGTGAGTAATGTGAGGGGGCAGCCACATGCTGGGAGATCTGAACTGGTGACGGAGGTGCTGGGTTTAAGGGGGAAAGCTGTGGTGGACGTTCCATGGCCTGGTCCCTGCCTCGGGGATAATGAAGTGGCCCAGGTGGGCCCAGCAGTGGGTTTCTGCTCCAACCGTCATTAGGTGGTTTCCTGACTCTTTGGTAAAATTGATGCCATACCTTGTAATAAATCCCTTTATCCTTAAAGTGGCGACTGAGCCATAAACCCATTCACAAGGAGGCCTGAGGATTCTCCTTGGAAAAGGGTTCATCCTTGGGGGGTAGAAGCGGCGGTGTGATCAACTTAGCCTGGCAACAAAACTTCTGTCATCGGCAGAATTCCGTCCTTTGGATGTGTCTCTGGCCCAGCCCACCGAGACTCCTAGCTGAATCCCATTAAGAACAGAACTGGCAGTAAAAATAGAAAGAATGGTCGACTAACACCACGTCAGCCACTGAGGCACAGCCCGCCCCTCCAGCTGAGGAGAAAGATGGCTTCTACCCCAACTGTGCTTCAAATTATTCTGCAGTTCTGGCATCCCAAAGGTTCCAAAGGCTTCCATTAGAGGGGGTGTCATCCCCCTCAGGAGTTGGCAGCGCCCCATCTGATGTCCACGGGAGGCTCTAGAACTCTCAGAGCTTAGAGCTGGAGCAGTGGCTGTGCTGGCAAGGGGAGGCCTTGTTTGTGACTCAGGTGCAACCCTCCCTGGGGACTCCCAGGGATATTTGTGCAGGGGAAGCTGCTGGGGTGCAGGTGAGACACTACCTGGGGACTCCTGTGATACTGGGGGAACTCTTGTCCATGAGACCCTGTGAGATTCCCCTGGGAGTCCCCAGAGCTACTTGGGGAAGACTTGTTTGTGATCTGATGCATGGAATTCCCCAGGGACTCTCATAAATGTTGTCAAGGGGTGTCTCGTCTGGGAGCACATGTGGGACCGGACCTAGGGATTCCCAGAAAGACCTGGGGGGCGGCTGTCATTCGTGAGCTCGTGGGATACATCCCTGGGGACTCCCACCTCTATGTGGGGGAACTGTTGTGAGAATATGTGAGGCACTCCTGGGCTCAAAACATTCAGGGGGCCCTTTGCAGGGGTTAGACATTCTGCATGATCAGTTTGAGGCAGGGTCCAGTGAAATTTAAGGGTTATGATCCATGTGACCTTTTTACCCACAGGCCTGGGGGCATTTTGACATTCATTTTGATTACTGAAAATGCCACCCCTCCCCCGTCCTGGGGGACAAACTTATTATTTAGGTCTGGCAATTCTTTTGTTGCGGTTACTGTCAAAACTTGCTGGCCTGGGAGCCATTTTGACCCTGTCTGGTGACCTTGCATATCACTGTTGTGCTCCATTAGGCAAAAAGTTACAATTTAACTCTCAGAAGGCAAGCTGTTGTCCCTCTTTTCTGGGGACAGAGTTGCCCCCTTGCTATTTACAGAAATAAATGCAAACTTTCACAAACTGAGCGGTGTGAAAGAAGGAGTGTGCTGGGTCCCTGGGGGTCCCAGGTGTCCCCCAGAGCCAGCGCCTGGCTCTCTGGTCAGCTACCCGCATGTTTCTCTGCTCCCCTGACTCCAACGCCGAACACTTTCATCCGCTGCGATCTCTTTGCAGAGATGGGAAACGTGACTCAGAAACCCATTTGAGAACAAAGGATATGAATGAACAATTCACAGAGGAGGGAAAACAAATGACGGTCAAACACTTGGAAAGATATCCAACCACACTAATAGTTTAAGAAATGCAGCTTAAGGGGAGAGAGTATATAGCTCAGTGGTAGAGTGTGTGCTTAGCATGTACAGGTCCTGGGTTCGATCTCCAGTACCTCCATTAAAATAAATACATAAACCTAATTACCGCCCCCTCCCCCAAAAAGAAATACCGCTTAAAACCAGCTACCATTACCACCCATTAAATTAACAACTTTTTTTTTTTTTTTTTTTTTTTTGCAAATAAGGATATCCAGAGCCGGCAATAGTGATATAAAGTGTGGTTTTCACCTGCAATTGGTGGCACTTTAAATTGATGCAAATTTTGGGAACCAATGTGGCTACCGCCAAATATCAAAAAACCCTTAATATGCTCTAACTTTTGACCCTGTTACTCTGCTTCTAGGAATCTACCCTAAGGAGCAAACCAGATTTCTGCAGAAGGCTATGCATTATACTGTTATTAGGGCAATCACAAAATGAAAGTTGAAACAGAAATGCCCAATAGAAAGAGAACTATTTAATAAAAAATGATACATTTGTATGGCAGAATATTAACAAATAATAAATATGTTTTCAAACAAAATAAATGCATGAAGAATTGCTTACAATACAATATTAAGTTGGGAAAACACAGAGTTCAAAAACACATGGGACTATCTCACAAAAGACTTGACTGAAAAAAAAAAATCTTAGAACTAAATAAGATGATAATCCAATTAAAAAGTGGGCAAAAGATTGAAGTCACTTCACAAAGGAAGCTATGTAAACAGCCATTAAGCAGATGAAAAGATGCTCAACATTAGTAATCATCAGAGAAGTGCAAATTAAACCAATGAAATGCCACTGCACACCCACAGAAAGTCTAACATTAAAAAGGTGCATAATACTAAATATACTGCAAAGACGTGGAGAAACCAGAAATCTCATTTTTTGCTGGTAAGAGTTAGAAACAGTCCAACTTTGGAGGGCAGATTCTCATAAAGTTAAACACACTCTTACTACATAACCTAGCCGTCCCACTCCTAGGTATTTAACCAAGAGAAATAAAAGTACACATCCACAAAAAATACTTGAATATGAACACTCATCATCACTTCATCAAAATTGACAACAACCCAAATGGTCACCAATAGGTGAATGGATGAACAAATTGTGGCCCATATGTATAGTGGAATATTACTCAGCAATAAAAAGAACACACTGTTGATGTATACAACAACCCGGGAGAATCTCACAAACATTACACTGAGAATGAGAAGCTAGGCACAAAAGTGTATATACTGTACGTTCCATTTATACAAAACCATTGGACAGGCAAAAACTGGAGCAGGACAGAGGTCCCCTGGAGGAGAGCCTCCAGAACAGCAAACAACAAACTTCCAAAACAACAAACTTGCTTGATTACCTGACTGGATGGAAAAGCTGGAGTGAAATAGAGAATTTGGTAAAGACAAAGAAAAAGGACCACAAAACCCTAGGCAAAACACAGAGCTGTTCTAGCAGCAAATGCATCCTCGGAGCACCACCTGGCTCTGCAGGGAACTGCAGACGTAACCCCCGTGACATGCACACTGTTTACTGATTCTTACTTTTCCAGATGAATTTATAGGAAGGCTGGAAAATTTAATTGTTCAGGACCATCATGTAAATGTCAACATGGAAAAAGCCAAGGTACTGCAGACAGAAGTTGATGGATGGAATATGGGGAAGAGAGATGAAAAAAGATGTATGTGTGTGTTTTGGGGTGAGGTAGGGGGTGTTAATAACGTCCCTATAGAAAATGAAGGGTCAACATAACTGTATACAGTTGATAGAGCAAGATTAAAAGGATCGACGTTTAGTGCTTACAGTAAAAAGTAAACAAGAGAGGAATTCCCGCCACGGAGGAGACGGGGACACAGAAGCCATACCACGAGAGCAGGAACTCTAGCAGATAATGTCAAACATTGATAAGCAGGAAATAGCGGTGGACTCATGTCAACTGGAAATACAGGCTGACATAACCACCAGAAGAAAATACCGGAAGGGCTAAAAGCAGCTGCCTCTGAGGATCAGGACTAGGGATGGGAGGAGGGAGAAAACAGGACTGCTTTTCATCCTAAACTCTTCTTTTTAAAAAAAAATTTTATTTATTTAATTTTTTATTTTGGGGGGGAGATAATTAGGTTTTTTTTTTAATGATGCTACTGGGGGTTGAACCCAGGACCTCACGCATGCTAAGCATGCAGTTTACCAGTTAAGCTATACTCTTGCCATTTTTATTTAACCATGTGTACATATTACTTCATTAAAATTTTAAAAAATTTAATATGTATCGTTACATATAATTGAATCACTTTACAGTACACCTGAAACATTGTACATTGACTACATTTCAATAAAAAATAAGAATTTAAAAAATTTAAATAAACTGTACACAGTATGCAATTGTCAATATTGTAAAATATATAGAAATAAATTCGTAGGAAAAAAAAGCCTTGACGGAAATATAATAGCTATGCCTGGATGAAAGTTTTATGATGTTATTAGCCTCTTCTCAAAACTTTTCCATTTTTCCAGATTTTCTGTAATAAGCATCCACTATTTTTATAAATAGGAAGAAAGTTACATAAGGAATCAAAATGATGTTTAGGGACAACTTTTAAATGATGTTAGAAATGAAGCGATGGAACCAAAATTGCATATGAAAATGAATTCGATAATTTAAAACAATATGCATAAAAGTAGAGCAACTTAAGAAAATATTAATAGTCATTATCTTGATGGTGGAATTATGGGTGATTTTTTCTATCTCATCTCTCCTTTTTTCCCCAACATACGTTTTTCATAATAAGTATATTAAACCAGGTTTGGCTGGAGAACTACGTTTGATCTCTCCTCTGGCTTCAGGCCAGAATAACTGTGTCATGCCTCTGGGTGGTGCTGACACCTAGAAGGCCCTCGTGCTTGCAGCGTTAACAGAACTAAATGCAAATGAGGTTCTCTGGAGACTGCTTCTAATTGAGTCGATTGGCTTCAGTCACTCACTCAGCATTCATCTAGTGCCTACCTGTCCTTTGACCTGCGTGGGGGTGGCAAGCAGAGGGTGCCAGCTCACACTGATCTTGTTGTGTGGCAGACCAGTTTGCAGAAGAGAATAAACACCCATAGGTGGAAAACGTGCCCAGAGCTACAACAAATGGATACATCCAGCCCGAGGGATGGGGGTCCTGTCTAGGCCGGCCCCACCTTGGAATCCCCAGTGGAATCCTGGATGGCATCTTCTCCTCTCTCCTCCTCCAACAGAGGCCCTGGGAAGCCAGTTCCCCACCTTCTCCCCAGCCCCATGAGGTGAGAGTCCTGCAAAT
This sequence comes from Camelus dromedarius, assembly GCF_036321535.1. NCBI lineage: Eukaryota > Metazoa > Chordata > Mammalia > Artiodactyla > Camelidae > Camelus > Camelus dromedarius. The sequence continues at coordinate 68,204,913 of NC_087440.1, forward strand.
ATCCAAAATAAGGATGAACTGCAACAAAGCCATGGGATTTTTTCCCATCCAACCGCACTTGACTCCAGTAGAGCTAGGCTTACTCAAGTCTTCCCATGGAGAAGGGAAGAAGCCAAGAAGAAAAATAAAGTGTATCCAGAGCTCTCTCTGAAAATGCTCTCCAAGGGATAACTAAGAAGTTACCAGTGTGTCCTCTGGCCAAGTGCATCCACGAGACTTTCTGATGATCTCAGCCAAATTGGCTAGCTCCCGAGAGACTGTCAACAACAAGAAATGTATGGCATGGACAGGGGTGCACAGAGGTTTGTATTTCAAGCAACAGAATTTCCTCAGCTGTCTCTGTCTCCACCTGCAATTGCATCAAGTCCAAAGTAAATACAAAAGAATGTTAAATTGAAAGTTTTGCCTGAGGCACCATGACACAATAGGTGTGACGTTCTGATTTGGTATCAGAAGAAGATGCACATTTTTTAAGATAAGACCCCCAAAATTTGTTACAGAGCTCCAACTTCTCACTTACACCCACACTGAGGGTATAAAATGGTCTGGCTTTTAGAAATTAAAGAATAGCGTTTGTAGAGAAGATTAATTTAGAAAAAAAAATTATCGATGTGTTGTGAGCCTCACCTCTTCCAAAAGGGAGGATGAGAAGTGCCTGTCCCCCATCTCAAATCTAATGAAAGGGGCTCACATCCAGGAGCCGCTTGCAGTGGCGTCAAGTATGGGCTCCACCAGGTTCAGCTGTGACTGCGGCGGGTGACTTGCTGACACTCCAGTCCCCATGATCTGGGCAGAACTGTACAGAGGGTGTTGGATAGTCACGGGGGCATCTCAGAGGCTGTGATTCCCGGTGGAACATCATTGCCCCTGAACAATCTACTACGTGTGGATAAAGCCAAGGGGCCGCTGCTTGCAGTCCAGAGTCTGACACAGACCTTCTGAGAAGGTATGAGATGCTGCCTGCCCACCACCACCAAGAAAAGGGCTAGCTATTAAGACCAGATCAAAGCAGGGAGTTCAGAAACTCATGAGTTGTTCTTGGTTTCTGCGTTCCCTCACAAAGTGTAACAGTTTAGGACTTGATTATCGCTTTAAGAAGGGTAAGCAGGGGTGACATTGAAGTGTTTTACAGCACTTGTGGTGCAGGTACCCATCAGTCAGAAGAGATGCTTGGCCATCTCAGTGAGACAGTGTCCTGGAGACCCCGTGGGTCAGGGGTCACCCTTTAGTGACTGGGTTGTGCAGAGGTGGGAGAGGGCCCTGGGAGAGGAGTCAGGAGGCTGGCTTGGGACACTAGGCACAGCAGGGGTGGGGCAGGGGTTATTGCCACCGTCAGCCAGTTGGAAGCGTTTCCTATTTTGATCCGCAAGATGGCCAGACCTGTGCGTCTTAGCTGAATGGCAGCTAGGAGTGGAAACAGTCATAGACTTTGACCCTCAGTATCATTTCAATTGGTGTGTGAGCCAAACCTACCTGATAGTAAGAATCATCTCATGTGCTGGTTAGAGACGCAACTTCCCAGGCCTTGTTGCTGGAGGGGCTGGGAGTCTGCATTTTTACCTCCACCCTATAGCCCTTACGATCTGATGAGCTCAAAAGACAGTAATCTAATCCAGTGTTTCCCGAACACCTCTGGTGACAAGAAACAAATTCCTGGACCCACCCTACCTCTTTTGAATCAGAACTTCCAGGAGAGGGCAGCTGAGTCAGCCAGGGACTTGCTCTGCAATCGAGAAGCAGGTTAGTGGTGGAGGTGGGGCAAGAGCCAAGATCTCTCTTTCCTGGGACAGTAGTTTGTCTTCCCACAAACCCCAAAAGACACTGTATGTTTATTAACCATTTGCCAATTCACATAACAGGGTAGGATTTTGTGAGGTAAGCATTTGACCCTTACTTTACAGACAGAGGAGCCTGGAGCAGGCAAAGTAAACAGTTCAAACGTGGCAGAGCAGATTCAAAGCAGGGTCCTCCTGCCCCATGTGCAGCCCCCGTCTTCCTCTTCCTCCACATCCCCTCTCCAGCAGGAGGTCTGCTGCATTCAAACCACCTCCCCACCCTACCCCCTACCCGACTCCCCCACCACCCCCACCACCCCCACCACCCCCGCAAGATGTAAATACATTTCCCCTTAGTTACCGACTGTTAAGGAAACAAAAAGCCTAGGTCCAACTGTGCCCTTGGGCAAACTCCTGACAGTTCTTTAGTTAGCTGATTGCTTTCCCCCAGCCTTCTAGAAAGATCTTAACAAGTTCTATTTATAGTTGACCCAGAGAGCACCGGTTCTCTCCTTCGGGCTCCTGAGGCCCCAGTCGTTAGGCTATCACGGCTCTGATAGTCTGAGTGTGGGCAGAGTGGGGATTAAAACACTTTTTGCTGGTTACCCCAAAGCCTTGATAACATCACACTATCTTTCACTGGCTGTGCTGGGAGGAAACCACTTCCTCCCTCTCCTGAACTGCTCACACATTTACCAGTTAATTGCCCCAAACCTCAGGTCTGCAGAATTAATTCCGTCTTCAACTGGCCTCTCCTCCTCTGGTCTAGAGTGGGAATATGAAGGAAAGTAAGGCAAGGGATCCCCTCTCCTGCAAGAGACCCTCACAGTGTGGGTACCACCCCGGGGTGACTCCTGAAGGCCACCCCCTTGGGCTCAGCCTCCGCCCGCACGTTCTCCCTTCCACCCTGGATCCCTCCAGCACATCCAGGCCCATTTCTGTGGTCAGTAGTCATGCTTGAAAGCCATCCGGAAATAGTGACTGAGTTACCCTTAACAGCCATATTTTCATAGTCTCTGCTAAGCATGGTGTCTCCCCTAAATGATTCATGGGGGGGACTCTAAGTGCATTTTATTTTCTAATAACCATCTCTCTCTGCCAGTCCATTATAGATGAACTAAGATACGGAAGAGTAGTGAGCCCTTATGAAAGATTATGAAAGATTACCCACAGCGTGCCCAAAATGACCACGCTGACCTTAGCAATATTAATCCCTGGCCCGATTTTGCTGAATATGTCATACACATCCTCAGGTCACTGGAACAATGGTTCAGTGTGTTTTTCTCTCGGTATTAAGCAACTTGTGTATATGGTTGGATCATGAGTGTGAGTGTGCAGGCCCAAATCACAACCTTTGGAGCCTAGAATTAGAAGGTGGCATGAACGGTCCAAAGGTCATCTAGTTCATCCCCCCACATCTCCAGAGGTATTACATAAATCACTCCAGACAAACTCATGGGCAAACTCTTTAAAAAAAAATAAATGTAACCCGAGGAAGATGTCCAGCCTTTTTTCTGTAATCTGTTTGGTTGCTTGGCAGGTCTTATGAAGGTCCTCACACCGTTGTGATGGATTTCCTCCTTTTTCTCTACTGCAGATGGAGAACAGCTCACTGAATGAATAGGCTGATTTACCATCAGTAAATTATGAGATGGTGCCTGTGTTTACACTTCTATTCTCCATCAAGGCATCTGTTTATTTAATTGATGGCCTCTTGCCTTCTCTAAAGGTTACTTTGATATTTAGCAGGGTGTTGGAAGAGGCTGAGAAGTGATCAATTGCAGCTGCAGCGGCTCTTCTCCACCATCACCACCATCATACAATCGCAAACCCTTGCAGAGTAGACTCCACTCGTTCCATGCTGCTTGGGTTGCCTGGCTCTAGGGAAAGTCACCATTGAGCCACGATCGCTAAACTTGATCATCTCTTCTTGGTTCTGATATGGCTTGAACTCTCAAACATTCATGTGAGAAGCACTTGAAGGAACCAGGGTCATACAGTCTAGAGGAGAAGACACTCAGGGGAACAGAATGCTGGGTTCAAGGATCTGGCTTCCTTGGCATGCCCTATATTAGTTTTCCTACTTTCTATTCCATTCCCATTAGTTTTTCTATAGCTATGACAGAGTGCCTTAAAACCACACAGATTTATTATCTTTTGGTTCTGAGGGTCAGAGGTCCTAAAAGCAAGGTGTCAGTAGGGCTGCATTCCTTTCTAGAGGCACTAGGGGAGAATCCACTATCTCGCCTTTTCCAGTTTCTAGATGCTGCCCACATTCCTTGATTCAGGCTCCTTCCTCTATCCTCAAACCCAAGAATGGCTGGTTGAGTCTTTCTCATATCACATCACTCTGAAACTGATTCTTCTGACTCTACCTTTTAAGGACCTTTGTGATTACGTTCGACCCATCTGTATAATCCAGCTTAATCTCTCTATTTTAAGGTCAGCTGATTAGCAACATTAATTCTATCTGTTCCCTTAATTCCCTCTGCAATTCCCCTGTGTCACGTGACATAACAGATTCTGAGGACAAGGATGTAAACATTTTTGAGTTGCCATAACTCTGCCTACTGCAGCCCCTAACGGGTAGGGTTAGGGCCAGCAGATAGACGTTAAGGAGCGTCCAATTCCAGTCCAGTCCAAACGTTCAGGTAGTAAAGAACTTTTTAAGAATCGGGACTGACTAGAGGTAGAATTGCCTACCACTGAAGACACTGAATCCCCAGTTCCTACAGGGCTTCTAGCATTTGCCAAAGGGCCACGTCATCCTAAATAAGTGGTTACTCCACACTCCACTAAGCACTTGTCATAGCTTACATCACTAATTTTCACAAGAGTTCTACTAAATAGAAGTTATTATTTTAAAGAAGATAAATACGATGCTCAGAGAGACACAGGTGGGAATCCCAACTCTGCCTGGTATTAGCAGCATGACCTCAGGCAAGTTACTTAACCTCACCAATCTTCAGATTCCCCACCTGTAAAATGGGCAGACCGAAGGAACCCAGTTGGAGGGACAGTTATGAGGATTAAATAGATAATAATAGCATCTAATTCATTGGTGTGTTGAATCTTGTAGGAAATAGGTTTAGCCCAGTGCCTGTCTCATTGTAAAGGTTCAGTGGTTCTCATTATATTCAGCACCTTACACTTAGCAGGATGTGATGGACTCCTGGAGTCTCTGCCAGCACTTGGAAACCTCCCAGAGTCAGACTATGGGCCTCAGGCATCTAAGTTTTCTCTCCATGTGCCTAACGTCCTGGTCATGGCTGATGGGACCAGCGGTGATCACCTGACTCAAGCCAGACCAATCTCTCAAGCCAGAGATTCTCTCCCAGGAATCTGGAATCAGACACCTGGCAGACATTTGACTAAGTCTGTGTAGGTTACTCTCCCTGGACTTGGAGTTGTGGGACATTCATTTTCACTGAGGAGCAGAGAATAATCAGTCTCAAGAAAATCACAATTAAAGCCGTTGCCCAGAAAGAAGCTGAGGGAAGAGACAGACGAGACGGTTCTCCCCACCCCGCTGCCCTTCCCCTTCTGAACCCACCCCATTGCCGCTCATGTGTTCTTGGGACACCCATGTGTCCTCCTAATATGTCACTCTTTTTCAGCTTAGTGGCCTTAAGTTGATATGTGTATTCACAACCAAAGAGCCTTAACGCACAGATGTTCACAAACATTTGCAGACAGTTGGAACTGAAAGGGACCTGCAGCTCCTCTCTTTGTCTACCCATCAAGGACACTGTGGTGCAGAGAGGTTAGGTGGCTCACTCCAGGTAACACTGAGCCAGTGGCGGAGCCAAGCCCAGCACCTCGAACTTCCCAGAGGCTGCCTGGGTTGAACTCTGCCCTCCACCCCTGGCTGTCTCCAAATCTGACTCCTAGGGTTTGAGAAGTTAACATGACTGGATGGGGGGCAGAGCTGGGGATTGGGAAGGGTCCCAGGGTTTTGGAAGGAGTTCAAAGGAAATTTCACATTGGGAGACCAAAAACTCTATTCAAGAGGCTAATTTTGATGCAGGATCTGGGGCTCTTCCAACAGCACCTGGGTCCGCCTGGATAATGCTGGGAAAGAGAGGAGCCAGGCATTCATTAGCATATATGTAAATGAGGCCTTCCACAGCTGCCCAGAAGCCACTTCTGCTTGGAGCACCCCGCTCAGCGTCTGGGGCTGCTTTCAACTGTCTACTCAGCCTTGGAAAACAGAGACGAGCTTGTCAGCGCTTCCCACCAAGCTGACAAGGACTCAGCATCCCTGGGCTGGAGCAGCAAAGAGCCTAAACCTCCTGAGGAGGAAACTGGGGCCTCCCTTCCACCCCACCCCACCCCCCTAGCTTCCCTGAGGGCGGGAGCGGAAGGATCCAGGATTCTGGCAGGGGCGCCTTGGCCCGGATTTCCCCAGGCTCTGCCAGCAGGAGAGCCGCACTCTTTCTGGGGCTCCCACATCACCCTTTCCCTCACCTCAAAAACCACCCAGGCCCATGCTTCTTTTCGAGGCCTGCCCATCCCTTGCTGAGCCCAGGGAGAAGGAGGAAACCAGACGATTGGCCTGAGGGTTGGGAGGCCTGACCTGAGACACAGCGCAGTCTTGGGACCCCCATCACCTCCACAAGTCTGAACCTCGGTCTCCCCTTCTATAAGTTGGAGGGAGGGGGCAAGGAGCTTAGAATTCGTGTTTTTAACCAAGAAATTCCTTCCCCAACAAAAATGTAAATGGACCTCTAATCAGTCACAACTGCTGCTCCCGCATGGTGGGGGTTGGGAGGGGCCTCAGTCCCTCCCCTCCCCACCTGTTCATCTCGCGGAGCCCCCAGGTCCATCAGAGCACATTTTGGTCCCTAAGGTCCCTTCCTACTGCCAGAGTCTGCCATTTCAAAGCCAGTAATGGCTGCCTGGCGAGCGTGGGGAAGGGAGAGACGGTGGGACTGAGGAGGGAAGATAAGGGTTGGAACTAAGACAAGGCGGAAGACCAGCCAGCAACCACTCTGTGGAACTGCCCCCAGGAAGATCCTGGTGGAGGCCCTCTGCCTCCCTCCACACGGGTCCCGGCCCCAAAGCCTTGGGAGGACTTCTGAGTCTGTGAGGGCAGCAGAGGAAGGTTTGTCCACCTTCTGTGCTCTCGGGTGCCCCCACCACCCCTTTCCTCACACAGACATACACACCCAGACAGACACACACACACACACACACACTCAACTTGGTACTGCCTTCAGTCTCTCCCCTCCTCCCTCCTCAGCCCCACCCCTATTTGCCCAGCACAGCCCAGTCCATCCCTGGGAAAGAACTTGAACAATACCTGGAGAAGGGGATCAGGTATCCTGGGGGGGACTGGCCCCTACAAAACACGCAGATGGTTAATCCCTGGGCAATTCTGGGCTTTCCTTTCTTCCCCTCCCCCCTCCCTCTGTCCGCTGTTTCCACTCCTGGGCCAGCTCCCAGTACCGCTGCTCTCCTGACAGACATCCTTTTTAGGAGAAAAGGTAATTTGCCCTGGATGGCAATTAACTACTTGTGGGACCCAGTGAGTCACCGTCCCTCAGTTTCCTCATCTGGGAAATGAAGGAGCTGCAGTGACAAGGGGTGTTAAAGCTTTGGGATGTCACAGATCCCTTTGAGATTCTGAGGAAACCAGGCAGACACACACATACAGTTTAATAGACAAATTGGAAGCCCATCCATGGACTAGAGAGAGGTTATCCAGGGGTCTTGTCCACGTTCAAGTTCTGAGTCTAGGATGCGGGGCCCAGCTCTCTCACACCATGCTAGCTGCACCTTTCATGCCCTGGGCTGCAGACCGCCAAAAATTCACAGGAGGGCAGGGTCAGGCCAACCCGCCACCTGCACTGGCCATTCCAGCTCCCTAGGCTCTCCTACCTCCTCCCCACTCACCACGCCCGGCAGGGGCTCTTCTCCCAACACAGCTCCCTTCTCCCCATTTCTAGCCCTCCCCCAGCCTAAAAGAGGTCAAGAGAGGAGGAGGAATGGACAGGAGGAAGAGGAGTTGGTCCCTCAGTAGACAAGGCATACAGCACAGGGGCTCTGGCCCCTCCTTCTCAACCTGAAACCCCCTGGCTTGGGTGCACCTGCCTGCACACCCTTGGCATCTGGCCTTGGCCGGGCAGCTCTGTCCTCCTGCAGTTATTGGCAGGCTCTAACCGGCAGGGCCCTGGTCCCAGATCCAGGGGCCCCGCACCCCCTCCTCAAATCCAGCCTTCTCAGCACAGTTCACAACACCCCCCTGCTCAAGAACCTTTAGCAGCTCTCCAAGGAAGCTCCCAACTTCATTCCCTCACTGAAAGCTTTCTAGGTCAGGCGCCAGCCCCAGGCATTCTTGCCTCAGCTCCTAAAACTCCAATCCACGCTGGCCAGCCTGGACTGCCAGTCACATTTTCTTGTCTCCACACACGTGCCTGGAATAATCTCTCTCTCCTTCCTCCTCCCATCACCTAATGTCCAAATTAGCTAAAATGCCGCCTCCTCTCTGAAGCCTTCCTGGCTTTCTCACCAGTTGGAAGTCCTCTCCTCCTGAACTCTCATAGTACATTATCTGACAACTCTGCGGCCTTTGCCACATTCACCTCATATCTGTGAATGAACTTGACCCTATGGGACTGTACAACTATTTAGTGGGCAACCTATCATGTGCTGGGTACAGGGCCAAGAGCTTTACCTGAGTTGTCTCATTTTATCTTCTTACAAATGCAGGATAAAAGGTAGATGTAAGTATCTCCATGAAGAGACAGAGGCAAAGCCACATCTCTCAGACCCCCTAGCCATGCGCTATCCTTGGCCCTATTGTGCCGCCGAAGTTTCTTAAGGGACAGGATCTTATTCGCCTTTTCTCCTAGATGGAAGCTATTGCCATGTCTGTCACAAATGATGGGGGAGAGGGTGGTAGGAGGAGAGAGAAGAACTACGCGCCTGTGATTGTCTCCAGTCTTCACAGCAACTCTACAAACTAGGTGTTGTTATCCTCATTTTACAAATGAGGCAACTGAGGCTCCTGGAGGTAAGGTAACATGCCTGCCAACAGTCACTGGGGGCGTCAGTGCCAGCCTTGCTCCCGCCGCCTCCACCAGCAGGTTCAAGTTTCACAAGGCACACTGAGGCAGCCGTGAGCTCTCCTCGTGCCTCCCTCCAGTCAACAGATGGGTCCCCGAGTGATGGAAGCCAATGACTTTTGTACTTGAAATGTTATTTTCTTCCTGATTTCCATTACATAATTGGAACTATATTCGCAGGGATAATAATTTTGGCCTCAAGACATAATTAAAAGCATACAGGAGTACAGTGTATATTTTCAAATATCATAACTAGAAGATAGCTAATGATTTTATGACATAACAAAAGCACATCTGAAAGATCACCTCAGGTGGGAAGGAATAAATTGGGAGTTTGAAACAGACTATAATTCATTTAAAAAAAGAATGTGGGAAGAAAAAAGATCACCCCAGAAGTCGTATCTACCTTCTCTCCGAAGTTAGATCTGGTTGTAGGAAGATGGGCCTTGATCCTTACCTAGTCCTTTAAAATCAAAGCGTAGCTATAAACCCCCAGTTTTAAGCCCTGTACTCTTAGGGCTCTTTATCAATAGCTTTAACTTATGGTTGTCCATTTAGGGACTAATCTAATAATGTTTTTTTCAAGGTCCTTTATGAGCTCCTTAAGGAGAAAGCTTGTCTTTTTACCCCAGAGAAGCATAGAGATCATTTTCATAATTTATTATTTCTTTAAGTGCAGAGTGGATTTCCTTTAAGAGGAACACAGCATGGCCCACTTAATACAGATCCTGTTAATAATGCAGTGGGACTTGAAGGATTCAGGTTTGAAATGGGCTGTAGTGACCCAGCAGAGACAGATGGGTAAAGGCCCAGCCTTTCCCACCGAACAGAGCCACCTTACCCAGCAGGGGCCAGGGCCCCGGCAGATCTGCTGCTGGTTTTGCCAGGGCCTTTCCCTGGAAGGAAAAGACCTGTGTCTGGGAGGCACCCTGTGCCCCACACCCTACCCTACTTTATTGCCTCTGATTTGCTCATTCATTCATCTGCTCACTCACTCAAGTATCCATCCTTCTATTCATTCACTCATTGAATATGTACCAGGGTAGCTGGGATGCAGCAGTGCCTAAGACACAATCTGTGCCCTCAAAGAGCTCAGTCTGATGGGGGAGACCAGTGAGAAAGCTGACAAACGGGTGAAAGAGTGACGGGTGCTGTAAGAGAGGTATGTACCAAACAGGGTGGGGGCTCTGCAGAAGGAGTGGCTGCTCCCAGGGCGAGTCAGGAAAGGCTGTATGAGGAGCGGGGGGCTGAGTTGAGTTTTCAAAGTGTTTGTTGGTGGAGAGAGTGTGAGGGCAAGAGGGTGGGAGCATGGAGGACAGAGCATTCTAGACAGAACGCAGTTCAGACACACTGACCAGAGACAGAATGGAACATCGGAGCCGCTCTGAGTGGTCACGAGGAATGAAGAAACCACCTGGAAAGGATGCAGGCTAGGGTTTAAAGAGCCAAGAACTTAAGGAGCTGCCCTCCGAAGGATGCACAGAGGGTCAGAAGAGGGAATGAGGGTGACAAGGATCTAAGCCCAGACCTCAAACACAATGGCAGGAGAGCTGCTGGAAGACCTCAGCTTCATCTCAGAGGGTGAGGACGCCGAGAGCCTCTGATACCAGCTCTCAGCTTCGGAAGAAGGCCCTCTGTGCCGTCATGATGGCAACCAGGGCTCCAAGAAAGAATTTGCCCTAGATCTGTGCCTGGGTCCCAGTGCCTAAGACACAGGTCCCGGGCCAGCCTAGCGTCCCTAGAATAAAGCGGGGAGGGGAGGGGTCTCAGTTCCCATTGTCCTCTCCACTTGGAAGGCCCACTCCCAAATTCCAAATCACTGATTTCGCCCTCCAGATTCTGCTCCCATGCACTAGCCCTTCTGCCTTCTGAATCTGTTCTCCCCCACTGCCTGCATTCAGGACCACGCATCCATCATCCAACCTGAATTAGAGCCACTTGGGCACACGCTAGTCCCCTCAGTTGGCATGCTGTTCCTCCTGGGAGGTTCTGTTGTTGACACAGAGCCCTACGGAACCTCCAAGGCTGCAGCCCACAGCACGTGTTCAAGTTGCACTAATCAGATTGGCTTAGATGACCCCTCTGAACATCTCCACAGACACAGAGCACCCAGAGGTGTGAGGGGAGCAGAGGCCTGAGGGTCTGGACCCCTGTCGGGCCCTCCTCAGCACCCCGAGCCCCCAGAGAGGCTCTCTGGAATTGCGTTTTCCCTCTGTTGGGGTTGAGCCTGTGTTTAGTCCCTAGAGAGGATGGCATTATTTTCCTCAAGGTTTCAAGGGGCTTGAAGAGCGTTTCACATTTCTCTGTTTGGCAAATAGTCCATCCCCTGCCTCCCCTCCCGGGAATCAGGAATCCCAGAAACTAAAGGCGGAGGGACTCGGGTTTCTTTCCGAGGAGGGGCTGCCGCAGCAGATGCCAGTCAAACAAGCGGGGAAATCCAGCCAGGAGGTGGGGTGTGGGTGGGGGACACGGGGCCTTGGGTTTTCTCTGTGGGGGTGGGGAGTAGAGGAAGGAACAGCTCTGGATGAAAAGCCCTGGGACGCGGGAGGGCTGGCTCAGGTTCTCTGCTCCTGCAAGACCCCTTTCTTGCAGAGCTGGGTTAGGGCCGCAAGGACCAGCAGCAGCCATTCCGCTCCCTCCCGGGGGCACGCTTCTCTTTTGGCAGAAAGGAGAGTGAGTAGACGGCAGTGCTTTCTGTGCTGGAGAAGGGGCAGGAGGAGCGAGTCCCAGCGGAGAGCAGCAGGCCCGGCCCAGATGCCTGCAGACGGGGAGCGGGAGCGGGAGGAGGGATGGGATGGACCCGGCTCCTGAGCAGAGGCTTGGAGATGGCAGGCGGGCGCTTGTGTGGGGAGCAGAGCTGCCACCTGAATCTCCGCTTGCCTCCCCCTGGAGAACACTTTAATGAGGCTCACAGCTGTAATATCACAGAACGAGCATTAACAATGCTAATTACCTAAAGTTTAGCCGGAATGTTCTCAACCCACCCGTCTTGGGAACACGCTGTTGTTCTGGCCCTGCTGAAGCACGGATGGGCTGAGGCTTATGAAGGAGGAGGTGACAGCCCAGTGCCAGCGTGGGCTGGGGCAGGGGCGCACAGGTCGGGGAGGGAGGCTTGTTTGTGCTGCAGGGTCCCCCAGCAGAGGAGGAAGTGAAACCTCCTGGTCAGGAAGGACGTTCCTCCACTCTGCTTAAGAGAAGAAACCCAACGGAGAAGCCTGGTGCCCGTCAGACACCCTTTGGAGGACGCTGGGAACAGAGGCTGTGCCCATTTGTACCAGCAGAGGGTCCTGGGCCCACGGTGGCCTCTGTCATCACTCTGCCCTCCACAACTGCAGGGGCCACCCCTAGTGCCTCCCCCACCGTGTAGCCCCAAAGATGCTTTCCAACTGGGGTGTGTGTGTGTGTTTAAAGCAGCAGAAGAGCAGGACACGAAACAGATGAAATCACAGCTGTGCTGGTCAGCGGTATGAGTTCAAGTTTGGGGCTTGGGAACCTTCTTTCCACTCCATCCCTCAAGGCCTCTGGACATTCCCAAGGTCCCTTCCGGAAGCCTGAGCCTCTGTACTTGGAAAACCAGCATTGCAGACCAACCTAAAGTCCCAGCTTCATGGTGTCTGCTGTTAAATCATGTCATTCCAAGAAGCTGCTTGGAATCAGGCGTTGCTGGACATCCAGGGCCTCAGACCGAGGCCAGGAGAAGGGCAGGCCCGGAGCTTGCGTGCATACCCACCTGCTCTGTCAGCACCCTACCCAGGCCTGCCTGAGTCTGGGGCTGGCTTTATAGAAACTCGTGCCCATGTCCACAAGAGTCCAAGGTCACTCAGCAGGATAACACGAGACTGAGATCTTCTTCCTCCCCTTCCAGTGTCCTTTCTGCTCCCTCAAGGAGGGGAAAACCACATGGTATCTCTGTCACAGCACCACCTCCTTAGAGTCTCTCTAACCCCCATTCTCTTTGGGGTGTTACCCCACTGGTCCCTTCTTAGCCACCATCCCACCCCCATGCTTTTTCCTCTCCCCAAGGAAAGAACAAAGGAAATCCATTCTGCTCTGAATTTGCTTGAACATAATTTGGGTCCCTTCAGCCTTCCCCTCCCTGCTGCACCCCTGTGACTCCCTAGAACAACACGAGTATCAGGTCTGTACTAGGTCACTTCCCCAGGCCCGAGACCCACTGCCTCCCCTGAAGCCCTCTCTCAGCAACTGGTAGATTAAGACTGGGTGCAGAGCTGGTTCCCCGAGGTCAAAGCAGAAGCATCACAGCATCCCCCACACACCTCCATGCAGATGACAGGTCTGTGCGTGGGTGTTTGCACCATCTTTTCTACCTGAACTTTGTCGTGAGCTGAGGTCCCAACACTGCTAGAATGGGCAGCACAGCATTGCCAGCCCAGCTCCCACCTGAGACCATGCTGGACAAAAGCCTAGCCTTTCTGCTCTGGCCCGTGGGTGGGTACAGCCCTCCCTCCGCAGCGATGGCTCACCCACCTGCTCTATGGCCCACATCTGCAGCCACAATTGACCGCTCCTCTATTGGAAAAAAACCGCCCCATACTCTCTGCTTCCAAAAGGAACAGCCAAGGCACACAATGACTTACTGAAGGACAGTGGAGTATTTAATCAGCAGAGGGACCGAGAGTGACCTGGTCTTTCCCCACTGCCATGTCCATGTCTTACCGAAAACACACAAGTAGATTCAGACTAAAGCACATGGATTGACTGAAACCAGAAATCCCTGCTCATGTTCTGGCTCCCCAAACGTCCCCCTTGACTGTGTCCATCCTCTGTCCTGTTATTACTTGTGTGGTTTATAAGCCCCATGGGGGTGGAGGCTTGCGTCCTCTGCTGCATCCCCAGTGCCTAGCACATAGTAGACGCTTTATTTACTTCAATATGTTTCGGGAATACTGACTCCTGGCTTGCAGCCCCCGCGCAGTCAGGGAGTCCCGCACCCAGAGGCTGTTCCTTTATGGTGGTTGCTAAGCAGGCTCAGGGACTCTCAGGGCAGAAGTGTCTTCCGTGAAGCCTCCTGCTCCCCGCCTAGGGCAGCCATCTCCCTGCCTTTTATGGAAGGTGGTTTCTGACCTGAGACAGGAGGAGCAATGACTCAGCTGGCTTCTAGATGGGTCCTGAGCCTGAGGTCTCTCTTTCGCCCACCATGTCCTCCACCTCAGCTGTGAGTCATCTCTGAATCATCGGCCTCCCCTCCGCTAGAAGCTGCAGGGGTTCTCCTCGCAGTGCCCTGCCATCTTCTCAGATGAAGCTCGTGGTGCTGCTGCCTGCTGTGCCCATGAAACCTGCATGGATGACAAGGTCAGAATTCCATCCCCAGGAGCAACTGGGACCTGGAGTGTGTTGCTTTTGGGGTCTCCTTGCAAACATGTAAGCTCCGGCCTCTCTTTCGAGCCTGACACGGGCACCCGAGTGCTCACACACCTGCACATGCATGCATGTGCTCACGCATGTGGTCCCACTGGACACCCCGACATGAAAGGGCTCAACTTTCATTTCCATACATTTGCAATTGATTTGTAAAGATGGAGGTGCAGTGGAGGGGTGGAGGGAGAATAACCAAAAGTTCCCAAGAGTTTTAAAGCCTTTTATTTGTTTACACATTCTCTAAATTGCAGACAAAAAGATTTGCTATGTAGGTCGTCCACACTGCTAACCAACCACAGAACGAGATACTAACCACAGCAAAGAAGGGATGGGGCCTGTGACTCAGTCTTTGCAGATGTGCAAGGGCTCCATGGAGGGGCTGAGATGTCCAGGGGTCCCCAAGATAAAGACTGCTTGATGCCCACTTCGAGGTGGTTACAGGTCTTGACCTCTCCAGGGCGCCCCTTCCAGAACCTGGTCAGGACAGGAGAAAGGCAGGGGGAGAGGGAGGGGTCCTGGAGCACGGGCCGCCCTTCCAGCCAGCCCTGTGAATGAAGCAGTGGACTCCACTTCTGGACAAGTCCTCATCAGCGGATCCAAATCTGGATGTGGGCTGTTTCTAACTGGAGGTCCTCCTGGAAACTTGTAGTACACAGCTCTCTGGGAAGCCACAGAACCCACGCATCCTCTTAGGATGGTGGGAGACGCGGCCCGGCCTCATCCCCAATACTGAAACACTGAGGGATCGCGAAACATCCCTCAGACAGGGCAGAAACATCACAGCACATTTCACACCAGGAGCCACAAAAAAGCTGGAACTTGACACACAGGAGAAAGGGGCACCCCCAGAAGACAGAAGGGCAGAGTGGCGCACACACACCTACAGACTGAGACTGTAACCACATCACACCTGGAGGAGGCAGTGGGCTGGGCGTCAGGGGCTTCTGTCTGTTGCTGAGGTGGCTTTTTAGAGAAGCCAGTGAAGATCCCTTCCTCAGACCATTACACACAACTTCTTAAGTCTGGAGTCCTTCTCTACCCTCACGAAATCTGGGTCTGCCTCAGTCCTGGACACTGTCGGAAGTACGCAGGCAGCTCAGGGCTGGATAGCCCTAAGCTGTGCAGTCAGCAGGAGGTGATGTAGTGTTGGATCCCAAGGTCCAGTGGGGAGGGAGTTCAAGGACACATAAAAGGAAGACCCTCATTAGCAGGCATAGCTCTTGCTGGAGATCAAGTCTCTTGGCCATTCTTTTATGACTCGGAGTTTCAGAAGGAGTTGAGGTGGGGAGAGTACAAGAGACAAGAAAGTACTTTGGAATGACAGGACACACTGTGAACATGGCCTCCTCTCTGTGCCCACACCTGGAAGCGGTGACCCCGGGTTTGCATCTTCTCTGCATGTCTAGAGATATTCATGGAGACACGGCAATTGGAGATCGCTGTAACATCTCCAGGCATCCCCTTTCCAACCGCAGCCCAGGGACAGTAAATTCCTGAGGCTGTGAGGCACCCAGGGTCTCTTCACCAGCTGGGACAGGCGGTGTGAGCGCTGAGCTAAGCTCTTCCCAGGCTCCTCACACTGACCCAGCCCGAGCCTGCACGGGCCCGGAGCTTCCTCCCACGGTGCTGGGGCCGGCATCGCCCCCGGAGGGGCCCCTTCAGCCTTCCCGCCCCAGTGGCCAGAGCTCTCCCAGAGGAGCGGCGGGGTTCCCGTGTGAGGCAGCCCCACCAAAGCCGCCGGCATCAGCCCCTCTCTGAGGAGAAGCACAGCGGTGCTTTAGACAGCTAGGGGAGGAAAATCAATTTCTTTTGGTTTCCTGGCAGAGATGTTCCATTTCTTGACTCTCCAAGGGGAATGCTATCGAAACTGGACTTTACAACTGCCCTCAGTCTAAACACACTTGGAAAGGGGGCCACAGACCTGGTTAAGGACTCATCTTGGCTGTTGAGCCGATGGACCATAGGACGTGGCTGGGACAGTCTCCATTCCCTAACTGGTCCAGTGGGTCAGCACTGGGCTGGGGAGGGGTCTGGGCTGCCGGTGCTCTTAGCCTGAGAGTGCACTTGAGTGTAGGCAGAGGAGGGACTGTCTCAGAGCTCGGCCCCTGGGCCAGCTGCCTGGGGGCAGCGCTGCCCGTCTAGCCTGGATGGGATCCAAGTCGGATGGCCTTCCCCCACCCCCTCCTGCCGGCACAGTCACTGGGGAAGCAGGGTCATTCGGAGGAACCTTGCCCACAGGCCCTCACATGGGTGGGTGGGTCAAACCCCAGAATGCATTTTGGGTTCTCCAGCACTTTAAAACCAGACTCACAGCCACACATCCTGAAAGCCTGACTCTCCACAAAGATCACCAAAACCTCCTGCTGGGAGATCTGTGCTGTCCAGGGAAGAGCCTTCCTCAGAGCCTCCCCCATAAAGAAGCCAAAGGCGGCAGCATTAGGCCAACTCTGAGCTGACACCTAGCGGGGGCAGGCATGTACCTCCCCCCAAGCCCAGGCGCTCAGCCTGAAAACGAGCTTGGTGCGGCTTCTTCAGGGAATAGCTCGAAGCTGGAATCTGGCTGTGACAAGTGCAGAGAAAGGGGGGAGCTGGAACAAATGGCCAAATTCTGGTACTGTCAGTACAGACAGAAAAAAAATAAAAAACAGGAGTCTAGCGGGGCATGAAGCTAGGGTCTGACGAGCACCTGGACAAAGGAGGGCATGGAGGTTTACTGAAAATGCCTTTGACACTGGGCTTCCCCCACCCCAGCCCCAATAAGCCAGAAATGCCTGCACAGCTGAGACAGCCTGGCTGGGGGCTCCATGATTGTCCACCCAACCCGTGCATGAGGCATCTGTCCCACCACCCCCATCTCTGCGTCCTCTAGTGGGGACTGGACAAGACCACTGTCTGGGTCATTTTCCACCTCTGATGAGGCCCTGCCAATCACACCTGCCTGCCTGCCTCCCCAGGAGTCAGCACCCGGAGGCACAGGCTCAGAGTCTCTTTGACGGGTGACACACGCCAACCCAGGTACCTTCATCTCACTCCCCTTCATGTTAAGGATGTTCATCTTCCAAGGGCAGCCAGTGCTTGGGACACATAAAAGCAACTAAGCCGAGGTCAACTGTGCTCTTCTCTCCAAGGCCCAGAGATTGGAAATAACTGAATGCCTTCGCCGGCTCGTCTTCTACTGACGAGCATGCATCCTAAACAGAGCGAACTAGATACACAAACGCCTTCCCTGATGACACGCCACCTGACATATGATCAGGGTGCCTTGACAGAGTGTAATTACAGGGCTGAAAAGCAACTTGAAGGTTGGGCCGGGGTTATTTCTCCTGCCCCTGTGGTATCGAGCACACTGCCT
Source organism: Camelus dromedarius (assembly GCF_036321535.1). Classification (NCBI taxonomy): domain Eukaryota; kingdom Metazoa; phylum Chordata; class Mammalia; order Artiodactyla; family Camelidae; genus Camelus; species Camelus dromedarius. Next base: position 68,222,486 of record NC_087440.1, read on the forward strand.
GGCACGTAGCCTGTGCTCCACCAGGTGTTTTAGCTGGTACCGGCCTGCCCAGCAATCCCTCACGGCAGCTGAGAAATGTGTTCATGTTCCTCCGGAGGCAAGATGCCCTGAGTGGGCAAACACAGCCGACGAGTCGTGGACCGCTGGGACAGACACCCCTCCCTTTCCCAGCCCGAGACACAAATGGTCCGTGAGCATCTGACCATTTCTTGCGGACATGTGACTCTCTGCTTTCCCAAATGCCACGTGGACCAGATGCATCAGTGAACCAGGATTCAGCCTCCCAGCCTCACCTGTTTCTGGCCACCTGTCCCCACCTCCTCGGCTCTCAGATAATTTTTCTGTTCTCAAGCTCTCACTCACATATTGTCTAGTAGTGTTTCTTTCCTTTTTTTCCCCCAGAACCAAATTTAGGCCTCTTCAACTAGGGGGTGACAATGTGCAGGAGGTATCTTTTCTTTTCCTTTTGTACTACTGTTCCACAACCACCCCCATCCCACAGGCCCCAGCATGGCAGGAGGGAAAGGAGGGGAAGGTGCAGGACAAGGAAGAGGAGAACCAGGGGCTCGGTGGGGAATGATCACAAAAGGGCAAAGTCAACAAAACCGACAACCCCAATTCTACCCATAAAACCTCTGCATCCCCCCAATAGAACGCAGAATCAAGCCTTTTCCCCCAGGTCCCCAATTATTGCCAAACATCTTCCCCCAAAGAAGCAGAGGCAAGTGAAGGGGAGAAACGAAAGGGTCCTTGCAGCCAATGGCTTTCCAAGCACGAGGCTTCCTTTCCAGCTCCCTGTGGCTGTGCAGGGGCTGGGAGCTGGGGGAGCCAGCCTGGGAGGACCTCGGGGCAAGACAGCATCTTGTCTGGCGGCTCCTGGTTACCGACAGGTTCTCCCTCTCATCCTGGAGCAACATATAAAGTTTGTTTTAGTTCATTAAAGGAGGGTGTGTGTGTGTATGTGTCTGTCTATCTGTCCTCATCACCCATATTGATGACATTGAGAGAAAGTATAGAGATGCAGAGAGGCAAGCAAATGGGATGCAGTGAGTGGCTATCCTGGAGACCTGAGGGGCTGTGTTGCTGAGGGAGAATAGAGATCCTGGGGGCTCACTGTCCCCCTATTTCCTACAGGGACCACTTACCCCCTTGCTTCCCCACCAAGCAGCCTTTTTGGCCAGACTGGGTCAGCGCCGTCCTGAATGGCCACTTTGCTCGCTGCCTGGGCTAGAGGTCATGATTAGTAATTGTATCTCTGCCGAAGAGGGTTCTGGCTGCCCGCCAGTCCCAGTTCCTGCCTTCCTCTGGTCTGCCCAGGAAACGTCACCATCAGCACAAACACTGCCTTCTCTTGGTGGGGCCACAGAGGGGAAAAGCCTGCAATGACCCTCTTTCAAAGCAGTGGAGCAAAGAAAGGGAGTGGGTTGGGAACAGAGACTGTGACCAGGGGCATTCCTGTGCCTTCTGACCCCCCGTCCTGCCCCTCACAGCCTCCCAGGACCCTGGGGAGTTACCTCAGGTCTCAGCCATCCAAGGGGACACAGCCAGGGCTCACTCAGAGCCCAGAGAGTGCCTTCTTTGGGAACCCACCCACCTCCAAAGCTCTCCCCTCACACAGGGAGCCCTGTTCCTTCTGGGAAACCAAATCGGTGAAGGGGCAGGCCCAGGCCCCTCCTCGTCACGGTTTCCTGGAGGAACTTCCGTGGGCGTCTCTTCCCAGCAGCCTGGGCCGCAGCCTGAAGAAAGCACCGTGCAGCCGAGCCTTTCCAGGAGCAGCTGCTGAGATGCTCAGAGGACGCGTCTCCTCCCACAGCCAGGGCACCCGGGCAGCACCAAGGACATCTTCCTGTCCCTCTGGCCTCCCTCTCAAAACAACAGCCTCAGCCATCCCCTCACAAACCAGAAAGTGTCCAGCCTTCTTTGAAAGGGACCCAGCTTCCTCGGGTCAAAGACTCTTCTCTGGTCACTGCAAAGGCCCTGAACCAACCCATCTCTCCTGCTGTTTCTCCACCCAGGGCTGGTGGCTGCGGCCCCAACAGAAACTTGTAACCAGACCCCTGAGCCCTGGCAATATTCAGGGACAGGGAGGGGAGACTCAACCCATTGACGAGTGCAGAGCCAACCTCTGACCGTGGACCCATTAGACCCAAGGAAACCAGCAGGGCCATGGGCTTGCGTGGGGAGACTAGGAGCCTGAGGCAAAGAAAAGAACCTGTGGCTTCCCGCCCTCCTCCCCATTCCTCACCTGGTATCCAGATGAACCCGGGCTAATCGGAAAACCAGAAGCATCCTTTTGGGGTGGGAGTAAGAGTCCAAAAAGGGAAGCACACAGGACAGGGGGGGACGAAGAACCGCATCCACTTGGCCAGGTGGTGGGGAGGACTGGCCAGATTCTCCCTTCTCTTGGTGTCCCAGCTGCTGGCATCCTGGGCTTGGGGATCAGGCTGGGGGGAACCTCCCAGGCCTGACCCCAATGGAAGTGGTGCCTGGAAATTCTCTGCCTCCAGGGCTGCAGGTCTTGATCTAGCTCGTCTTTGGCTGCCACCTCTTTCCCCACCAGGCCCCCTCCTTCCACCCAGGCTCAGCAGCTTATCTCGCCAAGTCAGAGGGCACTTCTCCTGTGGGGGTGGGGAAACCCACAGGGATCGACGGGGAGCCCCTCTGTACCTCCCACCCTAGCTGGGTGAGGGGCACCACTCCTGCCCGCTTTGCCCTCTGAAGCCCCCCAACCAACAGGGAGCCAGAGGCCAGGGGGCCTCAGAAAAGGAGGAGCTGGCTTGGTGTCCTGAACTGACAAAGGCTGGGTCTTAGAGAGAAAAAAATTTAAAAAAACAAAAAACAAAAAACAACCACGTTGCCAGGATCTCAGGCCTGAGGGGAAAAAATGGATTATGATAATTCTTCCTTCCCTTGCCCTGTAATTATTTAGATCTGGGACTCCTTCCTCAGTGGAAACCAGGTTTCTGCCCCCCCCCCAAGTGACCTCCTCTCACCTTCATTTCACTTTGCCTTCATTTCACTTTGCCTGACGTGAAAAATCTTTGACCCGCCCACTCCTTCCTCAGGGCTGCCCCTTCCTCCCTCCCTCTCCAGAGATGTGAACCTATTACAGGTGACACTGACACCCAGCTCTGAAAAGCAGGCAGACGCAGTGGTCTGGGCATGTTCACTGGGAGTGTGAGCACGGCCTTGGCCCAGGGAGCTGTAGTCTCCCTTGGGTAGGGACACAGTCACACCTGGGGGAGGGGCCACAGTGGGCAGCAGGGGAGAGTATGGGGGGAGAGGGTGCCGAGAGAGGAAGGGAGGCTGCTGTCCCAGGACCTGCATGCAGGCTGAGAACCGCGTGGAGGGCAGGGAAGGCAATCCCCTGGGTTTCCCACCCACCCCCTACACATGGACTCAAAGAGGAAACTAGGGGTCCCTCTTCTCTGAGTCTTGAAGCCTGAGGATGCCTGTAATCCTTCTTCAAGAGCACAGGTCTGTCTCCTAAACTTGCCCCCGTAAGAAAAGTAATCATCATCATCTCATTTTTCTTCCTTAAAACATCTGAACTTTTTAAGGAAAGGGCCGAAAGGAATTGTACTGTGTTCAAAGCACAAAGACTAAGATGCACCAGGAGTGTAACTCTCCAGGGTATCATGAAACCATCACTGTGAAACCCAAACCCTCCCCCAACCTCAAAATCTGTTATCTTCCCCAGCTCTGAAGGAATCTGGCCTCTCCCCCTCCCTCCCTCCGTGGTTCCACACAGACAGAGCTGAGCCTGGGGAAGCAGCTGCTCTCCCAGGCTGCCAGGGCTTCCTACCTGGCCCCGGGGCAATGACAGGAGCAGAGGAGCCTTGGGACCTGCTGGCTCCTGCCTAGGGGCTCTGAGTCAGTGGGAGGTTGAGAAGAAAAGCCAGAAGGTAAATCTCCTAGCAGGAGCGTTGTCTCCAATTCCTCACCACGGCGCCTGCACTGGATTTGCTGCAGGACCCAAAAGCAATGTTTCAAAAAAAAACCCCACAGGAAATGGAGGGTTTCAACTTCCGGCTTGGATCCTGCAGCCTCACCTCCTCTCTGGTAGGCGGGAGTCACAATATCAGGGTGAAACAGAACAAAGGCACCCTGGCTGTTCCCAGGATTTGAGGCAAGAGCATCATTATCTCCATGTAAACCAGTTTTTAAGCGAATGTTACATTGAACTGAATTACAGCCCTCTCCAGAAGTTAGTGCCCCATTCTGGGCTGCACTGATCTTATAGATGGGAGTAGCTCAAGTATGCCCATTCTGAGGGCCCCAACCCCAGGGTAAACCCCTCACTTTCCACCACAGCCGCATGCACAGCCACGGTTTTCTCGTCACAGCTTGACCTAGTGGCCCTGACCACAGGCAGCCTGGCCCTTAACATAAAAATCCCCTCTGGACAAAATGGAGAGTCCAAGGTGTCTAACCTTGGCTAACTACATAAGAAAAAGGGTACAGAAATCATTTGTCATCCCTGACAAACCCTGCTCTCCAGTGACCAGTTATATAACATTATGATTCTTAAAATTCCCAGTGTCACCGTGGGACAGACAGGACAAGTCTTATCTCCATTTCACAGATGGGCACGCTGAGGTACAGAGAAGTCAAGTGACTTGCCCCAGGTCACACAGCTATTCAATTCAATGGCAGGGGCAAAAACCCTGACTATCCATGTGCACTCTGTGATTCTGGCTCATTCTCTGGGGCTCAAAGAAAGCAATTTGAAGTTGACCAGCACCTTCCTTTTTTCAATACAGAAAGTGACAATGTGACTTTGACTTTTGTTTGCTTGCAGGACCATGCAACTGCAATCCCAGAAGCTGGCTTTGCTGTCATCACTTTCCAGATGGGGAAACTGAGGTCTCCAAAGAGGAAGGGATTGGGCCCATTTTGCAGGGAGTGAAACTAGGAAGGGAATTCTGGGCCTCCCCAATGTCTAGTCCAGAGACCAGCCACCCTCACCCCTGCAGGAGGTTACAGCTCCCTCCTAAGTCTGAGAGACCCAATCTCACCCTCATGGCTTCTGTGGCAGCAGGTGTGGCTGAAGAGAGGAGAGGGCCACCCCATTATCTGCTTTGAGGTGGATAACAGATCTGCACACACTCCAAAGTGGGTCTGTCACATGTTAGGGCTATCATTTTGGTTTCAGATTTGACTTTTTTTTTTTTTAACTTTTAAGCCATTTGTGGCTTTTGAGAACATTCTGATGACTTTTTTCCTAAAATTAAATCAAAGTGATTTTTCAAAACCAATAACCAGCCTTTGAGGACGCCCACTTTGGGCTCTGTGGGAGGACAGAGAGCCAGAGCAGTCAGGAGAGGAAATCTGCCCCTCTAACGTGACCCTCCCCGGTAAACGGAAGAGGTGACCACAGGGCAACTTCCCAAACCCTCCCTGGGCCTCCAGAATCCAAAAGAAGTTCAGCAACCAGCAGGGGGAAGGAAATAGCTTATGAGGAAGATGAAAATCCCATCTGGCTGGGCGCTTTAAAACAGATCATCATGCATGCGCGGAACTCCCTCCGAGGCCACAGGCCCCTGCAGGGGGGAGGGTGGCCCCCACCTGCCGCCACAGGTCACCCTGCAAAGGACTGAGGGAGACCAATAGGGCTTGGCTCCGCGCCAGGCTGCCCCGGGTCCGCTGGCCGAGGGCAATTAGCCGGGAAGGAAGGTCTTGCCAAGTCGCGGCCGAGCACAGCAGCCGGGCAGAAACGGCCCCACCGGCCCGAGCCTCTGAGCCTCCAGGGGCTTCTTCAGGAGCCGAAGGACTAAAAATAACCCGGGCCTTTGTTGGAAGCCGGCGGACCACAGAGAAGGAGCTGATTTCAGGGAAGCCGAGCATGCGCGAGGGTCCCGCTCACCGAGACCTGCCCTTTGGGCAAATGAATTTTCCAGAAACGTGTCCGTTCTTGTGCTGCTGGTGTTGCCACTGCTGCGGAGATTCAAAGGCAGCCCGGTTCGCTCCAGCCCACGGGGCTGACTTCCAACACAGACTTCTCGGAATCTGAGCCTCCCCACTTCTGTCTTCTCGAAACATTTTTTCAAAAAGAGAATCCAGCATGTATTGAGGAATTGAGGTGACAAGAGAAGTCCTCGAGCTGAAGGTTCTGCCTGCTTGTCACCCGGGTCACAAATAATCACATCACCCCAATTATTTGCTTAGGGAACAACCATCTCTCCCTCATCCTGAAATGTCCAGAATCAGGTCTCAGTGGACAACGGCAGACATACGCTACGTGAAAGGAAGGAATTACGTGGGAGAAGGAATCGGTGTCACAGCAACACTGAAGGGCTTCTTGGACCTGCAGTCCTTGGTACCAGCATTCAGATTCTTGACCTGGCAGCCTTCACTCACCTTCCGGGTTCTTGAGTCCCACCAGGGAAAGTTCCAGAACCAGGCTGGGTGGAAGGTAGAGTCTTAGCCCTAGGCTGTGGCCTGTCTCTCCTCGAGGATGCCCCAGCTCTGAAGGTCTGGTCCCTGCCAAAGCCACTTCCGATGGACAGCAAATACTGACTGGCTGTGGTGGGGCCTCAGAACTGTCTTCACAACATTTCCACCCACACCTCCGGGTCCCCCCACCCCAGCCCCATCAAGAGACCACCCTGGCTGTGGACGCCACGGGGTATCTGCTGGGGTCCGGAAAGCAGCTATTCCTCTTCACAGAGACCAAGGAATGAGGAGGGATTTCAGGACTCCGTCGTCTAGATGGCCTCCAGGCTCCGAGTCTAGAAGTTCCCAGGGAGGCTTGTAATAAATAAAAACGTCTCCACAGCCTTTTCTTCCCCTGCTGAGTTCAGGATGAAGAGACCGAACTGGGGGCAGGGAGGCTGTGCAAAGATTTCTTGGAACACAATAGATAGAAAACACCAAACTACACGCGAAAGACTGATGGGTGCTCACAAAATGCAACCAGTGGCCGGAGCGCTGGGATAAACATGAAGGGGTTCCACAGGGCTGTGGTTGGGGCAGTTCTCCAAAAGTTTACCATCTTTCTGGCAGAAACGAGGAGGGGCTGGCAGAAGTACCAAAACCTGCATGTAGGAGGTACGTAGCTACCTCGCCCTCTTGGTTCCACGTGTCCACGCCCTCTGTGGTTCCTGATGTTCCTTACGGTTGCCTGTCTGGATATATGAGAGTAGGGGCTCGATCTGGTTTGAACTGGACTCTGGTTCAGCCTCTCCAACGCAAGTCACATCCTGTGACCTGGGGTCCTAGGCCTGGCAGCCGAAGGCTGAGGCTTTTTCTTTGAGCAGTTCCCAGCATAAGTGGCAGCTCCAGCTTCCTATGAGAAAGGAGATGGCATTACGAGCAGCCGCACCCCCAACCCCCAAGCCCCATCCTGTGGCCCTCAACTTTTTGTAAGCCCTGTTTGATTTGGACTTTCACGATTCAGAGACTGAGTTCCGGTCCTGAAAACACACTGGAGTCTGTCGCTCAGCAGAGAGTAATGCTGTTCAGACAACAGGAAGTCTAGATGGCTGGAAGATGATTGGCTGAACTGTTGGAAAGACCCTCCCTCCCTGGTTGAGCCTCTTAACCAGCATCACCGGGTCTGGACCAGTTTCCCTGGAATCTCACACCTCCCTCAGCATCTCAGCCATATGTCTGCGGTAAGCCTCTCCTCGGCCCTCAAGTTGAAATGTCATCTGCTTGCACTGTGCCTCAGTTTCTTCACCTGTGAAATGGTAGTCGTCATACCTACCTCGTAGGGTTATGGTGATTAAGTGAGATTAGACATGTAAAGCCCTTAGCACAAGGCCTGCACCTTAGTGAGCGCTCAGTAAGTAGCAGTGGTAGCTGTTGTTGTTATTGTCGGCCTCACCGTCATTACCTTCCGGGGGCTCAGCTACTGGGGGATTTAAACAGTACATGTGATAGCCGCGGTCACAGTCGTCGCAGAAGAGGAGCTGGTCCTGGTGGAATACAGAGCAGGTGGAAAGGAGGAAAGATTGGATTATTTAGAACCAACATCTGGCCCCCACTTATTCCTCTGGCCTTATTTCCATCGATCAACCTCCCTGGATGCTCCTTTCCAGGCTCCATTTGGAGTCCTTACTGTCCCCTGATCAGGCCTTGCACTTAGCCCACACCTGGAATTTCCCCCTCTGTCTCCCGAACAATGCAAACTGTACCCCTACTTCAGGGTTCTGCTCAAATCATAGCTCATCCAAGAAGCTCTCCTTGACCACCACCTCACAACCAAGCTTAAAAGGACTCCTAATTCTTCTGAACTCTCATAGCCAATAACTCTGCTTCTGTTAGGATGGAAAACTGGTTTTATGCATTTCTGTATCCCCGTGATGATTGCCTAGTGCATAGAAAATACTTTAAATGTTTGCAAATTTTAATTGAATTTCCCTGAACCTCACTCTTTCTATTTGTGAAATGGACAACAACCATACTTGATGGTAACAGCCTGACACTTCAGAACCTTTTCAGGGTTTCATTATGTGACTGTAGAGAAATGTAAGCGATACGAGATCACCTTTCGGCTCCCAAAAGCTTCCTCAGGGGCTAGAGCTCATCTGAGACAGGACCCTCCAGTGCTGTGGCTAATTTCCAAGGACATAGTTTGCACCTTTGCTCCTGCAGTTCCCTCTGCCTGGAGGCTCTCCCAGTCCCTGACCCCTTCACTTCTGGACCATTCCATACCCACCCTTCAAGTCTTCAAACACTTCTCTTCTACAAAGATTTCACTAATCCACCTCAAATGGAAAGTCTCTGTCCCCTCTTGCTTCCTCATAGTACTTCTCTTTCTTACGACATTTAATTGCACTTTCCTTTATGCTGCAAAGCCTGGCATGTGGTAGACATCACACACAGTCCATTTGGAAAATGCCTCTTTTGTCTGGTCCTTTTTTGGATTGCAGTGCCCTTGGGGTAGAACCTTGTCTTACTCATTTCCACATCTCCTTCAGAATTTCCTCATACATAGTAGCTACTCAATAATTGTTTGTAATCTGGTCCCCATTCTCCAGGTTTAGCCCTGTTCTATTAGTGATCTTTGGACTCGCTTGGATGGCTTACAAGATGCCTGCAAAATTAAGTTTTGTATCAAATTTCACCTTGGCTCCTACCAGTGCAGAGATCCTGGAAAAAGTAGATATAGAAGTTGGAAACCCCCATGAGCAAGCAAAGAGGCAGGAGCGATCTTGAAAGACTTTTTTTTTTTAATCATACTAAGACCTTTCAGTGGGACAATGGGAAGCTTTCAGAATTAGCAACAGAGGAGTAACATGGTCAGACTTGTAATTTAGAAAAATCTCACTAGCTACTGTGTAAGAACAGAGACTCAGGTGGAGAGAGACTGGTTCTTGAAACCAGAAGACCGCTTAGGAGGCTACGATGGTCATTTAGGTAAGAGATAACCCATGACGGCGGGCTGAACTAGGGTTGTGGCGTGGGGGAAAGACAAAGGGTTTGCTTTAGATGTAGAGAGTGATATTGGAAAAAATCAAGACTGTCTTCTGGGTTGTGGCTCAGTCAGCAAGCCAGATGATGTCACCACCCACTGAGACGTGGGCAGAGGAGCAGACCTGTGAGAAGCAGAAGGCAACCTCAGCTATAAATATGTTCTGCAGATCTACGGATCCCCTGGTGAGGATGCCCTGGAGGCAGCTGGAGAACAGGAGAGAGGCCTGGACTTGAGATATGGACTGGTGATTTGATGGCAGTGGAGGTCCTAGAGAGGAAGCCCAGAGTATGTGAGAGCTGATGTCTTTGAACCTGTGCTCATGGAGAGGTGTTCATGAACTCCTTGAAATTATATACACAGCTTTATGTATAAGTACAAATGCACATTTTTCTGAGGAAAGGGTAAATCCATAGCTTTCACTGAATTTTCTCAAAAATCAAGGACTCAAAAAAGTTACTGAGGAGAAGACCAAGAACAGATGTATGGGGAACACCAAAGTTAAGGGACAGGCAGAGAAAAAAAAAAAAAAAAAAAGACTAGCAGCAGGTAGAAAGGTAGGATGAAAGCCAGGACAGTGTGTTTTATTCCAAAAGAGTTATACCATTATTGTTTGAGCTGAAGTGAGGTGATTTAGGGATAATGTGATGAGAAACAAGTTAGAATAGGGACAGAAAACAGGGAGAGACTTGTCAGAAACAGTATTACTGATGTCACTGAGGACACTGATAACTCCCCCTCTAGTGATGACACAGAAAATACAGGAAGATAGAATATCTTAGATTGGACTTTTCCAAAGGGAAACCAAGGCATCTGTGTGGGTTTAAATGCATCTTTCATGGGTTGATCATTGTCCAGCTCCACATTCTTTTCTTTTCCATTTACCTCTCAGGATAATTGCCTGCCTAAACCAGCAAGAACCCCCAGCTCATGCTGACTCCCATGAGAAACGCAATTTGAGGACCTCTTACTCCCAAGTATTCAAGAACCAGGATTCACCTATGGCTGCAGTTCCCGTAGAGTGGGAATCCCATTCTGGGCTGCGTAGGGGAAATCCCTGGCTATGTGAGAGGAACCCTGTTGCCCAAACAGCTTCACTCTTTGATTCCTCCTCTAAGGCTCTGCCAAGTCAATGAAAAACTGCACTAACACTATTTATAAAGCCAAAGACCAGAATCAACCCAAATGTCCATCAATAAAGGACGGGTTGAATAAACTAATGAAGAACTGTGCAGCTGGAGGAAGCAATGAAGACGATGTCTATATAGTGCTGTGGACTAATCTCCAGGATATTCAGTGAAAAAGCAAAGTGAAGAAAACACGTATGTCTTTTTACCATTTTCTAAGGAAATGAATCCATTGTCTCACAGATTCATGTGCGCATACACATGTCTGCATTTAAACAAAATAGAAAGGTAAACCATATATTTTTTTAAAATGGCCCTATAAGCAAAGTGTGAAAGAGGTAGGGATAGATTTCCTTGAATATACTGTTTATTTTATAGATTTGATTCTGGAACCAGTAAATATTTTGCATGGTTATAAAGCAAAGTTCACATTGTAACTGTCACTAAGAAACCAAAGAAAAATGAAACAAATGAACCTGATTATGTGTAAGTTGGTGGCATAGCCACACAGAAAGAAATTTTTCCAAGAGATTTTAAAACAAGTAATTTGACTGTACATCCTCAGTTGAATACATGCTAAGGACAAAAATAAGTGCAAATATGCACATATATATACACACACATATTTCTTTCCAGCAATCATATTGTTACCATTAATAGTGGAATTGATATTGTTTTTTGTGTGCATCAAATGAGTGATTAAATTAGTATTGAAAAGCAAAAATTTTGACATGGTTAAAAGAAAATACAGATGTAAGAATGATAAAGTTAAGTAAAAACCCTATAGTTAGTTCAGGGTATGAGCTGAAATATCAACATAAATTCATGGTGTATTTTATCTTTAAAACAACCAAAACATATTTTCTAGCTCTGTCCATTGAAAATGTCTCCAAACAGTGACTAATTCAGTAAAGATTACCCTCCCAGCACCCGTATTATGTCCTCTAAAGACCATTGTCCACTAAACGGAACCAGGAGTCCTTGGAGAAATGGCTGACTCCAAGTCTGGAATATGAAATGTCTAAGTATCTTTACATATTGGAAAGCAAGGAAATTATCAAATACTATTGAGGTCATGTCAAAAGGACTCAGGATCCAACCTGATTGTGTTCCCACTGCCCAAAGATGGGACAATTTTAACTGTAATGGATTGAGACAAATCAAGTATGTTTAAATCCTTGAGTTTATACATTTTTTTTAAACTGTCACTTTTGTAAGACGCTAGGGAAACATCCTATCATTTTTAATTGATTATATTAAAATAATTTTATCTTAGAGAAAAGTTGCAAAAATGGTACAGAATTTCTACACACACTTCACTGAGCTTCCCCTAATATGAACATCTTATATTACCGTGGTACCATCATGAAAAGCAGGAAGTCACCGTTACCATTAGCACGACACTACTGACTAACCTGCGGACCTCACCTCATTTGAATTTTACCAATTTTCCCCAGGATTCAATCCAGGATCCTACATTGCAGTTAGTTGTCAGGTTTCCTTAGTGTCTTTGAATCCATAACAGTTTCTTGGTTTCTTTGTCTTTCATGACCCTGAGACTTTTGAAGAGACCAGGCCAGTGATTTTGTAGAATGTGACTCAGTGTGAGTTTGTCTGATCTTTCTTTCCACAAGAAGATTGAGGGTATGCATTTTTGGCAGTAATACTACGAAACAGATGTTACGCCTTCTCAGTGCATCGTACGAGGGGGCATGGATATCAATGTGTCTTATTACTATAGTAGTAATGTTACTCTGATCATATAGTTAAAGTAGTGTAGTGTCTGCCAGTTTCTCCAGTGTAAAGTTACGATTTTTTCCCTTTGTAATATATGAACAAATAATCTGGGGAGAGAGGATATGTTGAGATCAAGCAAATATTCTATTTCTTACCATACTTTTGCCCACTAATGTTAATATCAAATTGATGATTCTTACTTACAGTAACCATAATGGTGATACTTGCCTATTGGTGATGTCCCTCTTCCTGCTACATTTAATAACTGAAATTCTGCTCTAAGGAAGAGTTTACCTCTTCCGCATTCAGTCATTCATTCTATTATTCAATTTTTAACACATTAGTATGAATATTTATTTTGTTCTTTGGGCTATAATCCAATACTATGATTATTTACCTTGTTGCTCAATCTGTCCCAGATTGGCCACTAGGAGTTCCTTCAAGTTGGTTCTCTGCCCTTTAGAGATGCTCTATGATTTTTTTTTTTTTTTTTTTTTTGGCACTTCCTTACTTTCTAGTACCAGAGAATTCTCCAGCTTCCTCTTTTATTTTCCCAGCTCCAGCCCTGGCATCAGCCATTTCTCCAAGAATCCCTGGTTCCTTTTATTGGAGAATGGTATTTAGAAACCAATATTTGGGTGATATGAGTCCTCATTGCTTCTGGGTTGTCATTTCTTCTAGGCCTTCCTAACAGAGTTAGCAAATAAATGTATGTGTAGGTACACATGCACACATCTGTATTTATTTCTGACTATGCTGTACACCAGAAATTAACACAACATTGTAAATCAACTATACTTTAATTTAAAAATAAATAAATAGCTTTATTTCTGTATCTATCCATATGTGTGTATACATATAAATAGCTATAGATAAATAATATGTAACTACATATATATATAATACATTATATTTAAAAACATAAATTTCATACTGATACCCCCCTATTCTAACCCAACACAGCAGAGTTCAGTCTAGCCTCCCCCCTTTATTTGATTATTCTTTCTTTAACATTGAGAAACCTGGCTTTCATTATTCACAATATGCAGTTACCCAGAAACAGACTCACAGATGTAGAAAACAAACTTATTACCAGTGGGGGAAAGTGGTAGGAAGGGATAAAATTGGGAGTTTGAGATTTGAAGATATTAACTACTGTATATAAAATAGATAAACAACAAGTTTCTACTGTATAGAACAGGGAGATTTAGTCAATATTTTATAGTAACTTATAATGAAAAAGAATATGAAAAAGAATATATGTATGTATATGTATGCCTGAACTATTACGCTGTACACCAGAAATTGACACAACATTGTAAACTGACTATACTTCAATTCTGTAAAAATGAAAAAAACAACCAATATGCGGTTATCAGTTCAGACCTGCAGACACATGAAGTAGTTTCAGGATGACTAACTCACATGCCCATGAAAAACAAATTTACTAGCTAGAGGATAATACTTGTATAGTTATTTCTGTCTTTAGCCTTAAAATACACAAATACTGCTTTCCTAAGTTATCTAGGTTAGTTCTTTCCTTCCCTACCTTTAAGTATGGTTATGTTACTATTTATACTACAGTCAAGTTCATTTGTTACTGTTCATACTCCATTTTTGGTTCTCCCACACCCTGGTTGAATTTCTGTATTTATCTATTGGCAGGCATGTAAAATGACATCTTGGTTCTAAGAGTCAGAGCTGCACAAAAAGGCGTTTTCAGAGAAGTGTCACCTCTCCCCCACCCATCCCTACTATCCAACCCCTTTCCCCATTCTTTGTACCCCATTCCTACCCACCCTGTAGATGACTAAGCTCTTTAGTTTCTTGTTTATCTTTCCTGTGTTTCTTTTACACAAGTAAACAGACATATGTATATTTTCTTATGCCTGTCTTATAAGAATGGCAGCATACTGTAGATACAGATACTGTTTTTACTTTGCTTTTGTTTTTATTGAACAAATTATCCTGGAAATCTCTCCATATTAATTCATAAAGATCTACCTCCTGGTTTTGTTGTTGTTGTTTTATAGCTGCATAAAACTTCCTTGTGCCCTTACTTATTCAGCCACTCTGTGTATGAGCATTTAGGTCATTTCCAGCATTTTGCAATTATAAACAGTGTGACCTTAAGTAACCTCATGCATACATATTTTCATAGTGGTGTGGGTATATCTTTAGGGTTGATTCCTATAGGTGAGGTAGATGAGTCAAAATGTAAGTGCACAGTAGTTGTGCTAGGTATTGCTCAATTTCCCTGCAGGAGGGTTGTACTATCTTGTGATCCCACTGACAGTGTATAAGGGTGCCAGCTTTCCCACAGCTTCATCCATAGGATGCACTGTCACCTCCCCCCCCCCAATTTTATGGGTAAAAAATGATATCTCAATTTTGTTTAAATTTGAATTTAATTGTGAGTTTAAACATCTTTTTCCCAAATGTTTAAGGGTTATTTTTATATCTTTTGTGAACTGTTTTTCACATCCTTTTTCCGTTTGCTATCAGGTTTATGGTCCCTTGTCCCTCAGATTTTAAGAGTGCTTTATATATTATACATTACCACCTTAATCTGCATATATACTGCACTGTGTGTGCTGCAAGTATTTTCTCCCAGTTTGTCAGCTGTCTTTTGACTTTATTGGGTTTTTTACTATACAAATGTTTACATGGTCAGATTTGTCACTATTTTCTTTTGCTGCTTCTGAATTTTAAGTCACAGAAAATCTTTCCTTACATTAAGTTTAAAGAGGAAGTCACCCATGTTTTATTCTAGTGCTAATATGGTTTTATTTTTTATATTTATAACCCCAGTCCATTTGAAGACTGTTCTGATATAGTACATGAGATATGGACCTAATTTTACCTTTTCCCAAATGGTCACCCTACTGTCCCAGCACTGATCATGAAAATGTCCATCTTTGGTCCAGTAATTTTAAATGCAACCTTTACTTTATGCTAAATGTCTATATGTCACTGGGTCAGTTTATGGGTTTTCTATTCCATTCCATTGGTCTCTGTGTCTATACTGTTTTAATTTAAGAGGCTTTATAGTATGTTTTAACATCTGGTAGGGCTAGACTTCCTTCATAATTTGTTGTTTTTCAGTGTTTTCTTAACTACTTTTTCATATTTGTTTTTCCATATGAACTTGTTTAGTTCCATATCAACTTGGTTAGTTCCATTAAAAAGTGTGTCGGTGTTTTTACTGAGTTCAAATCAAATGTGTAAATTAACTTAGGAAGAACTGATCTTTACAATGTTGAGTCATTCTATCTAGATCACACTGTCTTTCCATTTGCTCAAATGTATTTCTGTCTTTTCAAAAGCATTTAAAATTTTTCTTCATATAGGTTTTACATATTTACTGTTCAGCTTATTTCTGAGTTTTTCTTATTTGTTGCTATTGTAAGTGGAGTTTCTCTACCACAATGTCTTCTAACTGGTTATTATTTGTGCATATGAAGGCTATTAAGTTTTGTGTGGTAATTTTATATCCTGCTACCTTTAATGTTGGAGTTAGTTTTATTATTGATTCTCTAGAGTTTCCCAGATATACTATTAAAGTTTATGAAATAGAGAAAAAATTTCTTTGTTACCATTCTTATACTTCTCATTGCTTTCTCTTGTCTAATTGCATTAGCTAATATCTCTAGAATAATGACAAATAGTAATAGAAATTGCGGGCATCCTTACTTGGTCCCTGATCTTACTAGAGGTGCCTTTAGTATTTCCCCATTAAATAAGATAATGGCCTTTAGTTCTCAGGTATAAAGATTTTATCATGTTAAGAACGTATCCCACAATTTCTATTTTCTTGAGTGTTTTGATTATAAATAGGTGTTGAATCCACCCCCCTTATTTTGAGAACTGATAAATAAAGGGAAAGAATCAAGTATTTATTCTGCCTTTTGTACATAATCTATACTGAGGGTAACTAAATACAAGGCTGGAAATTTTTCTCTTTTTAGAACTACTCCAACTAATAAAGAAGTAATTATAGAATATCACTATTTGCAACCCCTAATAAAGTAGTCTGTAGTCGAAGATCTCTAACAGCTGCTACCTTCACCAAAAGAGACACCATGTATTAATACCTCCTGATAAAGTATACACCACTATTTATGAAGTAGTCTTGCTATTTATATATACATTAGAGACAGAGAGAGAAAGAGACAGAGAAAGAGAGAATCTGGATCTGATCAAACCTCCAGCTCCAAGCACCAATGTGCAAGAAATATAGGAGACAGAAGAAAATGTCAAACACTGCCACAGGGATGCAGTCAGTAAAATACAGTCATGGGAAACTCTATTGAACAAATAAATTGATTTCTTCAACAAAAAATCAAGGAGCAAAAAAGAGAGCAAAATAGAGGGAAACCCTATGTATTAAAAGAAACTTTAAAGACAACTAATTGCAACCTATGGACCTTATTTGAATCCCAATTTAAATAAACAGACTGTAATGAAAACTTTTAAATCAGTTTAAGGTAATTAAGACAAATGTTTAAGACAATTGAGGCAATAGGAATGTTGACTGGATATTTGATTCTATTAAGGACTTATTGATTTTTTTAAATCTATGTTAATATTTTTGTTTAAAAGTAAGTCCTTATATTTTTGAGATACATATGAAATATTTATAGGCGAAATGATATTATGACCGGGATTATAATATTGTGGAGAAAGAGGTGGCAATATTTATGAAACAAGATTGGATATGTATTGATCATTTTTGAAACTGGTGATGGGATACATCAGTTTCATTATTTTCCCTATCTTTGTATTTATCTGAAATGTTGGTAACAAAAAGTAGGATTTTTAAAATTCTGCATTTATTACACTTAACATTTAGACCAAGTGAGATGACACATTCTAGAATGCGGTGTGAAGGGCCACATATATACCCAACTACACCCAACTATAAGCAGTGGGTACCGTTATCTGTCCCTGAACCCTCCAGGACCATGGCCAGCAAGGCAGCCTCTGGCCATCACCTGCTGTACCGGTCTCCATAGACACACAGAGAACCCAAGATCCCTGTAGTGCAAGGGTCCCAAAGGTCCTGGGGGCAACAGGAAAGGGGGAGGTCCTAGACATTTTCCCCAGGAGCCCAGTGATCAGAGTCTTCCCTTCCTCTCCAACCCTCAGAGGACTCTCAGCTCCTTGGATTTCTCCCTCCCATGCAGGAAACACACACTCACATCATTCTCCGAGGTCCCACAGAGGATGCAGGATTTGCACTCTATGCACTGCCACTTGTAGGTCTTGACAGCCTCGGTCATGTTCAGGGTGAACTGCAGGCAGGTGGGGTGACCTGGAGGAAGCAGAAATGGCAGCATTAGGGCCAGAGGGTCCTACCTGTCACCCCTCAACACCACAGCATTATGCCCAACTTGGAGGGAGGGTGGGGTAGCACAGGTTGGGAAGCAAACTGGGGACCTGGGTGGAGCCCTACCCACACTCCTCACCACCACCCACAATCACATGAGCTCAAGGGCCAAAGAGAGAAATGGGCATTACCCTTTTGCTGGGAATAGAGATCACCCAAATCCTCTCGCCCTACGAGCTAGGTGCCCCAGATGTATAACCAGTTGACAAGGACAGAAAGTGGTGATCAAAGGGAAAGAGAAAGGAAATCGCACAGCACAAGGCAGCAGTGTGAGAGTCACCAGCATCATCTCCCCAGCTCCAGCATCAGTTGTGGTGGGAGCAACACATAAGAGCTACTTGGGGCTGGGCCTTTTAACCTGCAAAGATGTTCGTGCTGCCTCAGGGCACGGGGGAGGAGGTCAGAGGGAGCGGGTAAAGTTCCCAGGGACAGAGCTCAGAAGCACTGGGAGGCACTGCACTGCTATCTCAAGTGTCGTGCCCACGCCCAGGAGACTAGCAGAAGCCCACGCCCTGCACAGGAACAGGGCCTGTGGGGGGAGGGCGGAGAAGTGGTGCATCACTGCAGTGGGCACACAACGGTCAGGTCAATCCTGAAAGGACTGGTCACTGGCTCTCACTCTTCTCTCCATCCCGAGTATCACGTTAGCCAAGCCAGCAGCAAAATGGGGAGGGACATTAATGTGACCTTCGAGCACACAGCCCCAGCAGACTAATATCCGAGGCTCAGCCTGCAGAGCTGGGCTCTGCTCTCAGTCATACCTCCCGCAAAAGACAGACACCGGCAGCGAGAGGACAACTATGAGCCACAGAACGTGAAGACTTTGACCTTGTATTTGGCATGGAAGAGAAACTGGGATCATGTCCCCAGCTTTCCCAGGGCTGTGAATCAGACCGGAATCCACCCAGAGAGCCCAGGGAAAGCCCATTACTGACTCTGTCACAAAGAACTGACGGTTTCATGTATTGCTGGGGTTTGGTTCACCCATCTCCAGAGCTCCAAACTCTGCCAAATCCACTCTATCACGCATTGTGTTGCCTCTTTCACATGAGGGATTGTGTGCTTCTAAAGAGGGATGCTATAGACAGGGGCATCAGTTAGGGGCAGCTCCCCCAACCCAGTGTCCTCCACCAATAGTCAAGACCCCACCTGGTACCACCCCTCCTTGGCAAAGGCACAGCCCAGCAGGAGACCCCCATTTCCTCTCCTCCAGATTCTCACGGAGCTGGCTACATCATGGTCCTTTGGGGGAGATACTGTCTATTCAGTCAACATAAGGCCCCTTCAGATCTGGAGCCCCACAAACACCAAGCACACTGAGTTACCTCTGAGGGTGGGAGTGATGGTGGAAATGACTTGTGGTGAAGGGAGGTGGAGACACTTAGCAAATAGCAGGTGGAAGTGCTAAGGAGAGGACTGATCTAAAAGATTATCTAGGACTTCTTAAGCACCATCCAATTTAGGACCCCCCCCCCCACCACACACACACAGCTCTGAACTGATAACCGTCTCAACATGACACCATGTCACTGACCCTGGACAGAAAGAATCCTTCCATGAAAAGCCTGGATGAACATTCTGCTGACTGACATTCCTGAAAGCATCTCAAAGATCTGTCTAAGAAGAACACTGGCCAGGGTTGTTCCCTATTCCAATCTCTCACAGAAAATAGTGGGATGAGAACAGGAGAAGAAATACCAGTTTGAGATTCTGAGTGGCCTGGGTCATAGATGCCCAGGTTTGCAGACAGGACATCTGGGAAGGATGAAGATGAATTTACGGAGCAGATACCCAGATCAGCAGGTGGTTGCTGCCCAGTTCCATGGCCTCAGGGCACCCTCAGCCACAACCAGCCAGCTTACAGTAACCGCTCCTGAACAAGCGTTGACTGAGCACCTGCTCAGCCAGCTGTTGCACCAGACAGAAAAGACACAGCGCTGGGCACGAACCCCCAGATCCCTCTAGTCTAGTCAGAGGGAACGCCAGTTAAAAAATGACACACATATCTCTTTTCTTACAACTGTGTTGTACGTGCCAGGAAGGAAAATCATGACTGGAGATGAAAAAAATCACAGGAGAATCGAATCTAGCCTGAGATGTCAAGGAAATCTTCTCTGAGACAGATCTTTACACTGATACCTGGCAGATGAGGAGGAGTTAGCTGGGTGGGAGGGGGAGCGGATTCCACGTGAGGAGAACGGCACGTGTAGCGGCTCTGAGCAGCAGGGAGCTCGCACATTCAAAGGAAGGGAAAGGCCAGTGAGCAGGGGCGTGGTGGGCAGAAGGAGAAGGGCAAGAAGCACCTGGCTCTCCAGTAGTTAGAGCCAGAACACACGAGCACTTGTGGCCCTTATTCAAGGATTTGGGGCTTTAAAATCGTTGAAGGATTTTAAGCAATGCAGTGACTGGATTACACTGATTTTTTTTTAACATGTCAACTTGATGATTTAACATCAGTATATATTGCAAAATGATTACCACAATAAGATTACTTAACACATCCATCAATCCCTGGATTGTTACATTGTGTTTTTAAAGGACCATCGCTTCAGCACAAGGGATCTTCAGGGTAGTGAAGCAGTTCTGAACCTTGATCACGGTGGTGGTTACGTGCATGATAAGACTGCATAGAACTACAAATACACACGCATACACACACGTGTGTGTGCACGTAAAACCAATGACATGCACTGAGTCTGTGATTGCATCGATGACGATTGCCTGGTTTTGATAGGATACTATGGTTATGTAAGATGTTATTACCATTGGGGGGAAACTGAGTGAAGGGTGCATGGGACCTCTCAGTAATATATTTTGCAAGTTTATATGAAGCTATAATTATTTCAAAATAAAAAGTTGAAAAGATCTTTTTAAATAAGGAAAACACAAATAAAAATTTAAATCAACAAAAAGGAGGGAAGGAAAGGAAGGGAGGAAAGGAAAGGAGCTGCTGTCTAGGGAAAGAATTGGGGGGAGCGGTGCAGGGGGACATGGGGAGGGTAAGGGGGTGCAGAGACATAAGAATTGTTGCCAGGAAACTAGTTTGGAGGCAGATGCTGCTGCCAGGAGAGAGACAAGGATCAAGGATGACGAAACTAAGGTGGAGATTTAAGAAATATTAAAGAAATCATTGACAGGACTTGACCATTATTTGAACATTGGGAGTGTGGGAAAGAGAGATGATGAGAAATATTCTCAATATCCTGACCAAAGATACAAGGCAGGTGGCAGTGAAACTTACTCAGGTGATCAAGGCTATAGAAAGCATATAGGGACCAAATGGGGAGGGGAGCTGGTTTCACTCTGTTTCGAGCATGTTGAATTTGAAAGTCTGTGAGACTTTGGGTGGAAATGTCAAGTGGATGGTTGAATATATGGGTTTAGAGCTCAAAAGAGAAGTACAGACTAGACATGTAAATTTAGGAGTTTTTTCTTAATAGATGGTCATTGAGAATTCATGAAATTACCTAGGAAAAGGGAAAAAAAGAGAAAGGAAGAGGAGAAAAGAGAGAAACGGTCTAGGATTAAACTTTGAGGAACTCAACTATTTGAAGATAAAAAGAAAGAACCAATAGAGGAAAGTTGAAAGGACGGCCAGACAGAGGTAAGATGCAAACTGGGCAAGTATGGGTCACAGTGGCCAAGAGGGGAGCTTTCAAGAGGGAGAGGGTGGAGGAGGGGCTTCAAGATGGTGGAACAGAAGGACGCAGAGCTCACCCTCTCCCACAGATACGTCAGGGAGAGGGTGGTCAGCTGTGTTGACCGCCACAGGTGCTTGAGTTTGTATCGCTCAATAAGGACCCCGAGTGAGGGCATGTTGACAGAGCAGAGCCGAAGCTGCCCTACTAATAGTAACGCCCTTCATCAGTGTTGCCTTCCCTGGGAAGGAGGGTCAGCACATTCCAGAACATGACATGGACTCCGCAGCCAGCTGTGCATCTGGAGCTGCCTCCAGGATGGGAGTGAGGGGTGATGTGTGTGCTTCGTTCATTCAACCACACTCCACAAATATTTCCTGAGCACCTGCTCTCTGTTCAAGACCTCTCTGACCACCGTGCTGAGCTCTGAAGACATTTTCTGGGATAGCTTTGGACCAGTGAACAGAAGCAAGTAGGCTTGGGAAACTCCTGTTGGAAGTCTCTCAAAAAAACCTCGTGGGGTCTCTCTGTTCGTGTCTTCAGAAAGACCTTCAAAGGCAAAGAAAGGGA
This sequence comes from Camelus dromedarius, assembly GCF_036321535.1. NCBI lineage: Eukaryota > Metazoa > Chordata > Mammalia > Artiodactyla > Camelidae > Camelus > Camelus dromedarius. The sequence continues at coordinate 68,244,365 of NC_087440.1, forward strand.
ATGAAGCTCACAAGGCCTCCACCTCCGGTAAAATTCAGGATTAAAATTCAGATTAGCCTCAGCTCTGGATGCAGAGCTCCTTCAGCTTGGAACTCAGACATCATTCAAATGGGAGGAGAAGGGAGGTGATGCAACTTCTCAGCCAGGGAGGGTGAGACACAGAGAGGTAAGTCACCCAAGCTGCCATTAGCAGGTGCAGAAACTCTGCCCAGAACCAAGTCCTCCTTTCTGTGCCACCACAACAAGGCACCCGTCTGCTGCCTGCCTCTACAGACAGAAGAAGTCATTCCCCAGATAAAACTATAAAGATAAGACTTCTTATCTATCCATGGAAATGACTGAAATAATGCCACTGTTGGACAAAGAAAAAGCTTCCAAGGAAAGTGCCAGAGGCCCATATCTAAGTTTTACTGCTAGAACTAGAACTTATTTTTGCCCCGAACTAATTTCTAAAATCCTTGGAAGTAAATGGGTAATAGTCCTTCCAATTCAGCAATGGTAGAAAATAAAGAGGCACATTGGCAGTTCAGTGATATATTCATGGTCACTCACTACTGAAAGATTCTTGCCTTAATTTCTTTTGTAAAGTTAACCATTATTCTCTACCTTGCTTGCTTGGAAATCTAGATATTCCATATTTCCAGTTTTTTCTTTTTTTAAAGCAAAGGGTGTGTCTATTGCTATTTAAATAGCCCAATGGAATGAAGGGGAAACAACCCTTCCCAGACCCCTGGGGTGAGATGATTCAGCAGGACATTTATAAGATTCCAATTACCAAAATGGATTTAGAAAGTGGCGTGGCGTGCATGATTTACCCCAGCCAGACCATTAAAAACCGAGTCCTTCCTGAGTGTTCCTCCAAATTTGTTCTATCAGGACAGTTCAATAAATCTTCTGCCCCCTCGTTTAGTTGGTCCAGGGGTGAACTTGGTGTGACGAGGCATTCTTAATCCAGCCCTAACCTTTCCAAAATGGACCTCAATCCTCACTAAAAGTTGAAACAGGAAGTATAAGTCATGGCCACCATGTGCGGAGAACTAACTTCTGGGCAGGGCTTCCAGACAATAAAAATTTGGCCTCAGGGTACAATTTCAGCAGATGGGTAGAAAAAGGGAAACCAGCCGGCTGTGAGAAGCTTCCCAGAAAGAAGATTGTTCATGAGGCTGGTGTGTATGACATTACAGTCGACTGAGCCCAGTGAAAAAGAGGAGGCAGGCATCTGAAAGCAGGGACTGCCCCCTTGCCACCTGAAGGACACATCTCATGTCTTTGCAGAACTCACGTGCATAGATGCTGAGATGTTCCAGGGACAGCAAACAGGATTTTGTGCTGTCTGAGTGAGAAGGCTCACAGATGAGTATCTAGGCAAAACCAGTGTTAGTTTCGTATTCATAGCTGCCTGCTCGCACGCATGCTTATACACACTGCCCACACACATGGGTATTTCCAACCTTTCAGGGACAAAAATATCTAAATATACCTTGTGGATTGAGCTCCAATTACAAATGTGACTTAGAAGCTAGCAGAAGTCATTAACCAGTCAGTGTCACTCTATAGATACTTGGCACAGTGAGAGAAACAGTTCATTTTCAACAAACCCTGGGCAAAAAGAAATCTACAAACTGCTATGACATGTGTCTCTTCCATTATGATCCTTATTAAAAGAGTTTTTATTTCATTATTGCCAATATTTAATTTGGACTAGGCTAAGCCACATCACTGATTAAATTAGAGCTCTAGGGGAAAAAAAAATTACCTCGCTAAGCATGTGCTGAAAACATAAATAAAACAGATACAAATAACTGTGGAACTAGCATGGTCTATTATTTATTCATTGTGAAATTATAAACACCCAATTATATTGTATTACCTTATTTATCAATTTTGATCTCTTAAAAACTAATTTCTCAAGAAAGGAGAACTTAAATAGCTGTGGTTCTCAGGCAAGTAAGTGCAAAATACAAAATTGCGCTCCTTGGCCTGATGCCTGGTTTATAGAAATCATATTATATAAAATATGTAGGATCAATTCCAATCTGAAATAGCACCAAAAACAAGTCTGCATAGGGATTCATTAGAAAATAATTTGGCTCAAATATCTAGCAGTTCTCTATATTCATACACACATGCAATTCCTAATATTTACATATTGCAAAAATATATAAGAAGCGTTAGCTAAAGAATTTATGTACAGTGCAGTCAAATCTGAATCCTCCATGCTAAAGAGTACTTTGGGGGAAAAATATTACTAGCTCACTTTGGGAAGCCATCTCACTCCATCAGATCCACTCATTCTCATGTATTCTCTCTCTCCCTCTCTCCTCTGTTTCTGTCCCTTTCTCCCTTCCTCCCTTTCTCTCTTCCTCTTTCTATCCCCCTCCACCTAGACACAGCTTGTCAGGTGGAGGGAATGAGGCTGTGCGTCATCATACGTAATCTATAAAGGGGAACGAATCCTGAGCAGTCAAGAATTCAACCTCCGTATACATATCTCATGACAAGCATGTTAACCAGGCACTCCTCCCACACATGGATTACTTCTCCAGCCCTGCTTTGCAAACCTTCTCCGGTGGTCTGCAGGCTCACCTCTCATCTGCCCCAGATGTTACTTCTAGCGCTAAGACATCTACAAATTGACGACCACAATGGTGCCCCAGAGGCACCCACATGGCTTCCTTTTTTCCCCTCATCATCTTTAACGTACCTCAAAGAGGACACAGAAGAGAGAGTAGAAAGGATAAAGACCAAAAAAAAAAAACAAAAAATGCATCAAAAATAAACAATGATGTGAGGTGGGGAGGGTATGGTTCAAGTGGTAGAGTGCGTGCTTAGCATGCACGAGGTCCTGGGTTCAATCCTCAGTACCTCCTCTAAAAATAAAATGAATAAATAAACCTAATTACCGCCCCCCCCCAAAAAAAAACCCCAAAAATAAAATTAAATAAATAAATTAACCTATAAAAAATCAAATCAAATCAAACAATAGTGTGAACCACAGCTGTCTTTTGCTTGGCTAAAAACACTTTACCATTAGCAAGTTCAACACATTTTAGAGGACTGCCTGTCCTCCCTCAAAGCTGTCAAACTCTTGGGCACCCAGGTACCACACAGGAGGCAAGACACAGGGATTGTTACTTTAATCGTGACCATCAAGAACCACAGAAAGCATATTCATGCGAGAACATTAGGAACACCTTTAATGGGCTAAACAGCTAAGGCCTCATGGCACCATTCTCAAATGGCCCTAGAAACTCCCCAAGTTCTCATGGTCAAGTATGGTCCGAGCCCAGTCTCATCTATATCCCTAAGGGCTCTGAGGCTGGGCTGCTTCAAGTGAAACAAGGGGATGCGACGGCCTTGACCTGGATTTACATAACTTACCTGACTGGCCCAGGTTGGGGCCGAGGCATAGCGCCAGAAGGATGTCAGGAACCACAGTAATGGTCCCCGTGCCCCAGATTAGTCACTGCATCTGAGGGACCAAGAATAATTTACTCATTTACTCATTTACTCAACAGTATTTGTTGAATAAATAACCATGGCAGGCCCTCTTCTAGGCACTGGGGACCCAGCAGTGAGAAAAGCCAAAACCCCATCTCATGGAGCAAGGACCACAATCCGAGACGTGCGGCAGCATCGGAGTCCCTTGGACTTTGCATCTCCGGGCATTAGTTTTCTAATATATTAAATGAAAGGATAGGACCCTTCTATCCCTGAAGCTGTGGCTCTGTCTGTGCCACCCATAAACACTATTTTTAGAGATAATATTGATCCCAAACTGCCCATCTGGTGGGATAAACAAGCCTTCCAAAGTTTGCCAGCTGAAACTCAAAGTGAAAGAAACTAAGAAGGAAATTAAAATACCCAGTTCTGCTAGAATTCCTGTCAACGCTTCCACTGAACTAGCCCGCTCCTAGCCCAATACCACGGCAGAAAGCAAAAGAAATCTAGAAACCGAAAGCGCTTTTCACCAAGCACCCCAACCACCCCCGGGCCATACGCGGGGCCTGCACAGATGGGCTGTCAATGCATCTGCAGGCGGGCGGGGGCCTTGGGTGACGTTTCACCCATGAGCAATATCAGATCTGGGTTGAGCTGGCTGTGTGACGGTAGGCAGCTACCGCCAGGCAGGGGCTGAAAGAAGGTCACCAACGTGAGCAAGTCAGTGCACGGAGGCCGGCCTGAATCGCTGTCCGGAGCCCACAGCAGCAGCAGGTGGGAATCCTTGACACAGGCCTCTCAGGGCACTAGGCGCACCTGGCCATGGGCCTGGCTGAAGGCTCTGGGTTTCCTTTGGAAAAGTGAGTCCGATGAAGAAACTGCCGCTCAGATTGCAGACCCTGTAATCACTGTGCTTCCCTCTGTCCTGGCGAAGTATATGGTATAATTGATGGGTAGCTGGTAGAAAAAGTTAGTGATCAGTCAGCACTTGATTGCCTGTGATCCTCCAACTGCTGATCTTCTGTGAACTGGAGGATGGATTCATGGGTGGTCAAGTTCTCGAGTTGTCTGAGGAGTTTTGAGATGGTATTCCATTCTTTTTTCTTTTAAAAATGTTTCAGACTTGTACAAAGTCAAAAGGAAAAAGACACTTTCTTGCTTTTCCATCCTTTTCCCTGTGAGACTGGGCAGCAATCCCAGAAGTGCCTGGACGTAGAGGACTGACAGTGTGTCCGTGACACTTCAGACACTTTGTCTTACACCTTACTTTTTAAATCACTTTTAGTCTAATTTTGAGGGCTCTTCTGACTTTGTAATTTATTTTATTGTGATCAGGTTCTTACAGAAAAATAGTTCTATTGAATTTGACTAAATTCACTGAGCACCTGCTCCTGCCAGGAACTATACTAGGTGCCGAAGTTTCAAAGATGAATGAGGCGAAGATCCTTCCTTGAGGAGCTCAGGTTTTAGGAGGTGTGATGGGCAGGCAGCCTCTGAGATGGCCACCAACGATCCTCCTCTCCTGGTGTCCACAAGCTTCTGTAATTCTCTCCCCTTGAGGGTGGACTGGACTTACTGACTCACCTCTAGCAAGTAGACAGAAGATGACAGGAGTGATGGGCTGTCATTCCTAATGTTAAGTTATAAAAAGACTGTGGCTTTCATCTTCAGCACTCTCTCTTTTATGCCTTCTCACTCACTCGCTCAAAGGGAAGCCAGCTGCTGTGTTGTGAGATGTCCTTGCAGAGGCCCACATGGCAGCAGATGAAGGGAGGCCTCAGTCCAATAGCCTGGGAGGAAATGAATCTTGCCCAAAACCATTTGAGTGAGCTTGGAATTGAATCCTCTCCCAGTCAAGCCTTCAGATAAGTCCATAACTCTGGATGACAATTTGACTGCAACTTCATAAAAGACCTTGATCCAATGGCACTCAGCTAAGCCAAACCTAGATTCCTGACCCATACAAACTATGAGATAATAAACATTTACATTTTAAGCTGTTACATTTTGGAGTAATTTGTTATACGGCAACAGACAACCTTTACAGGATATATATATGTATTTAAAGACTATAATACAATGTCATAAGTGCTATAATAGGGGCACTTACAGATGGGGAAGCGATAAATAATCGGGAGCTTGGGGAAAGCCACTGAGAGGAGGTAGCATTTGAGCTGGGCCTTGAAGGATGAATAGGCGTTTTCTAAGAGAAAAACAGGATAAAGAGAATTACAGGGAGAGGAAATTATAAGAAATTTAGGGTGCATGATTTGTTCAGGCAAAGCAGAGGAGCTCAAGGTGAGCAGAGGAAATGGAAAGTGGCAAAAGATGATCCTAGAAAAGTAAGAAGAAAGATTGTGAAGGGTCCCTTATTCAGGTATACAGATCTGAATTTGACTCCGTAAACAGCAAGGAATCCTCAGAGTTTTTTTAAGCAAGGACCTGATTTGCTTGTACCCATGCTTTAGAGAGATGGCTCCAGTGATAGGGCAGAGGGTAGATATAGTGGAGACAGCTAGGGCCGGGTGGCCAGTTATAATATCTATTTATTCAACAAATGTTTATTGAGCACTTACAATGTGCCAGGCACTGTGGGAGATGCCAGGCACTGTGGGAGGTGCCAAGCGATGAATAACACAGATAAAAGCTTCTACTCTTGTGGAGTTTATGTTCTAGTCTAAGCACTGGTCCAGGACCAGCCTCGTAACAGTGGTAATAAATGTAGGAAGCATTTGAGAGGTGGAATTAGTGAACAGGACATGATGCCTGCCTGGACATGAGTGTAAGCAAGATGGAGAAGTCAAAAATGACACTAGGATTCTTAGGTTGGGCCACAGAGTCGATGATAACACCGTGAGCTGTGATGGAGACAGCAGGCTTGCAGAGAGTAACAGTAGATTCAACGCTGGCACATTTTGTGTGTTGTGATGAGACATTCAGTGGAGATGTCCGGGGGTTGGTGAGAAAATATGGGTCCATATTCAGGAGAGAGGACCAAACTGGAGATACAGATTTAGAAATCATCAGGTGTGAGTGGTAGATGAAGCCCTGGCACTTGAGATGCTCGGGGAGAGACCACAGAGGGAAAAATGAAAAGGACCTTGCTGGGTGGAGGGAGAAGGGTAACCATGGAAACTGAAGGCATGAAAGGGCATCAAGAAGAGATCAAGGAGAAGGACAGAGACAGTGTGGTCACAGAAAGAGGACAACCTGGAGAGAACCCTTCATGGCATCGCAGGAAGAGAAAAGGATGGCCACCACCAGCAAGGAAGAGATGAAGTAAGACAAGAACGGAAGAGAAAGTATTACGCGCTGAGCCACTGCTGATTGGAACTGGATCAAGTGATCCCCAGGAGTAGTGGGCCCTCTTCCCTCTGGGTAACCGAGTGGTTTCAACATTGTAGAAGGAAGAATTCACGAGCAGATCACCTCACAGCGTGCTTCTCTTTCCACTGGCTTGGTCCATCATGCTCACGTGCGGAAACACCGTATAAAATAGCCTTGGGAATGCTGTCTTATCTGATTCCACTCGTTGATAGCAGGGGTCATGTTTTGATATGGGTTCCATGGCCAAAGCCAGGCCCTGCCAGCACCACTTTCCATCTGGCCCTAGGAGATGCATCAAGTCTCTGGAAGTCAGTTCTTTCCTTCTGACCTTGGAGTGAAACTCTTCTGTCCCAGGTGTCGGAGCCCTGCCTGCAAGGTTGAGCCAGGTTCTGGTGGAGCTCTTCTCACAGCTCCAGAGTCTGGTCAAGTGGCCCTGCATATTCTCCAAGAACACCCAGATCCAGGAGGGAAGTTGGTGCCACCGGCAGGGGAGCAGTCTTGCAACTCAGAGTGAACAATGCGGAGGACGGAAATGATCACCAGGGTGCAATGCTGGTGGCTGTGATGCTTTAAAAAAAAAAAGGCCGATGAGTTCTATGATCCTCCTCTTTTCAAGAGGTGGAGGATGTTCCCCAACTGTTTAATGTGGACTGAACTTAGTGACTTGTTTTAACAGATATGATAAAAAAAAAAAAAAAAGGAGGTGACAATATACATCTTTGGAGACTGAATTATAAAAAGGCACTCAAGTTTCCATTTTGATCACTTTCTCTCTCTTTCCCCCACCACCCACTCCCAATCCCTCTCCCTACTCATTCTGAAAAAAGTCAGCTGCTACGTTATGAGCAGCCCTATGGAAAGGCCCCCATGGCAAGGAACTGAGAGTGGCCTCTGGCCATGTGAGCAAGCCCAGAAGTGACTCGTTAGCTCCAGTCAAGCCTTGACATGACGACAGCCCCACCCAGCATCTTGACCACCACCTCATGAGGGAACACGCACCAAACCACCTAGCTGAACCAGTCCCTGACTCCTGGTCCTCAGAAACTAGGATGTAATAAATGTTTGTTGTTCTAAGCTGCTGAGTTTGGGGGTAGCTTCTTATACAGCCACAGATAACTAAAACAGTGGCAAAGGAGGAGGAGTGAGGGGTCTGGTGGGAAGGCTCTAGACAAACCAGACATTTGACGGGACTCCTGCTTAGGCAGAGTCCCAGCCACGGCAAGGGCCCGCGCTGAGCTGAACAATGGTAATTTACACAACAATGTGGAGATGACTGAAAACAAGAAGTGAAAATGTATGAAATCTCACAAGTCAACTAGAGCGTGTCCAAAGCTTCCTGGGCCCAACCTGCTTGCACAGTGTGGGCCAAAGGGACCTCTCCACCACAGAAGCTGCCATCTTTGGCCTCTGATCTTGACCTGTATCCTGGTCTCACCCTCACCCTGCTCCACCCTCCTTCCTCCTTCTTGAGCCTCTCTCTCACCTCCAACAAGTTTTCCATGTAGGCTCCCTGGAACCAGTCCCCCATCTTAGAAAGTCAGGGACTTCCTAGAAGTTCCACAAACAGATATGAGCAAAGTGGCCACCAACAGCCAGTATTCTGGCCCAAAGAAAGCCACGATTGGACATCTTAATGATAATTCTCGTAACGTTCTCAATTAAACACCCTTCTAGTCACTGGTTTCCTTTGATTTCCCACAATGATTGTGTGAGGCAAGCAGGGCAGATATAAATATTCCTGATTTACAGGTGAGGAAACTGAGGCTCAGAACAGCCCAGGTAGACAGCAAGAGGTGGCGCCAGGCCTAGAAGCCGTGTCTTCACACTCCAGTCCTCGAACTCCCCGCCATGGTCTCTCACTACATTGTGATCCAAGATGGCCAGCCCAAATGTAGCGGCCCAGCTGAAGTTCAGCTCCCTACTTTAAGAGGTTAACTATAACAGCATTTTCCCCTTTTATTCACAAGAATTCTGCTAAGGCACAGCAATGCAGGCCGCTGAATTTCTCTGTGCCTCAGTTTCCTCAATTTGAACCACACAAAGGCAGACTAGTTGTCCCCTCAGGCCTTTTTGGGCCTCAGTGTTCCTTGCCTCCAGCGAAATCCCTCAGGAAGCCGGGTTTGCTCACAGGAGGCAGGGCCTTGAGTCCTCACCATCTGGCAGTGACTAATCCTGGAAAACCCTGGGGAAGAATCGCCCAGGAGTGAGCCAGTCCAGCCCACACAAAGGGGCCCTGGAGGCTGCCGGAAGTAGGTCAGCAGCCCGTGGCGGCATCACTGGGCTTCGGCTTCCAAGAATCTCAACAGGGGTCCCAAGACCTCACTGGCAGCAGCTCCTCTGCCAGAGGCTGGAGTGGGGAGGTGTCCTTCCTTCCCCTCTCCCCACCTCCCCGTCCCACTCAGCCTTGCCGGGCCAGTTATCCTCGTGGAGCTGCCCTGGATGGACGGCGCGTCACCAGCTCCCACAGTAGAGCCCCTGAGAGGAGCACAAAAAGACATCTGGCATCCAAAGCCAATTTTGCATCAGCCGACACCTCCATTACGCTGTCAGTCAAGAAAGGATAGGAATGTTCCTTACTCACCTAATTGAGGAGAACAAAAGAGCAGACAGAAAGGGCCCCCTTTTTTGCACCACAATCAAGACACCTACAACCCTACCCCTCACCCTGAAGCCCCAGCAAAGGTTAACCAGCCCCCTTTAATCCTTTTCCCTCTTCACCCCCCAGTTCCCCCACATCACTAGTCCACTTTCCAATGGTGATGGCAGGAGAATGGGGAATGAGGATGATGGTGGTGACAACCAGCTTCCCCCAAAGCCTCTCACCCCGGCTCCTTGAACCCCTTGGGTCCCCCATATCCTTCAACATCCTCAATAAGAAGGAAATAAAAACCACACTGAACCAACCCTACTTACAGGAGAAACATCCCCAGGTGCCATGGGAGTCCATCAAAACCCAGCACCATCTGTCTGGCTTTGCATTAACTCAGCATTGGCTTCCCACTCCCAGCACAAAGGCACCACCAGCTCTCCCCTCGTCCTGCAACTCTGGGCATTCAGTCCAATTCATAGATCATTTTCCAGCCGTCAAATTCTCATCTAAGATTAATCTGACTTTTCCTTACACTCAAACAAATGTTTATCCAACAAATTCATGAATGAGAATTGATCTCGCTGTTTATTTAGAAAGCTAGAGAAGTTGATTTTACATGGGCTTTGTTTTTTCCTCTGGATAAATTAGGGAGTTGAGATAGTACAAGAGAAAGCAAATCAATGGCTATTTCCAGTTACCAGCATCTGTCTTCAGATTTAATAGAAATGATGCCCTAAGACACATAGTTTGTTTGGTACCAAAACACCCATCGATATTAGAGTAATGCCAAAGGAGAGCCTTTCCTGGTATTCTGTAAATGTAGACAGGAGCTTCACAGCTGTTTGAAGATTCACAAAGCCCTTCTGGATAAGTGGTGATCAATGCAATTCCATAACCAGGGAAATTCAGGCACTGAGTAGCTCTGAAATGGTTCTAGTTCACCCAAGGAATAGGTGTGAGAGAATTAGGATATTCATTACCAAAAAAAAAAAAAAAAGGATATTCATCACCAGAAATCTGACCTCCCTTCAGAGAGAGCTAAATACATGGCACGCATGCCACTCTCCCATCCTATACTCATGGCAGACATCACTAATCAATGCAACATTCTCTTCACTCCTCACACTAAGACCTTTGGCTCCTTCTCCACACAGCACTCCAGTCAACCATGACCAGCCTATGAGTTTGTGTACAAGAAGAAATCTAGTTGCTACTTCTCAGCTAGAAGCTGTTAAACTTAACAGGTTAAAAGTCTCATGTGAAAATTAAGGATTCAAACCTTAAGGTCACCAAACAGATATTTAACTCCTGTTTCACTTTCTGTGAGTCAGAAACCCTATCAAAACAACTAGGACCACAAACCGAGTGGTAGCCTTGTTTTGTGATTGGACTTACAGACAGTATTCCTGCGGTCACATACTTCTGTGCTCACAGAAAATCATCTGAAAGACCCTTTCTAGAAAGAATTCTTTCAATAGCAGTTAATTTTTTTTTTTCTACTTCATCAGTTATGAGGTACCAACCCACCTCTCCTTAAGTAATTCCTACATCCTTCATTGCCCAGGGCGGGAAATAAGCTTGTGAGTATTACAAGCCTCTTTGCTGCCTGGTCACAACTGCCTTTTTCAGATTTATCTTCTTTCATGACCACTGACCCAACCATCTCTACACCCTATGCGACGGTCACATGGAAAAGTACTTGCCATAACCCGCCCTGCCCTCAACACCCCCCCACAAAAAGCCTGCTTTTTCTTTTGCACTTCACACTTTTGTATACAAAGGTCTCTCTGTCCTGTCTCTCCACTCCCATTCACAGCCAAATCCGTCAAGCAGAAAGTGTGGTCCATGAACCAGCAGCGTGAGTATTACCTGGGGGCTTGTGAAACACCCACCCCAGGCCTACGAAGCTAATTCTCCACTTTAACAAGATGCACTGCCCTAAATTCCTCCCCGCCTCCCTTTCTGGGGTTCTCACCTGGTCTTGTCTCTAATCTGACTTACCTCCCCACTCCTCCAGCAAGAAGACCCTCACTGAATGAGGGAATTCATCACTCCATGGATGAATAAATGGATTCATGAAATATCACCTCCACTTCTGCCTGCCCTTGGGACTTCTATTCACCCTTCAAGTCCAGCCCAAATAACCCACTTCTGTGAAGACATTACTGCTCTCCAGTGCAAACAAGGAAACCAGTGTGCTGAGAGGCTGGGTAAACCCCCACACCCAGTGCACATCCGGGGCGCCCGCAGTGGGCCACCTGTAAGAGTGACATCAGGAAAGATGCTCATGGCCTCCCCCAGCAGCCCCTCACGGCCACCGCCCAGGGCAGAGCTCCACGGCTGCAATGGGCGTGGCAAGTCGAAAGCTGCTTTGTGGACGAAGCCCCTGTGTGGGCTGACCTAAATCAGGTTCCCTTGTTCAGGTTCTCAACCACCGAGGTGCCTCTACCCAGTCTCTCAATCCCCCCGAAGATGGATGTCTGCTCCCTTCCTTCAGCACACATTCCAAGAACCCACCTCTTTCACTGTCCTTGCCTTGAGGGGGAATTTTTCCTTTTCCCTTAGAGAACGAAGACCTTAGAGAGGAAATACCAGTTGCTGGTCTTCCCACATCCCCAGCAATGCCACTCTGGTGACCCAGTGGCTTTCCAGCTTTAGAGAACTGGGGCAGATGTTTTAAACCCTCAGCTCCTGATGCAGGGTCCTGGGGCTGCACTTGGTGACCGTCTGCTTCCTAGACTCCTGGAGGCGCCTACACACCAGCAGGCTGGGACACGGTGCAGGCGTGTGGGATCACGGGCTAGTCTGCCAGCCACCCTGACCTTGAGTCCACCTTGGTCAAATGAGGGCTCCAAAGGTGCTTTCCTGCCCACCTCGTCCTTGTTTGTGAGGATCACGGCGATAGGGTATGTGCTACTCCTCTGTTAAAGTGGGAAACATTCTTTGTTCAGGCAAGGTTTTACCACTCTTCCACTTTTTTTTGGCACAAATAAGCCTCCATTCCCATTCCCAGAAACCCTGTATTTCTCTCAACCTCATAGCCTACTGTCAACATACTCTTAAGTGTTTCAGACAGTCCTGTGATTGTTGGATACAAAGGACATCAATTCATACTGGCCAGTGTCCAGGCATAAGCTGCCTTCCTGATAGCAGTTCTGTTTGCCAGAGACCTGTGGGTCTTGTGCATAAACAGGAGGCCTTGGCTTCCCCTCAGCAGCTTGAAACAGGCAACACACACTCTCTCCCCAAGATAAGGCCTTTCAGATGACAAAGCACTTAGAATATTTCCTTTGTGCCAATAAGAACAAACACAAGTGCCCATCCCATTGTTTGTGGGGCTGATCTACAGGGGTAGGAAAGAGGTAAGACATCATTTCCACTCGTGTCGCCATGAACCACTGAAGATCTTTGCAACCTCATTAAACTACACTCCCTGAACGAAGAGCGAATTCAACAGCCCCAGAACAAGCATTGCTTTTTCACCATTTCCTACTTTAATGTCTATTCAATTATTTTAAGAGGGATATGCCTGCACCCAAATCAAAAGAGCATAGCTATTGATAGCCAGCGTGGTCTTAACTTACTGAGGATGCCATCAATTCGTGAGGTCAGGGGCTCCGACCCACTGACCTCGCCACTTCTCACCACATACCGCCCTCTCTGCCATCGCCTCTTGTGCATCTGTATCCATAGACCCCATCTCCATCCCTGAAACCACACCCTTGTATATATCTGCTTACCCCTCTCTCCCTCTTTCCGACTCGCCCCAACTCCAGTGAAGCCCAGCCCTCCACCAGCTCCATGCTGCACCCAGGCAGAGAAAATCACACCACAGTGCTAACCAGTCCCCATACAATAGTGCCCACCGTCTTGGCAGCACTCCTATAAATCTCTCGTGAAGCCGTTCTCCCACATTGCCCCATCCTCTCAAATCTCCCATACTTCTTATGCCTTCCTCTCACTCTTCTCATTTAGTTGAAAAAACATGTAAGTCATAAGAATGAAACGTCCTCATCTTCTCCACGCACTTCCACCCATCCCCCTGCACCTGTGCCCCTATGCATGTCTCCCTCCCGTTACCAAGAACAACTCTTCCAGATCCTTCCCACGGCCAGTGCCTCACTTGTGCCTGGATCCCGACCTCCCACCTCCCTGAGAACTTTTTTCCTGCCGTAATTCCCTTTTGCATCGTCAATTTCTCTCTCTGGTCAACCGTTCTGCCAGCATATAAAATACGCTGTAAGAGCACCCATCTTTCAAAGAGACCGTGATTGAGCATCCCCTTCCATCGAGGACCCAATTCCTGCTTTTTAGCCCAACTTCTTGAAAGGGCCAGTGCCCTCCACCCTACTTTCTGCACACTCGCTCCTCAGCACAGTCACCTGCTCTCGTCCCCCTCCCCCGGCTGTCTTTTCTCTTTCTCCTTGGCTGGATCCTTCTCCTTATTCCAGACTCTTTTTACCTAGTTAGACTCACATCCCCTAAATATTATCTACACACTTGTCACTCCCAAACTGATATCTCCAGCACAAACCTCTCCCCTGAGTTCCAGACTCATATATCCACTTGCCACGCTGGTTGGGAACCCAAAGCATAGACAATAAGAAAGATCCAAGATGGCAAAGGATCACTGTGGGAAAACTCCCATCTCAAGGGATGGTGGGGACCCTGCAGCCAGGAGGGGAGCCTGCATTTGGGGTGGTGGAGGGGGGTGGCTGCAGTATCGTCCCAGGGGTGGGAGGTAGAACTCCCAGCGAGTAGAAAAGCTGGTGGCACCAGCCTTCCGAACCTCCAGGATGCATTTTGGATCATGAAGAAGTAAAGAAAAGAGGTCATCACAGGTTCCAGAATCATGACTACAGAGGAGAGAGAGAAAGTGAGAAGAGGAAGAATTAGTAAATCTTGGGGGGAGGAAGAGAAGAGACAAAGAAAGAAGAGAGATAAAAAAAAGATGGCAGCTAGAAGGAATGGGTAAGAGAATGAAAATAAGAACTCAGAAAAGAGATTTTGATCCTTGCTTATTTAGGAGACACAACCAGAATCCTGGCTGAATTCTTAAAAAGATGCAGAAACTCAGTTCTCTGAGTCGTCCCTAGAGGGGTAAGAGTATTAGGACTACTAACGGTTACCATTTATCAACGTGCTTCCTGGTGCTAGGCACTCTGAACACATTTCCTCATTTAATTCTAAAAACGACCTGTGACTCGTGGGTCACTGTAAAGCTCAGAGCAGTGAAGGAATTTACTCAAGACGACTTAGTAAGGCGGTAGCAGAGGCAAGATGTAAACCCACGTCTTACCCCAACCTCCAGGCGGGTCACCACCACACCACTGGGCCACAGGAAACAGGCAGTGGGGAGGACCCTTCTCCTGACACGCGGGGGCTGGGGGGCGCCCAGGAGCAGTCCCCCGGAGAGCACTGACTACCCCGAGGCCTCCCCAGTCAGGGAGCTGCCCACCTGCGCCGAGGTCCCACTTTCCTCCCCGTCCACACTCCGAGCTGCCCTTGCGGGGCCTCAGCAGGGTGGCATGAGGATCTGTGGGAACCGCTTGTCCCAGCCCAGGCAGCTAATCTAGGATGTGGGATTAAAAGCACTTCCGAATTATCCTGGGGCAAAACCAGGTCAGGGCCATCTCCAAACCCCGCCCTAACAGTTAGAGGTGGGGAATTGGAAGGGCTTAAAAGGCAAAGAAGTTCATTAGCTCCCTGAAACCAAAAGGGGCAAAACAGAGCCCCGATAGAAGGGGCAGCGGCCAGAGAGGCAGCCAACACTCAACTGGGAGTCCAGAGCCTCACGCCTGCAGGGCTCCGGGGAGCTCTGAGATCGTGGCAATGACTCTTCTGTGTTTCTGGTTCCTCCTTTATCGGATCAGGTCTGAGCCCTCTCCTCGACACTCGACAGCCTAGGACAGGGCAGGATGTGGGGCCAACGCAGCCTGGTCTGAAACGGGCCGAGTGGGTGGGACAGTGGGGCCTGACCCTGGGAGACCAGAGCTGGGAGAGGCCGATGGTTCTCGGGAGGTGTGCACCCCACAGGGGTCCCGGACCCACAGGGAAGATGCCCCGTCCAACCCTAATGCAGCCGGTCTCCATCTGCCTCTTCAATCAGGGAAGAGGTGGGTGGAGCTTGGGGTCGGGGGAGTCACAGGTGTGGGCAGACAGAGATTGGACAGAGGCGGCATCTAGCTCCAAGACATGATTAGTGGTCATGTTGGGTTGCGGGGGCGGGGAGTGCGGATATAAACTGCCATCTCTGCTCTGTAGACCCCTGTAACAGTGCCCGAAGCTGCCACCACTGAAGCAACCCCAGTGGCTTAAACACCTGACCTCCAAAAAGCCACACTTAAAATGCAAACCAGTTTCTCATACAGGACAGCACGATGTCATGTTCCTGACGTGATCCACTCAAGCCTCTGACTGTCAGCACCAGAGTGAGCCTTGGACCACCTGGTCCAATCTCTTCTTTAAAAAATACAAGGAAACTGAGCCCCCAAATGGTGAAGCAACGTGCCCAGCGTCACAGGGCAAGGTGGCCACAGGGCTGGGACGCTCACCCAAGTCTCCTATGTCCTCCGCAGTGAGGACTGGCCCCTGGGAGTGTGCCCGAGCATGCTGGCAGCTTGGCATCCTGCTCCCAGGGCTGCCCCCTGCTTCTGTTCAGACACCACAGCAGACAAGCGCCCTGGGGCCTCTCCAGCCGACTCCTCCCTGACCTTGCCTTCCAGAAGGATGAATGCACATCAAAACCCTGCAGCCAGAATATTCCTAGATACTGTCCTTTCTGCATCCAGCTCCCTTTTCCACAGCCTTCTGGGAAGGAGAAGTTTCCAGAAGGGATAGCTCTAAAGGCTTTCACAGAAGGGGGACTCTCCCAAGAAACATTCCTCTGTTTGGACAGTGGGGATGAGGCAGGAAACCAGGGGGATGGAAGAAAAAGGTAAATTTTTTTTAAGTCCCATTCTCACTAAAATGGCACCCTGGAACTTTCAAGATCATCTGGCCAATACCAGGTTGGATTCCTTAGTTACAAAGATGGAGACTGAATTTCTTTGGAAGCAGGTCAGCCAAATGATGCCTGGGGACTTTAAAAAGAAGTAATGAAAGGCAAAGAGATCCCAGGAAAGGAAAAGAGCCCTGCCTGGGAGTGAGAGGGAGCTCTTTGCTCTCCTCCTGACAGGCTCATAACCCCCTAACGTGGTGCAACAGAGCTGTCTGGCACAAGGGATCCTGGCCAGGGCAGCTGGCTCTCTACAACTGCCCAGGCTGTCCTTGCTGGGAAACCTGGATTCACTGGTGTACGGCTAAGACCACAGTGCTGGCCAGCCAATGGGGAACAGGACTCCTGGCAAAGATGGATTCGCCCAGGAGCCAGTGGGATTTTTGTCACTACAGGGAAGGTTCTCAGAGGAGGTTGGAAGTGAGGAAACAAGAATGAACAGATGCCCAGAGCCCATGGTTTAAGGAAGGAGGGGAAGGACGAGCGAGGGTCCCCCTCCCTAGGCAATGGTTAAAAAGGAAAGAAAGGGGAAAAAAAGGAAAGGAAAGAAAGAGCACAGCCTTTGAATTCAAATAGACACTTGCATTTGCCTGGTTTCAGGCAAATTACCACTTAACCTTTCTCCACCTCAGTTCCCTCACTGTAAGATGGGTCCGACATCACAGGTTGTTAAAGGAGGTGGGGAGATTAAAGAACCTATGACGACATGGAGTTGGTGCTCAGTGAGCCGGCTTCCCCTCTCTCCTTAGAATACAAAGCCAGCCCCACCTGGTCCCAGGAAAAGCCCAAGGGGAAACTCTCGCCCAGTGAGCCCTGGAACAAGGCACTGGAGCCTTTCTAGGGAGGAGGAAGGCAGTCCCCATGGCGATGGTCTGACTCATTTGGCCAAGCGTCCTTAATTTCCCTCTTCACATTTTGGGAGCCCTGGAGTGCTCTTCCCCCAAATGAGGCACGCAACAGAAATGAACTGTGATTAGCACAGCAGAGAGACCAGAAGGACGGGGGAGTAGGCAGAGCAGCTGCAGAGTTTCCTGGAATTAATGGAGAGGGAGCAGAAAGGGCAAGTTGCTGTCTCTGAAGATCTGTCTCCCTGCGCCAATCACCAGGCAGAGACTTCGTTTAAAGCCAACCTTCTCAGCCTTTGCAGGGCAAAACCAGCTCTGAGGGCTGCCTGTGATAGACCTCACGCACCATGAGAGGCAGGCCCGGGGTGTTCTCTGCCAGGGCACACAGTGAAATTTCAAGCCAGTCCCTAGGCGATGCAGGTGGCTGCATGAGACAGACACAGAACAGTGCACTAGACGCAGTTAACGCTCAGCCCTGGAACGTCGGCTGTACCAGATCTGCAGAAGGTTACAGTCTGAAGGCAGATGAAGGAAAGAGCGATTTTGAAAGAGTTTGGTGAGACGGCGCTGTATGAGGCCCACGTGCTGCATAAATGTTGGGAGGTGGGAGGGGAAAGCATCCAATCATTTTTCGAGGGAAGGTGGATATTATTATATTGTGGGTTTCAACTCTGCTGTCAGATAACCTTTTCAGCCTAGGGCTCTGCCACTTTGAGCCATGCCTAAGCCAAGGCTGTTGTCATTGAACATTACAGGTGACTAATAAGCAACGGTAAATACACTCGTGTAAATACCAGAAAGAAGTTCTGGAGTCCAGTCTGGGCCCTACCCCTTCTGTGTAGCTTTGGCCAAGTCACTCAACCCTGCTGAGTTTTGGTCTCTCATCTGCTAAGTGGGACAGTAACTCCCGCCAGGAAGATTCCATTGAGAAGGTGGTGGTTACTTAGCATGTCAGGAAGAGCCAGCCGTTCTTGGCCACCATGAAGATGGCCCATGATCTTTGGACTCACAATCCATATTCCTCACACATAACTACACTTCTTCCAGCCTTAGAGGCCAATGAGGAATCTATCAACAAGATGAAGTGTGGAGGATGAACACAGGAAATGGAAATGGAAGTGAGGACAAGGGGTTGCAATCTCACAGCTCCTTGACCCTCCAACATGTCCATTAGCTAAGGGTGTCCAGACAGTGGTACTGAAAGAAGCCTCCACACCCAAACAAGGGCCATGGCCAGAATCTAAACCTGGTCTCTTCAATTTTTCTAAGTGACATTCATTGACCTTTCAGTCTAAAGGGTACTTTTTCAAATAACCCCTTTCTCCAACTTGACTAGGAGGACAATCACAGATTTTGATCCCTAATGCCAATTGGTCTCTCAGATACAAAGCTCTCTGGGGCCAGTCAGCCTTTTGAAATACCCCACACTCCTCCCCAGATGCATTAGAACCCCATCGGTAGTATAACAGCAGCTTCTCTGGTCTCAGAGTATGCTTAGTGGAAAATGCCCACGGAATCATTTGATACTAAGCAAGATGAACGTTTCATCAACTGGGCACCCGTCAACATAGCAGATGGGATACACTGGGGTTCTGTTACAACTCACTTGGAAGGAATGCTGATCACTTTTCTCCACAAGGGCTAGGATCCTACAGCCACGACAGGGTCAGAGGCATCCTGGTGGCGGGGAGCAGATACGAACCCAAACTTCCTGACATGCACAGTGAGGCTGTCCTGACATCACCGTCCTAAACATCACAGTCTCCTGCTCAAGAACTCACAAACGCCCCTGACTTCCTGCCATTCCCGTTTCCTTTGCTGTGATCACACCATGCGGACGCTCCTTACATCCCTATGACTTCCCATTACCGCCCCGGAGCTCCCCCTACTCCGTTCAGGCTCATCTCTGCTCTGGCATCAAACCTCCAGCGTCACGCACATGCCTGAGCTTTTGTTCGGGTGTTTCCCACTGCTGCCATCAGTGGTCGGCCTGCTCTTTGCCCACCTGACTCCACTCAACTTTCCATGAAGACCACCCCGCCCACTTCAGCCTGCCCTCCTAACTCCCTTTGCTGAGCCCGCCTGATGCTCATGTTTTTGCACCGACTTGGCACTTAATTAGAAATGGTCTTGTCTTAAATAATATACCAACCACCTGTCTCTCCCCATGAACAGAAAAAGTGTCTTATACGGTGGAGAGAGTCTGAGGGCCAGAAAATCCTCCATGGAAACTATCAGACTTTACTAGCTGTGACTACTACTATTGTCAACTCCATCTCTCTGAGCCTCAATTTCCATTCCTGTAAAATAGGAGTAATAATCTTAACGTGAATGAAAGGACTAAATATGGTTTTCACAGGCTAACACCTATTGGTGACTAGCACATAGAAAGTATGCTCAAAAGTTTGTTTCGATTCCCCTTTGCTTCTTGTTTCTGTCCTGCAAAACCTAGCACCATATTGCAAACATAGAAGGCATTCAATAAATGTTTGATTAATTGACCAGCAGCATAAAGCAAACCAATAACTGGAGGGTTATTATACAAAGTAACAGTATGTGGTCAAAATGTATTGATCTATTTTTCAATTATGGACAAAAGGCTGATGTCTACAGAGGGAAAACAATCTATTTTAACTAAAGAAGTTTTCAGGATTACAAACTGCCAGTCTGTCTGAACCCGTAACTCAGCCAAGTAGAAGTTTCAGCTTAAGCGTTCATGAGAGTAATTCGTCACGCCCCTCCTTCACCCCTTCTTACACAACTTACCTCCATCCCCACCCTCTTTTCTATTTCTGGCCCACAGAAAGTTGACGTTACACACTAAACAGAGTATAATCCTTGCTACTTCTTTAAATCAAACACAGAGCAAAACTATTCTATAGGAGCTCTTTTCTAAGTTATTCCAAAGCATCCTGATCACCGCCTTTCCCAAGCAGAACTTATGTTTAATACGTATAAATATAAAATTAACTTTGTCTTCTAACAAGGCCTTTCTTGTCCTACCAAAGTGTGGAGAAGAGAGAGGACAACCACGAAAATTAATTAAGTCGTTCAACCCAAATCAAGCTGAGAATATTCAGGTCCTATGAGCAACTATGAAGTCCACGCACCAAGGACGGTGCTGGACATGGTGAGTCCAATGACACTGGGGCTGGAGAGGAGCTCAGATAGAGTTTTCAGCAGAATCATTTTCACTTTGTGGCCTTTCGGCCTTATTGTCCTTTTCTGTTGCTTCTCACTGTTCCTTTTTCACATACGGGGTGCTTCTCTGGAGGAGAATGTCTCTTGCCACCCCATTCACTTTCCAGCTGGTGCCTCACAGTCAAAACAAGCCCCCCGCCTCATATGGGCTTGGGACAGTGCTCCACTGTGAATAGGAACCAGCCTAGAAATGTAATTTTAGTTAATGATCATAATACGCATTTGTGAGATTAATTTTCCCCATGCCTCCCACTCCCGGGTGGTGAGTCAGGCACTAACTCTCTCGAGTGGCCCAGCTGCGGTTCAAAACATTACAGAGCTAGACAGGTCCCCAAGAGGTCATCTAGCCTGCACCCCTAACTCCACACAGGGAAGATGCTTGGTGTGGGTTCCATTTCAGCCTCAACAGTCAAAAATTCTTGATGTCAAAAGGGGCTGTCAACCTGTTCTAAGCCCGAGGTACTTCTGTCCTCTCTAGAGACCAAAAGCAACTGGTCAGTCTCTTTTTCTTCATGATACAAATACTAATGGTTATTAAGTGACCCCTCATTCTCTTCCCCAAGTTAAACAAGCCCAAATCCTTTAACTTTTTCTTTAGGGCTTATTGTCTATCCCTTTAAACATTGTTAATCATCTTTTTGGTTCCCATTGGTTTTTCCAGTTATTTGCAGCTAACTTGAACATGGTGGTGTCAAATATTAAATAGGAGTGGAGAAGTACTTCCCAGCCCTTGCACATTAGTCCCCACATAACACAGCCTGGTATCATCCTTACTTAAAAATAAACAACACAATACTCCTTCAGCCAGTGTTCCACTAGGACCTCCTGATCCATCTCAGCCATGATTATGCCTTGCCAAGCGATCGCTAATAGCACAGCCAACATAACTGTATCAGTCAGACTGGTGCTAAACCATTGATGAGCACTGTTACCACCTCTTAACAAAGTAGTTCCTGTTCTGATGTAAGGAAAGATCAGGTAACCAAGGGATCGTGCTGCTCACGCCATGTTTATGTAAAATACGTAACAGGATTTTCTAACTTCTGGCCTGAAGAATATTTCTCCTTCTAGTCTATGCCTAAAAACGGACATCTGGGTGACCTCAGATGTCCTCACAGAGTGGAGCTCGGAGACAATGGAGCAGGCATATAAATGCTCATCCCAACCCCTGCCCTTCTAAGGAAACCTGGAAGTAGCTAGGAGAATTTAGCAATACGCTCCACTTAAAGGTATCCTGAGATCTGAAAAATTACTGAGCCTTTCCAAACAATCAAGCATCCTCTAGTAAGGGCTAAAAAGGAGATCTTGGATAAATCTGATGTGGCTGCTGCCCCATCAGACATTTGGAAAAGGCAGCCCCTGCCCTCACCACCTGCCAGTGACATCTGAGTCTCCCGGGTCTCCTCTCTCCTTAGTTGCACTGAAACTACAGCCCCACACTAGACAGCCTGTTCCTATAAGCAGCCCAAACAGTCTCTCCAAAGAAAGCCTTAGTCAAGAGGTAACACAAACTTTAGGTAAAGAGTGTTTGCCCATCAGAATCAAAGTAGCCTTTTCCAGGGTATAAAGTAGAAAGAAGATTTCAGGTGCAATCACTTCCCTCCTAAAAAGATATTTAATCCCCTAGGTAACCTCTGAATTGGACCTAGTGTCTCAAATCTGAGTCACTGCAGGAAGTGGGTGATGTATAATAAATGTGCAAAACTTCCTTTTGACTCCAAGTATCTAGAAACAGATGAATGGATAAAGAAAATGTGGCATGAACATGCAATGGAATATTACTCAGCCTTAAAAAGGAATGGAATTCTGACACACTACAATATGAATGAACCTTGAAGATATTATGCTAAGAGAAACAAGTCTGTCACAAAAGGATAAATATTCTGATTCTACTTACATGAGGTACCCAGAATAGTCAAATTCATAGAGACAGAAAGTAGAATGGTGGTTGCCAGGAGGTGGGGAGAGGGGGAAATGGAAAATTAGTGTTTAATGGGTAGAGTTTTAATTGAAGAAGATAAAAAAGTTCTGGAGATGGATGGTGGTGACAGTAGTACAACAACATGAACGTAACTAATGCCTCTGAACCATACACCTAAAAATGGTTAAAATGGTAATTTTCATGTCATATATATATATATTGCCACAATAAAATGGGGGGAAAATCCCTTTTTCTGCTAGGGAAATGTATAAAGTCCACAATGAATGCCATAATGTGGCGTTCAGTCTACAGGAGGATAGAACGTGCTAGCATCAGCATCACAAAGTCATGCTCCATCTCCACCTGGCCTCAGCAGGGGCTAGCAATGCTCAGAGAGCAAGACTTGGCCTGAAAGGCTGGTGTGGTTCTCTCTGACCTAGAGGACCCGTCAGAGAAGAGTGTCCACATCCACACACAAGGAGAAACCTGTCTCAGGGGGACTGGTTTACAGCCATGCCAACCAGCATTTTGAAGAGGCAACACCAAGAGCACTTTTAGGCAATAGAAGCATGAACCTCTCAGCTTTTCCCAAGCACACACCAAACCTTGCATTCTTGTGCAAAACTATCTTAGCCCTGGTGTGACGACAACATTCGCCGGGTATATTAAGTCAGTACATATAACCAGGCTCTTCATAAATCCACTCTGGCCATGGAGAGGGTGATGACGGCCATGGTGGTGGTGGGCAGGGGACAGCATGTCTGGACTCAAAGCGCAGGTGCTGGCACCAACGCTGAGCTTTGTGCACTTCCCAGGACACCACCTGTCAGCCAAGCCAGCGGCCACCACTGTTCTAGACTGTGTTTCTACACAAAACAATAAGGTTCAGCAAATCCTGGACATGCAAATGGGCAGAGTCCCTTCTACAGGACAGCATGAAAGTTGAACTTATGCAGGATGAGGTTGGAAAAGCAAAATTTACAGAGATGCTATAGAAGCATTGGAAACAGACTTTTATTTAACAGAAACTTATACAAACTTGATACAAACCCTACATTATGCAAAGTTTTATCACAATTCTACACGTTATAACTTGTGGGAGTGGGTGGGAGAGAGGATTATTATTATAATTATTAGCATTTTGGAAAGGGACATTTTCTACCAGAAAACGTCACAGAAAAGGGCTACAAAATGATACAGAGACACTCTAGGTGATCTATCCGGGGGACTGGCATTTTCAGGGCTGGCAGGAAGTCTGTGCCCATCCAGTCTCCCCCTTGCAAAGGGAAAAGAGAGATTCTTGGGCTCAGAACCATTTCAGTAACACTGTCAACTCAAGACTTTTGCTGAGAGGAATACCCAGAGTTAGATGGTACATTGGTTGTGACTGCTTACCAGTGAGGGACACTCAAGAGCGTGGACAGGTAAGAGACTGGGGGTGGAACCCAGTGGCCCAGCCAGTGAACTCAGCCCCTTCACTAGGCCGCAGACACTATGCTGAATGCGTTTCATAGGCCACAACGTTCCTTCCACCAACATGGCCATAAAATGACGTGTCAGACCTCTCGCCTTTTCCCTTTTTACCCCCACCAGCAACCAAATTTGAGGTTTCCATCTTTCACATTGGCCTTCCTCACTGTGTCAGGCCCCAGGAACTGGCTCAGCAGCAGGCCCCCTTCACACGTCTCCCCCAGGAGCCGCGAGGGGACAGAATTAATGTCATCCCAAGTGACACTTTTTTGTTCTTTTTTTTCCCTCTCTCTCTCTTCCTTCACCACATTATTTTAAACAAAGCTGTCCGTATCCAAATCTGTTGAATCTGCAGAGATAGATTTAATCACTAGATGGAATTCCTTTCAGAACTAGGCCTCGTCAGACACGATAACCAGGAGGCAGGCTGCTTCTCAAAACGGGATAAATGGGGCTTGCCCAGGGTAAGGGGGGAGCTGTTTGTTTGTTTGCTTGGGTACTTGTTTGGGAGGGAGGCTCAGAGAGACTGCTGACCGCCTTTGTGCCTAATTTATTTCAGTCAAGTCTTAAGACATCATCAAACACTTTCAATAGACTTTTGAAGAAGGAAAAAAAAATCGATCACTCCTCACTTACCACATCCAACTTGCAGAAATAAAAATACCTAAAGCACATACATGAATGGCTTTTAAAAACCCCGAGAGAGCAGAGTTGATCTTTATTCTCTTATTAAAAATGTGGGGTATTTTTCCTTAGAGTTAATAGGCAGTCTTTATTTTACATTAAGTCCTCTTTTGATTTTCATGTCTTCACAAAATTGCTTTTAACTTTTGAAGTAGAAGGTACTTTAAACAAAAATACTCTGCCACATCAGCACCTTTTCTTTTAAATATTGAAATAAATAAAATAGTTAACTCTTTTTTTTTTTTTTTTTTGTCAGTTTGTTCGTGTTCAGTTATTTCTACTATAGAGCAATCCCAGTCTGACCTGCATACTTTCTCACGGACACTTAGAGAAAATGTAATGGAGAATTTTAAAAAGAGGAAAAAAAGAAATTCTTCTTATTGCACAGTTAGGCCATTCCCAAGACGTCACTGAGCTGAGCTGAGTTGCATTGGAGGCTTTTCCGCAATCCAGGCTCCTGTGTTGGCAGAAACACGTGCGCAGGAGGGGGCCAGGCAAGGGAGGAGGAGGAGGAGGAGGCGCAGATCGTGGTGGCTTCTTTTCACCTTCTTCAGAAACGTCTTGTTTGAAGGATATCGGAGTCCCCAGGTCAGAGCGTTGACTGCAGAGGGAAAGGCAATGAAAGATAAAACAAAAAACAACAGCACAGGACAAATGCCTAAAAAAGAAAGGTCTACATTAAGGGGGTGGTGGACATGAAATGAGTGGAAAAGGGGAAAAAAAAAGAAAGAAAGAAAGAAAGACCGCAAACAGCAAATCGCCACACGAACAAGGCCGTGGCTATGCGCAGGGAGAACCAGGCTAGTGCCTTGTGCCTTCACCACCTGCAGCTCGAAATCAGCCAGGAATAGGGCAGGGCAGCTGCTCCTGGCCAACGGGATGACTCAAGGCTCAGAGGGCACGGCTAGACTGTCAGTTCCTAGGCGGCGTAGCTGGCAAAACTGGGTGTTAGCAAAATCTTTTTACCTCCTCTGCTTGGAAATGAAACCAACTGAATCTTTTCAATGTTAAATACTCCAGAAAGACCATTATGATACAACCTGTGGCCTCACCTAAGCGGACATGAGTAGTTCCTACGGTACAGGACCAGCTGCAGTCACAGAAAACCCCAACGGATGTCCCATTCGGCCTAAGGCCAAAAGGAGACTGCTTCATGCCTACACCCTCATCCCCGTCCTGACCCAAGTGACTCCAGGTGTCAAAATTACTCAAAAGAGAGAACCAAGCCAACATATCCATTCCAGTCCTTAACTAGCCCAGTGATCGCAGTCGTCAGCCTTGGAACCTGGTGGCACTTCACACCAGGTAAGTCCTCTAGCCTGATGGGCACCAACCAGGCATGGGTTTTGCTTCCAGCTGAAATGAAATCTGCTAACTTATTTTGGTCTTTGGAATGGAGTAGCCAACATGAAAGAGTACAATGAAACCAAATACTATCACATTTCACCCAAGAAGCCGTTCCTGAGGGCAGAGATGGGTGCCCCTAACAGTGTCCAGCTCACTCTGAGCTAAGTGGCGAGGGAGGGAGGAAAGGAAGGTGGGGTGCCCAACTGGATACTGGCCAAGGTGGCAGGGAACAAAGTTCAAAATCAAGTGAGCCACCCAGCCTCTTCCAAGTTGAAATTCCCCGCCCACCCCCACGCCCCAACTTCTCCTGCTAGTACCTGAGGCATCACTCACGTGTCAGGTGTACAGGACTGGATCAGCTGCACTTCTAAAGCTAAGATTCTATCCATCTACTCATGCTTTCCAAGGGAGGCTGAGACAGGTCTCATCTCCACCCACCACCAAGCCCTCCCCCCACACTTGTTCCTGTATCTTTCCTCTCCATCCCATCCCAGTCCATGCCACCGTCTCCCTCTAGGATCTGCTTTTCTGTTGCCGCCTCCCAGGCTCCCCCTTCTTCCTTGGTGCTCATCTCTTCACTGTACCACCTCCTCCAACCCCTTCACGCCAGTGATAGAACCCACTGGCCTTTCGCCAGACCTTCCATAGGGGTTCCAAGTGTTCTCTGGTTGGGCACCCAGTCAGACTGTCACCCCTGCCAGGAGTCTTTCTGTCCCTCACCCAATGCCTCTCACCCTTCTCTGGCCCCTCTGCCACTCAGTTAGTGAGTCTGTTTCATAACCATCCCCCATGCCCTTTCCATTTCCTCAAATTTCTACCTTTGACCTCCCAACACACACACACACACACACACACACACACACACACACATGCTTCTTTTGTCCCATCTAAACCACATAGCTGGTTGGTTCCCAACTCTGTCCTTCTACATTCATGTTCTCTTCCTGGGCCAACTGCAGGCCACTGGGAATGTCCTGCTATGTTTCAGTCTTCTGCTCTCAGTCCCCCCTAAGTCTCAAGGAAGCTTACTTTCCAGCCCACCACACATCTTCAATTTCCCTTCACCCGTCCTCACATCCTCATTCTCTCCCTCACCCCTCACCACCACTTCATGGCCTCCTGGCTCCCATCCACCTCCTCGACTTGACCAGTGGGTGCTGTGTCCAGATATGACTTCAACCTTTCTGTCAGCAACACTTTCTGAGCAACCGCTATGCATAGAACAAGACACCAACTCCTTCCACTAATTAGCTCAGAAACATTGTTCAGTTGTGCTTATTTCAACAAGTAATTATGACACAATGGTGTCGGGTACTGTCCGAGGGACATGCATGACATCATCTTTGCCCTCAAGGAACACACCATCTGCTTTATCAGAAAGGCTACAAACAATCACAATATGTTTTGATAAGCATTAATACCAATGACATGAACAAAATTCTACAGAACAATACTTAAGCAAATTTTTAAAAATATTGTGATTTTTGCCATTTTATATAAATCCCAACTTTGCTTTTCGTTCAGCTCAATCTCCATTCTCTTTGACAACAGACATTCTTGCCTACAGATTAAATAGCCACAGTCAAGCTCTTTGTTGATCTGGATGGCTTCCTCCAAAAAAATCTCCCTGACTGCTATGAGCCAAAGCGAAAATAATCATGAACCACCCCACGATACTCTTACACATTCTTAACTACTTGTGAATATCTAGTCTGCCAAACTAAGTTGCAAATAAATCCAATGGACAATAAATCCATTGGCCCCATGTTTAATTTCATCCTATCCTTCACAGGCCTGAGCTGCTATTACTCAGTCCCCAGCTGCCAAATGAATGAAAATATTATCCTCTAAGGTCTGCAGCCATACCAGCCTAAACCTCAGCTGAAAGGCCAAATGTCTGAGTCACTTGGAGAGGAGTAAATCAATCATGTGCTCCCTGATACTATGCACTGAGAAGGATACAGCATCACTTCTATGACAGTCTTACCAAAAATGCATAACCTGATTTTAATCATTAGGAAACAGTACACAATCCTAACATGAAGGACTTTCTATGAAATGATAGCCAGTATTCTTCAAAGGTTTTAAGGTTATGAAAGACAAAGAAAGATGCAAAACTAATGACTTAAGTTAAAGGATTTTAAGAGGACATGACAACTAAATGTAACATGGGATCCTGGACTGGATATTGGACCAGAAAAACACCATGAGTGAGACAACTGGCAAAACTGGACTAACGTCTGCAGACTGTGGTATTGCGTCAACATGCATGTCCTGATTGTGATTATTGTCCTGTGATTATTTGAAGAATCTGAGTGAAGAGGATATGGGAATTCTTTGTATTATTTGTATAAGTTTTCATAAATCTAAAATTACCTCAAAATGTTAAAAAAAAAAAGTGTTTAAAGTCTTAGTTGTTGGTTGAGGGCCAGTGTTGGGACACTTTGAAAACCTAACTGCCAATATCTTTTAGCTAATAATTTACTTCTAACAAGGATCTTCTATCATTCTCAGCTGTTTTGTAAATCAATCAAGCAGAATGGTTCTTCCTATACTGTTATTTTGAGTAAGTGGTCAGAAATCACTCTTATTAAATACAACAGTATCATATAATTCAATATTTTAGTGCTAGAAATACTTGGATATGTAAGGTGGGGTTACAGCTCAGCTGTAGAGTGCATGCTTAGCATGCATGAGGTCCTGGGTTTAATCCCCAGTATCTCCACTAACAAAAAAAAGGGGGGGGGGTGTAGCTCAGTGGTAGAATACATGCTTAGCACGCACAAGGTCCTGGTTCAATCTCCAGTACCTCAATCAAAAAAGTTTTTTTAAATAAAATAAAGCATTTGTCTTTGAAAGAAGAAGAAGAAAAAAACTATGTTTAAAAAAAAATAGGAAAAAAAAAAAAAAAAGAACTACTTGGATATGTGACCAAAACAGGGCTTGAAGTGATTCACCCTGCGACCTCACTACTCCCTCACCCAACCCCAATGTCACCACCAGCACACTGATCATTTAAAAAGCTCAACCGTTGTTCTTTGGGAAAGTTCATGAAGACTTAGACATTGCCACCTCTCAACAGGATTCCAATGTGATGATATGTTTGGGTTTTTATTTTGTTTGTTTGGTTTGGTTTGGTTTTTACAGCATCAGTTAACCTCTTCTCAACCCAGTGAGGTCTTGAATGAAAGACTTCAAAGCCCTTTATTGATTTTACTCAAGAAATCTTCAAAACAAGATCTGTGGAGAAGTCAGTACAGACTGAGGAAAGAGTATTAGAAGACCCAGATACCACCTACTGACCCTGGACTTCAGACCAGTCATTTAACCTGATTGAATCTCAGTTTCCTCATCAGTAAAATGGGAATAAAGAACACCTACCCTACCTCGCAGGGTGGCTTTAAGAATCCTCATGAGGCCATGTTGGTTATATATTCTGACAGGGTAAGGAATGTCCACACCCTCGGGATAGAGAAACTAGGGCAGAGATTCATGGAAACAAACTCACACACGGACTGAGTCCAGAACCCAGGACTTTTCCACTCGAGGCTTCTACTCACTAGATCAAAAATGCCTCACTCAGAAAAGACAGAAGTAACTTCACTTCCAAAGGCCAAACAAAATCCCCTGCAGAATAATTCCTAGTACATGCGTCTGCTCAAACTTTTAACTACAAGTTCAAGATCATATTCATCAGATGTAACAGGAGGCATATTGGGATAATATTAATTAATTTTATTCCACCATGAAGTGAGAACCTCCAAACAGCCTTTAGTTCTCTCCCCGAGTAATGATCTTGTGTTCCCTCAAGTGCCATATAAAGGCAATATCAGGCTTCAGCCCATTAGGTGCATAGAGAGATGCAAAGTAAGCAGGAAGACTTAAAGGGATGCTGTTGATGTGAGCATCATATTTTTATTAAGTCCTTCTCTCCACAATACCAGTAGCAAATTGCATTAGTGACTTTAAAGTACCTTTAAAAAATTAAATGCATATTTTCTCACTCCCAGTGTTAAAGGTGATAAGAGGGTCTGATCTCTCCATAGTCTCAGGAACAGATGTAAAGGGTTGGATTGTCCTAGGCAGGAAAAAACAACAGATAGACAACAACGATAATCACCTTTACATCAACAGTTCCCCCTGGGGGATCTGAATGTTGTAACAAATTTAGAAAGTTCTGTATCTTTGATTTTCTTATCTTTGGGTTAGGACTCAGAAAATTAGGTGACACTTTTAAAGGATTTGGGATGATGCTTTGCTGAGCTGAGGACAAAGGAAACTAGTCAGACCATTTTCATCCTGGTGACTCCAATTTCTTTCATATTAATATTTGAGTAACAATACTTATTTAACAAAAGCAACAACAAAATGGTAGATGAGTTGACTGCTCACACAACTCTAGCAATTTCTAAGGTTGCAAAAAAGTAGACCTATGTCCCTAACAGGCATTCAGGAGGGAATGTCTAGAAATGATGGTTTAGAAAATGAGCTCTCTATAAAATGCTGCACAGAATTTTAATTGGAATTCTCTATGGGGGATCTAATTGGGTACTCTTCAGTTTTGAAATTGCTTTTAATAAGGGTACCTTTTAAAGCTATTTTATTACAAACACTCCTTTCTTCAGGTGGACCCAAGAAAGAGGAAGGGAGATACATGTATATATATGTATACACATGTTCATATATTCCATATATACATATACATGTGCAAAGGGCAGCACAGAACAATAATAAAAGTAAAGACTGTAAGTCCTGGAGTCAGGCTGCCAAGGATCAAAACCTGGCTTCTTATTAGCTGTGGGGCTTCAGGTATATTTCTTAACCTAATTACTAGGCCTCAGTTTCCTCATCTGTAAACTGGGAATAATACACGTACCTTCCTCACGGGCAGTCATGAGAATTCAATGAACCATTCCAGGGCAAATAGAACAAGATCTGGCATATAAATGTTGGCCATTGTTATATAACGGAAGGAGGATAATGATGTAACATTGACCATCAAGGCATTTGGAAACCCTGGTGCAGCCAGCTTCCTCCTCAACTGCCTCCTCAGTCTTGCCTTCCTTCCTTCACTTCAAGATACTTGCCTCCAAAGCAACCTCCATTCCACCCTCTTCAATGTAACTCAACATCTCTGGGTTGATCTTTCTCAATGAAAAGTGAAAGATTTGAACTTCATCATCGTCAAAGTCCCTTCCAGTCCTTTATTGTTTTTTTAAAGGATGTAAATTCTGAGTCTGTAGAAAGATACTATAAGCAAGATGAGACAAGGTCCTCAGGCAGTGCTAAGATACATTTTGATGCTCACCTTGGCTACGCCAACTAAGAAAGATGAGGACATCTACCACCCCCAAGAGGGGACCTTGAAGATCAAGCTAGACTAGCAAAACGGAAATAGATCAGCAATAGCCATCCTCAGATAAATCTCTCCATGGGAGTTTGTCTCATTTAGACAGCTCACTCGTGGTGCCCCATCAGGACTCTAAGCTAGACCTTGAAATGAGGTGACATTTTATAATTTGTTTTGATTATGCAGGTTTTTAAAAATTTCAAGTTCAAAGGCAAGCTGTCATTGAGAACTTCAGGACTACAAACAACTACATGGAGTTCAAATGGCATATATATTGGTTGGACATCTTTTTATTAATGTAGAAACTCACATTTCATCAGTGAGAACAAGTGATAAGGCTATGAATCCAATATCTGAGTCAAAGTCAATGAACAGATGAAGCCAAGAGGCAGAGATTGACAGCAAGAGCAGGCTGTGTCCCCATAGAAGAAACAAACTGGAACCATCTGGGATAGCTTTTGCACACACCTGAGCACACAGGAATATTACAACTTTGGAGGTTTATGCTGCATTTCCTAGGATCAGGGCCACACACAGATTAGGCAGAACATCCCCAAAGTGAGTGACGTGGTTACTTTCATTCTCTCACAACTGAGAACAAATGCCCAGGCGAGCACTTAGACATTTCAAGCAGGAGAAAAGCAGCAGCCCTTTCCATCTCAGCCTACCAGGGAAGCACAAAGGGTCCATTTGCGGGTTTCTTTGCTCGGTCCTTGCTTTTGTTTGGTTGGTTTGCTATTTTAATGAGAGGTCTGATGCATGAGGCTCTTGCAAAGGCTGGACTGTCAAAGCAGATCTTCCCAGACACTTACAGCCTGTTGCCTGGGTGGCCTCGTGGAGCCCCCAACCCAAGCCAAATGGCAGTGCCTGAGTATCTGGACCTATGCTCTCATGAAGGCCGGAGACCCTGACCCTACTTACTGGGAGCTCGGGATCTTCAGATCAACTGGGTTGAATGTTGTGCCTAATCAGAGATCTTCTTTAATTGGCTGTTCAACTGGTGCCTGGAGCAAGGAATTCCACCCTAGACATGCAGTCCCCTCATTCCTACCCAAGTACAGCACCCAACTCCAACCTCACTTCCCCGGACTCCACTTCCAGACGTAGCCCAGGAAGGCAGACTTAGCCAAGCACTCCCCCCAGCCATCTTCTCTTGCAGTGGAAGCCATAAGCCACCATTCTCCACACAGAGCCCCCCACAGTCCAGGCAAGCTTCAGATCCCACACCTAGGCCCAGGCCCGCATAGGTACACATGCGCACGCAGACAGCTGATGGCTGGTAGAAGATGCTCCAGTGGCCACACCCACACTAATAAGTGGGGTTGAACCCAGAAAAACAAAAGACGAGTTAGGAGGAGGGAAAGGAAAAAAAGGAAAGAAGAAAAAAAAAAAGCAACTGTGATGGTTTTCCCTCATCGTAAGACAGATCAGTCAAGACATACCTTTTGACTAGGACTGCACAGCTGTTCATCCTCGGGGCTGCCAACAAGGTGGATGGTCTCCGTCACCCCGGGGGCCTTGAGCAAGTGTTGCTTTGGTTTATTTCAGGAGGTGCTATTGGAAACATAAAACAAAGTGCCTGGGGGGCACTATAAAAAAATAGAAAAATACAGGAGACTTGATCATCCAACGGGTATTTATACGTTTTTAAACAGGGGGCGAGGGGAAGAGGGAAACAGACTGAGGTAACATTCTTTCTTCCATGAGCGCAGCCTCGAGTTGTTTGTCACCGCTGAGTCCATGCCTTTCTGCTTATATTCCATTCCTGCATGTGGAAATTGCTCTTCGCCAGGTGGAAAGCGAGGGAAAAACCCAGCAACAACCAAACAGCAGCTATGCTGACAGAGGAGGAGGGTCCCAGGCCAGGAGGCGCTGCTGGTCAGGGCCCAGGTGCTGGAGGGAGGCTGCACATGGGCGGCCCGGGCTTCTCAGGAGCTGCCGCCGTTTCATCACAAGCAGGGAGGAAGATGGAAAGGTCAGGGAGGAGAAACGGGGAGGGGGTCTGCCGTGGGGAGCCACCAACTCCGTGGGGCACAGAAAGTGCCATCCTCTGCCATCGAGGAAATCCTCCTGATTGGGGAGCTTTGAATCAATCCTCCCCCCAGTGGCTGTCTTCTAAACAGGACATTACTTCCATGTCTTTGATTTCCCTTCTCTCTCTCTCTCAAAAAAAAAGTCTGCTTCTAACAATAGCTAGAATATATAAATAATAATTTTTAACGGTTATCGGTTCTTTGTTTCCAAACCCAATGCCCCTCCACTCTTCATTTTGCCAATAAATAGGATAACTGAGGAAATCAACTCTGCTCGTGTCAAAAAGATCCCCTCCCCCCCAAAAAGAGAGAATCTGCCTAACTTCCCATTTCTATAGAAAATAAATAGTACATCATGATGCCATCTCTCTGAAGGACTGTTATTCTGCTCTTCTGTTTTGTTTCAGTAGTTTGTGCTTCTGTTGTACATACCCTAAAGAGAGGGAAAGGGGGCAGGGACACGTGGAAGGTGAGAAGAAAAAGCAAGGATGAAGGGAAAACCTAAGCTGTCTTTCATTAAAAAATATATATATGTATATCAGAACCAGAACAAGGACCAAAGTCAGAGGGTGATGGCTAATTGCCCAGAGAGTCTGTTCCATGCGTTTAGCAACTGCCCTTTTTATCTGCTGTGGGCGAACCGCGGCCACTGCGGCGTCCTCGGCAGGAGCGAGGCTCTTCCAAATCGTCCTCATCAAAGCCGTGGAAAGTTGAGGTGTCACTTTCTGACGTGGAACCGAATAAGTCCTCCGTGGTGCGTGCTGCGGCTGCTGCCTCCTTCTCCTTCCTGCCTTCTCCTCCCAAATGAGCTGACATGTATGATGAATATATCAGCACATGGTTAAGCAACAGACAGCATTATTCATATTCTTATTACATTATTACCGGGTTATTCTTAATAGCAAGAGCATAAACCATTTCACACTAAAAAGGGGTGAACTGGGTGTGCGTCACCTGGCAACAGGGATTTGGGGTAACAGGACAAAGCCAACATTTCCAGGGAAAAGGATTCTCCCCTCCCTGAAAAGGCATCATCTCTACCATAAGACATGTGTCCACAGCTCTGACAGTGCAAGATTCAACCTCGATCTTTCTTTCTTCTCTTCCGTAGGCACACATTGGCATGCATGCTCGCTCAACCCTGCCCCAGACAATGCATTTCCTTGGTGGTTTTTAAGCCCGGTTGGTATTTCTTTGGTGTTTGCAGCAGGCGTTTCTTTGCACAATGTTTGTCCTTCACTTTGACAGTCAGCTTTACAAAGGTATTACTGTCAGATAACCCGGTCAAGGTGGTTAAGCCTCCATCCATTTTATTTTTGATTTTTACCCATTTCTAATCCCATTCTTTCTGGACCCTTTCAATGCTGCCCTTACACCATGTAGCTCATTTGCTCTGAAAGCAAAAAGAAGTCGGCAAGTCTGATAAGCAGTAGGTAATAAAAGAGCCTGTGGTTTTCTTTCACCTCTGGAGGACAGTTCTGTGATCTGCACCCACGTACGTGTGCATACACATGCACGCGGTGTGCATGCGGGCCCATGCACAGCCCTCCAGCCACTAAACGCACTCAGGTCTGAGTTACTCCAGAAAGTTACTCCAGAAAGCCCAGTTACTCATATTTAACTCAGAGCACTGAGAAAGTGGGAAATAGGGGTGGCAAAGCCCAATAAAAGTGTCCTCAAATCTACGAAAGTCAAGTTGAAACTTTTCCACATTCTAAATGGGGCCTGGGACAACCCCCTAATGAGGTCATGAGGCACCACTGATGGTGCCAGTTTCAGGAATCTCACACTCTCCCCCAGGAAAAGGAGGTGGCAGGGTAGGTGGGAAGGACAAGACTGCTCTTCCGAGCTTCACACTCTTCCTTGGAAGGACTCCAGGGAGGCCCAGAGAGGTATTCGCCCACTTGCCTTAACAAGCGTATCCCATGGGTTAGTGCCACCTGTTTATTCCCAAGGTATCGACTATTTCAGGAACATCAGAGTCAGACCTTGACTAAACTATCCATCAAAATGAATCCTTGGCAAATGCAATGAGAACACCTAGACTGGTATAAAATGACCCCCTGAGCCCCACAACAGACAGATCCCAGGAAGAGTAAGCTGAGCAAAGACAGTAAGAGAGAGGCTTTGGAGAGAAAAAAAACCAACTGCCCACTTCTGGTCCCCCGGGGATCAGATTCAAGTACCCCATCTTTTACAGGAAAGGAAGAGGGGAAATTTCATCAGTTTTCACTGAATGCTGAAGCTGCCCTCCCTAACACATCCCAAACCCACAGCAGTCTGTAACATTCTGCCTAGAATGCCATGCCACCAAGTAACTTTGCTTCTGGTGGTGGAGATTTTGTCCGATCGCTTGCTTTTAAAAACTGCTGAATTGGATTTCATTTGTTTCATTTTCTTTTTGAGTATCTAAATCCCAGAGTCCACCATCCCATGGGCCCTCCCTTCTAAGTTGGCACCAGTAGGACTGAAAAGTTCGACATTAGGTATCACATTTGGCAAATAAATGAACTGACGGGATTGTACGAGACCGGCCACCCCGTCAGGGTGCTCAAGGGTTACACGTGGAGGGTTGTGTGCAGTGGAAACCACGGTGCTTTTCCAATTCCTGATTTGCCGCTCAAGTCAGTCTTAAAGCTTAAGCAACCCAAAACCAAATATAAAAGGACAAAAGCTAAGGTTTGTGGACAAAGCAAGGGGAGAACTGAGCTGCTATGGTAAAGCCAGGTCTGGTCATCTCAGGCCTCCTCTCAGGACTCGGAGTAGAAAAGCTGCTGGGTGGAAAGGTGGGACAAGAGTCCCGGCTCCTGGCTGCTGGAACCAACCACCCACCGAACTGTATTTCACCTACTAGCCAGCAGCTGATGAGACTACAGATGAGTCTGAAACCTTCTCTCCTCCCTGCCTTGCACTTTGGTCTAGTTATAACATAAAACAATACGAAAAACCAACCACAACCAGCCAAAAATAATAGAATTGAAAAATAAGACAATGGCTTGAACAAAACCTGAAGACCTGAACTCATTTTAAGAAGGAAAGAACAAGACCAATTTTAGTCTCCGGATAAAGATGAAAATTTCAAAGTATTCCAAGTCAACTCCAGATGAGCCCTAAGAACACCAACTCTTTTGCCTCCTTGATCTACTCTCAGGCTCCCTTCTGTCTGTTCCGTATGAGAAAATGGGATGAGTGGCCAATGGAGGTGGTATTTATGCAGCTTCCTAGGAGCCCAGAGGCCTCTGACTCCCACAACTCCAGAAGCTCCCCCAGTGTTCATGTTTCCATACTCTTCCGGTTTGCCCCGGGCTCTTCCACAGAACAAACACATCATTTTTATTACATGCACATCACCCGATACAAGGAAGCATGTTGCCCATCTCCAGGGTGTTTCCACACCGACTCACTGTTGTCCACAACAACAACACACAAAACATATCCACCTCGTGGAAAAGCCGGACAGACAGAAGCCAAAACCTCCTTTCTCTTTACCTGGATCCCAGGGCATAACTTATGGTTCTTAAGACTCAAAGAAGAAAAATACCAAAATAACCTGAAAACCCCTCTCCACTCAAAATCACCACCACCGTCACTCCACCCCACCTCCGTCCCCCCCCCCCCCCCGCCCCCCGAGGACGGCAGAGGAATGCGAGCGGGACAGCTCCTGGGCTACGGGCACACACTGCGAGGAGGGGCCGCACTCACCAGAGCGTCCGCAGTCTGCACAGGACACCAGCTCTTCCGGCCTCCCGCTCTTCTTGTTCATGTTCGAGCCCCCCAAGCAGAAGTCACAGTAGTTATTGGGAATGACGGTCCCATCCGGTCCTTTCTGGGCTGTGGAAACATTTTTTTTTAAAAAATCCAATGTTAGGCTGAGGTGAGTCTCCACTGGCCCCTCTTCTCCCAGGTTGCGGCAGAATCTGTTCCAGAAAGAATACAAAGTTTAGAATCTGAGGTTTCGTGACAGCCAAGTTGTTAACTTGGGCTAAGTTTCCTTTAGGATCCTCCTCGGTTCAGCTAATGTCTTACAAGCCGTCCAGAGCTGAGTTTGATTTTTGCACTATTTCCCAGCTCTGTGTTTTTAAAGAAACTACCCTGCTCCTCTGATGGCAATGAGCAGGGCATCCAGAAGGCCTCCTAGTCAAGTGAACTTCTCTCATCCCTGAAAAACCAGCCCTCAGGCCAAGGCCTGACACATCAGACAGCAGCCATCAACACTGGTGTGACTTACAGGGAGGGAGAACGGTCATTGCCTAGGCCTTGCCCTTGGGAAAGATGCTCATGCTTAGGAGATACTCCTCCTGCCTCTGAAAAGGAAAACAAAGAGGCACTGATGGGTGGTCATTTCCACAAAGGACCCTGCAGAGGCTCTTGGGGACTCTGAGGAACATCTTGGCAGGTACGCAGGTGTCCACTTTGTTTAGCCTCATCTCCCTGATGTCCAGGTCATAGAAAGTACCCAGGACTAGTTAATCAGAACTGGACGCTTAGTCTCATGCTGGAGATGGGCTGAATGGTAAGTTAGTGAGCATGTCTTGAGGCTTAAGACATTCATAAGCCACCCACGCTGAAAGGCCTTACACGAAGGCAAAGAAGTATCTTGGGCAGGATCTTAAAAACAAAGCCTTGTGAGAACAGCCCAAGTCCCCAAGCACTGAACCCTTAGCTTCTAGGGGCTGGCTAAAGAGCCCTGGAAAAATACCTCTACTTTCCTTGTTTTTCATTCCCTATTGTGGACATTTCTTTGTCATATTAACACTCTCTGTGACGAAGAAAAAAAGTCTCTCTGTTTATGGGATCAGCCTAAACCACCAGGGCATCTTCCCCCTCGCTACACCCAACGTCTGCCGCTCTCTCATTATTCACTGGCTACCGTTAATCAGGGTCCCGTAGGGTACAAATCTGTAAAAGGAAGCAGATATGTGAGCAGAAATACCATCCAGACAGTAAGTGATAAACGGATTCACCCACTTTAATATGATTCCCCCTGGCCTTCGCTTCCTCCATGCCTCTGCTTTGCCTCCAGGAATAGAAAAACTTACCTGGGGAAGGCGGAAGACAAAAGCTCGCAGAATTACATTATAGAGGGTTAATCCATTTATCAGTTGCTATTTGGATGGTTTAATCAGTTTCTAAGTCATTGATTTTCATCTTCGGGGAGGCAGACGATTCTCTGCAAGAAAAGTGTTGGTTGTTTGGGGCAGACAGGGGAGCTGGCCACACCCTGTGGCCGGGGGAGTGTGGGCTTTTCTTCATCAGTCACTGCATCGCAAAGACATCTGTGTGTCATACAGAATGGTTTTGCAAATAATCTCCAAAAACCAGAGGCCTGCAGAAATTTTACTCTGCCTATAACATTTTCATTGCCCCAATCCAGAAGGAAGTCCCTCGTCTCCTTTCTCTCTCAGTTGCCATCTTAACCACTTTTAGAACTCTCTTAAGAAAATCCAAGCATGTCTAGGAAACAAATAAACTCAGGGTTTCTTCATTAAGAGACTATCATGGAAGTCAATCAAAAGGTGAACAGGAAGAAGTGGGTTACGTTATGTTTAGGGGCTGAGTATAAACCAAAGCTAAGCTCCAAGATTGGTATGAACTAGGTGTAAAATGTGGAGATGCCAATCACAACTTAGGTGGCTTCCTGTATGACGAGTGATCACAGCTCCCATGTATGTCATCCCACTAGACCTCTCAGGAGGCCCAGTCTCATCAGCTGTCTCTTTCCTGTTCTGTTAGGGACCCTTCATCATGTCAGATCTTCTCCCCTTTCATAAAATCTTTAAGCAGCCACGGACTCTTGTTTTCTCCAACACACTGCATTCCTTGTGATTTACGAGGATGAAGAAATGGAATATAGAGTCTAAGAGCTCCCAGATGATTCTTTGTAGTTTTTGCCACCAGCAGACCACCAGTAGAACATCCTATTGAACCAGGGATTCCAAAACGGCATGAAACAAAAAATTCAGAAACGATCTAGTAGAGCAAAGAAAACAATGATGGAGAAATTGATCCTATGGAAAGACCAAAGAAACAGAATTTAATTCATCTGATGAAGAGAAGTTTCTGAGGAGACGGAATCAGAGCAGGGTCCCCACATATATTTGCATTGGTTGCTGGTTATACAAAGCTGCTGGCCAAGGGAATAAAGACGATGCTGAAGTCCCAGCTGCAGGCTCTGGTGTGTGCAGGTGTGACATGCTGGGGGAGTGGGTACCATTTTAGTCCAGCAATGGCCCAGTATAGAAAGTGGTAGTGAGCAGTTATGCTTCACTTTCCAGTGAGATCCTTTCTGCTTCAGTTCTTAGTCTCATCTCATGGCAGTGAGCCCAAAGCTGGCTTCCATCTTGGTAAAGCAGCACAGGATGGGCTAAGCCATAGCTTTCACATCTGGTTCTCTTAGCTTGTAGGTATTTAGCATTGGTTTCAGGGTGAGAGATCTCACATGGAGCTCTCCCTACTCCCCAGCCAGAAAAGATCATCCAGGCCTCGGGGAGAGCATGGTGTTGACATCATTTCTATGACCTTTCCCTTGTGTGTATGTGTGTACACCTTATTGCCCCATATTCAGTGGTTTACTCCTTCAGATTGGGGACCACATCAACTCATTGTTGGAAAACCTACATGTCCCGCATACAGGAAATGGCTAACAAGCATGTGTGAGATGAATGGCTTAGAAGAGGATGGCAGAGGAGTAGGTAGGCAGCCCAGTGATGCATTGGGAGCTCCTCCCGGGGGAAAGAGGCAGGGTTATTTGTCACTCTGAATATCACTCACCACCTGGTTTATTCCCCTAGTCCCCAGAGCTGGTCCACGTCCAAATGGTCCAAATGGATTGATCAGTCATCTGGCCTGGGTCATGTCTAGCTCCCAGTGTCCACAAGAGTAGGTGGCCAAGGAACCCAGGTTGCTGGGAGCATAACCCTGTACTGTACCCCTACTATGCACAGTAAGTGAAGTATCATCTTATACACAACATACAAGGAAAGGGTAAGTCCATGAGTCACTGTCTCTTGAGAAGGGGACACCAGGTTGTGCCCACCCACTCAGCTCCGTCTCACTCACCTGTGTTTTGAGAAGAAAAAGAAGCAGATGTATATTACACTATAGAACTGTGACAGATCTTACGCTGATGCTTCAGCCACGCAACTTCATTGATTCTCACAACAATGTGGTGAAGTAGGGAGCATTTGACAGATGAGGTAACTGAAGCCCAGAGAGATTAAGGGGCTGCCTTCAGGCCCTAGTTAAGAAGTAGAGGAGGCGGGACTCACCCCTGGGTTGTCTGTGTCCCCAGGGACTCTGTTTCTAATCACATTTCTCTGCTTCCTGGGAAGTCCAGAGCCAACCTTGCATGTGAAATATTTCATAAATCTCTTTAGAGTCAACATGATTCACCCATTACTTTATTTAGGAAGCCCAAAGCGATAAAAAAAAAAAATGCATTGAGATTGGCCTGATAAAAGTGGAAATTCCCTTTGAACTTGAATTTAATGTCCCTACTGCAGTAATCCATCCTGGTGACCCTGTTTATTGTCCTATACTCTGTGAAAACACTTCTCCAGAGAATTCCAGAGACTTATGACAGATTTTTTTTTAAAGTAAAGCTCACACCGTGGCTTTATTGGCCTTTGGCCTGACCCATCCGTGAGCAATTTCTTAGCACCGTCTATGAGATCATTATAAAAAAGATTTTACTATAAATAGGAAGCTCTCCCAGACCTTGCAAGTGGGATTTAAATAGAAATTCTGCTTCTGCTTATGGGAAATTGAGTCTCGCTTTATAGAACAAGATGACGGGGAGGCCAAAGCCCCAAGTGGTATCTCAATGGTGGCGTCCCCAGTGATGGATTTGGTTTTCTGTTGATGAATGTTCATGGGCTGAGATCATATAAGTGATATAAGGAAGCTGCTGAGAAAATTAAGTGAGCCTTGAGAGTTTAGGAGTTTACCTGGGGGAGATAACTCTTAAAAGCTCACAGGGGGAAAAAAATGGAAATCAAGAACCAAGTTCATGCAAAAATTAATAATAAATAACAGAAGGTGGGAAGCAACGTTCAAATAAATCAAATGAAGAGAAAGGAAAAGCCAGGCTCCAAAGAGTCCCAGCAGCACACTCAGGAAAGAGTGAGCAGTCATTCTAGAAAGGCATCAGGGCACACGACCACACTGCAGGAGTTTTTACTTCATTCAGGCCACGTGTCGAGGGCAAACAAGGCCCGAAGTCTTCCATGGAATTATCACCCAGACAGGGCTGTCTTTCCCCCTTTTAGTCTAACTTCTGCTGCGATACGCCTGCCACTCATGAGACGAATGAGCAGTGGGGACAGGCTGGCCATCAGCCACAGCCCTTCACCTGCTTCTGCTGAGACCAGAGCTGTGTCCCTAGCGTCCTAGGGAAAAAGGAAGCAAGCCAGAAGTTTAGGCTCCTCCATGGCATATCCACAAAAGCATGACTTCACATCCTGAGCAGATGCTCCACCGCCTGCCAGGGCCTGGTATGCAAAGACACGTGGCTGTGTTCCGTGGCCACCACTCAGCCCAAACCCAGCCCCAGCCCAGCAGCTGTCTTCCCAGGGCCTGCTTGCAGGGGCGTGCGGCACTTGGGTAACCTGGGGGCAGGGAGAAGAGCCCTCCAGGAGGCGCTGTGCCTCTCTTGGTGCCCCCCACCCGTCCCCCCACCACCCTCCACGGCTGACAGTTCTCATCCCTCCACAGGTCTGTCGTGTTGCCATGGCAACCGGAATCCTGGGCTCCGGCAGCCTCTGGTCTTGCCACCTGTTATTACTTCATCTCTCAAGTGTAAAGCATCCCAGCCCAGCGCCACTTGGCTGTGCAGAGCGCATCTTCAGAGGACGGAGTAAAGATAAGGGGCGAGGAAAAGAGGGGAAGCAAAGGTGGCCCCAGGCTGGCCACACAGGGCACGAGGGACAGGCCAGGCTAGAGGAAGAAGCTGCGGAGGCGGGGGAGGGTGATGAGGGAGGGGGTAAGCCAACTGCCTTCCCTTCAGAATCAGCGAGCAGGCCTCAGCTGGAGAGCAGGCCTCAGCTGGAGGCCACCGCCACCGCCTGCTCCCTTCCACCCAGCCTTTAATGAGGGACCAGGGAGGGGAGGGGGAGACAGTGGAAGGCTGGGGCTGTGAAGAGAGCCATGCCGGCCCACGCGGAGTAGAGCCAGGAGAGGGTTAAAGTGGCGAGACAGAGACTGTGGGGAAGGCTGGACCAGAGGGCACAGAGAGCCTCGAAGCCTGGATAAATGGCCTTAATTCTCATGCTCTTGCTCACCCTACTCCTTGCGTGTTTACTCATATAAATTATCCCCAAGGTCTGACACCTTTTTTCATTGCTTCCCTAGAACTGATGAAAAAATAAATCCCACAGATCCAAGGAATAAAAATGTTGGGATTCCATGCAGGCTGGTTCTTCTTGGTCACTTAATAGCAACTCGGGCCCCACCCTGGGACTCCAGAGGAAGATAAACGATGCCTTCCTCCCTGCATGTGGAAGGCGGGGCAACGGGGGAGCCCGGCGCGGGGAGGGGGGGAAAGGAACACCAGGAGCCACGCAGCACGTGACCGCTCAGCCTCCCAGGCCCTTCTGCTGCCTGGCACTGAGCACAGTGCGAGCGTATGACCGTGAGGAAGGGGCGCTGCTGATGCAGACTGACTCCAGGCCCTGCAATCAGTCCTCCTGGAGAGGAGAAGGCCGAGGGCTGACTGAATAAGTCTTCAAGTTTATGGATGGGCCTAAATTGCCAGACTTCACATTGTCAAGGACAACAGGAGACAGAGAGGCTGAAATGGCAGTTCCTGCTACAAGAAAGCCGGAAATGAAGGTGGTTCGATAGTTAAAGGCATGGTCGGAGGAAGGACGCGTCTGTGGAGAGGTCTCTGCACCTGGGAAGGGGGCCCTGGCCCGGGGTTGTTTGAGTGCATGCCTAGCTAGAAGCAAGGAAATATGCCAGAGGACATCTTAAGGCCCCTTTTAGGCCGATTATTTGAGGATTGTAATAGGGTGAAAGAAGAGACAGAAAAGCGAGGTTTTCCAAACCCAGAGGAACTCAGCCTTCCATCATTGCTTTATATTTGTGTCTGTGTCTCTTTCCCTATTAGCCGTGAGCTCCCTGAGGGCAGGAGCGGGTCTTTAATCTCTG
The DNA here is from genome assembly GCF_036321535.1 of Camelus dromedarius. Taxonomy (NCBI): domain Eukaryota; kingdom Metazoa; phylum Chordata; class Mammalia; order Artiodactyla; family Camelidae; genus Camelus; species Camelus dromedarius. The sequence goes on from NC_087440.1 coordinate 68,287,717, forward strand.
AATCCCCAGCACCTGGCACGGTGATTGACACAGAGCTGACAATAAATACTTAATGAAAGGATGGGCAAATCTTCACAGAGGCTTTTCGGAGGAGAAAAAAAAAACAATCTGCCAGGCAAAGTCAAAGACCAGGAATTGAGCAGATGTAAAGTGTCCCCTGAGGACTGAGTGACCATCCTAAAGCACTGCCAGCATCAGTCCTGTCCATAACAGGGGACACAAAGAGTGAGGGGCAGAAGCAACACAAAGAGTGGGGGGGGGGGGGCCCACTGGAGAAAATAAAGCTGCAGGGGAGAAAGCCAATGGGCCCCTCCCAGGGGAATCCTCTCCCTCAGGCATTACTTGGAAAACCTGGATGGAAGGGGTTAAGAACGCCCTGGCTCAGCGGGCCCCCGGAGCCCCAGGAACCCTGTGTTCGCTCTCTCACCAGGAGCCTGGAAGCAGCCACTGAGAACACAGGCTCTGGCTATGTGCTTTGGTGGCCGTCCAATCCTTCTAAAAATGTAAAATGTCCATCATCCTACCCTTCCTTGTACCTATCCTCTTTTCCTCCATCTTTATGGGACACAAAACTCATACCTTAAACACACACCCTGTAAATATTTACTCCTAGACGCTGTGCTGTAAAATCAGAAAACACGTGTCTGTTCACACAGATGTCTCCACCTTAATGGATGCATTTGGTTAGGGTTGCAATTTGCCAGGAGTTTGGACACCATCTCATCAGTTCTGGGACTACATGGTCACATGGCCCATCAGTAATGTCCTTTGTGCTCCAGCCTGAGGCCAGCAACCCCGGCTCTGTCACTGATGTTTCAGAAGAGCGAGGAAAAGACCAAGTAAGGCTGATGACTTTTCTCAGTGCTGATTAAGGAAAGCATAGGGAGATGTTTCCATTTTCCAGTGGAAGGTCATGTGGGTCAGTTCATGCCCCGGCGAAGCGACTTGTTATCACCACCAAATGAGCCAGTTGAGGGGATAACATTTAACTTGAGAGGAACTATGTCGACAGGGCTGTGAATGAAGTGGTGTCATTCCCCCTTAGAGAGCTGCAGGACATCCCAGAGATTTAGAGCAGAAGCCTTGTCCACATCAGACGTCATGCTATTATTATCGTGGTATCAGAATTCAGCAAGCCCCCTTCCTCTCGTGCTCAGCCTTGCCCCTCCCCACGCCTCTTCCCACAACCACCTCCACGGGACTCGGGTGTGTCAGCCCCATCAGTCTACAAGGGACCAGCGTTTTCTATGTCCTTCAGACTGAAAACAGTGCTCAGGAAGAAGAAAGGGGTGGGCCTTAAGCACCAGCCCCAAGGATTAGAAGAGCTCAGGGACCACAGAGCTGAGGGGCGGCTCAGCCCAGGGATGAAGGCCCAGACGAGTGACACATCCAGAAAGCAAGCTGGGAGGCAGGTACTGGGAGCCACAGAGACGTTTGCCTGAGGTAGGACAGAGTCTTAGGAAAAGAATGAAAATGAAGTTTACCCCTTCCCCAGATTTAACAATGGAATCTGATTCCTGGTTACCTGCCTCGGGGGCGCCCAAAAGAAAAAAAAGAATTTAAGAGAAATACTGATTAGCCATCAGTCTTCAAAAGCGGGATTTCTCTAAGGCAGTGGTTCACAAAGGGGGTTTCTTCAACATGCAAATTCTAGGCCCCCACCCCAGACCTACTGAATCTGAAATTCTGGGGTGGGATCAGGAAGTCTGCATTTAAAGTAAGGAACAGGTGACTGCGATGCGCTCGGGCTGGAGAACCATGGCTCTAATGAGACACGTGAGAGTGATATCACGTTGTGTCATACACGTTTTCTGTTAGATCTGTGCTTTATACAAATTAATTTATTTAATCATTGCATAGCCCTATGATACAGATGCGTTAGTGTTCGGATTTCACACAGGTGCTACTTAAAGCACAGGGAAGCTTATCTACGGTCACACGCTAGTTAGTGGCTGCACTGGCTCTGGGCCCAGGCAGCGTGGCTCTTAGCTGGACCAGCCGACACCAGCCGGCCACGGGCACATACAGCCACCCACCCAAAGGACATCAAATCAGAGTGGCTGCCAGGCCCCGGAGGCCAGGGCTTCTCAAATTTGAGTGCTGTGCAAATAAATCACTTAGGGATCTCGTTAAAATTCACAATAGAATTCACAGGTCCAGGTTGGGCCTGAGAGTCCACGTTTCTTACAAGCTCCCCAACAGGGCAGCCAACTGTCCAGGCTTGCCTGGCACTGAGGGGTTCTCAGGGCACTGGACTTTCAGTCTAAACCTGGGAATGTCCTGGGCAAACCTGGACAAGGTGGTCACCTGAGTCCCAAGTGATGCTGATACTGCGGACCACACTTTGAGAAGCAAAAATACAGAGCCTCAAGGTGAGGAGTTTGGATTGTTCTCAAGTGTGATAAACATTCCGCAAGCGTTGCATGGCATAGTGTATTTTATACTCTACAAAGGCCCCTCTGGCCACTCCAGGGAGAAAAGACTGTAAGAGGCAAGAACAAAGGCTGAGAGACCAATAAGGAAGTTGCAGTGATCCAGGCAGGAGCTGATGGTGAGGGAGACGGAGACAGGGAGACAGATTTGGGGTACATTTTGGATAGGGAGCCAAAATGGGTGTGAAGGAAAACAGAGCCAAGGGGGAATCCTAGGACTTTCTCTTTAGGTACAGTATTTTTTTTTTTTTTTTTTTAAGAATAGGTCAGAAAGAGAGAAGAGAGTCAGGAAAGACTGAGACATGGAATGAGAGAGAAGGATGCAGAAAAATTATTGAACTGAATGATGTGTGATTCTTTTTTTCTAGAACAAAACTCATTTACAAATTAAAGCCTCAAGCAGAATTTGTAAGGGCGGGGAGGGGTCCATATAACATCACTAACAGCTAGTTTCCTTTGAAGATTAAATGTGCCTGCTATGGACTGAGGTGTTTCTCCCCCAAAATGCATATGCTGAAGCCCTGCCCCTCCATGTGATGGCATTACGAGATGGGGCCTTTGGGAGGTGATCAGGTGTAGATGAGGTCATGAAGATGAGGCCCTCGTGGTGGGATCAGTGCCCTTATAAGAAGAAACACTACAGAGCTTGCTTCTCTCTACTGATTGTAACCAAGGGAAGGCCGTGTGAGGACACAGCAAAAAGATGGCCATCACTGACCCAAGGAGAGAGTCCCCACCAGACACCGGCCCTGCCAGCACTTTTATCTTGAACTTCCAGCTTCCAGAACTGTGAGAAATAAATTCCTATTTTTTGAGCCAGGCAGTCTATGCTATTTTGTTACACTGACTTTCACACTGCCCACTAGTACACCCGTTTCTTTTGAAAACCACTGTGTAATAGAATGCGTTTGATAATTGGCCTTTGGGGGGAAATTAAGGGACAGCAGTAGGACCATGCCAAAGACCCCAGGCTGAGACTGGGGTCTGTCACTTGGGGTTTCAGTATCCTGACACAACTGAATGGCGTCCAACTCAAGCACATTCACATCTCAGCTTCTCATCTTGCTAACCAGGTGACTTGGGGCAAGTTCCTCAACCTTTCTGAGCCTCAGTTTCCTTAGCTGTAAAAACAGAGTCAAAGCACGTGCCTCACAGACTTGCAAACATTACCTGACACCTAGTAGATGTTCCATCATGCCTTTCCCTCTTTCTTTTCCTCTGTAAATAATTTTATTTCTGAAAAGGCAGGGGGGAAAAAAAAATCAAAAGCCTAAATAAGTAAGCTTTCCCAAGAAGTGACGCGTGGCTGGAGAATTCACATTCATGCTCCAGGTCCAAGGGCACAGCCCTTGGTCTCTGTGTGCCTCGGTGTCCTCTGGGGGATACAGCACCTACCTTATAAGGTTGCTGTGAGGGATGAATGAGATAAACGTGGCACGCCTAGCACCGTGTCTGACACATTTGAGGAATGTCAACAAGTATTATTGTCATTGTCACTGATCACGATGTGGAACTCTTCAATCCTGAACATTTTAGGTAATTAGGCCAAAACTGAGAAAGAAATAAAAGCGGCTCACAGACAGGCAAGGGGCAGGTAGATGCCTCATCCTGGGGAAACGGATGGTCAACACAGAGATGCCACACTTGGCCAGATCTGCTCCATAGCCTCCTCCCTCTGGGTCTCACGTACCCATCTGATCTCCCCAGTCAGACCAGAAGTTGTCCTAGGGCCAAGACCACATGGTATGCCTTTTTTGAGACCCAATTACACTTGGCCCCACGAGTGCGGGCATGCACAATAAGTGCTTAATAAATATTCATGTTTAACCCGTAAGGAAGGATTGGTGTCCCATATCTAAGATTTAGCAAAGAATGTTCCAGGGCCAGATAGTTCCGCCTGATGCCAATGAGACCCCCATAGGCAGTTAGCCTCCCAGTATCGCACAGCCGCAGACCGGCCCTGACTCCGATTAGCCATCTGTGGTCCCAGACGTGCTCTGTTGGTCCGAGGTGTGCGGGCCTGGTGCCAAACACCCACAGCACCTGAAGACTCGCGGTAACCCCACGAGGTCAGTATGATGATTCTCTCTGTTTTACAGAGGAGGCAACGAAGGAGCAGAGAAGTGTAAGTAATTGGCCCCCATTTACACAGACAGAAGATGTCAGGGCAGCAGAGTCGTTCGCACACTGGCCCGGCCAAGTCCAGTGCCATTTTCTCAGCCAGTAGGTCAAGATTGTGGATGGCCCACGGGTCTAGAGGATTAACTCCAAGCATACCTTCAAGGCCAGACCCACCCCTCGGGTTCTTCTTTGCTTTGTAATGTGTAAACTGTTTAGTTAAATAATAATTCACCTAAGGAACACCTGTCGTTAGTTTCCAAATTTGCTTTAGGGAGCGAGAAGCAGCGCGCTCTCCCAGGCAGAGCCGTGTATCTAAGTGGTCCTCTCTCTCCCGCGCCACAAAGCCTGTACTTCCTGCTTCCAGGCCGGGTAAGTGGTGAGTTGTGTGTGTTTTATGGTTTTTCAGGCACCTTTCAGACTGATCCAAAATTCTTAAGCTTGTGTCAAACATGATTTTTCACTCTCTTCTTTAAAGCTGCATCCTTGCCCCTGGGCCGTATGTCAGAGAGCAGAGATGTCAGAAGACGAACATCTGTTAGATCTTTCCCATCAGTATGACAATGACATCATAGGCTTCTTTTAGATAATTTGCACATTATCAGACTAATTTTCAGATTATCTAATCAGCCAACATTACCCTTAATCAACTCGGCTCTCCTCTTCCAGCTCTGCAGAGTACCACATGCCCTCCAAAGGCACACTGGGGTGGGGATTTTTCTTCTCTTGACAGATATTGAGAGCCTAGCTATATGCCAGGCACACCATTATTAGCCAGAAGACCGAGACCTCCCGGGACCGAGGACAGCCTGACTTCCATTCCAGGGACCTGAGAAACAGGCTTGGAATAAATTTGGAAGATCCATATTTTAAAACACATTTCCCTCATAGGAGCTCCAAGTGTGTTGTAGAGAGCATTTTATATTCATTGATGCTATTAAATAAGAGAGATACACCATATAACAATGAATAACATGCCAGGCGGATTTCTTTATGAATCATTTGCTCTTACTTCTAGTAACGGCCACCTCGGCTCTCCTTTTCCTACAGGGTGACAGCCACACAGCCTGATGGAGAAGACGCTTCCAGCTGTGCGCCCTGCCCATGTTTCCACCATTCCTCCAACACTAGTGTCAGATCCAACCACAACCAACTGTGTGAATGCACCGTACTATTTTATATCTCCCTGCCTTTGAACACACAGTACCTCTACCTGGGAAGCCCTCTCCCTCCCAGTAAATTTCTCCTCATTCTTCAAGGGCTAATTTGAATGTCACCTCCTCAGGGAAGCCTCTGCAAATCCCCTAATGCAATGATTCTCCAGCTTTCCTGTGCACCGGAATGCTGTGGACAGCTTTTTAAAACAGATTGCTGGCCTGCACCTCTGAGTCTTTGTTTTAGGAGGTCTGGTGGAGCCAAGGATCTGCATTTCTGATAAGTTCCTGGGTGATGCTGATGCCACACTTACAGCACTGCTGTCCTAAGGAGCAGAGAGTGTACTGTGCCCTTGAGCCCTTGGCTTCCTTCACCACTCTCTTTACCCTATTACACATTCCTGCTCACCACCGTGAGCTCCTCAAGGATGGGAGCCTAGACTGTACTCACAGCATGGTTACCAAACCAAAAGATGGATGGGTAGATGGATCTATGGATGGATGGACAGATGAATGTATTAGACTGAATTTATCTACACAGCTTGTCCGTCTAGGTCCACGATCTCACGAATGCCCATACCCACCCCACCTCCCAGAAAGGAACCTTGAAAAAATCACCTATAATAGATTCCCACTGTGCAGAGGAGGTCAAAAGAAATTCAAGAAGAGCTTTGACATTGTGAACCTGTGTTAAGGAGTTTTGAATACTAATCCAATGCTCTTTTTGTTTACCGAGGTGGCATTTAGGAGTCACAAAGAATGCCTCTGAGTGGCACCTCTCAGAGTCCTAACCTCCCCAGACCCTCCCTCCTTTTATTTATATATACGTAGTCTATGTGTGCTTGTATCTGTATGCACACACGTGTGCGCGCTCACACACACATACACACACACATACAGTGATTTCATTTGTAGAAGGTAGAGGAAGGTGGTAAGAGAAATAAAAGAACGCAGAAGAATCCAGCCTCCCACAGGGAGGAGAGGGGCAGCAGCTCAGGCGGGGAAGACCCCATCAGAAAAGTCCTACCTCCCAAGGTAGGGGGTTTGTTTGAGCGCCAAGCATCCCTGGGCTGCCTGGAGCTCAGGCAGAGAGGCAAGGGCACAAAGGAAAAGGGACAAACCTACAGGAGAGACAAGAAGCATATATTCAGGAGAAAATGAGAGAGGAGGAGAGGAACAAAGGCAGGAGAGCATGAGCCGGGAGGGGCGGGAGGACAGGAGGAGCAGCAGTGAGTGCTGAGCTGGCAGCGCGGGGCAGCGGGGCCGGGGGAGGTCAGTGCTGGCTCCAGCACTCCGTTCTGCCCTTTCAGCAGCCGCAGGAGCAGTGATGAGCAATGGGCTTCGCAGGAGACCCAGCTGAGGCGAAGCCGCCAGGGACAGCAGGAGGACCAAAGTCAAAAGGTCTCAACTGCTGCAGGTGGTGCAAACACGGATGCCCGTGACACTGGCAACTCCTGAGTCTGCAGGGCTGTGCTCACAAGCAGCTTGGGTCCCCCCCGCGGCTCTGCTAAAGAGGGAAAAGTCTGCGTTCCCACGTCGCTGGCACCCAGAGCTTTTCCTGGAGGAACTGCAGCTTAGCCTTTTGGATAAACCTCTCCTGTCTCCCTCCCCCACTCAAAAGCTTTGCCAAGGGAGGACCACAAAGCGGAGACCTCAGGATGCTGCAGAGCCGTCACATTCGATTTACCACACAGCCCAGTGGCGTTTAGGGGCAGGATGGATGGAAGCCCACCCCCCACCCCAAACAGTGGGAGCAGCTAATGACTGGGTATTGATGATGCTGGCAATTAGCGCTCACGAGAAGATGGTTGGGGTTGCGGGGGCGGGGCACCCACCAGGGGAATGTGGGAGGAAACAGCACACATTCGGAGCAGCAAGCAGATCAGCGGCGTTTGTGCTGCAGAGAACCTGGGAAGAGCCGCTGTCTCTCAGATCTGTCCAGAGAAACCGTGGAAGAGGAAAGGGATGGCTTCTGTGGACACTAAGGGCCTTTCTGCCACACCTTGCCCGCTAGTAAAATTAGAGGTAATCACAGACTTCTCAGAGGCCTTGCGAAGAGATGTCCCTAAAAAGCTGTTTGTGAGGGTTCTGGAACCTTCCTCGTGTGAGGAGGCTCCAGATAAAGCCCCAGTACAGCTACTCTTTTCTATGCAGTTTAAAACTGCATAGTCGGACGATCCTTTTTGAAGAGCCCCGTTTCTCATCAGCAGGGTGAGAGAAGAGGGGCGGAGGGGGTCAGAGCAAGAGCGCTCACTGACAAACCCCCAGAAAGGACAACACGCAACGGGGTACGATTTCTTAGGGCCGTGTCTCCATCCAGGAGGAGAAAGGACCCGCTTCCTTCCTAAGCAAGGCCGCCTGGCCTCATGGTGAGGACACAAGGGGAGGGAAGACAACGACCCACGAGACTGCGTGAGGCGATCCTGGCAGACAGAGGAAAATGTGGGCCGGGGCCCATCTCGAAGTCAACAGCCAGCCGGGAGGGGCGGGCAGGAATCACTAAGGAGGAGACCCCTGGGTCCACTTGGGGCCCGCAGGATACCTGGGGGTCCACGAGGAGCCTCCCTCTGCAGCTGCCATCACATGCACACACATGGAAGAGACCCGGACAAAAGAGAAGCACTCCAAGCCCCGCAGCGCGAGGAATGCCCTACACATGGGGACAAAACGGCCTGACATTTGAGAAGAGGTGTAGAGGAGATAAGCCAGCACTAGGGTGGGGGGGAGGTGAGAAATAACACCACGCTCAGGAATACTTTGGAGAGAGCAGCCATCTCTAATACACACTTTCCAGGTCGCAGCCCAAATCGCCCCAATCAAAGGGGAGAGTTCTCAGGCGCCTCGCGGCAGGAGACAGTAGCAACGCCTTGGCCACTTAGGTCAGAGAAGGGATAAGAGAGATGGGGAAATGCGAAAACCAGCTGATCGGTACAGGTCAATATATTTTCCTTTCTGGAAGACCAGGGTGACTGGACCAAGGGAACCCCCACCAGGGAGCAGGCGGGGACCTCAGCGTGGGAGCTCCCCAGAAGCCGGCGCGGGGAGGTGAGCGCCTCCTGCCTGCTTTTCAGGCTCTGCCCACATGACAATAGAAGGTAAGAAAATAAGGGGTCTCTCACATGTAAGGCTTGAATCCTGAAAGTGAGCAAGAATTACAGAAGGTGCTGGGGGCTGAACGCATCCCTCTAAAACTCGCGTGCTGAAGCCCTGACTCCCAGGCCTCAGGATGTGACTACATTTGGATGTAGGGCCTTTGAAGAGATGCTTAAAGAACAAAAGTTAAAATGAGACTCTTAGTATCGGCCCTAATCTAATCTCACTGGTGTCCTAAGAGAAGGAATTTTGGACACAAAGAGACAGCGGAAGTATGCACACACAGAGGGATGGACGACTGTGTGACGGGGCAGCAAGAGGGTGGGCGCCTGAGAGCCAAGGAGAGAGGCTCAGAGACGCTCAACCCTGGTGGCACATTGATCTGGGACTTCCAGCCTCCAGAACTGTGAGAAAACCAGTTTCTGTTCTTCAAGTCAGCCAGTCTTTGGTATTTTGTTACGGCAGCCTAGGCGAACTCAGACAGAAGGCAGTGCCACAAGGGGAAAGAGGGCTGGGTGCATTTCCTAATGCAAAGGAAGGTCTTGGCCGAGCTGTGCTCATTATTTCAAATACTTGGTGAAGACAGCCAGTTGACATCAGTTAACTGAGCTGACTGACTGAAAGCCATGGGAGTCACCCTTAAACCCTAGAATTTGAATATTTTGAAAAGTCTGATTCCTTTAATTACTTTGAATTGTTCATTTTAAGAACACTGACCACAAAATCTTGTGAGCCAAATAAAAAACACAAGGCATGTCCACAATTATCCTTCACCTCATGATCCTAGAATGACCCATCTCTTAAAGCAAGCCCTAAAGATTCCATTATCTCATCCCATTCTGAGTTTGGGGTAGTCCCAAAAGCCATAAGGAATGTTGCAGAAGTAAGTCACGTGGTGAATGCTAAGCCCTTTGTGACTCCCTAAATTGTAACTGGAACTTGAGGATAGAAAGAAGGAATAGAAATGGAAACCCAAGTCTTCAGGATTATTTGGGGTCTTCAGAGCCCAGCATCTCAAATGACAAGAGCACCCAGGTCATGTTCGCTCAAACACAGAGCATGGAGGCTCCAGGGCAGTATTTCCAAGGCAGTAGAGCCTTGAACCAAAATGTGACCCTATAAGAGCCAAGACAATAGATTGAGAATGTTCTACATTTCTTGGTGGCCAAGGAGACATTTGGAATGTCTGAATTGACACACTGCAGGGCTATGCCCAGCTCAGGTGAGCAGCCGTGAATAGATCTTCTGGAGCTGAAGGAAAAGGGTAGCAGGTCTGTCGTTTGACAATGGCCAGGTAAGGATGTTTCCCTTTTGCCTTAATACTTACCTTTGTCCTCCGGGAGTAGAGCTGGGTATGTTCCCCTGTCCAACTCACTCCCAGCCTGGGGCTCGGCTGACCCACAGGGGCATCTGGGGCTGGGCTGAAATACCCAACTCACCACAGGTCGTCGAGACCAATCACCAGGTGCCACCAGAAGATGCCAGAGGTGAGAAAAAGGAACGCTCCACCCACCTCATCACTCCCCCAACCCCACAACGGGGAACTCACGTCTGTGGTTCTCGTTTCTGTGGCTGGGTGGGGACCGGGTCTCCTGGTCTTGGGCCTCATCCCCTTCCTCGCTGGCCAGGTGAGTGTGAGCGTAGTGGTAGCTGAGTCCCGGCCGATTCTTGTAGCGCTTGCCACAAACTAGAGAGGAGAAGAGGAAAGGAAGGGAAAACACAAAGGTTAGCAACCTCTGCAGTCCGGGCCATCACTCTCCCAGGCAGTGACTCCCGTCCAACCTCCCCAGGGCTGGGTTTCCCTTAAAAAAAAGTCTCCTACTCCCAACACCCCCCATCCCACCGGATGGAACCAACACCACTACAGCAAAACAGCCCCAGGTAAAGTACAGCCATACAAGTAGAGGCTGGAAGTTAAACAGTGTAAGAGTACCATCATTTCCTAGCTGTGAGCCCTTGGGAAAGTCACTTGCCCTCTCTGGGCCTCAGTTTCTTCACAGGGAAAATGGGAATAATAATAGTAGTTAGCTAAAGGGTTATGATGAGTTCATCTCTATGCAAAGCACTTGGAACAGAGCTGGGCACATGATAAGGGTGATAATTATTGTAACAACTTTGAAGTTAAAAGACACTGGGAATCTACTGAGTTCCAACACCCCATGGCACTGACAGGACAAGTGAGGCTCAGCAAGGCTAAGTGGTTTGCCTGGGGACACACAGCTAGCTGTGGCAGAGAGCCCAGTCTCCTGGCTTCCCATGCGGTACTTTCACCATTCTGTGGTTGACTCTGCATGAAGCACAAAAGCTTTATATGGGTTATATTTTTAAGGTATCACCCAGTGATTTTGTGCCAGAAAAACACATTCCACTTCCATCATGAAAACATGAGTCCGAGGCATCCTTGGTAGATGTGGCAACCAAGAACTCATGCCCTTGATGGCCCGGGAAGCGTCTGATACCCCAAATCTCTAAGTATGTGTCCTGGTAGGCACCACCTCTCAAGTGGACAGCAGGAGACAAGGACAACAAGCAACACAAATACGGCTTCCTGGAGCCAAGAAGAAAGGGGCAGCTCCGTGGGTTGGCTGCTCAGTACCTGAGAAGCAGAAGTCTGGCTAAGTGGCTAAGACTGGACCACTGTCTGCACCCTTCCCTCAGCCACAAAGCCCAATATCTCAGCCCCTGGAGGGGTGGCACTGATGGTAGCAGAAGCCTGAGGGTCTTCCAGGAAAAACCTGGTGCCAACCCTCTCATCTTGTCCCCACCTCTCCCAGCAGAGCCATCCCCACCAGATCTGCTGGAGCCCCCGAGCTTGCCAGCTTTAAGAGGCTCTCTTTTCACGTGACTGGGTGACAGCAGAGAGTGTAAACACTTCACAAGGTGGAAAGAGCACAGACTTCATTATCAGACTTGGGTTCAAATCCCACTTCCAGGCGTTGACCAGCTGCATGACCGCCACAGTGTGGAGGAGAGCAGGGACCCAGCCATCTTACCCCATCTCCTCATTACTTCTGATAGGGCTTTCTTCCTTACTAGGATCTTGGAGGTTTTTCAGGTATTATAACCATTGGCAAAAAATAATGTCATCTCTTCTTTCTCATATTTATATGAACTTTTTTATCTTCTTAGCTTAATTTGTTTGTAAGAATATCAAGACAACATTTTTAAATGGCAAAAGCAAGCTTTTCCTATTTTAATGAAGTTGGATTTATGTGATATAAGTAGCTAGTTTTTCATCTTTATCAAGTTTAAGTAGTTCCTCTTATTCCTGACGTAGAGTTTTATTATAGGAGAGTTTTATTAGCCACCCTTTCAGCATCTGCTAATAGATGAGTCTCCTTTCGTCGGTTGATATGGTGAATTATATTGATTTCCTAATGCTTCTGACTAGTGAGCCATTCTTGCATTCCTAGGATAAACCTCGTTTGGTCAAAGCATAGTATCTATTCAATACACTGCTGCATTCTATATTCTAATTTTGTATTTTGCATCCATACTAAGACTTGAGATAGAGCTACAATTTTTGGCCCATCTTTTATCATGATTTTCATCTCTATGGTTATCTTGACTTCCAAAAATGAATTGAGGAGTTTTGCTGTGTGAAACTGGACAAGACACATAATCTCTCTGTGTCTTTTTTTTTTTTTACTTTTGCTTTTTTGGGAGGAGGTAATTATCTCTGTGCCTTTTTTTTTTAAAATCTGAAATGATGACAGTACTACTTACCTTGAAGGATTATTAATAATAATTGTATAGTATCACACTCAGTACACAGTACATAATAGATGCTCAATAAACGGCAGTGAGGGGTGAGGGGCTTCAGAGTGGCCTGCCACGTCTTAAGTGCTGGGCCCTCCTGAAAGGGGGACTTCGACCCTTTCCTCTACTATGGAATCTGGCAAGTGGCTGGACTTTCTTACTAAGGTGAGAGTCTGAAACTCAGGTTGGTGACCTAGTGACTATAAATTCAAGTCCTACAAATGGCTTCCTCTCTCTTGTAAACATTGCAAAAAATAACAACATGGCACTAAATACATCAATTCCATTTGACTCAGGAAGTGAGACATGTGAAGACCCCCACTGTGGCCCTGCTGGTGGCTTTTTCTATCTAAACTTTTAAATGATCTAAGGTCAATAAGCAGCAAATTATGGGGTCATTGGATATAAATCCATTTAGTTAGCAAGCATACTCCAGGTGAGAAATAAATGTTTATTAAAAATAAAAACAATATGTCACTATTTATATGGGGAAGCCTCAGCTGCCTCTACAGATCTCCCCACTGCACCCTCCACAGAATTTTATTTGTGCCACTTTGTTTTGTCAATTACCACTGTCTTCCTTAATCAGAATTTCAAGGTTTTAAGAGTCATGTGGTCTAGTTATCTATCAAATTGCTTTATTCCCATGAACACTCTAGATGCCTTCCTGGAACAACTCCACTGATGGGGAACTCATTACGCATCCAAGCAGGCATTTCTTGTTTGATCTCCTTGAACTATAGTTCTGACTGTACAGGAGGACCTCTCTTATTTAAGGACAGCTTCCTACTGATTTCATCTTCATAGCAACAACTCCACCTCACACACTGCCATGCACATTTTGCACCTTCAAAACACATCCATTGAATAGTTGATGGGTGAACACGCCAGCACTTTGTGGGAACGCCAGGAGATTGGGGAGGAGGTAAGCATGAGAATCAGATCCATCTATCCACATCAATCTCACATTAACAGTTCTTAAAACCTACAAAACTAAACCCCAGATAAAAGCTCCCCAAGTCTCCTTCCCCAACACCAGAAAGAGTAGTTCTTTTTAGAACAGATCCTTTTGCTAGAAGAGAGATTCCCAAAGAGTGGTCCCCAGACCATCAGCATCACCTGGGAAGTTGTTAGAGATGCAAATTCTTGGGCTCCACCCCAGACCTACCGAACCAGAAACTCTCGGGGTGGGGCCCGGCAATCTGTTTTAATGGCCCCGCAGGTGATTCTGATGCACACTGCAGTTTGAGAAACACTCTGCCCGAAGACGGAATATATGGAGGCTTGACTCTGCCTGCCCTTGGGTGGAAGTGCAAGGCAGGGGCAGCAGGAGGCAGCCCTGAGACCTGAGTTTGGTTATTAGAAGAAACAGAACCAGAAAGCACAGGGACATCCTGGAAGCTGGACCCCTTAACCACGATCCTTATAGGCAGAGATTTCCGGATAGAGCTCCATTTTTCTCCACCTGCTTATAGCATGTCATTCCTTCATCACCAGGTGGTGAAGGTCAAGAAAACATTTACTAAATACCTAACATGTGCCCAGTCTTGAGGCACCAGAGAACAAAGATAAAAGAGCCCCAGTCCTCTCCCTCCAGGAATCCACAGTCTAGAACGAGGAGACATACACGTCAACTAGCAAGGAGGGAGCGGGGACAAACGCACTAATGGGAGCATGTGCCAGGCAAAGAGGAGGGGTCAGCACACAGGCTTGAGGGGGTGATGGGGACGGCTTCCCGGAGGAGGTAGATGAGCTGCAGCTTGTGAGAAAGTAAACATGACCGGGCAGACAAAGGAGGAGGGCATGAGAGCACCAAAGCACATTCTGTCAGAACATTTGGGGGAACTGCAGGATATTCAGTAAAGCCAGTGGGAAGGGGGCATGGGGGTGGGCATGAGGGGGACTAAGGAGAGGAAGGTGGGCAGGACTTCATCCTGACAATGGGGAGCCAGGGGGGTTGTACCCCAAGGACCAACTTAATCAGATTTACATTTTAGAAATACTGCTTAATAATTATCAGAGAAATGCAAATCAAAACTACAAGGAGGTATGACTTCATACCGGTACAAATGGCCATCATTAAAAAGTCCACAAGCAGTAAACACGGGAGAGGCTATGGAGAAAAGAGAACCCTCCTACAATGTTGGTGGGAATGTAATTTGGTGCAGCCACTAGGGAAAACAGTATGGAGATTCCCTAAAAAACTAAAAATTGAGTTACTGTATGATCCAGCAATCCTACTCCTGGGCATATATCCAGAGGAAACTCCAATTCAAATAGATACATGCACCCCAATATTCACAGCAGCACTATTTATAATAGCCATGACATGGAAGCAACCTAAATGTCTATCAATAGATGACTGGATAAAGAACTTGTGGTGTCTACACACACACACACATATACACATGATGGAATACTACTCAGCCACAGAAAAGAATGAAATAATGCCATTTGCAGCAACATGGATGGACCTAGAGATTATCCTACCAAGGTGAAGTAAGTCAGACAGAGAAAGACAAATATCATATATCACTTATATATGGAATCTAAAAAAATGACACAAATGAACTTATTTACAAAACAGAAACAGACTCACAGACATAAAAACAAACATGGTTACCAAAGGGGAAAGGTGAGGTAACGATAAAGTAGGAGTTTGGAATTTGCAGATACTAACTCCTATATATAAACAGATACACAACAAGGTCCCACTGTACAGCACAGGGAACTATACTCAACATCTTGTAATAACCTATAATGAAAATATATATATATATATATATATAAATGTATAACTGAATCACTGCTGTATACCTGGAACTAACATAACATTGTAAGTCAACTATACTTTAATTTTTTAAAAAATGCCGCTTAAGACTATAGTGTGGAAGATGAATTTGGAGGTGGCAGAGACTATTTTAATTTCCAATGTGTGAACAGTGAGGACTTCAGGATGGGAAAGAGGCTAAAGAGAGAATCTGGAATAAGGGGGAGCGGGTGGGAGTAAGCAGCAAGGAGGAGCCCAGACGACTACCACCAACTCGGCCTTTCTGCCAGGCGCCACTCAGCCCCCATCTACCCTCCCTCCCACCACCCCACCCCCACCCAATTCCCTAGCCTCACCCGAGGCCACATTCCGCCTCCTTCTCAGCCCTCCTGCCCACTGGTCTTTTCATTTCTCAAACACTTTTCTTTCCACCACAGAGCCTTTGCACAAGCTCTTCCCACTGCCCAGAATGTCCGCCAGGCCCAACGTGCCTGATTAATGCTTCACCATCCTTCAGTTCTCAGTTCCAATGTCCTTCTCCATGGAAGTCTTTCCAATCAAAATTAGGACCCCAGTGTGTTACCTGCCTAGGACTATTCATGCATCAGTATGTGTCTCTCTGGAAAACAGGGATGATCATGACAGCTCCCCTACCGCAGCAGCAGGCATGCACCCTATCGCAGCCCCACGATCAGCACGGGAGCCTGCACTCGATGTCAGCTACGGGACGCAGGAGAAATACCCAGGTTTCTGACTTGGGCATCTGGGTGGAAGCATGTAGGAAGAAAATCAGATTTAGAGAAGGAAGGGAATGAGTTCAGTCTGGGATTGGCTTATCCAACTGGAGCTTGGCAAAGAGATGTGGATTTTGGAGTTGGCAGGGTGGCTGTAGAAGTTCTGGATAGGAAGAGAAGTGGCAGGAGAGATAGTGGAGAGAAAGAAGACAGGTGTGGACACAGGCTAGAACTCGGAAAATATCAGTATCTTAAGAGTCTGGTGGAGAAAGAGAAACCAATTTTAAAACTATGTTAAGACTCACACAGGAGTGAGTAACTTAAGCCAGAGGATCACGGTTTGCAGGTGACAGTAATAATGACACCACCAGTCCTGCTAACAGCAACTGAGTGTGTTCCATGTGCCAGGCACATGCTGGTGCTTCAAGTAAACTTACTCCCAGCCACCTGCACCCCCGTTTCACAGAGGCAGAGCCAGGATAATGTCAGATGCCTTCGAAGGGCCAAGAAGGATGAGGACTGAGAAGAAACCACTGACTTTGACAATTAGGAAGTCACCTTAGTGAGCAGGGCATCTGTAACCTCGTGGAGAACAAGACTGCAGCGAGCTAGGCTGCTTCTGGAAATAAGGAAGTGGGGACGGGGCCAACAGGCCATGCCTTCTAGCATGGCTGTGGAGAGCAAAGTCAGGCTGGTGGGCAGATGGGACTGTGGGGTCCAGGGAGGCTGAGTGGTGCTTGACCTTTAACAGAGTAGGTCCTTGGGCAGAATTGTAGGCTATAAAGGGAAAGGAGGCTATAAAGTGAAAGGCATGGTGGGAGAGATGGGAGTTCATGGAGCAAGACGCCTGACCCCAAAGCAAAGCTGCTGACCCACGTCCCAGTCCTCCAAATAACTGCATCCTGGGGACAAGAGATTTCTAAGATTTATTTTTGGTTGAAGTGTATCTAGATCAGACTGCTACACTGAGATGAAAAGAAATGCCCTGGAAATCCTGCTTTGGCTGGTTTGGGAGAGATGGAGAATCCAGCACCGTCTCACCTTCTCTATATATCTCATCACATCTTCCTGCCACTCTGAACACTTGTGGGCCAGCTTCGTAGACGTGTGACCTGTGTATTTACACAGGGTCCCATGCCCAGAAGGGCCCCACACTTAATCTGACGCTTTGCTGTCACCATCTTGAAATTTGTAATACTTATTAAACAAAGGGCCCCTCGTTTGCATTTTGCACTGGGCACAATAAATTGTGTATCTGGTCCTGGAAACCTACTGGGGCAGGGGGTGGAGATCTGGGATTAAGTTATTCCAAACAGCCAACCTGATCGTGCAAGAGCTGCCACTGTGAATGCAGGACTCACCCAGCTCTAGCTGGGAGTCGAATTCCCTTCTGAGGTAACTTAGGAAAGCTGGCCAGAGGGGCTAGCCACTCAGCAGTGATCATTTTAGTGCCACCAATGGCTCTGGCCCTGCTTCTGGGTCAACCCTGCCTTCAGAGAGGCAGGATCTGTACTGGTATGTGGGTAGGCTGAATCTGAACTGTCTGGGTTCAAATCTCAGCTCTGCTGCTGACGGACTGTATGATCTTGGGTGAATGGCTAAATCTCTCTGTGGCTCAACACCCTCTCTGGAAGACGGGGATGATCATGACAGCACCCCTACCGCAGTTGTGAGCCTACGTGAGAGAATACATGTAAAACAGTGCAGGGCTCACAGTAAGCCTCAGCCATTGTCAGCTGTTATTGTCAACACCGCCACCACAATGGATCCACAAAGGGAATAAACCCTAAAGGGAAAGGGGGGGAGGGGACTAGGAGGTTCTCCTCTGAAATCTGGGGTGATGAAGTTGCAAGAAAAAGAATGTTGGGAAAGATACATTCTGAAAATGAAGTATTAGAACCATCTGCTATCCTTTTATCATGTCAGCAGTCTCACTCTGGAATGATCTGTCGTGCGGAATCAGACAGAGCCCCAAGACTGCTGAAGCATTCAGAGAGGGCTGTGTCCCCATTCTCCCACTCCAGTCTCCCTCCCCAGGGCGAGCTCCTTGGCATTGTGCACCTCTGCAGCCATCACCCCTGGGACCAGTCAACCCTGCCTGTGCAAGACCAAGGTCCTTCTTTTCACCTTGGCAGTGCGCACCTGGATCGTGGGTTCCTGGAGCGGCGCACATGGAGAGGAACGGCTGTGACAATAAGGAAGGTCCAGCTTGCCTTCCTCTCTCTCCTTCCCCCGGGGGCAGATCCATCTGTCAAGCTGCAGAATTAGTGCTTGCCCACTTCCCAATCCAGAGCTGGATTCTCCAGGCAGGACCTCCTGCCTGGAGTTATGAATACCTTCAGTGCTGCCCCAGATTATTTACAGCACCGCCCCACCCCTACCAACCCTCTACCACTCACTTCTTATGGGGATGGGGTAGGAAGAGGAGGAGGAGGGAGAGAGGGAGGAGGAGGAGGAACAACAATCAGGGGCAGTTTGTGTGAACAAAGCCGGCTGCAGCAGACAGCAGAATCCTTCCTGCCGGGGAGAAGCGGCCGCCTTCCCCACTGATAACTTAATGACTCTGGCACATTTTCATCAGCCCAACTTGGAGCACGCAGTGGGTATCTGAGCCAGTGGTTTCCGAGAGCCTGAAAGCAGCAACTGAAAGCAATTACGGGATGAGCATCTGAGCGGCCAAGAGACAAAGCCTGGGCCTTGGGAGTCACGGCAGCATCTCCTTCCCAGCTCTGCCCCATGGCACTTACATACAGCCCTGAGGACACCAATTCCCTCTCCCTGCAGCTCAACTTCCTCATCTGTAAAATCGACCCAGCAGTGCCTGTCATTGGCAGATGTCTCCAAGGCATCATACTGACAGACTATAGGGTAGGCACACATTGAATCTCACAACAGCTCAGGAGGTAGGGATTATCAACCCATTTTACAGAGATGGAAACTGAGTCTGGGAGCATTGAAGCAACTCACTATTTAATGGCAGAGTCAGGATTTAAACTCAGGACTAGAAGATATGCTAGTCATTCTACACTCGCCACCCCTCCCAGTGCCTGGGGCTGACCTCTTTGGCCTCTTGCCTTCTGTTTCTGGTGGAATTTGGCCATGGAGAGGCACTGGCAGGAGAATGGAGGATAAGAATAAAGGTTGAAGATTTGTGCCCTGCCCATCCCTGCCCGAGTAGCATCCCTGGTGCAAGGGCTCCCCTCCTCGCCACTCCAGCCCTCCCTGGGAGTCACATGTCCTCCCTGCTCCTTGGGCAGAGATGGGGAGGGCGCCCCTCTCCCTTGTGGTACCTTTATCCTGCCCACACCTACACAATCACTCCATCATTAAATTCTCTTCCATGCAGCCCTTCTGAGTGGAGCCCTTATATTCTGCTGAGGCTAGGACAGATACAATCCGGGGCCATTTTGACAGAAGAAACATACCCTACCAGACTAGCTCAAATGTCTGGGGATCCCCATATCTTCCCAACAACCCTCGGTCTTCTCTCTGCAGAATCATCTAGGGGGCAGAGGAATGTCTACACCAACATGGGGAGGAACCCCAGGTCAGAAAAGCCTGGCTGTGAATAGCTTGAGACAAAACCCAAGGGACACTGCAGACAGCCACCAGCTCAGACTTGTGTCCTCTGGGTGGGGTGTTTAGCCCCATGACTATGTTAGATGCCCAGGATTTTCTTGAGAGCTAATGATGGTTCCACAGAGCTCAAGCAATAGAAGTGGTGGTTTTAAAAATGGCCCAGGTCCTACAACATTTAGGCACCAAAAAGATCCTCTCAGGTAAGCCCAGGTAGGCTTCCCTCCCTGACCCGCTCATGGGTGGCCCTCTGCAGATCTGTGGTCGGGCCCTGGTTCTGATATCAACCAGCTATGCGCCCTTAGACAAACCCCATACCTTTCTGGGCTCGGTGTCTCCATCTGTAAAATATGGCAGGTGCCTCAGATGATCTCTAAGTCTTTCCATTCCAATACTTCATGAATCTGCTTCTCGGGGTCGTCCAAGGCCTATGTGCCTCCAGAAGCAATTAGTCCCTCAACTATGACAGAAAAACATGTAGGTTTCCAGCCATAGGCTCCACCCAGGGGCTGCCTACACCCCTTTCCCCACCCTCCCAGCCAGGTCCACAGCTGCCTTCTTGGAGCTTCATGCCTTCTTCCAGGCCACACTTGATGCTTATTTTAAGCTAAATTCTTCTGGTCAGAAACACAGGGGGCTGGAATAGGGCTGGGGTGTAACACCCTGATTTTTCAAAGCCACATTCCTCAGGGCCTGGCTCTGACCCATGTATTAGGAGTGAGCCCAGTGCCAGAAGCCATCAAATGCCAGTGATTCACAAGTCCTGTGTCTTCATCAAGGGAGGGCATTCTGCATATTTTAGAAATCTACTGTATGTAAATATGACTCCCGTTTTAAAAAAAAAAAAAAGAAAAAAACCACAGGAAGAATGGAGATAAGCAACAAGGCTTTCATTTCAAAATACTCTATACCCTGACTCTGGAACCCCAGCAGAGAAATGCAGAAACTCCCCAAATCAAAGTGTTAAATTTGTTTGTGGAACTCTTTCCTGCCCTACAGAGAAGCAGCATAATATAATTCTGATGAACTCTGGGGTCAGCTCTCCTAGGTCAGATAATTGGCTGTGTGACCTTGGGCAATTTACTTAATCTCTCCAAGCCTCAGTTTCCTTGTCTGTAAAATGGGGATTATAATAGTTGTACCTCTTATGGGTATGGTGAGAAGTGAATGAGTTCATCCTTATAAAGTACTCAGCACACTGCCTGGCACATAACAAATGTTTGACAAACATTAGCTATTTCTGATCATTCTTTTAAAGCTAACAGAATGCTTCTCTGGTCCCTGACAACTCCTGCAGCCACAGCATAGAACAAAACTGAGGACTCAACCTAAAATATGAAATAAGAACCCTTTCCTGACTTGGTATAAAGAAAATAAATATTTATTGAGCGCATTTATGAAATCAGGCAGTGAACTAATCGTCTGTACACACAGTCTCATTTAATCCTCTTGAAAACCCTCTAAGGTTAATCTTATTGTCCTCACTTGACAGAAAAAGAAACTGAGGCTCAAAGAGGTTGTTGTGATTTGTCCAGGTCAGGGCTGGGGAGTGATGTAGCAAAGACTTAAATCCGGGGCTTCTGATTGAAGGGCCATCTTCTTCCGGCCACCATCCCTTGTAGACACAGGGTCTTTGATTCCTTATTCTCTTGAGTCATACATTAGCATGTCCTTAATTAGCTTAAAGAGTAAAATATCATTCTTAGTTAAATACTCATTAAAAATCATTTAAATAATAAATATAATTGTCAACATTTCTGGGGAATATAAATAGCAAAAGGTAAAAAAAATCGGATGCAATACCATAAAGTGTGACAGCCCCCAAACATTTGGGAATCTGGCCAGTGTGCTCTCTTTTGGGGTCTCTGGGTGAATATCTGACATAAACGCTCCCTCAGATGCTTTACTTGTCAGTCTCAGCCTACCTAGTGCTGCTCGTTGGCCCTTACAAAGTAGCCCCCATCCACCTAGGACACTGGTATAAGTTCCTCACTAACTAGCATCTACTAGACACTTGTGCCTGGATGTCCTGCCATTTCCACAAACCCATATGTCAGTGTTTCAGCACTCCCCAAATCACCTCCTCCTCTAGAATATTCCAGTTCAGCCTCCCTCATGTCTCCACTACCCAAGCTCAAGACTTCAAGAGTCTTCGTTGCCGCCTCCCTCTCTCTTATACTCCACACCCTGTCTGTCCTCTGCCAGGTTCTGTGGATTTTTCTTCCACAGTCTTTCTTGTTTGCCCCAACCATTTTATCCCTGTTGTTATCACCGTCCAGACTTCATGTCTTCTTCCTGACTGGAAAAGTCTCCCCTTAGCCACAGGCCTCGGGCTCTCTCCCCTGAACACCTAATCCTACAGATGAACCATTCCAGAGATGTCCCCAGGATCATCCATCTGACTTTGCAGGCCAAACTCTAAGCAACTCAGCCTGGCATTCCTAGCGTCCTTGCCCAACTCTATTCCCCCCAGCCTCCCTACCCAAACACTCTGGCCACGCTGGTCTATCTTCTGTCCTGCTACATGCACCCCACGTTCATCAACATTTTGGGAGTGACGCCAACTGGCTCTGGGAAGCAAGTTGAATATGACATGGTCCCTGCCCTCTGAAGGCTCCCAGTCCAGCTTAAAGAACAGACAAATAGACAAACTGTTATCATATGATGTGTGAGGTAGCCTACGCGGAGGAAAGTACAAGGTAAGGCAGATTCCAGGAAGAGGTGAGTGACTGGGGGATGGGGAGATTGCAGAGGAGAGCTGACTGGGACCAAATCCTGGCTCTGCCACTTATTTACTGTGTGACCCTGAACAGATCATTCACCCCTCTTCTCAGCAGTTTCTTTATCCATAAGATGGCGATGATCATATCATCTATCTCCTGGTACTTTCTCCAGGATTAAAGAATTAATAGAGATGAAACCCATAGAACATTCTTGGCCCATAATGTAAGTCAACAAACTTTTGCCTCCTCCATGACTCCTACACTTATTGTCAGCCTTATCTTTCGAACTACACTGGAGGCAGAGGAAATGAGGGAAAGGCAAAGGTGTGAGAAACACTCATTAAGCACAAACCGTGTGCAAACATTTTTATATACATTATCACACGTAGCTTTCCTAACTGTGTGCCAGCCCCACTCCATACCTCAGGACAAGGGACACTCCCACAGCAAGATGATTTTCTTGAAAACTCTGAATGACAATCTGACCTTCGGCTTCTCATCACTTCAAAGTCAGCGCACTTCCTTCTTGGCACAGCGCTCTCTAACCTGCTTGCCTGACCCGGCCCCTTCTCACCCCCCACTCCCGCCCCCAGGACTTGAAATAAGAGAAACCAAAGGCTATGCACCAGGTCCTTTGACCTCACAGTTCTGCTTCTAGAAAATAATAAAAGCATTATGCAAACATTTAGCTGCAATATTATTTTTAATAGTGAACAAATTTTAAACTGTCTAAATGTCCAAATGGAGCAATGATTGCACACACTGGGCATGGCCATATCACGGAACACCACATGGCCCTAAAATGTTGACATAAAAATGTCTCTGTTGACATGGAAGGATGTCTCTCATGTGTGGTTGGGTGGGGGAACGGGTTAAAATGGTATGTTATTTATTGGGGGATGATATTTGGCGTGCGCAGACAGAGAGAGAGAGAGAGAAAATCCTAAAAAAGGATACAACAAAACAAAACGGAAGTTATCTCTAACGAGTGGGATTGCTGGTGATTTTTTATTTTTCCCTTTATGCTTATCTGTAATTTCTGATTTTTCTGCAGTGAATGTATACTATTTTTGACTGGATGAGAAAATAATTCAAGAGGGTGTGCACAGACATATAAAACAAACTTATGGTTTCAAAGAGGAAGCGGGAAGAGGGATAAATTAAGAGTATGAGATTAACAGATACACACTCCCATGTATAAAACAGAGAAACAACAAGGATTTACTGTAGAGCACAGGGAACTATACCCAATATCTTGTAATATTCTATAATGGCAAAGAATCAGAAATACATATATATGTATGTTATATATATATGTATATAAACCGAATCACTTTGCTATTCACCTGAAACTAACACAATATTGTAAATCAACTATACTTCAATAAATAAATAAATAAATAAATAAATAAATAAATAAATAAATAGGCTGTGGGTGACAGCCCAGAAAAGGCAAACCTAGGTTTGGTGATCAATGGCAAGGTTCTCGAGAGTGCTAGAGGGGCAGGGCGGGGGCTGGGGAGGGCAGGCAGTAGGAGCAAAGGGAGAAGCGAAATGGGGCTCTGAGGGTATCAGAGAGAAACGTCAGCCTCTCCCCAGCCCTGTCTCTGACCAGCCCTGCTGGGACAACCTGCTACCCAAGTGACCATGACATGAGGGCATTTAAATATTTAAACAAACCCAGCTTTGCCAGAACAAATGCACTCAGAATCCAAGGATCAATCCCATGCTCTACACATCAAGTTTCTGGGGCACAGAGCCTTTCCCACCCCTCCCCCACCACACCCCACGCAAGGACCTGCAAGATAACAGTGGCAACAACTGAGTGATGAGCCCGGCTCCCCTTCGGCGACAGGGGCAGCCAGCCTGAAGGCTGCCTTATCGGCTTTTCTACTGCGGCGTGAAGCTAAAAGCACACGAGCCTTAGAGAATGCGGGGCCTTAATGCCCTCAAACATTTTTTCAGTAAGACTGCCACAGTCACCTGATTCTCTCTGTGCACTCAGGAACCAGGGAAACCAGACTGACTTTAAGGAGGCTGAGGTCAAGCAGATTTTCTGGACCGCCCTGGGAGCAAGCAAGCCAGGGCTGCTCCGCACGCCCACCTAGCCAGCCCACGCAGCAGTCACCGCATCCCACGGCCTGACACCTGGTCTCTCAGGGAAAGAGCCTCAGTGCTAAGCCTGGGAAGACGGGAGCCCGCAGTGTGGGGAGGGGGCGATGGAAGACTTAGAGACTCAAGAAAGGCGCTCGCCCAGACTGACGAAGAAGGAAAACGGTGCCACAGCCACTAAAGGGTAGAACCAGGATTATAACCCCAGACTCTTTGCTTTCTGCCTCTCCATTCCCCCTCCAGTACACCACCGCCCAGGACAGCAGGAAGGGACCCAGACCCTATTCTGACACCGCCCAACTGGCCAGGGTTACACCCCACCGGATTTTGAGAAGGGAGGCAACCCTGTGAAGTCACAGGCCACACAATCAAAACCTACACGTCTGTGCATGAGGGTGGTAGAGGACAAAGTGCTCGCTGATATGAAGGCTGAGCTGGGAGGGATCACTCCTGGCATGTGAGGACCGGACACAACTCAGAGGTGAGTCACATTCCCAGGAAGGCTTCAGTCATGTCTATTTGCCTTTAGTCACTAATCTACCCTAATGACCCAGTTGATGATGCAGGTGGGGGTGATTTTAATAGATTTAAATTTAAAAGGCTCAAAATTATGTAAACTACTCCATTCCACTTCAGCTACAATTACTACCTGATGCCAGCTTGCCCACCTGACACCTGACAGCATCTGTCAACAGTGGAAAAGGCTTCACCTCATAAATAAAGGGTGATTGCTCATTCACTCACTTTTACAGCGTATTTTTGCCTCACCTCTCTGGAGAACCAAATTCCGTATCAGTTTGGAGGAAGGTATATTTAACTAGCCCTTTGTACAGAGATGTCCTATGGTGTGTTGACTCTAGAGTTGAAGAAATGAGGATTTATATCCCAGCTTTAACATTAACCAGCTGTGTGACCTTGGACATGTCTCTTCACCTCTCTGACCCTATTTCTTCACAGCAAAAATGAGGTCAATTGTCCCTGCCTCTCACCTTTAGGGTTAGTGTAGGGATTTACAGAAACAATGTATATAGAATGCTTATTTTGCACAGTGCTCTGCACACATAAGCCTCTGTTAGGAAGAGTTATTATCATAATCAGAAAAAGCTGGGAACAAAAGGCAAGTGTTGGCGAGGATGTGAAGTTGGAGCCCTAGTGCACTGCTGGTGGGAACGCAAAATGGTGCAGCTGCTATGGAAAACAGAATGGAGATTCCTTGAAAAATTAAAAATAAAACTAGAATGAAATTAAGATCTCAAAGAGATATTAGCACTCCTATATTCATTACAGCATTATTCCCAATAACCAAGGTGTGGAAACGACCAAAATGTCCGTCAATGAATGAAGGGATAAAATAAATGTGGTGTATACATACAATGGAATACTATTCATCCTTTAAAAGGGAGGAAATTGTTCAATATGCAGTAACGTGAGTGAACCTTAAGAACATTATGCTAAGTGAAATGAGCCAGTCATGGAAGGACATCTCCTTCCTGGTTCCACTTATAAGAGTTATCTAAAATAGCCAAATTGATAGCATCAAAGAGTGGAATGAGGTTGCCAGGGGTTGGTGGAGAGAGGGTGATAGGAAATTGCTAACCAACAGGCATAAAGTTTCCTTCAAGCAGGAAGAGTAAGCGCTGCAGATCTGCTGTACGACAATGGGCACACTTAAAAGCTGAAGAGGGCAGATCTCCCGTTAAGCATTCTTTCTGCAATGTAATTAAATTAAAATTAATTTTTTAAAGAAAAATTGGGGAGAGAAAAAAAATTAAAACCGCATAAGTCACTTCCACTGTGCCCAGCAGAAGGACAAGTGGGTGCTTTGCTCCTCCCTAAATAGCTGAGGCACAGAGACCAAGTATCCTCCCTCTCCCTGAGTATCACCCTACCACCACCATCTTCTTTCCTATGATGCTCCTTGAACAAAGAAAATGGAAAAGTGGGTCTCCCACCAGGCGTCTGCCCCGGAATGCTAACAGAAAATCCAGGGTTGAGAAAAGTTAGAAGAGGAGTAGCAAACTCTTGAAATGATGTTTAAAATATCCCAGTAGCCCAAATCCAAGGGTTTCTTTCATATGTCTATCCCCAGTTATCATCCTATCTATAAGAGGGAGTTAATGGTATTATTAGGATTTAAAGCTGTTAAGTAAATTAAAGTCAAGTGCTGGATCGCTGGATTTTTACATTGGACTGCTGAGTTTTGTATCAATGTTGAAAGAACAGGAAAGGAAAGAGTCTAAAGAGACCAACTAAAACAACAACGTAAGCCAGTGGCACTCTGCCTGGAGAATTCCTGGAGACTCCAGAACTTCCAGATGCGAAAAGCAGGGAATAATAAAAGGGCTGATCAGTCAGAGGCCAGAAGCCTTCGAATTCGAATGAGGTAGACTGGTCATTCTCAAAAGTTGGTAATCATAAGTATCTCCTGAGAAGCTCTTTAAAAATGCAGATTCCTGGGCCTGTTCCGAGCGCTTCTGATGCAGGAGCTCGGGTGTGAGGCCTGGGAACCCACATTTTAAAAAGCATCTCAGTTATCTCTGCACAGTTCATCCAGGTCCACACTTTGACCCACACTGACAGCCTTTCCTACAAAGTCATATGAGGGTGCTTTGCTTGTAGGTAATGAAATCTTTCCCTTTGGAAAAAGATTAAAAGGGAAGAAACAGAACTTTCATCCTGAAGCTTGGTGAACTTCCAGAATAATTAATAGAGATAGGTTACTTACTGGAAAATGGAAGTATTCACCTACACACACATACCACGGACTGGGTAAAAAATAAATTATGTTCAGATGATTTAATATTTCTCTGAGATGGAATAAATTCAATGGCTGAGTGAGAGGTAACAAGCAAACTATCTATCACCTGAAGTTAGCAGCTAAGATAATATTTCAACCACCCATCTTGAAAGGGAAACTTGGACCGAGAACAGAGCAGGACAGCTATGTAGGAATATATACCAGTAAGGGTTAAACACAATCCCACCGGAAAAATGGCTATAACTACTCCAACATAAACCCAGAAAGGGGTGGCGGGGGCCGAGGTGGCTTAATATTCTCATAAATAACTCGAAAGATGGAGTGGGGATTATGCAAATCAAACCACAGACGATACAAAAATGGCAGGGATTGCGAATCTGTGGAGAATGAAATTTAACTAGTTGGCAATGTCTTTAAATTTGCCTTTATTGAATCTTGTATATTGAAGTCACATATTATTGTATCTCTTTACGGAGAGTCAATAGGGCTGAATGCAGAGTGATTTATGGAGGAAGAAACCATCAGATGCATAAGTAGAAAAGAGCACACACCTGCAGAGGCATTAGCCGGGGGGTCGGGACAGGCACTGAAGGAGGAAGGGGTTGAGATGGTGCACAGCACAATGGGGTGGTCAGTCACTTCTATTCCCTACAGACGTGGGTGGTGTTAACAACCGATGTGTAAAATAAACAAGGAAATGTGTCTGTTACTCTTTGAACCACTTGGCCTTGGTGCTGCTTCCAATGAGAGCACTGAGCTTAAACTAAACCTGGAAAGGAATTCAGAGCAGGCCATTGCAGAAATTATGGGCTGTGTCTCTAGGTAAACCAAGAATACAAGTGGATGGTAAGAGGGCCTCCAGCACAGAAGAAATGCTGAGTGTTCCTATTTGTTGGGGGAAGATCCACAAAAGCTAAAGGGGCCTGTAGGAGAGAAAAATTTCAACTCTTATTAAGGAAAAAAAAAAATCATTCAAAGCACAGTTGGAATCATGGAAGAAAGGGCAGCTTGTGGTAACACCATCCCTGGGGACATTCAAGGAGGTGACCAGACACCTCTCTACTTAGGATGCATTAGAGATTATTAAAAGCATTCCTTGCACAGTTCAGGAGTGGGAGGTAGGCCTCGTGACCTCTCCAAAGGTCATTCCTATCCCAAAGGATCACATGTCTGAAGGGCACCAGATAAAAATAAAGTCTATTAATCACTGAGCTGCCACACAATTTCCTAAGAGAAGCAGAATAGAGAAGGGCATTCCACAGTGGACCCTGCTCTGCCGAGGGAGGAAAAGGGAGGCAGAGCCAAGACAGCAGCCGCTGAGACTTCCAGAAAGCCAACATCATCAAGCCTGCAATTTGGCCTCCCAAGCACCACAGGGTAAACAGGGAGAGGAAAAGACCCTGTGGGGAGGGGACCAGTAAACAGTAAAAATGGCATTGAGAGTCCCTGCACAAAGCCACAGGAGCTCGGGGGAGAGGGTGTGAGCCCGGCAAGAGGGATACCCACAAAGGGTGCTTCGTGGAGGAAACACTAAGGAGGCAGAGGTCTGAGACAAAGGAGAGAAGGGAGGAGCTGACAGCAGGGTGGAGAAGGGCGAAAGGGTGTGCCTGGGATTATTATTGGCTGAGAATCCAGGGAAAGCTAGAGAGATAGGGCAAAAAGTAATCCCACTATCTGCCACAGCAGATAATCACCTAAGAAAATATAGCTTTTTAAAAGAGGAATGGAGTGGCAATGCTCCAGCTCCAAAGCAGTTGTTGGCATTCTTGATAGCTGGGCTGCTCCGGCCAGACACAGCTGGACAGTCTGCTCCCCGGGGGTCTGAGGACCCTTCCAAGCCCAGAACCAGGCTCCCGAAGGCTAGCATGCTTGCGTCACAACAAAACTGCACCCCATCCAGGAAGCAAGAGACCCAGGCGGGAGCAGGCACTTCCTGGTATTGCCGAGAGACATCACACCCCATGCCCTGCTCCCTCCTCATCCTGGACCAGCATTGCCTTGGGATGCAGATGTTACCTGCAGGAGTCCTCTCAGGAATGTCATCTGCACGGTGTATTAAGCAGCCAAATGGGGGTCAAGGAGTTTGAGTTCTTCTAGCAAAATGTTCTCCAACCAGCTGTCACCCCACCGGGCACAGAACAACTTTTTGAAATCAAAAGAGGCCAGTGAAGAGGGAGGAAAATGGCACCACCCGCAACACACTCCCTGTGCCTGCTTCTTCCCCTGGTTCTCTCCTGCTTTCATGGAGACCGCAGACACTGGCAAGATGGGCGGCCCTGCCATCCTCACTGCAGCCCCATTCTCGCCCATGGCGGAGCTCTGCATCCTCAAGGAGGAAAAGATGGGAAGGCAAGATGGTCAGGGAGTGCAGTTTTGAGGGCTGCCCTTGCCATGAAGCAAGCAGATGGTACCCGATCTGGCGAGAAGATAACTAGAGCAAGGATTTTCAGCCCAGCACCCTGTGCTCTGGTAGGTGAGAAAGACAGAGCTCTCTCGAGCTGATGGCAGTCCCTCTGAAGCTGTGGGTCTCTGGAGGTCCACCCACCACCAGTGCCCCTGGCTGCTCTGCCCCTCAGTCGCTCCCCAGCCCTGTCTGCTGACCCTAAACCCAGGAGCCAGGCAATCACTTGGCCAAAAGATGCTTCTGAAGCAAGCAAGAAAGGCTAGAGATGGACCGAGGGCTATTTATTAAACTAAGTCATCGTCAGAGAAAGATTCATAACTTGCCCTACCTAGGACAAGAGGGAGAGCGAGAGAAAGGAAATTAAAGGGAAACAAATGAAAAGCCACAGGAGCCAAGTACCTTTGTCGGAGGATTTTGAGTTATGCTTTTGTTTGTAACTCTCTGAAACAGAGAAAGAAATAGAGGATGAATCTTAAGGAGACAGAGACCGTGAAAGAGAGGGAGCCGGAGGAAAGCCACGAAGGAAGGCACTGCAGAGACAGCAGGACGGCGTCCGAGGCGGGGAGGCCTCCCTGGCTTGCTCCTCCCTCACGCAGAAACACCCGGGGCCAGAAGCTGCAGCAACAGGAGGTGAGGTGGTGACTGTGGGGAGGAGGCAGGCGTGGTGCGGGCCCCAGAGAAGGAGCGGGGAGCCTGAGACGGGGCTGACGACCAGGGAAGCACAGGGAAGGGTGGGGCCAGGGCAGGAAGGCGGCCTCTGCTGTACTTACTGTCACAGACGTAAGGTTTGTCGTGGTCTTCCTGAGAGGCGGCGTCATGCCTCCTTCGGCCCCCCGCAGAGCCACGGGCCTGGGGAGACAGGGGAACAGCGGGATGCTTGTTACGCTGCCAGTCACTGCTGAGCGTGTCTTCTGTGAGGCCCTGAGCGCTTCACCCATCTCTCCTCATTCAACTTTCATACAACATGTGTACCTATACCAACCCCATTTTACAGGCCTGGAAACTGAGGCCCAGAGAGGTTAGGAATTTGCCCAAATCACTCAGCTACTCACCTGTGTCACTTCACTAAATCTTCACAACTCCAAGAAGGAGATACTACTATTAACCTCCATCTTACAGATTAGGAGGCAACAGAGAGGTTAAGTAGCTTACACAAGGTCACTTGGCCAGGCCACTCAGGACAGTCTGACTGTGAAGCCTCGATCTACTGAAGTCCCATACTCTGCTGTTGCCCCGGAACCTCTCCCCCCAACTCCTTAGCCTTCCAGCTTCGCTGACACCACATGGAAATGCCAACCCAGCTCCCCTCAGCTGCCCAGCTGAGGGGCGTGTTAGAGCAAGTAGCATAACTGCAGGCATCACCTCAGACTCCTGTGCTCACGCTCCCTGCAGCTCAAGTCTCTCAAGAGCCAGCCAGGTCTGGCATCAGGGCATGCGGGGAGCTCCCCCCTCCCCTGCTCAGCCTGGTCCACAGGGTGAGCTTCATGCAGCTCAGGGCTCCAGCCAGAGACAGAGACCTTGACACTTCGTGGTCTCCTGGGGCTGGACCCTTGAAAGCACCACCCCGTGTGCATCTCCAGACAGGGTCAGCATCACCTGGGGTGGGGTGGGATGAGCTCTACCTCCGGGGACAGAGAAGAGCAGCAGAGAGGGAGCTGGCAGCTCAGCAGCCCCAGGACAGTGGCTACAAGAACGTGGCAAGGTTTATTTTTAAACCTTTGTAAGTCCCACACTGGTCACGTGTGTTGCACCCCAGCCCCCTCCAGGTCATTCTCTGGTAATGAGTAGCAAGCAGTAAACTCCCAACCAAAGGAAGGGCCTGCTGGGGTCTCTGGAGACAGAAAGGAAGGCGCAGCAGACCAGAAATAAGACATGGCAGCACCTGGTGTGCAGGGAAAATGGGGCGGTCCTAGGGGCCTGGCCTGGAAAAGTGGCCCAGGGGGACTTCTCGGTCAAAAGGCCTGAAGTGCCCTCTCCCTCTCTCTCTCTCTCTCTCTCTCTCTCTCTCTCTCTCTCTCTCTCTCTCTCTCACTCTCTCTCTCTCACACACACACACGCACATTTTCACTGGGGACACCACAGTGGAAAGGCCTGTCCCCCTGCCCCACGATGCTTGCACTCTCCCCAAACACACACACCTCGCAATCAACACCACCTCCAAGCTACCAGCTCCACCACCTCCTCAGCTGTCTCACTCCAAAACAAATTACAAAATGCCACCCCTCTCCTCCCCTCCCCTCCTGGGCTCAGTCCCTCTTTGCCTCCCCACCCACAACCCCCGAATACACAACAGCCAGCAGCCCCCTCCCCTCGCCCTCGTGACTCAGAGGTGACCCAAAGAGGGAGCTGGGCGGCACTGGCCGTCACCCCCGGGCACTGACAGGCCTCCCCGCCTGCCCACGCCGAGGGTGGTCACCCTCAGCAGCCCTCACCACCTCCCCGCCCCCTCGGAGAAGGAGAAGCCGGGGACAGCTTGACGTGTGCAGCTCACAGCCTTGTCACTGCCGCCTCTGAGCAAGTGAAAGCAAGTCAAGCAGAATGACAGAGGCAACAGCAGAGCCGGGCAGGGGCTCTGGGAGACTAAAAATACCACGGGGGAGACGAGGAGGAGCGCTGGAGCCGGAAGCACCGGGCTTCTGGGGGAGCAGCCCGGAGCCAGGGTTTAATCTCACACACAGGGCTGGCCAGCAGGGTGGCCGCTGCCCCCACTCTCTCCCTGCACCTCAGTTTCCTCAACTGCGAAACAGGGATCGTGGCTGTAGGGCACTGAGGAGACAGGCCAGGGGTGCTTCCTGTGGCTGCAGCACCTTATAGTCTCCTGGAAACTCAGAATCCTACTTGTCTTGCTCAAATGTCACCTCCTCAGGGAAGCGCTCCTGACCAACGTATGTTCTCGCTTCCCCTCCATCGTCCTCTTTCCCTTCCCCAGCTTCAGGTTCTGTCACAGCACTTAGCACTTAGCACTGTCTGACATTATACCATACATGTGCTGGTGTACTTGCTGGTTTTCTGTCTCCCCACATAAGGATGGAAAACATGCCTATTTGGGCCACCATTATGCCCGGAACCTGACACAGAGCCAGCCACATAAGCGGCACTTACTTAATAAATGTTCGCTGAATAAATGAATCAATCCATCAGTCAGCCGGTCAGTAAGTCAGTCATCTGTTTCTTCTCCTTCATTCTCTGTATCCAAGTACTATTGCGTCTTCCTTTAAAGGCATTTCCCTTCAATTTCACATCTTAATCCAGGGGCTCATCAATTAACCCCCGGAACTGCTCAAAGAACCCACCAGCTGGGGTTCTACCTCCGCGTTGCCCTACCCAGTCCATCCTGCGCGACTCCCAGACCAATGAGGCAAAAAGAGTAAAGGACAGGAGCCCGTGGTCATTCATTCATTTACACATTCATTCACTGCCGTCTAAAACTCACTGACACATCCAATGACAACCTAGTGCCAATCCTACCAGGATGACCTCATGCTCATGCTATATCCAAGTCTTTGTTTTTATTGATCCCTGTCATGGACCAGCCTCTCCTCTGCCCATCCACATCTGGTGCACACTTTAGTTTTGTTAACACGCCACTCCTGCAAGGATCTTCCTCTTGCCACATTGAGAAGTAAAACTAGCATCAGCTCTAAAGTCAGACAGACATAGGCTTAAACACCAGCTATGTGTTTTTGGACAAGTTATTTCTCTAAGCATCAGTTTTCTCAGCTGCAAAATGGGCAGAGCAACATCTTTACTGCAGTTGTTGTAGAGGTGCAAAACCACAGGGGACAGCGCTGGGTCTACAGGAAGTGCTCGATAAATTCCTTCCCCTCCTTGCCCAGTTGATCTCTCTTTCCTCTGAACTCTTACTGCGTTTGGTTAGTGCACAGTCAGAAGCCTGCTGCTTTCTAATTGTATCATGGCTATTAGCATTCTCTCCTCAATTAAATTCCAAGATCCTGGAGGACAAAGATGGCACTTCATACTTTATTATGAACCCCTGACATGTAGCACTATTGCTGGGCACACAGCATCCAAAGCTCTTTCTCATAAATTAGCTCAGTTAATTCCAACAACACCATCTGAGTTTAACCAAGTAATATTATGACTCTCATTTGGCACTTAATGAAACAGGTTCTGAGAGGGTTCATGACTTGTCCATAGTCACAAGGCCAGTAGAAGGCAGAGGCCCAGGTTTCCAGGATCTGTTACAGGAAACTTTGAAGCTGATGTCGAAAAGAAACCAGTGTCCCTTCTCTGAGAACTGCCCATCCCTTTCCACCCTCCCTGCTCCACCTCCCCGTTCACACACTGGTGGGCCACGGCAGCCACAACTGTACCACACAGCCCTGCCCCACTGGCCACCAGCTGATTGGCTGGTTCAGGAGGAGACACCTGACCCAAGCTGAGCCAATCAGATTCTGCCTCCAAGGGACTCTGAACTGGTAAATGGTCACTTGAACTGGGGACTCATAAATTCAGAAGCTATGGAGCCATGTGCACAGAGAAGCAGGAAAGGCAATCTCACAAGAAAAGAATGAAAGAGGGAGAAGTTGAGGCCAGAAGCTGCCTGGGTTCCTTACTCTTTCCTAATCCTAAATCCCTGTCACTTTCTTGTCCTGCCCGAATCTTTAAAAATTGCTCAGATTTGGGGCAATGGCCCAACAGCTTCTCAAATATTTCCCATTTTTGCTCAAGCCATGAGTTTCCTGCAACTCTCGACTAGGACAGACTCAGCTCCAAACAGAAGGCTAGTTGCTCTATATCAGTTGTTCTCAATAGTGGTCCAGGGATCCTTGGGGTGGGGAGATGTCCCTGAGACCCTTTCAGTGGTCTGCAATGTCCAAACTATTTTTGTAATAGTACTAAAATGTTATTTGAAAGTTTTCACTCACATTCCCTCACAAATGCACAGTGGAGTTTTCCAGAGGCTACATGATATGATGGTGCCATCACTCTGAGTGCTCGTGTATTCTTAACATTTTTTCTGTTTTAATTTTTAATATGGGAAGTATCACTAGTTATAACCCACTAGAACAACAGCTTTGGGAGCTCTCAGTAATTTTTAAATTTAGAATTCCTGAGACCAAAAAAACTGAGAACCTTTGCTCTAAACTCTTGCTATTTAAAGTGCGGTGCTCAGACCAGCAGCACTGGCATCACCTGGGATCTTGCTAATGAAGCAAGATCTCAGTCCCCACCTGCCAGACGTACTGCATCAGAATTGCACTTGAACAAGATCACCAGGCGCTTTACATGCACATTCAAGTTTGAGATGCACCGGGCTGCACCACAGTGCATCACAAATACTGATTGATCAACTGAATGATAATCCTCACATGGATGGCTCACAGGAATTTCATGAAATTTAAAGAGCAGTGATTTGTTAGGCTCAAGTTGCCGTAGACACAGTTATTAATTGTTAGGTCTGAATTTCCCTCACCTATCAGGGAATCTCCATTGTCAAAGTTCTGAAAGTTATTCCCTTTGCTTGCACCCTCCTAGAAACATCTAGCCTTTATTAAGCACTCAAAATTGGTTGCATATTATTACCCTTATTTTAATGAGGAAGAAACTGAGACCCGGAATACTTACATAATTTGGTCAAGGTCACAGAAGTTATATAACTCACCCAAAGCCTAGTATGTGGTGGAGCTGGGATTTGAACTCATGGTTCAAACAATGCAGAGACTGCTCTTGTCATCACTACCTTAGCCTTAACTTCTTCAGTGAGCACACAAAGCACCTGGGGGTCCTGTTAAAGTGCAGGTGTTAATTCAGTCCGTCTAGGGTGGAGGCTGGGCTCTGCAGTTCTAACAAGCTCCCAGGTGACACTGATGCTGTGGTTCAGGGACCACCAGGCACTGAGGTGTACAGCCTTAGACTGCCTCTCTGTCCCAACAGAAGTGTGAAGAGCCTCATCACATTGTCTGGTGGACAGGAAGCCTACAGAAAGCTCAAACGGCTGGGGCTGCCGCTTCTGCTGGTGTTCTTACAGAGAAGAGACACCATTCATGTTTGCTGACCATAAGTTCAATGTCTAGGTTGCAGTAAGTTTGGTTTGGGTTAAGGGAAGGGATGGAAGCAGGCCCAGAGGTACACAGCAAATAAACTCCACACTCTAAAACTGCTTTTAATGATGGAATTAGAAATTCATTATATTGTAACCCCCAATGCAGTCATGAGTCAAGGCAAGTTCATCAGTGGCCACTAAGATGATTAGATGACAACATGATGGGGTACTTTCTAAGGAGAGATCAAGCTGACAACACCTAAATCCACGATCAACTTAACCACCACTGAAGACAGAACAAGTGGACAGCATATGTCTCTGGATGTGAAGCAATAAGAAGCACATATCACAGCTAGGAAAGATTCTAGCTCCACCAAAAAATATTTATACACACACACACACACACACACACACACACACACAAATCAAGTATCTCATCAAACCACCAGTTTTCAGAAAATAAAGAGAATGGAGGGACACATTAAACACCACCAGTCTGCCAAATCTAGAATATGAGAAATTCTACTGGACCAGCCTCCCAGGTTCTTCAACAAACAAAGAGCAAGGAGAAAAAACTGTGTGTGTGGTAGGGAGTAGCAAGGAAGGGGTAGATTATAGAATACAAGAGACTTAAGTTTCAAACAATCCAACTGTAAAAAGGCATTTTTGAGAAAATCAGTGGGAAATGATTAAGGACTGGATAATAGATATTAGAATAGTTATTCTTATTGAGTACAATAATGATACCTGTTAGAGATATACACTGAAGTGTGAGCAGGATAAAAGAGAAAATGTCTAGGACTTGCTTTCAAATACTCCACCAAAACAACCCAAAAAACCAAAACAACAAACCGAGAAACAAACATACAAACTAACAACACATGGGAGTAAAGAATAGATAAAACAAGAGTGTCAAAATACAGATCACTGCTGAAACTGGGTGCTGACTGTATACGGTGTGCAGCATCAAAGGGCTGCCCTGCCCAGATGGAGAAGTTCCAGGTCCCATCGGCGCCGGAGCATCTTCACTCAGTGTGGGCAGCACCAGATCTTTTGCACCAGTCACCTAGGGGCTTACTTATAATACAGCTCTCCAGGCCTCCCCAGGCCTCCCCCCACCGCCTCCTGAATCAGAGCTTCTGGGAGTGGGTCCTGGGAGTTTGCATTCCAATAGGCTCTCCTGGTGATTCTGATGTATATTCAGGCACAAGAGCCACAGGAACAGAGAGGCTTGGCGCAGTTATCACAAGCCCAGAGGGCATCCAGGACTAGCCTCTTGTCCATGAGAGGGGTAAGCATCCTGCCTAGAGCCTGAAGGAGCCGGGCAGGCCTCAGAGAGGTGATTCTCCGGACCCAGAGCAGTTCATCCTCAGGGATCCCGCTCCACCTGGTTACTGTCAGACACTCGCACAGACCCCTGAAGGTGACCACAGAAAACCCCTTCGGGCTTGAACTTGGGGACTCTGGAGGACCAACCAGATTGCCTGAGAGCACCACTCAGGTTTGACTCCCTCCCCTCAAGGGTCACCGTCATATTTTCATTCCTTCTACCACGGATTTCCCCTCAGCCATTCCCCAGGCTTCTGGCCTTTTCTAGCCACATTCCAGGCTCACAAGGCTCCAAAGCCCCTGCCACACCCACCTGGGAATCATCAGCTATGGTCCCCACGCTTTCCCAGCTTGCTCCACTCTCTGCCTAGTGAAACACACCCCAAAGCAAGTGCCCTCGCCCTGTCATTCTGGGATGGCCCCGGGGACAGGACGCTTTCAGCCTCCTTCTACGACTGAGGAATGGGGACAGCAGTCCCAGGCTCCTCATCCTCCACCCCAATCCAGACCCCACCCCACTTCCCCAGACCCTCCCCATCCCCCTCGGGGCGCCCTCTGCCTCATCTTCCGTCTCGTGCCAGCTCTAAACTCTTGCAGGTTATCACCTGGGATACGAGCTCATCTGGAGGTCTCCTCTCTGGGTGTTCTGCAGGAAGACCATGGATGCAACTTCTGTCTAGCTGCAGTGGGACTTTGGTTTTTCTCTTTTCTTTTTCTTTTTTTTTTTTTTTGTGGGGGTGGAGAGGGAGGTAATTAGATCTGTTTGTTTATTTAATGAAGTTACTCGGGATTGAACCCAGGACCTCACGCAAGCTAGGCACGCACTCTACAACTGAGCTGTGCCCTCCCCTCTAGCTGCAGGGGGCCTTTGGACCTGGGGACGGGCTGTTCACCAGGCGCCAGCCTCCCTGACCTCTCGGCTCCCTCACAGCATCCCCAGCTTACCCGTCCTCTGGTCCGGTTCTTCCGCTTGGGAACATCCTCTTCTAAATCCTCTTCTTCATTTCCTTCTTCTACATTTTCATCGTTTTCCAAAACCCTCTGAAAGGACAAGAAAATAGAGGGGATGAGAAATAAAATGCAGAGGAGAAAACCATCAGAGGGTTATTTGGGGTGTTCTGATTTTTTGGTATTTTTTTTAACACAGTGAAGATGCAGCCATTGCTTGGGAAGCTAGGCCTCCAACATGCTGGCCCGGAGTTGGCGCTCTCGGCGGTACCATCTCTCTCTCAAACCCCCAGGACCATGTCAGCCACATCCTCCCAGAACACTGACCTTTTTCAATTCTATTTGCCCAAGAAGTGTTTTCTAAAAAGAGAATACTTTGGCAGGGATACTCTCCTACGTGGGCCCAGGATGTCTGGTCAAAACTTACTCTAATGTAATTGTCCTCTTGTTCCTAAAGGGCCACCTCAAAGATGAAAATGTGCTTCTCCTTTCCCTGGCATCCTGGAACCCTGCCCTGTTTGATGAGAACAAGTAACTTCCTGTTCATCTCACCAGAATTTGACATTAATGTGTCATTCATCATCTTCCATCTTTTTTTTTTTTTAAGAGAAATGGATTTTCATTACAGCACATTACTTGTAATGGAGCTTAAAGATCATGAATTTAATTCTAACAGCCCTGTGAGTCACACTGCAGCAGAGAATCCAATCTCTTTTCAGGTAAACAAACTGAGGCGGGAAAGTTTCGACTGCTCAGGATCACACAGCGCATCCAAAGCAAGGTCAGGTTCATCAGCTCAGAGCTTTCCATCTCTTTCTCAGCCCTTGTGTCTGAGAATTCCAAGGTGTATTATGGTACTTCCTATAGGACCTGAGCACTTCACTCCCTTTGGGGGAGGGAAGGAAAGGGGAGGTAAGGTGTGTATCTCTAGGTTTAAGGGAGGGAAAAGGACCCAGCCCCCAGAGTGGAAGTTGGGGAAGGGGAAGGGCATGGAGCTCACTGGATTCCACATCAGGAACCCTGGGTGTTCTTTACAGGCTCACTGTGTGACCTTGGGTGAGTCCTCATCGCTTCATGCCTCAGATTCCCCCAAGTATCAAATAGGAATTCATTCATTCTATCAACAAACATTTGTCCAGGGCTGATGACATGGCAGGTGCTGTGCTGGACCAGCCACAAAACAGCTATAGTCCTGGCCCCAAATGGACTCTACAGTCTAATGAAGGGAAGACAGATTCAAACCACGTATATAACCATATAGTTACAACTGCCATGCAAACTGTGACAGGCAAGTTCAAGGCGCTAAGAGAGGCTGTTAGAAGGGAACTTTACCTAATCTGAGGTCAGGTAAGGCTTACCTGAGGAAATGAACTAAGAGAGTTGAGATGGAAAGGATGAACAGAGACTAACCTTGGGAATAGGGACCAGGGGGAGGGAAGGAGAGAAAGTATTCCAGGAAGAAGGAACAGCATGAGCAAGCTCTCTGATGCAGGGAGGGGAACATGGCTTGTCCAGGGAGCAGAAAGAGGCCAGTGCGACAAGAGTTCAGTGTCTCAGGGAGAGACTGGCATAAGATGATGCTAGAAAGGCGGGTGGGCACCAAATTGTACAGGATAACAGCATCCACCCATCCTTGTGGTGATGATACGACAATCACACAAGCTGGGAAAAGGCTTAGAAAGCAGCACGCACAGTACTGCCTTCTGGGATCACCATCACTGTTCAGGTGGCATCCTAACGATGCCCCTGGCCTGTCCTCCGAGCAGGAAGCCCAGAGGTGAGTTTCCAGCGAGCTTCTCCCGCTGCTTCTTGTCATAGAGCCCCATTCCCATCACAGGGGTCAGGATATTGCCAATTACCAAATCCTCCCAAAGAACTCAAAACGGGACTAGTAAATTCTTGTCTGGATTCTCTGCTATGCTTTTGTGGGAAGTCGTCAGCTGGCAGCACTTAGGGTCTCCGGGCAGACCTTCGCCATCCGACAGGGAAGCAGCAGCAGCTGGAGACGACCTCTGGCCCACAGCTAGGCCAGCCTCTCTGAACTGTAGGTGGGAACACTAGTGATACAATGACAAGTCTTCAGTGCAAAGATGTAGGATAAATACGGGGTGTTGTTATGCCTGTGGTTGCTGTTTGTATAGCCATCGCTAACTTTCTGGGTCTTGAAGTCATTTAATCATGGTAAGTTCCAAGTGCCTCGAATTTAAAGGTCATTGCCTCTGGCATCTCAGTGCCATTCTGACTCCACGCTCGTTTTTCATTATGAAGGTATTTATTACCTGCAATATGGACTCTGGGTTGGAAGGTGAAAAATCAGTGAAGGCAGCTGCACTAGTTGCACTAGTCCCCAGACGTGCTGCATGGCCTCAGTGTCTTGGAGTAAGCTGACTTCTCTCTCCCTCTTCCCACTGGCTTCCCTGTATCTCTAGAACCTCCAGTCCAAGCCCCAGGCCTCAGATGTGACAGCAGCATTTCCTGTGTTTTTGCATTTCCTGCAACGTGGCCCTGACACCAGAGGCCTCTCTACATAAGTCGGGAGGAGCCGGGAGTTCCTAACAAACAAAGCTCTATTCAGGGCTCAGGAAGCAGAGGGGGCGTCCTGTATTAGCAATGAAGGGCAAGGGTGTCCAACTAGAGATGCAGCTGATCCCCTGGTAACTCATGCATTCCCTGTCCAAGGACATTATCTGCAAAATAAACACATTTTAAAATAACTCTTCTCCTTGTTACTCTAAACAGTCTTTACAGTGATGCTAACAATGGTTCTTGGTTGTGTGTGTGTGTGTGTGTGTGTGTGTGTGTGTGTGTGTGTTTAAAAAAAGAAGGAATTCCCTTTTAAAGACTCCATTATCTCTGGCCTGAAACAGTGCGGAAACCTCCTAGCTGATTTCCCTCCTTCCACTGCTGGCCCTGCATCCCATCTTTCTTCCACATAGTGGCTGGAGGGATCTGGAGGAAACACACATTCACTGCCCTGGTTAAAATCCTCCAAATGGCTTCCTTTTTCATGTCTCATGAAACCAAGAGCCTCTTGCAGGTCTGGCCCTGCCCACCTCGCCATCCCCACCCAGGGCCCTTCTCTTCTCAGCTCTGTGCTCCAACCACACCGGCCTTCTGTCTATTCTTTCAACACGATGAGCTGGGACCTATCACGAGGCCTTCAGGAGCACTTTCCTCTGCCCAGAAGGCTGCTTCCTAGGTTCCTCACTTTCTCAGCTCCTTCTCATCTCATAGGACTGAGTTAAGTCCCTGTCTCCCTTAGGACACTACCTAGAATCTGTCCCTCCTCTTATACTGAATCTTCATGCTCTGTTCTTTTCAAAGCAAGTATCCTGAAATGCAATTATTTTGTCTGTGTCCTTGCTTTCTGTCTGCATGTCATAACAGAATATGAGTGGAGGGGACAGGTCTCTCTTGGTTTCTTCATTTCCCCAGAACCCGACACCACGCCTGCTCAGAGGAGACACTCGATAAACTTTGATGGAGCGAATAAATGAATGGGAAAATGAACAAAACAGACCATTTGCTAGACGTGCACTTGATTTTAATAATCAAAGCCAATAAGAACATGTAAACTCCTCTGGCTTTGGGTCCTGGTTTTGGCTTCTAGCACAGCAGATGGTGGCTTTCATGCTCTGCACATAGTAGGCATTCAGTTTACATCAGGGATGATGGTGATGATAACGATTCAACAACAACAACCCGTATACTGGCCCGACGCTGCCTGAGAAGGACTTGAACCCACTGAGAAGGACTTGAACCCACTTGAACCACTGCCAGCTCGAAAGGGAAAGGGCTGACTGTCACTGGAGCATCAAGGCTTCTGGGCAATGGTTCTGTCCCACTCACTGACTCAGTCAAATTACACTAACCAAGCAAAAACTACTCTAATGGGCAATCTAGATGGGACAGACATTGACTTCAAATATCTGAAAGTCCAAAAATGGGGGATAATACATGAATAGCAAAAAAAAAAAAAAAGGAATTAGAAGAAGAAGAAGAAACTCCCAGGTGTCCTAAATGCTGGCGGTAAAAAGAGAACTAGGGGGAAAGGGAGGGCGGTTATCAAGAAAGGCTTCATGGGGAAGGTGGTATCAGGGCTGAGCCTAATAGATGGGTGGAATTTGTGCACGTGGAGATGGAAGAAAAGCTACGCCAGATAAAGGGCACAGCATGACCAGAGGCACGGAGGGAAGAGGCTGAAGAACAGAGGGAGTAAAGGAACTGTGGGAAACAAGCCTGAAAACTAGGTTAGGAGCAGGGAGAGGGGGCTCAAGACGATCACACTCATCATTTCAGATTTATTTAGCAGGAAACAAAAGTGTTTTAGCCAAGTTTTTTAAACAAGGGCGTGGCACAAGCAGAGTTGTGTTTGGGGATGAAAGGTCAGCTAGCAGAGGAGGACATGTCGGAGAGGGGACGGACCAGGGATGGTCAACTCTTAGGAATCTGTTCACTCGTGCACCCACACAATAAACATTTGTTGCGCACCTACTAAGTGTCAGGCAGTGTATAGATGTTTGAG
This sequence comes from Camelus dromedarius, assembly GCF_036321535.1. Classification (NCBI taxonomy): domain Eukaryota; kingdom Metazoa; phylum Chordata; class Mammalia; order Artiodactyla; family Camelidae; genus Camelus; species Camelus dromedarius. Next base: position 68,330,159 of record NC_087440.1, read on the forward strand.
ATACATGAGTGAGCGAGATGGACAAAGACGCCTGCCCTTGAGGAGTTTACATGCTATTGGAGGAGAAAATAAACCGTAGCATAATAAATCAGAAAACTATGAAGTCTGTTAGATGGTGACAAAACTATGGGGGAAAAGGAGAGAGGAAAGCATGTAAGAATCAGGGGCACAGGATGTGGTGTTGCACACAGTGGTCAGGGTCAACTCCACAGAGAAGGAGGGACAGGAGCAAAACCTTGAAGAAGGTGAGAGTGAGAGCCCAGCAGATGTGTGGGGAGAGGACTCTACAGCCAGAGCAAAGCCCAGGGTGGAGCGGGCCGGTGTGTGTTGCGGGGGAGGCAGCAGAAGGAGGTGGCGGCCTGGAGCCGAGTGAGGAAGGAAGGAAGAGAGGAAGCAGTGAGTTGGAGAGAGGTAGGAGGGCCATGACTCATACTCGAGAGAACAGGGGCCAGCGTGGGTTCTGAGCGCAGCAAGGGCTCCCTCTCAACCATCAGTAGGGGGATCACTTTACCGCAAGAGTTCAGACGGGAGATGCGTGTGCCCTGGACCAGGTGGGTGTGGTGAGAAGGGGCTATGCTCTGGATTCACATTGAGGGCACAGCGGACAGGATTCCTGATGAATGGATATTGGGTGTGAGAGAAGGACTGGGGTTGAAGACAACTCCAAAGTGTGTCAAACAAATAAAGGTCACAGTCAATAAGGATCTTTACTGGGGCTGGGGCTCGGAGAAGTTGAGGAGGGAGCAAAGATAAGCCATGTTGTGACAACCAAATAGAAAAGACTCGACTGAATAGAAAAGATTCATCTGAACGCAGGAACAGCAGAGAAGGCCACATTCATTGACTCATTCACTGCCTTTAGGGACACCTGACTCTGCCCAAAGGTGCAAGGCCCCCAGGGTACGATGGTGAACACCACCGCCTGGTCCCTGACTCAGTGAAATTCACACACTGGTGCTACTTACGAAGCAAACCAAAAATGTAACTGTTAGTAATTTAATTATAATGCTAATAAATTAATCTGTAAATATTAAATTGGAAGTAAAATTAATAAACATAATTTTATCATATGTACTGTACAACATAAAATATAAAAATTCAATATAAAGTATAAATATAATTTAACTTTAATAATTTAATTATGTTTAATATTTAGGACTATTATGTCTATTTGTATTAATTAATATTATTACAATCCTCTGTGCCAACCATTGGATTCGACACTGGGGAGTCAAGAAAAATGAATAAGAAACAGTCAGAGTGCACCATTATAATCCTGAATGGTGACCCTGCATGGTGACCACCTTAGTAGTGCTGTGCACAGAGGATGGTGAACACACGGGGACAGGAGCCACTGACCCTGCCAGGAGGGTGACTTCGAAACTGGCCTTGAAGAAGGAGTGGGCAGTGATGTGAAAGGATAAGACGGCTGGTGTACCGGCGCCGAGGATGGGGTGGAGCAGGGAATCACTCTGGACAGGCTGGTGCAGACAACCGAGAGTTCAGAGCTGGACTGTGGACTCTCAGCTCCCTGGGGAACAGGACCCAGTCTGTTTTGCTCACCATTGCGCCCCCCAGGACCTAGAACAGTGCCTGCTGCACAGTAGGCTCCCAAACTGCATTTTGAATGGATAAACACAGAGAGGGAGGGAAAGGGGGACAGGTTAAATCAGAAAAGAATTTGCGAGCTCCCCAGCAACAGCGCCCCGAGGTAGCTGAGGCACAGCCCTGTTCCGTGATAGGAGGACCAGAGCCGGGGCTGGAGTTCTCAGGAGCACAACGGTGATGCTCGGGGGCGTCCCACCAGCAAGCACAGAAATACCTGTATCTCCTGGATGCTTTCCTCCTCCCTGGTGTCCACCTTCTTCTCGACCCCCTCCCCGCGGAGCAAGGCTTCCAGGGTGGTGCTTTCTGAGGTGAACCCATCCTTCTTCAGGGGCAGCTCCACTTCTGAAAAGCAAGGACAGAAAAGCAGCCTCAGGTCACTCGAAGCAGGAGGGACAGGAGGAGGGGCCCCCAAGGGCATTGCAGGAACTGGAGCTCCTGGGGAGGACTCGACAGCCTGGGCTCTCTCCTCCCAACACTGGAGCTTTTCTGTCTCCAGCCACAATCCCCGAGACAGAGCCCAACCCTGCCTGCTCCCTTAGAGACAGCAGAAGCAGAGCAGAAAGGGCGCCAGATGGACGTGGGGTCAGATGAACTGGGTCTCCGTCCTGTTTCTGCCACTCTCCAGCCCTGTGACTTTGGGCGAGGCACTGGAGGATGCCCGAGCCCTTTTCCACATCTACAAAGTGAGGGTGACAATGCCCAGCCCCCCACAAGGCCATTTTGTGGCGCATAAATGTGTTCCTTCACATTAAAGTGCTTTGAGCACTCCAAAGCGGTACACCAATGTCGGCCTCGGTCTTATCATCCTCTCCCTCTAGGCCAGCTCTTGTTTGGTGACCCCACGACCTCCCCCGGCCATGCTGGCTGCCCGGCTCCAGTCTACCCCATGAAAAGTGATTTTAACTTCAGAGAGGCTGTTCTAATCAACTCATCAGGGAAGTAAAGGCCTCTAAAGCCAAGGGAAGAAAAAGAACGAGGGCAGATGCCTCACAGGCCCCAGACCAGCAGCTGGGAGCGGCAGTGCCCGCACGCCGGGGCATCTGTTCTGAAGGCATCAGAGTTTGATTGGCTTCCTGGGGCTTGAGGTCATGGGGCCACTGGAGCAGTGGCAGCCAGAGCCAGCCCGGCCCATGAGAGAAACCAAGGGAGAAACAGAACTCCCTTCTCATGACATCCCCCCAAATTGTAACCCAAAGGAGGTTCTTGGGGACTTTTTTGTATTTCCCCAGAAACAGAAAACTCAGGTACAGGTGATCACATTTGGATTTACTACAAAATATTCCTCCAACCTCTCCTCTGATCCAGTACCTCATACCCCACTGTGATTAGATGCACAGGCCCCTCCCTGCATCAGGTTAAGATGGGTGCAAGATCTGACGGCGTGGTGCCCGAGCAAACAGTCATGGGAGTGAACGGCCCATTTGTACAGAGTTCAGTGTGAGGACTGTTTACAGAGGTGTGGACAGGAGTAAGGGACAACAAGGAATGGTGAAGCACCCAGGGGAATTAACAGCAGGGAGCCATGAGCACTCCTATTCCCGGAGGGACAGAGAGAGCGTTTGCGAGACCTAGAGAGCGTGCCATGGAGCGCCCCCGGTAGGCGCTGTAGCTGCAGCATGGCTCTTGAGCGCGCACGCCAGAGAACCGGGCGCAGGGACACATGGCCCAACCTCTTTCTCCCTCCATCCTCGTCTTCCTGCTCTGCCCTCCCATTGGCCAATGGCCAACCTCAACCAGGAGCCAGAGGGCAAGGGAGCCTCACTGATGCAGCCACCGGGGTCAGCTTCCCGGGGCACAGGGCGGTGTAAAGAAGGACAAAGGGCGGATCTGGGGGAGTACACGGAAATAACCAGCACAATCAAGCTGTGTTCCACTGGGCTTTATTCTGCCTCCAGTGGAACTCCAGCTTCCCCCGTCTCCTCCACCAGAACCAGGCACAGGCTGACCAGCCCACGAGAGGAACAGCACTCGGGGCAGCCCATTAAAACTAAAGAAACTCACACCTATGTGTGACCAGCCCCCAGAATACAATGGCGGGAAGGAGAAACAGTACCTAAAGTCCCTTGAGAGATAAGGACTTTGAGAGTTTTCTTAACATGAAAGTCAAACAGGATCCACCTCCATCAAAAAGCACTAGCACCAAATCAGCCACCTCTGAAACTCACTCACCTATTCATTCAACAAACATTTACTGCCACCTGCTATGTGACAACCACTGTGCTGGGGCTTGGTATATAGGAGGTGAACCAAATAACGACCAGCCAGGCCTCTAAATGGTTTACAATCTAAAGAGACAGACATTAAATGCTAAATACAAAATAAATATGCAATTTAAAAATGTCATAAATGCTATGGAGGTAAACAGAGTGAAATGCAAAGGAAGAATATGGTGGGAGGTGGGGGGGTTTACTTTAGGTCAGGGGGTCAGGGGAGGCCTGTGTGATAAAGTTACATTTAAGTGTCAGAAAAATAGTCAACAGTCTGTTTCAATGAGTTCAATGTGCAACTCGAGAGCTTGCTCCGATGACATATTACTCTTTCTCCCAAGTCAGAAAAGGCTTCCAAATGTCTAATTTAAAATGATTAAAATGTGTCGCCTCATGTCCTGTCCTCAGTCAAAAGAGAACAGCTCTTCAGCATCCTTCAAACTTATAATACTCATATATATATATATATAGATCTATGAAGTTCATATTCTAGTATCCCCCTTAGCCTTCTCAACACTAAATAAATCCTATTTCCAGAATTGCACTGTATTTTGGAGCTGAAAAAGGCCTCACAGATCATCTGCTTTAATCATTTTATAAATGAGTCACCTGAAGCTCAGAGAAGTTAAGTAACTTCACAGAAAGCCACACAACAGGACAAGAATGCAGCCAAATGATCTTTCCTAGACATGGTTAAGAGGGTGACTAAAGCCCCACTGGCTATATCTTTAGTAGTAGTTTGCAGGCTCAGGCTGAGCCCTGACCAGTGTTAATACATTTGTGTACACGCAGACTGCTTGGCACCCAGTAAACATTCACAAGGTGGCACCTGTTACTGCTGTGTTATCACTTAATCCCCTCCGCCACCCAAGGTGAGCACAGTTATTGTCCCATTTTACAGATGAGGATGCTGCAGCTTAGGGAGGTGTACAACTTGCTTAATATCACACAGCTGGTAAGGAGCAAAGTCCAGCCTTGACCCCAGTCTGCCTCAGAATCCATTCACCTAATCTCTAGACTGTATGGACTTCACTCTGCCTTGCGTTGGTCCTTCCACGAAAAGGAAAGTTTATCCTAACCTTTGTGCACATCCATTGCATTCCTATACCCTCTCCATAGTTTTCATATTTCGGGATAAAAGGCAGATCTTTGCTGAGGCTGAGGGCAGGTGTGTGTCACGGTTCTGAGCTCTGCTGTGTATGAACATCCCCACGTGGTGTTCACCCCACACAACAGTATTGAGCCCACACAGAACTTTCCATCACTGCTGAACTCCCTCCGCCTCCTTCTCCTGCTCCTCCTTCCTCCTCTGCTAAGTATTCCTCCATCCTGCTTTCCCATCATTCAGTCTACTTGCTCAGTCCTCTGGTCCTTGACAAGATGGGCACAGTGTCAGAAGAAAGAGGGAAAAGAGAACCAATACGGTAAGACTGAAATGGGCTCTCCTACCTGCAAAGAGCTAGGAGGAACCCCAACAGCATCTTGAGTCCAATCCCTTGTTGAGGAAAGTAGAGCACAGAAAGACAGAGACTCTCCCAGAATTCCAGAGAAATTGAGTGACATTATCCTTACCTAGTTAACCAAAATATTTAATTGGCTCATAGAAGTTCTGCTTTCAGAAACTCCTGGAGTCAAATACTGGCCTTGCCACGTATTAGTCAAGGGACCACAGGCTAGTTACTTAAACCTCTACATCTGTTTCCTTATGTGTTAAACGGGGATGATGACTGTATCTATTTCACAGGGTTGGTGTGAGAATTAAACGTGGTAATACACTGCTTAAAGAAATTCTACAAAGATCCACAAAAACTAGTATGAGAAACAGAATAGGAAATGAGGCTGAATTTTTGTTTTGCTTTTTTTTCTATTCAAAACTTAAGATTCAAAAGGAGATCATATGTGTAAAGAGCCTGGGATGTTCTAAGTGCCATATAAATGCTACATGTTATTATTATCAAAGCTTGGATGATTCTGATTTTAATGGTACAGCAGTGCTGTCCAAAGGAAATATAGTACAAGCCGTTTATATAATTTTAAGCTTTCTAGTAGCCACACTTACAAAAGTAAAGGGCAACAGGTGCAATTAATCTTAATATATATATTTTATCTAACTCAGTACATCCAAAACAATATCATTTCAACATGCAATCAATATTTTTAAATTATTCTAGTTTTTTACATTATTTTATTCACATTAAGTCTTTGAAATCTAGGGTATATTCTACACTCACAGAGCATCTCAATTCAGATTAGCCACATTTCAAGTGTTCCATAGGCACATGTGGCTGGTGGCTACCGTATTAAACAGTGCAGGTTTATAGCATTAAAAGCAACATGTGCTATGATTTTGCTTCCAAAAAATGGAAGGACATTAACTATGGTTCTTCATGCTGTCTACTTGATACCCGGCTGAGCGCCATTCCAGAACAGCATTCTTGCTGACCCCTGGCAAACCCTGGTTTCAAAGCACTATGGGTAAAGCTGGCAAGGTCAGAGTGACAGGCTAACCAGTGCCCTCCCAACAAAGCAGCAGAGAGTACATTCTCTGGCTCCTGACCACAGGAGGTCCCAGAGTGAAGAAAAATAAGGTAACGGGTCCAAGCTCTTGCACAACGTATGTCCTAGACATATTCCCCATGAAGCCCTTAGGGATTTCCTTGATTCAGTTTTATTCTAATACAACTCATCTGGATATAGGATTGAGAAATGCTTTATAAGCGTATTCATTTTGACCCTCGCACAAATTTGGGGACCACATAACCGGACAGGAGCCATCCAACATGTAACGTTAAAAGAAAATGGTCTAAACACACACACGTAATTCATCTTTAAATTAGCCTGATTTTATTCACATGGATATAAACCCACGGATCGTTACTCTCTCCAGAGCGGCAGCAGCTGTCACCCAAGCCAGCCGCCTCCCTGGGCCCCTGTAAGCAGCTCAGCCTCCACTTCTAATTGGGAACAGAGATACTCCTTGGGTGACTTCCAGCACGATCCATCACACCAGAGACAGCTTCTGTGCAAACCGAAGCAAATCAGTTTCCAAATAAGAAAAAACCTCTTAGACAAACAAGGATTGAAGCATAGAAAGTCTTTCTAAAAAAAATAGAAAGAAAAGAAAAGCACAAATAAAAGCAAAGCCAAAAAAAAAAAAAATCACCAGTGAAGAGCAATGGCTTCCCTCTAGGGCTGTGGACAGAGCAGCCACCCTCTCGGGTGAAGATCAAAGCCACAGGCTTCTGACACAGGTGCCCCAAGCCTGCCACCCAGCGCATCGAATGCAAGGCTTCCACTGGGTTGTTGGAGCCACTGAGCTCATTAACAGGATGCAGGCAAGACAAGCCCGAAAGTGCAACATGGGAGCACAGAGAGTAATTAAATCCCAGGTCATTTAAAAATGCAGACGCTTAGATGTCACGGACTCACGGTGCCTCTAACTCCTCATGCATTTTTTGGCTCAGGATGGAGGACTGGGGACCTGCAAGTCATATATGGATTATAATAAAATATGCCATATAAGAAACAGATTAAGACAGTTCTTCTTTGGGGAAATATACAAAGAGAGGAGCTGTCTGTTAGCTGTCGAGTTTGCAAGAGATACCATCTTTTGGGAGGCTGTGCTCTGCCAACAGACAGACTGCCCCAAGGGAAATCGTGGTGAAACACCCCGACAAGGCACATCCATCCGTCCATCCATCATGAGCTCTCCCTGATGCAGGAGCCTGGAGATAGAGTCATAGTGCAAGGGGAGGGAAGAATCCCACAGACAATGGCAGACAATCTTCCTGCTACATCATAAGTGCTCGGAATTTTTTTTTTAACCTGCCCCTAGTTTTTCTTTAAAAATACAAATGTGCAGTTTTCTCTTCTGGGTGCTTATTATTTTGAGGAGCTAAGCTCATCATATTTCTTTAGATTTACACATCAACTTACTCCCAAGGAGCAAGAAGCTTAAGAGTCATTATTTCATTTATCCCCATCAGCTAAAGGCTCATGGGGACGGAGAAGGGGGTATTGTTATCTCTTACCCCACAGGGGAAGAGATTGGAGGGGGCCAAAGCCCTGATTTCCTGAGATGGTGGCAGGCCCGGGAATCCATCTGCTCATTCCTCAGGGGTGCCATTTTCTTGGCTACCCTGGACTCCCTGTTTTGTGATTCATAAAGCTCAAAATAGATGAGGTTCACAATGAGGACCCGTTGCCCAGGCTGCACCCTGCAGGCCCTTGTTACTGCTTGTTTAGAAGCCCAGGACAGCCACACAACAGAAGGACTGATCCTTCCCCCAAGAGGTGGTCCCCACTCTCTGCTGTGCCTACCCACTTGCCCCTAAGCCAGCACACAAGGATGGGCCCCTGTTGGCAGTACCCAGAGATCGGCAACACAGATGAGCATTCTCCTCCCCCCTGAGAACAGGAAAACACCCACACTGTCAAAGGAAGCTCTCCACTGGGCTGGTCAGCAGGCCACATCAGTGCAACTTAGCAGGAAGGTGAGGGAGGCGAGGGACGGTGGGAATGGACTGAGTCGGGAAATGGATCGAGCGAACACAGATCACTGGAAAGTGCAAGAAGCTGTCTGGGGTGAAATCTCAGCTCTAGTATCGTGCACTGCACACTTGGCCTTGATCTCCTCATCTGTAGAGCTGGAGAGCTCATATCCTGGTGTTGTTCCAGGGCCAGAAGAGATAATGGACTTATAGCATCTGCAGGGGAGGATGCTCAGTTAATGGGGGAGCACCCTCCTTTTTGCTTCCCAATGTCTCCATCTCCTTGTGCTTCTCAGCCAAACTCCTCGCCTTCTGACACTCTAGGACCATCAGGTACCAGGAGGCACAGCTCCCCCAGCCTGGGCATGGGTCCCGGGGGAATGGAAGTGAAGGAGTCAAGTCTGGAGCAGTTAAGAGGATAGGCGAGGCTGAGGATGAGGCAAGGCTGGGAGGGCAAGATGCTGCTCTAGTCCAGGGGACACTGTCCTGCAGATTTGGAAATCACAGCAGAACCACCTAGAAGAGATCTTGCTCTTCCCATTCACTTGATAAATCATTATTGAGCACTTACTGTGTACCGGGCTCTGTTCTAGGTGCTGAGGACACAGCTGAGAACAAAAAACAAAAGCTCTTGCCCTCACAGAAGTTACATTCTAGTAGGGGAGAAACAAGACATAAACAAGCAAGACCCATAGTATGACAGATGGTAATTGGTGTTTTGGAGAGAAACTGAGCAGAGGAGAGGAAGCTGGAGTCCCAGGGGTCAGGGGAGGGTAGCTGCAGCTTTAGATGTGGCCAGGAAAGCCGGAGCCTGAAGGAGCAGGGAGGGGGCCATGCTGCCATCCAGGAAAGGACATTCTAGACAAAGGAGCCATCAGTGCCAAGGCCCTGAAGCCAGAGCCTGTCTGCCCAGAGCACAGTGAGCCTGAGGGCAGAGCAGGAGCCCAGTTCCGAGAGCTCCCGGGCCTTGAAGGGCTGTGTGGGCCACTGCGAGAATGCTGACTTCTACTCTGAGTGCCATCTGAAGCCACGGGCAGTTTCAAGCAAAGAGTGACATTATGACACCTATATTTTAACACTCAGAAAACAACTGAAGGAAGGCAAGGGCAGAAGCAAGACCAGTTAGGAGTGACTGCAATAGGCGTGAAGCCCTGCCAATGAGCCAGCGCTTAGGAGAGGGCGTGTGTGATACAGACAAGCCCTGCCTTCGCAGCACCTATGTCCTGGTTGCCAAGTACAGCCAGAGGGCAGTTCCCTGGCCCCTGAGCAGGGGCATCCCCACCCAGTGAACCAGGATAGAGGCCGGGTGTGGAGGCTGGGGACCGAGTGCCAAGGGACAAAGGTATATAGAGCCATACAGAGTGAGTCCACAGAGGAGCGGTTCTCTAAGATGGCCGATCAGCCTAGGCCAAGGGCAGGAGAAAAGACCCAGCCAGACAGGCCTGGCCTAGCACCATGGGATGACAGGTGTTCGTAAAAGCAGAGAGGAAGCCTTCCAAATTTATCTCTGTGCCCCCGGCAACGGTGCCAGAGGACTGAGTTCTGGGACACAGGGGTGAGTCTGGGAAAGCTGTGGTTCTGGTAAAGGTGGATCCCACAGCCAGATGCCAGGCCTTCTCTCCTTGGTATAAAAGATACTAGACTTGGGCTTTTAAAAGACTCTAAGGCAGAAATGGGTTCGCATGCTGACCAGACAGCACATGCTCTTCCAGCTGGGCAGTGAGCTGCCCGCAGTGAGCACATCCCTCGTGCTAGGGACAGAGACAGCGTCAGCTGAGATCTCCTCAGCCCAGCCAGCAGGACAGCACAGAGATGGCATCACGGTGCCTCTTCACACTGGCCAAGCCCTCCAGCTCCACCATCCCACGTGACTGTCAAAACAACCCTGGGGAAGCAAGCAGTGCAGCTGCAGTGACCCACATTTCACAGATGAAGAATCAAGGTCAGAGTGGTTATTGCTCAAAATCACAAAGCCAGTAGGTAGAGGGATCTGAACTTGAACCCAGACCTTGTGATTCCTATTTGATGCCTTTTCTCCTGCAGAGCACAGCTGTTCAGCACAGTGGAGGCCCCTACTACCCCAAACCAAAGATGGCAAAGCTGGGACAGGCCCCATAGCCCAGGCTCGGAATCGGATGGAGAGGCCAGGTCAGCTGCCGAAGGTGCCTCCTCTCCTGCTCAGCCTCAGTCATCTGGGATGTGGGCATGATGAGAGCCAAGCCATGTTCTACAAGCTTGAGACCAGACACCAGGCACCTTTCTTCTTTTCATCCCTTGAATAAATCTTTGCTGTCCGCCTACTATGTGCCAAGCCCATGCCGGGTGTTGGGGTTACAGATGGAGTATCGGGTGGGCCCCTGCCCTCAAACGTGTGCACTGGGGAGAGATACAAGTGAACAGGCCCTGGTGTAACAGGGCGATTCCTCAGTCTTACAGCCCTTGCCCTAAACGTGACTCTGCTGGGGCCGAATGCAAACCACGGTCCGGGAAGCTCAGCAGCAGGTGTGCGCGCCGCCCGGCCGACTCCCAGCTGCGGCCGGTTTCCTGCGCCAGCCCAAGCGCCCAGAGCCCCGCCGAACGCACACAGTACCAGGGCCCCGGCCCGGTCCCCAGGCCCCGGCTCCTTTCCCCAGACCACCTGGAAGGCGAAAGGAGCATAAGGAGCCCGGGCACGGGGCCGGGGCTGGTGTGGCCTGCCCACCTCTCTCTGGCTCCCCTGCTCACAATGCTGACAAGAGCTGAAGAAGCGGCTGTTGCGGCCTCCACGATGGATGGCGGCAGCTCTGACACGGCAGGAAAGAGACAAATGACTGGTCATTTCCCCCTGATGCACTTGAAGGCATCCATTCTCCCGGCCGTACCAAGCTCAGGCAACCCCCCTCGCAGAGACAGATAAGCTCTGACAGATGGGGGTGGGAACCCAGCGTCCTTCCCCCTCGGAAGGACACAGCCAGACTCCTGCGCGGGCCGGCAGAAGGTCACGCTGCCCGTTGGCTCACACCTGGCCGGGGGCTCCACGGGTCCCTTCCTCGGCGTCCCTGCATCTCGCCCACCCCCGCCCCCGGTTCATCCCTGTACGGAGCACACGGGGGAGGGGAGGCAGGGGGCACAGGGAGCCAGCTGACAGGCTCATCAATCTCGGGCTACACGCTTGGCACTTTGGCGTTCCTTAAGCTGTTTCTGGATGGGGAGAGTGCTGGAGGAGTCGGGGAGACTGTCTCGAGGAGAAGAGAAATCGCACCGAACATCAGAGAGCAAATGGTGGAAGAAGCCGGGGACTATTAGAATGTGGGCCATGTACAAAAGCAGTAGGGAACTAATTAAGATGCAGGATTTTCAAAAGCTGGGGAAGTTGGCCACAGCCTGCTCCCATCTGTAGACTTCTGGCAGTGCAGTGTGGCCAGGACACCCTAGGCGGGCAAAGCCGCTCTCTCCACCGCTGCCCATGCAGGCAGGACTCAGGCCTCTCTGCCCGGACCGCCCCCTTGGGGGTACCCCTCCAAGGGTCCTGTGACTTCTTGTTGGCTGGCTATGGCACCCTCTGCTTTGGGGCACCCTAGCCTATCATATCCTCAGGGTTCTTGCCCAACTGTTCATGTTCCCCCAACAACATGTGGTGGGGCGGTGATTATCCTGGTCATTCATGCCCAGTCATTGAGTGGCTGCCCAAAAACACAAGAGAAAGAACCAGAACTCTATTCCTGGCTTCCTTCCTTCTCATCACCCTTGGAATCTGGCAAGGGTGGCAAAGAGCCATGCTGCTCCCCAAGTGTCCTGGAGCAGAAGGGATTTACAAGGCCCCAGGTACATTCCAGGAGGCCTGCTGATCCGATGATGCCAGGATGAACGTGTGTATTGAGTCCTGGAGCAACATGGCGCCAGTCCTGGTAGGTTCCCCCATTGGGTTCTATCCTTGGCTTCACCACTGATATCCCCTGGGAAATTAACTTCCTAATTCAATGCCACAGTTTTCCCAACCTCCATATATAACAAAGATAAAATCTGCTCTAGACCACAGGAACCATAAAATCTGGGGTTAGAAGATGCTAACTGATCTAAGCAGACTACCTGTGCATTTAATACAGGAGGACACAAGTAAAAGTTTGTACTCAGCCTTTTTCCTTTTCTTCATTTAAAAAAAAAAAAAAAACAGTGAAGTTAAAGGCTCTTTTTTAATCAGCTGGCTTTTGCCCAATATCTGCCCTGCTTCAGGGCCTTCTGGTGGATATTTACACCCACCTTTCTCTCCTGCCAGCTCGGCTTTCCCTTTGCAAGGACAGAGCTCCATTCTTGGGGAAACAGTCCAGGGGAGGCCCGCCTCCGCACCAGTCCCCACCCAAGTCTTCGTGTTGCCTGAATTGTGATGGCTGCGCCTTGAAACACCTTGCATTTGCCTCTGCAGCCAAGTGCAAGCTGCAGGGAACACTGAACTCCATTGTCAGTCAGCAGAGAGAAATAATGTTGTATGTGTTGTCCTTCAGATGCCCAGGCAGGTAGGAGGTTGCAAGATGTTTATTCAAGACTGATTGGAGGGGTAATGTTAGGCGTGAGAAACACAGAGGTCCAGGGACGTTGAGAATGCTTTCAAATTCCAAAGAGCTCTCCCCAGCTCTCAGCACCATCCCACCCCCACACAGACACATTTGTACTTTCAGCAAGTAAGTAAAGAAACATAGGCAGGATGGCACATTCACAGTGAGGGAGATGGGATGAGGACAGCAGGCCTGGGGAGTACTCCATCAGTGTATAATTTAGCCCAGGAACAAACAACTTCACAGCAACCACAATCTGCTCCCCACTCCTGCTCCGAGATGTCACAGGTAAGCTCTGTGCTGTGTGGGGCTGAACCAGAAGTGGATGTTTCTGCAGCCCTGCCCTCAGCCCTTCTCCAAGGTCCCTTAGCATTCCTGAATGGACACCCCCTCCCCTTGCCCTGACCTGGTTTCCTGACAAAGCTCTCGGCTCTGAAGACCTGGGGTCAAGGACCACTCTAACCCACATTATACCCTGGCCTTTGTTGCTGAAAGCTGCCCACCACGGGCTGGACTCAGGCAGGGACACAAAGGAAGATGGGAGGGGCAAACTGGGTGTTTCCATGGCAAATTGGGTGTTTCCATGGCAAATTGTTTGTGGCATCTCCTTATTACGCATAAAAAGGTCTGACATGGAAGGAAACTCATGCCTTGAGACAATTCCGCTCCAGGCCAATGCCCCATCTCTCACTAATCAGGGGAAATTCTCTCTCCCTCCCCTGAGGACACAAGGCGCTGATGGTGGAGCCCAAGAGAGGAGAGGATGGGCATCCACAGGGCCTGGGTGGTGGAGGGGTGCCAAGGGTTGGCTGGCTCATTCATTGGTTTTCTTTCAACATAAACACACTCTTTCAGTTTCTATAGATTTAAAGAGATTCAGCCCAAGATGGACAAATTGATTATCAGTTTTCTACAAGGTTTGCCCAAAGAGGATTATACATAATATTGTGCAATTTGCTTTTTTTCTTTCCACTTAAAATATAGCTTGGATGTCTTTCCACTTTTTCTACTTGTTCCTTTAAAGGACAAAATAGTATTCCAGTTTATGAATGTACTATATATTTAACTAGTCCCCTACTAAGGCACCTTCTGGTTGTTTTCATTCTTTGTTTGTTGTTCTTACAAACAATGCCACAGTGGACAACCTGATACATTCTGACTATATATTAATTTATAGGATAAATTCCCTAGCCATAGAATTTATAGGTCAAAGGGCATGTGATTTTTAAATACTGATAGGTGCTATGCACTGACCTTCAAAAAGGGTACATCCAACTCCACTTCAGTGTGCAAAAGAGAGCAGGCCCCCAGCCTCTCCCTCCATCTCTGAGAGGTGGGCACATGGTACCTGCACAGGGACCCCTGCCAAGGGGACATAAAAGGGCTGAGAGCCAGTGTGTGCTCTCCTAACCCACCAGAAGGGGCGCTGTTTATAAACGTCCACCCAGAGGGGGCGCCTTCTTCTACATTTGCACAAAGATGCCATACCGGCTAGTTGGGACCCTGGATGAAGAACCTTTTCTGAAACGCTGGCTTGTGTGAAAAATTCAACTGCAAACGTGTGTCACCTCCAGGAAGAGAGTGGTACATTTATTGGTCATGCTACTTTGTGTTCTCTAGACGGGCCCTGATGCTCCAAGGTCCGAGCCCGAGGGGCCCCATCACTGACTCCCAGACACTCCCTGGGCATCTTTATTCACAACTTAACAGTCACAGGCTGGTGAGGAGGTATATCCTAAGAGTCAGGCCCGGCCCAGTGGTACAGACTCAGAACATGATACAGAAACGACACACCTGTGGCCCGAGGCTTTGGGGTTTTTGTTTTTGTTTTTAGTAGGCTTAGTAGTAGGTCTGATTACCCAGAGAGGGAACAAGTTCACCGAGGAGGATCTCTGTCATTTGAAAAGCTCTGGACAGCTTACTGTTTCTCAGCGCCTGCTAGGTGCTGGTGTGGAGGAGCCAGCCTGCCTTGGGTGGGCCCAACTTTGCTAGGGTCTTGTGCCACCATGAGATATGGCTACACCTCTGAGGGCACATCCTCAATGAGCCTGGCGCTCATCCTTCCAGAGAGGGTCGTCCCACAGGTCCCTGGCCATCTCTGACACTGGGCCTTTTCCTGCTGAGGCCTGGAACAGCCACCTCAGCCTCTGCCCCAAACGTGAAGGCAAAGCCCAAGAAACCTTTCATGTGATCCCAGATACAGACACGGTGCCACAGGGCACTTGGCTACAGCACACTGCCAGCCCCAGGGTCTTCCTTTACCCTCTCCACATTCAGCACTAGGAGGCCTGTGTTAAAAGTCTGTAGACAAAAGGACCAGACACTGGTAAAGCAGCTTCTAGCCTCAGTCCCACCAATAGTGAGAATATAGGTTATCAGATTCGTGAGCAGCACAGTAAATCCCGCTTGGCTTTGCCAATAGCCTATTAAATGAGCTTATAACACTTTTACCCCTTCATTCCTTCTCCAATTCCCAGGGCTATGGTTATATCACCAAAGGAAGTGATATAAATGAAAATGCTTCATAACTTTGTAAACTAGTGTGCTGTTCAGATACTGGTTATGATGAGGAGGATTCAATCAGAGTGCCCCATCTCCTCAGTGGCAGTAATTGGTGGGGTAGACCTAAACCCACTCAGCTAATCAGTCCTTCCAGAGACTTCTCTGCCACAGCTACTGAAGGGAACAGCCTTTCTGCTGGATATGATGAGTGCTGAGTCTATGGCTGCTGGTGGCTACTTTGCTTGCCCCATGAGGAGAAGAGAGTGTTAGAGGTAGAAAGAGGGACACAAAGCCCTCACTATGATGTTTGAGCCCCTGGATGCAGCTTTGCCTGAAGCCCAGATCAACTCTGGGTTCAGTATTACATGAACCTATTTCCCTCTTTTTGCTTAAGGTAGTTCGACTTAAGTGTCTGACATTTATGACTGAAGAAATTTCAACCGTCTCTTGGGTGTATTTTAATAATTAATGTATTAGTTTTACAATCATAAAATAAAGTTTTTAAGGGAAAAAACTTGTTGAAATTTCTTTAAAGAAACTTAAGTTAGCATACCAGCAGCAGCATGAGGAATCAGAAACAGCACTGAACAGAGAAATTGAGCAACCTGGATTTTCTGCCGGTTCCCACAGGAATTGCTGTGTGAATTTGAGCAAGTCTCTTAACCTGTCTGGACTTCAATGAAATAAAGAATTGGAGTTAATGATGTCCGAGATATTTTACAGTACTAAATGTCTTTGATTTTATAGACGACCATCCAATTAGTCTGATATAAAGTGTTCCTAATAGATACTTTTTATATGAATATTAAGAATAGAGACTTTTAAAAAGAATAAAGACTAAGTTGGTGTCAAGTATTTATAATAAAATCATTTAAATTAACAAGTTACATATGAGATATCCTCATATACATGTAAAATATTCATTGATTCACTGGTTAAATCGGAAAAATTAGAAACAAAAATTGGGAACAGCCCGGTTAAATAAGTAGAGATGCAATCATACAATGGAATATTGTGTAATTGTGAAAAAGAAATGAGGAAACTATATATTGACATGGCCAATGCCTGAGGCACATTTTTTAATGGAAAGGGCAAAGTGCAAGGTGGTTATGCTGGGTGCAAAGAGGAGGGGGAGGTCATATGGATGTAATTCCTGGTGTGTGTATAAACTCTCTCTTGAAGAATCCCCCAAAACACGGTACCATCGATGCCTCTTTGGAGACTGCATCTTATTTTTCACCATACAATATATCCTTTTATAGCTTTGGAATGTCAAAACATGTGACTGTATTCCCTACTCAAAAATTTTTTTGATTTTTAATTGAAAGGGTAAGAAAAGGCAAATACCATTGCACATGGCTCATTTGATCCTCATGAGGAAGCTGTGAGGCTGGCTAGGAATCCCAGGAACCACTGTGCTATTTACAGGTGGGGAGATATACCCAGCGGGTTCACATACTCCAACATGGACGCACGTCCAACTAGTGACAGAATAGTACCCTCGCTCAAAGCCCACACAGCCAGTGGGCATGTGCTCCCCCTCTCACCATAGCACCTACTGCAAAGCTCTGAGTGGGGTAGAATTAAATTGGTCCAGTTAAGAATCAAACCAGGGACTACCTCATCACTCATCCATGCCACATCCAAGAGACCAAGACCAACGGATCTGGAACAGGTAAGGAGGGAGCCCCCACCTCCAAAATAAATTGTTCATATCGACAATTACTTATGTTTAATAAAGAAACAGGGACAGTGTGGAGTCATGTCATACTGACTTGTGGTATCGCCACCTTTAAGTCTTCAAAGCCAGTGTTTCTCACACTTCGATATGCATTCTGGGGATGCAGTCCTGGGGATCTGATAAAATGCAAATTCTAACACAGAGGGTCTGAGGTGAAGCTCAAGATTCTGCATCTCTACCAAGGTCCCAGTGCTGCTAGTCAAGACCACACTTTGAGTGTAATTCTAGGACCACAATGACTAATATGGCCACCACTAGCCATGTGTGGCAATCAAGCACTTGAAATGTGGTCAGTCTGCATTCAAATGTGTTAAAAGTGTAGGATATACACTGGAGTTAAAAATAATAACAAAAAAAGCAAAATATCTCATTCATAATTTTTATATTGATTACATGTAGAAATGATATTATTACGTTAGATTAAATAGAGCATTGTTAAAATGAATTTCACCTGTTTCTTTTTCTTTTCTTTTCTTTTCTTTTTTTTTTTTTTTTTTGAATGCTGAGACTAGAAAACATAAAATGATACATGTGGCTTACATTATCATGCTTTGGGAGACTTGGCTCTCCCACAACCTGCATCTCAGGGAGCTTGAGACAACCTCAGTTTTTGCAAGGGTCTGTAAATTGTGCAAGACCATTTGAGAACTTGGGTGGAGCACCTACCCCTAACAAACAAAACTTTTGCACAAGTGAAATCTGGGTTAAAGTGAACAATCAAAGCATGCTTAACAATGGAAACGTGAGAAAGCATCCCAACAGCTGTAAGCAGAGATTTTGCAGAGAAAAGGCAGCGTAAGGAGCCAGTGTGGAAAGGCAGGAGTGAGGTGGCATCACTAGGCAACCAGCCTTGCCAGATCTGTGTTGTTTGGTGACAGTGGGAGGGGGTATGTCAGCTCTGCCTTTGCTCCACTTAACAGCACGGTTGCCACCACTCTGAGTCATGTCCCAGCTCTGGCATCCCCCAGACCAGAGGTTCCCTTAAAGCTAAGGACCCAGGGCAACCCCTTGGCCTTGCTGCAACCCATGAGGTCTAAAAATGGCCATCCGGTCAGAAGTGTAATAACAGATCAGTAGTCAAGAAGACTAACCAATACCTTCTGCATGGCCACAAAGCAATCAACATCACCTAGAGGCAAATTCTGAACTGAAACTCTTTCACTCCCATGTCCAAGATGGGTTCTGTTTTTAGTGGCTGGCCCTTTTCTTGTAAGATGCTCCAGAAGTTCATTCACAGTAAGGGGGAAGAGGGTACAGGGTTCACTGTCCTCCTTAGAAACACACAGTCCGGGACGAGGTTGCTTTACTCGAAGCCACAGGAAGGTACCCCCGGCTCTAAAGGGCTGCAGTTCCTTCCACTCTGTTGCGAAAGTCATTCCTGCTGGGCCCGTTCCCACCCTGTGCCTGCTGGCTTTCCTCTCCTTGGGTAGCGAGAGAAAGACAAAAGGAAGGGGAAGGCCTGAGACCCCAAGAGAGAGGGAAGCCGGTTGGGGTGGGGGGGTGCATATGGACCTGGTTATTCCTGAGAGCACCACGTGGACACACTGTCCTGGAAAACTCAGCTCTATGGACAAAGCAGCCCCGCACTCCCCACCCTTCCCATCACAGGCCCAGCCAAGATCCACAGGGCACTGACCAGGTTTTATTTCCAGCAGCCGCAGCTTCGGATCCTCAGGCGGGTGCAATCGTCTCTTCTTACGCCAGCAGCGGGCAGGGTACGTGTACAGCTGGCCTGGGGCGAGGCCTGTGGACAGAGACAGTGTAAAGGTTAAAGGCTCCAGGCTGGAAGGGCCTTGGAAACCAACCCTGTCTAACTGTCTCATTCACAGTAAGAGGTCATACAGCTGGTAGACGGTGGAGCTGAGGCAGGATCTAGGTCATCTGACCCCAGGACCCTTGCTCTGTCTGCTCCACAGTGCTGTCTCAGCAAGCACATGCCAAAATGAGCCATCACTGTGACCAAAACCAGTTCTTCTCTCCTGGCCCAGGAAGAAGATCAGAGGAACCTTCAAACCACAAGAGGGACTTTTCCAGATTTAACCTTATCACGGGGTTTCCAAGGCAGTGCGTATCCAGCTACTGCCCATCGACTGCCCCTCTGTCCAGGTCAAGCAGGTTCCCCTCCAGGTGGAGCAGCAGAGGTCAGTCCATCTACCTACAGACAGCCCAGACTGGGAAACATTTCAAGTAAACAGGATCAAGGAGCCAGATCTCCTACCCACGGGCTTCTTCCACCCACTGATGGCTTTAGGCAACTCACTGAAGCCAAAGGGAGCCCTGTGCAAACTCCATCAGAACATAAGCCTGCTCCTGAGACCAGGCTCCGTGCCTGCACAGCTGGCAGACCTGTACATCCCTGCCCTTTCCTGGGCCTCACAAAAAGAAATGAGCAGGAGTCCAGTGGCCAGGCTTAAACATGTCACACTGTCTCCCAACAGGAGTCTCCATTTAGATTTGGCCTTTGACACCACAGTTCCGCACCAGCATCATCTGTCATGCCAAGCAGCCCGGAGGAGCCTTCCTGCTCATCAGGCCACACGCTTGTGGATCCTGTGGTGCGTAGCATGGCAGCCAGGGGCCTCGCAGGAACGTGGACTCCCCACGCTAGACCATGGTCTAGTCCCAGAGAAAAGGGCAGGGTGGAGGCTGAGGGGAGAGGAAGAGGGCTGAAGACTGGTCAGGTCATTTGCAGACTAAGAAGACTGCCCAATGCACCCCCTAATAAACCAGGAAGCCAACTGACCCACCCCCGCCAGAATGAAAGGCCTCGCAAGGACAGGACCTTGTCTTGCTCACGTCAGAATCCCCAGAGCCAGAACCGTGCCGGACACAGAGAAGAATCAAACTAAACATTTGCTGAATGAATGAATGAATGAACAGGTATGTTCCAGTTCACTTTCATCGAAGTCACAACTCAGTCTTCTGTAGACACACGTGGCACGAGACAACTGTTAGATGCAGGCAGCCTCCCATGAGAGGGCCACTTCCTCGGCCTAGGACCATGGGGCTGAGAAAACATCACAACCCTGTTCCCATCTGCTGTCTTCCAATTTTAAAAGTTATGAGAAAAACTGGCTTCATTTTTGCACTTTTCAGAGAAAAATCTACAAAAGTTTTATCGCTATATATCTATTCATTCATTTTTCATTCATACTTGTCATTTCTACCCATTTGGTTTGGATCCAAAGCAGAGGCAACTATTCCAGCACTAAAGGAAACAAAATTTTCAAATTCTTTTTATGTGCTAAGTTTCATTATTAATCACACAGCTGCTCCCACAGGTTGCTAGGCTGTGAACAAGTTGGGAGTCCTGACCCTTCCACCCCTACCTTTTGATTCTTAGAAACCATTGAGGGTGATGGAGCCTAGAGGCTCCAGAAAAATCTCTGATGTTATGAGCTAAGGGCCCATCACATCCTAGAGTCATTCTAATACTTGATTTTGTTGATAACTGCAAGGTCTTCTGCACAGTAGAAGGATCCTGAAGCTCTGAGCTCCTTGACTCGGAGAACTAGACTGGCTGGTTTATAGAAATCAATCAGAAAAAGTAAGCTTGGTCTCCCTCTCATGTGAGGTCCAGTTCTGACCTCTGAGGAGGGCATCACTGGGAATAGTTTGACGTTTCTGGTGTGGTTCACTCCAGGACCACAGCACCTCTCATCCTATAATTCTCAAATGAGTACACTGAGTCGGATTCCCTTCCAGATGTCTGGCCACTTCTGAGGCTGGTGTCCCCAGGATCCCAGAGAAGGTCAAGTACAAGGGCTAGTCTGTTGCTCCATATCCCAGAACTAGTCCCATAAACCCCACTCTTCTTGGATTAGTGATTTTTAATCCAGGCTGAAGCCAAAAATCACCTGGAGAATTTATTACCACCAATGCTCAAAATCCATGCCAGACCTACCCAATCTGAATATAGGTGGCAGGGGATGGGGCGGGGGAAAGTGAACGATTCTGTTTTTTAAGAAACTTATAGATTGTTACCAAATCTGACAAAGAACCTCTGGATGTCTAAGCATCAGCTAGTCACTGCCTGGGTGTTCTCTCTCATGTACCAAGACTGGTTTAATGGTTTTTCCAGTGGGTTCCCTGTATTTTTCCCAAAGCATCTTAATTGCCTGCTTACTAGACAGTCATCCCCACTAGTTTCATAAGATCCAGGATGGCAGGTGCCATGTCCATCTCGAGTATCCACAACACTTAGCACAGTGCCTGGAAGGTACATCAAGAAATACTGGTTCAACCAGAAGAGAACCAGCCTGGGAAATGCAGAAGGGAATGACCATTGGCCTTGCTGTTTCTGGCTCCAGGAGACTCCTCTACCAACATCCAAACCATCCTAGAGGGACCCCAGAAGATGAGCTCAGAACTGAGCACAGAACCCACCTCACCCACCCCAAGATGGGAATCTGTGTCTTAGACTCCTTCTGGTCCCACAGGCTACTTCACTGGTATTTCCAACCTGACCAAAGGCAGGCGAGTGAGAAGGAACTAGTCCAGACCTGCATACTCAAGTGATACTAAGTGATAAGAAGTCGAAACTTGTCCAGTTCCTCTGACCTCCCTGAAACTGTGGTCACTGCACTTGTGGGTCAGGGGCACCAAGGTTGCCTCGGGCCACTCAGCTTGTAGCTGCAGGTCCACCCTCCGGGGAGAGTCCATTTTAGGAAGAAGTTTGAATGTCTAGAAGAAGGGATTGTCTATTTCATTCTTAAACTTTGGATTGAGAAGCTCCACGGTTCAGAGGAAGAGCACAGGCCCTCGAAACCCATTCTCTGTCACCTTAGAAATCTCACCACCTTTCTGAGCCCGTCCCCTCCCCTGTAAGATAAGGGTGTTAGTAATACCTACCTTACAGGGACTGTCGTGGGGATTAGCTGATATTCAAGAAGCTCTTTATAACCATGAAGCCTCATACAAATGCCAGTTATTAATTATCATGAGCTAGCTGACTCAGACAAGCCTGGACTCTCTGCCCACGTGGCAGGACAAGGCCCCCACCGGCATGACAAGGCTGCTCTTTGCTCCATTAGCCACAAGGATGGAAACAGGCCTCCCTTTGATGTCTGCTTCGACTGGTATCAACAAGCAAATGGCCCCAAGAACTCTCTCAGGGCTCCCGCCCCCTTCCTTGCCCTCCTCCCTGAGCTGACAGGCACCAGGGTGCCTTTATAGGGCCAACACGTTCAGCCCTGGAGTTCCACTTATAGAGGGATGAGCAGAGCCTCGTGAGAGTTATGTTGTTTATCTCATTAGAACAGGAGGCACATAACTCAAAGCCCATGTGTGCGGTAGATGGAGGAGGGAGGAGGGGGAGGCGGGGGATGGAGGCACAGCTGCAACCGGGGAAATTAACCTGAAGGAGTGAGCCTGGGGCCGGGGGGATATGGAGGAGGGGAGAGGGAGGTGGGAGACAAGAGCGGGGACCAGCCCTCTCAGTAACCAAGGCCACAGCTCCCCCTCCACTCACACACCCCAATGAGCAAACTGCTTTTCTATTACTTTGAGCTGCAACTCCAGGTACAACACTCACACTCATGTGCAAGCACAGGCATGATGGACGCGCGCGCGGGCACACACATCCACACAGGAACTCACACACTGGCTGCGGGGAGAACTGGCTCCATAGGAAAATTCAGCAGGATGAGCTCGACGCCTGCGCAGTCGGCAGACTCCAGACAAATCTCTTGTAACATGCGTGGCCCCGGTTCAGCAGGTGGATCCTGAGTGTTATGAGCACCTCTGACAGATACAGCGTGAGCCATTAAGAATTCTGAAGGTGAAATGGGATGGGAACAGATTTGAAAAGAAGCACTGGAGTGGCTTCCTCTTCCCCTGAAGGGAGCTGAGCGATGGCAGTTCAAGCCCACCAGGGAAGGGCTCTGCCTGTAGCAGCTCAGGGAGGTGGCCGCGCGGCTGCCATGGAACCCTCCCTCAGTGGCAAGCTCATTACTTTGAAGGACGCTGTCCCACTGTTGGCCAACTCTTATCGGGACAGAATCTCCCTCGTCCTTATTTTGAATAAAAATCAACCTCCCTGCTGTGTATTTATATCAGTGTGTCCACCCTCTGTCCCAAGAGTAGACAAGTATCTTCATCCCAACCATCCATCCCATCCACCTGCTTGGGTCTGAAGGGGAGCAAACTGTGAAGACAAAAACTGGAGGGGAATGGGAGTCGGGGGAAAGAGGCAGTGACTACACCTAATCATGAGCCTGAGATTCTTCACCAAGACTGCGTGTCTAAGCAGTTAGAACCGCCTAAGCAGTTATTGAATAGGACAGATAAGCCTGGTTCCAGCCCAATCCTACTGAACCAGAATATCAGAGATTCACCAAGGCAGCTGTAGTTCAAAAGCCTCCCACACAAGGAACTTTAAACGAGATCAAAACTTACTCATGTTTATTTCCCCAGGGTGCAGCACATAATAAGTACTCCATTAATATCTGTGGTTGAAAATGCCAATTTGGACCAACTCTACAGACCTGGAGGGATGAGTGATAAGCCCCTAGGTAGGACTTGAGGGGCTGGGATGATGTATTTCACAAGCACTTACACCATGTCATTTCTGGTGTTCTGCCCTCCCCTCTCCTCTTGGCTCGTTTAAGAGCAGCCCTCACCTCACGGACCACCTCTTCAGTGAAGCACTCCTGAACCATCCCTGGCCACAGTGCCTTCTCTCTTCCCTGAAAGTCTGCAGTCCTGGGTATTCAGCATGGCTCTCTATCTGGCTCACCAAGCATCCCCTTCCTGCCTCCCCTCCCCTTCTTCTCTATGAGCTTCTCTCTAAGAGTCAATTTCCGTGTCCCATGTGCCAGGACTTTGCTAGCAAAGTAGACCTCAAATCCAGAATGCTGCCTGCCTCTTCTGGCCCAGAGGTCCCCAGGCCCCTCACCAGTCCCTTCACACTCAAAAGCTGTCACAGTAACAGTAGCTAACATTTCCTGAGCTCTCACTCTGTCCTAGGCTAACACTTCACACTCACTGTTATCTCATTGTGCCAACAAGCCTACGAGACATTTAAACGATGAGGACAGTGAGGCTAACAGTGATTAAGTAACTGGTGCAGGGCCACGTAGCTCATAAGGGTAGCCTAGTCCCCAGTCCACACTTGAAACCTCTCCACTATCCTGTAGAACTCTCCTCTGAGCCATTCCATTGCTGGTCCACACACAGCAGGCTTAGAACACAGAGTCCTGCCCTTGAGAAAGCAGCTCCCTATACCAAAGCACTTAGGAAAAGAGTCCCCAGCCCATCCACTCTCCTCCATCAAGCCACTTGTGGAATTTATTGTGTCCTTTCTTATCACCAACTAAAATTGCTCATGGAGAAATGCACCTTGGTAATATAAAAACAATGTAGTAAGGCACAGAAGATGTGTGGAGAATCAGATACTCACCAGGATGTGCTTTCTAAATTTGTCAAGAGATCTTTTTTCAGTAATAACATTATAATGTGAGAAGGGAGCTTAGAAGTTATTGGATCTGACTCTTACCTGATACAAGAGCTGCCTCTCCAATATCCCTGACTTGAGTCTCCACCCTGGGCTCTATTGAAGTAATTCTAGTCCTAACCCTTCCATGAAGAAGTCTACTATGCTGTCGAAAGAGTCTGCTATTAGAAATATGCCTATCAGTCTCATCCACCACCGGTGAGAATGCAAAATGGCACAACCCTATGAAGGGAAATTTGGCATCTCTAGCAAAATTGCATATGTATTTGCCCTTTGATTGCCCCAGCAATTCCACTTCTAGGAATCTATATCATAGGTTGACATGCAAAAATACAAAAATATGAATTTATTGTAGTATTTTCAAACCTAGAAAAAGACTGGAAACAATCCAAAGTCCATCTACAGGGACCTGGTTGAATAAACAATAGTATATCCACACAATGGATATAATGAAGCCATTGAAATATACACTGCAATGGGATATATTATTAAGTGAAAAAAGCAAGGTGGAGAATAGTGCATATAAAATACTATCATTTCTTTAACAAATGAGGATATACATATATTATGTGTTTGCATAGGGTTTTTTATGGAAAGATAAAAAAGATTTTTTAAAGCTACTTATAGAGAACAAATAACAAAATAATATTAACCAGTAGAAGAGAAAGTTTCCTTTAGAAAAAGGAAAGAAACAGGGTAGAAGAACAGAAATAGAGCTAGACTCTCTGAATATACCATGCTTTGTAGATTTGACTTTAGAACCATGTAAATATTTTATATGATTTCAAAATTAAATTAAATTGAAATATAAAAGGAACATCTGTTTCTGGCTAAGACAATGTATCAAGGATCAGACTTACCTTCCCACCTAAAACCAGGAATGAAGGAAGAAAATGAAACAAGAGTTTTTAAGACACTGGACATCAGGCAATGAAGGGCAGTGATCCCTGAGACACTGGAAATAAAAAACATGAGCCCTATGATTGCCCCAGCTTACTGCCTCGAGAGGGTTTTCAGACTGCAGCACAGGGAAGAGGAACATGGGTAGAACCCAGAAAACTCCCTGAGTCTAAGTTGAAGAGAAAGAGCTGAGAGTCTGGGAAAATCCAAATGACTAGAATTCAAGGAACAGAATAGTAAACAGAAGAGAGCTGCACAGAGAAAGAACTGTGGAGATCCACAAAGGGTCCCCTCCAAGTATTCAGCTCAGTGCTTATCTTGCATGCTTGTGAGGAAACTACTCAATACCAAGGAAAGAACCACCTGGTAAGACTAGAGGTAACAGTGCCTGAAGTTCATAGGGGGCTGGGAATAGTCTGGTCCCACCAGCAAGCTGGGAAAGCCTCACGATTCATGGAGTACTGGGTAAGGTATAGAGAATGGTCTTGCCTCACTAATAGGGAATAATTAGACCTAGACAAAGCACTGCTCCAGTTCCACCTAACAAATCTTAAAAGCAAGACAAGAAAAGTTTGAATTGTTTCCAAGTAATTTGACAATGTCTCAAAACAAAGCTCCAGAATATTTATAGGAATAAAAATATATATACAGCACCCAGCAAGGTAAAATTCATAATGGTGGGAATCCAATCCAAAATAGAAGGCAGGTGAATAAGCTGGAAAATATGACCTATAATGAGAGGGAAAAAAATCAATTGAAAACAAACCAGAATTGACACTGATAGTAGAGTTAACAGCAAGAACATTTAAACAGTTATTATTCGTATTTCAGTTGTTTAAAAGCTAAAAATAGGATATTTTTAAAAGACTCAAATTTAACTTCTAAAAATGAAAACTACAATGTGTGAAATTAAAAAAAAAAACTGGATGAAATTAATGTCAGATTAAACATTGCAGAAGAAAAGATCAGTACACTTAAAAACACAGCAATAGAAACTATCCAAAATAAAACCCATCGGGAAAGGAGAATTTAAAGACGAAGAAGAAGAAGAGAGGAGGAGGAGGAGAACAGCATAGTGGGACATCTTCAGAGAGCCTAACATATGTATAATTGGAGTCCCTAAGGGGCAGAGAGGGGAGAAAAAATACTTGTAGGAAAAAAGGCTGGAAATTTTCAAAATCTGATGAAAACTGTAAACCTACAGATACAAGTAGCTCAACAAAACTAAGCACAAGAATCCTGGGGGGAAAAAACTGTAACAAGGAACATCACAAGCAAAACTGCTCAAAAACAGTGATAAAGAGAAACTATTAAAAGCAGCCAGAGGAAGGAGCCACATTACACATAAAGGAATAAAGATAAGGATGATTAGTCATCAGACACAAAGCAAGCATGAAAACAGTGGTTCAACATAATTACAGTACTGAAAGGGACAAAAGAAACTTGTCAATCTAGGGTCTATACCCAGCAAACATATATTTTTAAAAACTAAGGCAAACCAAAGATATTTTCAGACATACAAAAGTTGAAAGAATAAATCATTGGCAAATCTACACTACGAGAAATGTTAAAGGAAATCCTTTATTAATACTAGATCCAAATATATATCTACACCAAGAAACAGAGAGCATCAGAAATGGTTTAGTACATCAGTAATTATATAACATGTTTTTATTATTATTCAAAACTCTTCAAAAGATAATTGGCTAAACAAAAATAATGGCTATGCAGTATGATGTTTATACCATAGGTGTAAATAAAATGTATAACAATTGCACAAAGGTCATAGCCAATACTTTCATTTTAGAGTACACTTGTGTTAGTTTCCAATTGCTGCTGTAAAGAATTGCCACAAACTGAGAGGTTTTAAACAACATGAATTTTTCATTTAACAGTTCCAGAGGTCAGAAGTCAAAAATCAGCCTTATTGAGCAAACATCACGGTGTCAGCAGAACTGCATTCCTTCTGGAGACTCCGGGGAGAATCTATTTCCTTGACTTTCCTGGCCTCTAGAGGCCACTTACATTCTTTGGATTGCAGCCCCTTCCTCCACTGCATCATTTCAACCTCTGCTTCTGTTGTCACATCTCCTGCTCTGACTCTGACTTCCTGCCTCCCTCTTTTAAAGACCCTTATGATTATATGAGGCTCATCTGGATAATCACAGATAAACTGCCCATCTCAAGGTCTTTAACTTAATCACATCTGCAAAGTCCCTTTGGCCATGTAAAGTAGCATATTCAGAGGTTTCAGGGATTAAGATGTGGACATCTTTGGGGTGGGGGGCATTATTCTGTTTACCACAATACTATTATAGAGTCCATATCCTATTCATCAAGTAGTATAATATCACTTAAAGGTAAACTGTGGTTAAAGATGCGTACTATAAACACTAAGCAATCATTAAAACAACGAAACAGAGTTATAGTTAATAAGCCAACAAAAGAGATAAAATGAAATAATTAAAAATTCAATTAATCCCCAAAAAGGAAGAAAATGAAGAAAAATCAGATGTATAAAGAGGAAACAAATAGCAAAATGATGGATTTAAACCCAATGATAACAATAATCACATTAAATATAAATGATCTAAGTGCAATTAATTTTAAAAAATCAACAGGTTACAATTAAAAAAGCAAGACACAGCTAAGTGCTACCTATTTTTTAAAAAACTGCTTTTAACATAAAGACACAAATAGGTTAAAATTAAAAGAATGGGGAAAGATATACCATGCTAACACTAATTAAAAGAAAGATGGAATAGCTATATTAATACTATAGAAAGTAGGTTTCAGAGGAAAGAATATTAGTAGAAATTTAAAGAGTCATTATATAATGACAAAAGGATCAATTTATCAAGAGGATATAACAATCCTAAATGTTCATGTACCTAATAACAGAAATTTAAAATACATGAAGCAAAAACTGAAAGAACTGTAAGAAGAAATAGTCAAACTCACAATTATAGTCAGAAATTTCCATTCTTTCTGGATAATTTATAGTTTATAGACAAATAGAAAGATTGGTAAGAATGTTGATTTGAGCAATACTATCAACAACCTGATTTAATTGATATTTCTAGAACATTCCAAGCAACAATAAGAAAGTGCACATTCTCTTCCAGATGAAAGAGAACATTTATCAAAAAATAGATCATATTCTGGGCCATAAAACAAGTCCCAGTAAATTTAAAAGGGTCTGAGTCATACAGAGTATTCTCTGATCATATGGAATTAAACTAGAAATAAAAAACAGGTATATCTTTGCAAAATCTCCCAAATATTTGGAAACTAAATACCATACTTCTAAATAATCCATGGGCAAAAGAAGAAATAAAAAAGGAAATCAGAAAGTATTTCAATTGAATAAAAATAAAAACACAATATCAAAATTTATAAAATGAGACTAAAGCAGTATTTATATTTAGGGAGAAATTATATTAGAAAAGAAAGATTACAAATCATTAAACTCAGTTTCTTCTCTAAGAAAAAAGCAAAAGAGTAAATTAAATCCAAAGTAAGCAAAAGAAAGGAAAATTAAAGATCAAAACAAAATTATACAATATAAAACAGAAAAAAAAGAGAAAATCAATTATTCCAAAAGCTATTACTTTCAGAAGATCGATAAAACTGACAAATCTCTAATCAGACTGATCAGGTAAAAAAGAAGATTTAAATTACCAATATAAGGAATAAGAATGAGATACCACTACAGATTCTACAGATACTAAAAGGATAATACAACAATAGTATGAACAATTTTTTGCAACAAATTTTGACAACTTAGATGAAAAGGACATATTCCATGTAAGTCACAAACTACCAAAGCTCACTCAAGATGAAGTAGATAGCCTGAATATTCTATATCTATTAAAGAAATTAAATTTATAGTTTAAAGAAACTGCCAGACCCAGATGGATTCACTGGTGAAGGCTTCAAGGCATTTAAGGAAGAAATACGAATTCTACATAAACTCTTCTAGAAAACTGAAACGGAGAGAATACTTCCCAGTTCATTACATGAGGGCAACATCATCCAGATACCCAAACTAGACACAAACACAAGAAAACTATAGACCAATATCTCTCATGAACGTAGATGCAAAAATTCTAATAAAACTTAAGCAAAGTGAATCCAATGATATATAAAGAGGATAATATATCATGACAAAGTAGAGTTTATCCTAGTAATGCAATGTTAGTTGAACATTCAAAAATCAGTCGATGTAATTCATATTAACAAACTACAAAAGCAAAGTCACATGATCCTCTCAATAGACTCAGAAAAATCAGTTGAAAAATCTAATATCCAATCTTGATTTAAAACTATCAAACTAGAACTAGGAGACTCCTCAATCTGATTTACAAAACAAACAAACAAACAAAAAAAACTACAAGAAACCTACAGCTAACATCATACTTAATCATGAAAGAATGAATGCTGTAAGATCAGGAACAGCATATGGATGTCTACTCTTACAATTTTTACTTAATATTGTACTGAACATTCCAGGCAGTGTGATGAACATGTAAAATAAAAAAACTCATTCATACCAAAAAGAAAAGTTTTCTTTTTTCACTAACCAACTATGTAAAAAATGCTGTGCAACCTATAGAAAGCTACTAGAACTAATAAACAAGTAGAGCAAGGTTGCAGGATACAAGATGAATACACATTAAAAATTTTTATTTCTGTATACTAGCAAAGAAAAATCAGAAATTTAAATTTTTAAAAATTTGTTTACAATATTATCAAAAATATTAAGTACTTATAAATAAATTTGACAAAAATGTGAATGACCTATACACTGACACTAAAAATTATTGATGAGAAAAATTAAAAGAGACCTTAATAAGTGGGAAGATATATTATACTCATGGGTTAGAAGACTCAATATTGAGAACTGTCAGTTTTCCCCAAGTTGATCTAGATTTCACACAATTCCAATCAAAATCCCAGCAGATTTTTTGTAGAAATTGACAAACTGATTATAAAATTCATATGGAAATACAAAGGACCTAAAATATCCAAAATAACTTTGAAAAAGAAGGACAAATTTGGACGTCTTGTATCTAGAACATATAAAGAACTATCAAATTTTATTAATAAGAAAACCAACAACTTAATTTTAAAATGGTCCAAAGATTTGAACACTTTACCAAAGAATATATATGGATGGCAAATAAGCATATGTAAAGATGCTCAACATTAATTAGGTAAGTATAAAGTAAAATCACAATGAAATATCACTACAGAACACTTAGAATGGCTAAAACTTAAAAAAAAAAAAAACTGACCATACCAAGTGTTAGTGGGAATACAGATAAACTGGAACTTTCATACATTGCTGGAGTGGACATAAAATGGTACAACCACTTTGAAAAACAGCCTGGCAACTTCTTATGTTGTTAAACATATACCTCTCTTATGATCTAGCCATTATACTCCTAGATATTTTACCCAGGAGAAATGAAAGTATATGTACATACAAAGACTTACACACAAATGTTCATGGCAGGTTTATTTATAATAGTCAAAAACTGGAAACAAACCCAAACATCCATCAACAGATGAATGGATAAACTAACTGTGATATAGCCATACAATGGAATATTACTTGGCATAAAAAAGAATGAAACATTGATACCTGCTAGAACATGGATAATCTCAAAATAACCAGGCTGAGAGAAAGAAGTGAAGACCACACACCACCAGCCACCAAAAAAAGAAGTACATATCGTATGATTCCAGTACAGAAAGCATGCCTGGGGTTTGGAAGTGGTGAAAGGTAGAGGTAGGAGGAAGAACAGGAGGGTGGGATTAGAAAGGACAAAAGGAAACTTTTGAGAGTCATGCATACGTTCACTATATTGATTGTGGTGCTGGTTTCACAGGTATACACATGTAAAAACTTAACAAACTGTATATGTTAAATATGTGCAGATTATACTACGTCAGTTATACTTCATATAAAGCCATTAACTTTTTTTTTTAAAACAAAAAAAGCAACCCAGAGACTTCTGCTTCTGGAAGGATGGGGTAGATATACTCTTCCATATTCCTCCCACTAAGTACAAATAAAATTCCTAGACATTGTTTATCCAACAAAAAGGAAGACACAGAAGGGTAAAGAGAACAGGGGTGACCAGCTAGGGACATTCTCACCCAAGGAACAACAGAGTGGTGAGTTCCCTGGGCATTCTTTTTGGTTTACATATCCCAGACTGGGTTTTGGAAAGCTGATAACCCAGAAACACCAACAAATATAGACCAAAAAAGCCCCAAGAAAATACTGCTATCTCTATCCAAAGGATCAGGAAAGGGGCAGCCTAGCAGGGCATCCCAATATCCTTGCTGGGTTAGTGTCGGGAGGTCAAGTGATGAGCGGACATCCCATGGTGTCAGTGAAGGCCACACAGGGAATAGTACTGAGGCACCCTTCCTTCTCCCAACCATGTTGGTATTGGTGAAGGTTTAGTGGGGACTCTGAACTCCATCCCCACTCAGCAATAATGAGGTGCTCTTCCCCTACCAGTATGTTAACAGAGGCTGAATGGAGACCCTGGGCTTCCACACCATGTGACAGGAATGAGGGGCACCTCTCTTCCCCTGTCAGCATGGTGTCAGAAGGGGTCTGTGAAAATAGAAGGTTTAAATAACATCTATAGTCTCATAATATTATAGGCAAAATGTCCAGGATTCAATCAAAATCACTCATATGAAGAACCAGGAAGATCTCAACTTGAATGAGAAAAGACCACGGATTCCAGCACCAGCACTGAAATGACACAAATGTTAGAATTATCCAACAAGGATTTTAAAGTAGCCATCAAAAAAATGTTTCAAACAAACAATTATGAATACTTGAAACAAATGTAGAAATATAAAGTCCCACAAAGAAGTAGAAGATATAAAAAAATAACAAATGGAAATTTTAGAACTGAAAAACAAAAACAGAACAAATCCTCCATGGATGGGCTCAACAGCAGAATGCAGAGGGTAGATCAAAGAAGAAAGAAGTAGTGTGCCTGAAGAGAGCACAATAGAAATCATCCCATCTGAGCAACAGAGAGAAAACAGACTGGGAAGAAAAAAAGAAGAAGAACAGGGCCTGTGGGGGCGACTGTGGGACTATAATATTTTGGAGTCTCAGAATTTTCTTTCCCAGTGGAGTCTCAGAAGGAGGAGGGAAAGAGAGTGAAGCTGAAGATATATTCAAAGATATAATGGTGGAAATTTTTCCAAATTTGGCAAAAAAACACATAAACCTACAGATTCAAGAAGCTAAGTGAATTCTGAAAAGGATAAACCCAAAGAAATCTACACCAAGATATACCAAATTCAAGTTTCTGAACACTAAAAAAAATCTTCAAAGCATTGAGTGAAACATGATACCTCATTTATAAGAGAAAACATTTGAATGACAGCAGATTTCTCATCACAAACCACAGAGTCCAAAAGGATGTGGCAAGATATTTTTCAAGTGCTAAAATAAAATGACTGTCAATCCAGAATTTTATATCCAACAAAAAATATCCTTCAGGAATGAGGGGCAAATCAAGACATTTTTCAGAAGAGGGTAAACTAAGAGTTGTTACCATAAGACCTACTTTAAATGAGCAGCTAAAGAGAGTACTCAATCAGAAAGGAACTACAAAAGCAGGCATCTTGAAACATCAGGAAGGAAGAAAGAACAAGAAAAGACTAAAAAATTGAGTAAATACAACTTGAGTAAAGGCACTTCTCTTAAGTTTTTAAAATTACATTTGACAGTTGAAGCAAAAATTATCAGTCTGCCTGATACTATTTTCAACGTACATAGAGGAAATGTTTAAGATATATTATAAATGGGAGTTGATAAAGAGAGTTAAATGAAGAGAGGAAGAAAGAAAATGAAGAGAGGAAGAGGTGGGTGTGACTATAAAGAGGTAGGATGAGGGAGATCTTTGTGGTGATGGAATAGTTTTATATCTTGATTGTGGTAGTGGTTACACAAATCTAGACGTGATAAAATGGCATAGAACTACGCACACACATTTCACTAATGTCCATTTTCTGGTTTTGACACTGTACTGTAGTTACACAAGTTATATCCGTGGGGGAAACCTGGGTGAAGGGTATAGGTAATCTCTCTGTACTATGTTTACAACTTCTTGTGAATCTATAATTATTTCAAAATAAAAAGTTAATTTAAAAAGACAAAGTAACTATATAAAAAAATTTTTAAGTAGCAATACCCTTAATAAGTGAAAGCAAAATCACACAAATTAATCCAGCTACGTATTGTTAGTGGCACAACCACACAGAAGAACTATTTCAAGTGACCTTAAAACACAGTAATTTGACAAGCTTAATGGGAAATATGCTAAGGATGAAAAAAAAATTGCAAAAATAAGAGGGAAAAAACCCTTAAATCACTTCAGCAAACGTATTGTTTGTAGTCTCACTTTATGCTGATCTTATTGTGTATATATCACGGAATAAAGCAAATAAGTAATTATGCTGGCATCATTAATAGCCAGGAATTTTTTGATGTGGGAAAAAAGAGAAAATTAAGATAGTTAGGTAAAAACCATGTAAAACTGAATTGAATGGACAATATCAGTAAATTTCATTACGTATTTTCTCTTAAAAAGAAAAAAAACAAATTATGTTTCTTTAGTTCTGCTCACTGAAAAGTCCTAGAAACAACAGACCAACCCAGGGGCAATGAGCACCACCAGACTGTGGTCTCGAAATAGCATTCCTACAAAGAGGAAACAGAGTTCCTTAGAGAAATAGCTGATTTCAGGTCTGGGGCAGGATATGTACAAAATGTGCCTCAAACATTTGTCCCAATATTAGGATAGCAAGGAAGCGATCCAAAACTACTAGGTTGTTTCAAAACACCAGCAATGGACAAAAGCCCTCACTGGCCAAAGATGGGACCATTGAAGCATCAATAAGAGTAAAAGCTACAACGAACTGAAATGTATCCAATATGTTTAAATCTGTGAATTCATGATGGTACTAAAAATAATAATAATAACTTTACTGATTGCCTTTGGAGAATATTAGGGGACCAACTCATTATTTTGAAAACTGGTAAATAAAAGGTAAAACATCATTTATCCCTCCTTCCATATGTGAACTATACATCACAATAACCAAAATTTGAATGAGGAGATGTTTCTCTTTCTAAACGTTGTAGAGCTAATAAATAAAAAAGTAATGACAGCCTCAAATTGAATGTCACCATTTTGCAACCCTTAATAGAATAAAGGATCTAGGCAATCACGATCCAGGGCTGCTAATGTTGGTGAGAGAGAGATATCCAGACCCCACAAGCCTCCTGATGAAAATACACATCTCCACCTAGGAACTGTTCTTGCCCCCAGAATTGAACCTGAGTCTGTTCTTACCAATTCACAGAAATAACACCATGGGGGTGCAATCAGAAAATCCAGACTCTGGGAAACCCTACAGTGCAAACAACCCAGTTTCTTCCACAAATACCACGAGAGAGAGAGAGAGAGAGAGAGAGCTACAGATTTGAAAAGACTGAAGAGACACATCAGCCACTGCAATGTGGGAGTCCTACATGGATCCTGATTTCAACTACACGGGAAATAAACGTTGAACAAATATTTGATGTTATTAAAGTCTTATTGTTAACTTTGAGCTTTGATAGCTATCGTGGGTTGCTGTGTTATCTTCTTACCATTTATAGAGATACATGGTGAAAAATTTACAGATGAAATAATATGCTGTGTTGATATGCTTCAAAATAACTCAGGTTCAAGGAAGAAAGTGGGGGGTGAGTATAAATGAAACAAGATTGGCCATGAGTTGATCACTGTTGCAGCTGGGTGATAAATACACAGAAATTCATTTTACTGCTCTCTCCACTTTTGTATGGGTTTGACATTTTTCCATAATGAAAAGTTTTTAAAATATATCCATATAGAGCCAGAAAACTGCATTCTTCTAACTGCTCCCTGATCTCCACCCGTCGGTCTTTATTCTATTCTCTGAAGCCTAGAGACTAGTGTCACAGTAATAGTAATAATAACAATAACATTAACACTAACAGCCAGCATTTTTAGAGCACATGCTTACTATGTGCTAAACACAGGTTATGCGCTTTTTATGAATATTTTCATTTCATCCCGACAAAATCCTTCAGTAGGCACTATTAGTATCCCCATTTTACAAATGAGGAACCTGAGGGGAATAGGTTTCACAGCAAAGCTCAGCCTCAAACCAAAATCTGACCACGGGTTTTCAGCTTATAACCACTAAGCTACACCAACACACAGAGTAAAAGGTGTCAGTCCTCAGTCTCCCCTTTTAGGGGTTAAATATCCCGAGTTCTTTCACTCCACCCTCGCCGCCAATGTGGTTTCAATGTCCCACACCATCCTTGGAGCCAAGAGTTACCGAAGTAGTTGAGCTTCTTTAAAGTATCCCCGGTTCCCTGAACAGCTTGCCCCTCCCCTACGCCAGCTGCCGGGAATCCCGGACAATCTCTGGTCCACCTGCAACCAGGCTGGGAGCCCGC
Organism: Camelus dromedarius; assembly: GCF_036321535.1. NCBI lineage: Eukaryota > Metazoa > Chordata > Mammalia > Artiodactyla > Camelidae > Camelus > Camelus dromedarius. The sequence continues at coordinate 68,366,132 of NC_087440.1, forward strand.
AGATGCGCACGCCCCAGGGGTGGCATGGCTCACCTGGGCCTCGGTGCCTCTTCTCCATCCAGATGTAGCAATTGTTCTGTGCTACCCCGGTCTGCGAGTCCAGGAACGGGAGTCGCACACTGCGCTCTGCACACAGGCGTGAGTTGTAACTCCGACAGTGCTCAATGGCTTCCTTGTAGAACTGGTCCCCGAGCCTGCGGGGAGACAGAGGAGGAATAAGGCCAGGGAAAACCAAAATACACCCAGAGAGAAACTGATGTCACCCATTCACCTTCCTGGGAAGATTTTGCAGTTCTGATGACCAAGGCAATGTGTACCAAGAACCTTGTCAAGGAGCAGAATCCAACTCAGTGTCATGTCTCCAGCAGGTTTTATTTCCTACGCCAAATCCACCAGTGAACTTAGAAAAACTCTTTAACCAAGAAACGAGGACCCCAAAAACAAACCACCAGTAAAAGTGACAAGTCCCTGTTCTAAAAAGCATTAAGTCCTGCTCCAGAATGGAGGCAGCTCTGGAACACCCTTCTGCATAGGATCTACTAGGCCAACCCCCCCCCCCACAATTGGTCACTTTTTTCCCCAGTGGTAATGTTGCAGGAAAATGGGATGCAAGAGGATGGCCATATCCCAGGTTTCAGGCGAGTTCCTGGGATGCACCCCGCCTACTGGGGGTCCTTGACATCGTGCGGGAGAGAATTCAAGAGCAAGCCATAGTAAAGTAAAAGCAAGTTTATTTAGAGAGATACACACTCTATAGACAGACTGCTGGCTATCTCAGAAGGCAAGAGAGGCGGCCCTGGGGTGCAGGGGTGGTTAGTTTTTATGGGCTGGGTAATTTCATGTGCTAACAAGTGAGAGGATTATTCCAACTATTTTGGGGAAGGGGTGGGGATTTCCAGGAATTAGGTCACTGCCCACTTACTGGCCTTTTACAGCCAGCCTCAGAACTGCCATGGCACCTGTGGGTATGTCACTTAGCACGCCAATATATTACAATGAGCATATAATGAGGCTCAAGGTCTGCTGGAAGTCAAGTCTTCTGCCATCTTGGGCCTAGCTGGTTCTAACTAGTTTATGTCCTATCCTGTTTTTCTCAATGGCTGTGTCATTCTTTAAATGGTTATGCCCTGCTCCCTTCCTTCCTATCTCAGTAACCAGCAAAGGCACTCTAACTACTAACACAGACACAAAGATTTCCATTACAATACACTCCATATAAAAGAATAGAAGGTCAGAGGAAATATCCTATGAAAGTAGAACTACTATAGGAGGGAGGAGGTAAAGAAGGGCAGTCACCAATCTTTTAAAACCACACACTTAAAGAAAAATAACTTTCTGGTGAAAAAACGAATGAAAGAAGCATTTAAAATAATAACAGTTGAATGTTGAACCCAAAATAATTCAATTCCCAGAGTTTAAAACACAAATAGAAAGACCTTTCCAGTTTGCTGGAGTGGTGATCTGATTCAGCACAGTAAATTTTATGTTCCTGAGTCTTTGGCATCCTTGGGACACGTGGTGATGCTACTCTTTTTAGGATCATGTCCTTTTCAAAGACCAAAAACACAACATTAATATAACTGATCAAACGTAAAACACAAACATTATCAATGAGATCAAATACCTAAAAAATAAAAGATAGGCACTTGACAGATTAATAAATGGCCCAAAGAAATACAAATGTAGTAACAAAATGCCTTCCAGGTAAACTTGAGCTTCTTCATGGAGGGGGGTGGAAAAGGCAGGAAAGGGAGGAGCCACAAGGACTGCAGAGCCAAAAAGGAGAATCAAGTAGCTCATTCTGAAGGGACAATATGAATGTCCCTTTGTTTTGGTCTATGTAGATTCAAGGAAGCCAAAATGGGAGGAGGGGTAGGGTTGGGGGCTAAGTTTAAAATAGGGGACAGTAGTCTAGCTCAGTGGTAGAGTGCATGCTTAGGGTGCACAAGGTCCTGGGTTCAATATCCCATATCTCCACCAAAAATAATAAATAAATAAACCTAATTACTTCACCCCCCAAAAATAAAAAATAAATAAAATAATATATTTCTTAACCAAAATATTTAAAGAAAGAAATTTTTAATGGATTCTTCTGTATTCTTTTTTAAAATTTTTATTGAAGTATAGTTGTACAATGTTTTCTAAGTAACAGGTGTACAGTACAGTGATTCACAATTTCTAAAATTCATACTCTATTTATAATTATTATAAAATACTGGTTATATTCCCTGTATATTCTTGTAACTGTAATCCCCTACCCCTATATTGCCCCTCCCTCCTTCCCTCTCCCCAGTGATAACCACTAGTTTGTTCTCTGTATCTGTGTCTGCTCCTTTTTCGTTATATTCACTAGTTTGTTGTACTTTTTAGATTCCATATATAAGTGATACCATACAGTATTTATCTTCTATATTCTTTTTTAAAAGTCAGTGGGTAAAATTCTACAAAAGAATTTAAAGCAAATTTCTTATTCTGGGACAAAACAATCATTAAAGCTTCTGAGGTGTCTTTTGGAAACTCCTTGTAGACATGCCTCCTAAAAAAAAGCCTTTTGCTCCTTTTTTACCTCTGGACATCTTCCCTCTCACAAGGAAGGCACAACAGCTCAGAAAGTGTCTAGCAGTTGCAAAACCTAACGGTAATCAAATTATAATAGTCACACAGCTGGAAATGAACGGGGGAGGGAGGATGAAAGCCCATCAAAATGCTATAAAACGGAACTGCGCATAAGCTGATGTAATCAAAGTCAGTAACAAGGATCATGAGATTGATCAAAAATAAAGAACCATTTCCTACAAAGCACTCGCATCTGTGTCCCACCAGCTTAAATGCCTCCTTCTGCTAAGCAAGGCAGCTCGTTGTAACAGAACTGTCCAGGCAAGATGACACACAGCCGTCCAGGGTGTCCTAGAAGCTCCAGCTCCCCTCCACAAAACAGGGACCAGCCACACCACATGAATGAGCACTGACAAGAACACAGGACAGAGAACTGTCCAATGTGAGAAATCTTCATCTGGTTTCCCACCATCTTTCGACAGACTGACAAAAAAAAAAAAAAAAAAAGATAACTATTCTGACTCAAGAAATTCTGCTGAAAGAGAACCCATTGAAAGAAAGAAAGAGAGAGAAAGAGAAAGAGGAAGGAAGGAAGGGAGGGAGGGAGGGAGAGAGGGAGGAAGGAAAGGAGGAAGGAAGGAAGAAAATTGTACACTAAAATTCATCAACTGGAGAGAAGAGGGTTTTCATTTTCCAAACAACCTTCCGCAAGTCAATACAAAAGAAATCTACAGTAGGGTCTCAAATGAGACCTTTCCCGACATGCCTGGAACTCACTTCCAACAGCTTCAGTCCCAAAGAGAGAAATAAGAAAATGAACTTGCTGAAAACGAGAAGTGAGTTTGGCCAAGTCCATGCCCCACACCGAATGGAACGAAAAAGTCAAACAAAGTGGCTCGCTGGGTGAAAATTAATTTCATCTTAAATACTTTCCACTTTCATAACATGCAATGTTATTAGTAACAGGCATGCTGGGGGAAAATGTGTATTTTTAAATGTAATCTTTGTGTGAATGATACCTCTTTTATGTAAACACAAGAGATTTTCTGAGGACTGGAACAACCGTATTAAAGAGTGAAGCTACAAAAATATGACAGCCATCACCCTCTGCCATGTCTCCAGGGAAGTCACTTTTAAACAGACTAGGTGTTGGCAGGGATTCGGAAACAAAAGTTTAAAGCCCTTTTCAAGATATGGGAGGAGAAAAGAGACTTCACCCTCTTTGATAAATTCAAGCAGCACTTCTCCAAAAGTTAATTAGCCAAAATCTTCACAGGGCTCGCTCTGTTCTCGAGAAGAAAATCAATGCCCAGGACTCCCTAACCCGTGGAAAGCAATTTAAACAGCAGAGGGGACAAATGTCCTTTTCAATATGGTATTTCTCAAAAAAAAAAAAATCCCACAACGATAGGATCCCAGGGGTGACATTTGCAGTAAAGTTGCAAGGGGCAGAGGGAGCAGGGAAAGGCTGGCAGCCAAAATGACTCATTTTGTGCAGGGGTGACCAGGGCGCCCCAGGCTGGGTCAGGCACGGCCCAGTCTCAGCCATCACCTGTCTGCACCAAACCAAGGAGGCTGGATTTTCCACAGGATGATAGATGGCTTGGGCTCGAAGAAGCTGGCAAGAGGCGGAGTAGAATGATGTTCTCATCAACAACTGACTTCAGGCTACTCAAGGCTGCAATCGGGAGCCGGAAAGGTGGGGGAACAAACTGCTGGGCGCTCCACCAGAGCAGGAGTCCCCCACGGCCTGCTGCTTGGAGCAGTGCAGGCTGCCGGCTTCTGGGGGCCTTCTGGGGGCTTCGTGAGGGGCTCTGTGGGATCCCTGGCTATCCAGCCTGGGGTGAGAGAGCCATCCCGGCTCTGAGAGCCTGCCAGTGCCCCAGCTTGAGCGCATCCATGGAGAAGTGGATTCCAGGCACCAAAGAGGATTCAGAGTGGGAAGAGTAACACTCCTTCAAAAGGGATTTTCAGAGCCCATCGCACTCCTCTGAGACCCTCTGCTCCTCTTCCTCACACTTCCATACCCCTCTCCCAAGACCTCATCCCATCTCCACTGTCCTGCTCCAACCCTCCCACCCAGACACCTGGGCTCCACCTCCCTCTTCACTGTCCCTCTGGTCCTGTGTTCTGACCTGAGGACAGGTGTCCTGCCCTATATCAAATGTGTCCAAGAGCCAAGTCCTCATGTCCCACCAGAGCCTGCTTCTCCCTGGAGTCTCCGGGCTTCCAGGGGTGGGGGCGAGGACCTGAGGGAACACCACTCTGCATCTCCCTAGCACGCTGTCCTTGACCCTTCCCCTCCCTTTATCCCAGCTGGCACTGAATTCTTTCATGTCTTGGGGAGCTATCCCCTTCTCTCCTTTCCCACCACGTGGCCACAGGTCCCTTCTGGCTGTAAAAACAGGACTTTGGCCGATCACTGCTTTTTGTGCACATAAACAGAGATGAGCATAGATAGAGCAGCCCTGGTCTGTGGCGGAATTTCTGGCCCCTTCTTCCCCTCATCAGCCCCTCTCCTGGGTGGGCATGGGGCTTCCCTGCTGTCTGCCCACACTGCCACAACTGCCCGCGTGCACACACCTTAAGACTCATCTCCACCAATATGCTAACGTCCTCCTGTTTGCATTTAAACATGTCTAACTCTAACTGTGGTGTGGAGAGCCCTCTCCCATTTGTGCCACGTTTTATAATAACTTGCAAGCAGGGGGCAATATTTGGCAAAGAGGGGGAATCTCTTCATTTACCTTGTAGTTACACAGTTCCTAAAGCTGCCCTTGAAAGAAAACCAAGTTTAGTGTTTGCTATGGACTGAACTGTGTCCCCCACCCCCAGAATCCCTATGTTGAAGCCCTAAACACCCCCTCCCTTCAGCCCAATGTGACGGCACTTGGTAATGGGGTCTTTGGGAGGTAATTAGGTCATGAAGGTACAGCACCCATGATGAGATTAGTGTCCTTATAAGAAAAGGCACAAGAAAGTTCCCTCCCTCCCCCCACCTCTCTCTCTCTCTCTCTTTGTGCCATGTGAGGACATAGCAAGGAGGCAGCTGTCTGCAATCCCAGAAGAGGAAGGACCCTTACCAGACCTCGCCTAGACCATGCTTGCACCCTGATCACAGACTTCCCAGCCTCCAGAATTGTGAGAAATGAATGTCTGCTGTTTAAGCCACCCAGTCTGTGGTTATTTTATTAGAGCAGCTCCAGCTAAGACAGTGTTTCTGATACTTAAAATAGGAAGAGCTGTAGAGGATGGGTAAGAGAGAGTCCATCCCCTTCCTCCCTCACTCTGTCCTCTTCCAACAAAAACAATAATAATAATATTAATAATGTCACTTTCAACTCAATGCAATGTTTAATATTTGTCTTCCCCACTAGACTCTAAACTCCACGAGGGCAGGAACCACAGCTGCAGGGCCCCGGCACACAGCCACTCAGATTTTGCACTAAGCCACACCAGGAGGCACCATTCATAAAAACTTCAGTGTGAATGGTACTTCCTGGAGCACTGTAACCCAGCGGCTCTGCACACCTGGACTTTTAACCAATTCACTCGCAGCATCTAGCACAGAACCCAGCACATAGCAGGTGCCCAATAAGTCCTTGCTGAATTGCTCTCAACAGCTCATACACCACTCATCTGTGGTAGGTGTTTATATTAGAGCAGTGAGGCCTATGCTGCATGTGTGTGCACAGTCTTCTGAGTCTGTTGCACATACTGTCGGTGATTTAGACTGCATGACTATCTACTTGCAACTTTAAAAAAGATCTGAGAGAACATTTGCAGGCACTGTCATCGAGCCCGCGTCCCCCAGCCCCTAGTTACTACAGTCCATCCCCCAGCCCCTAGTTACTACAGTCTCTGCGGACTGCAATCGCTGTAGCTCTACTTCTGTCCAGCTGCCAGAAAGAAACCTCCCTTGAACCCAGCTTTCAGTCTGGCACTCCTCAGCACAGAAGCCAGGATGGCTCCCATCGGTGCCCAAATTCCTCCAATTTGGAATTGGAGAGCCTTGATATTGGGGTAGAACAGAGGCTTAGAATCTGGCAACTCTAAGTCCAGCTCCACTGTTTACTGTCTACACAAGCCTGGGGCAAGTCACTTACCCTCCCTGAGCCTAAAATCTACTTCCCACAATACAGGTAACATAGCTCCTACTTCAGGTCTGAGAGAGAAGGAAATGACAGAACCACTGGTGCACGGAGGTAAATGTCCATATTAATGGTGGTTCATTTCTCCTACCCACAAAGACCTCCATTTTCTGCCACTTTGCGACATGACCCTCTGCCTGAGCAGGCTTATCTCTTCCGTGTGACTCACAACACTCACTACTGCAGTGTCTGTGAGGCTGTCAAGTGCCCACACAAACCTCTGCCCCAAGACATTAGGCAGTGGGGTGGTGAGGCCAAATCTCAGGCATCAAAGAGAGGAGAGTAGATGTTGCTTGACAACCTCAGCAGTCGGAAGCCTGCCCCAAGTGCAGAGACCATATTGGGCTTGTTTTCTGCTGTCCCCAAGCCCAGCAGAGAGCTTGCTGTGTTGGGCTGAATGATGAATGAATGATAAAATGAACGAATGAATGAATCCTCATCTGACCTTCCTGAATTTATGAAGCACGCAGCCCTACCCTGGACTCCAACAAAATACTTTACTCAGGTCCTCCCTCCTACCTGGAATTCTCGCCTCCTGTCCTTGGCCTGGCTGACCTAACACTGCTCAAGGGCTGGCTGAAGTCCTGCCTCTTCCAGGAAGCTCCCCCAGTTATTCCTGCCAACAGTGCTTGCGCTCTGCCTCTCCGAGCTCCCTACTTGTCTCACTCATGTTTGGCCAGTCTCTCCCACCCTCCTTCTCTCACCCCACCCAGCTAGATGATAAGTACCTTGAAGACAGGGACTAAGAGTTATACACTTCTGTGCTGCCCCACCAAGCACAGTGCTGGGAATGCAAAAGCGTGTGGTAAATACAGATTGCTTGATTGAAATGTCCCGCCATCCTTAGCAAACTCGGGGAAGCTTCAAGGTGAGAGATGCTGGGACACTCTTTCTCCAGATGAAAATGAGGTGAGCCTGAAGTAATGTGGCTTCTCCAGAGTACAAGATGAGGCATCTGAAAACAGGTATCCTGTATGTTCAGATCCTACTGAATTCTCCCCACCATCTTAAAAAAGGTTGCTTCCGCTCTTGAGAATGTATTTGTCCATCTATAGGATTCACACCAAGATGCAGAACTAACACTCCTCTTCTCTGAGCGTTGTAAGAAGCTCATTGAATACTGTGCTGCTATCATCAGACCACCCCAGAAAGACTTTTCCCTCTTTGGCTGATGCAGGAAACACCCCTTTTGTGCTTGTCAAAGATGCCATAACCCCACCTTCCAGGAGAACGAACTAAGGCAGTGGCTCTCAAACTTCAGATTGTGTCAGAATCAATGTGGGTGGGGAGGGTGGGGTGCCAACGTGAAATTCTGATTCTGGAGGTTTGCATGTGATCCACACATCTGGATTTCTGACAGGTTCCCCCAGTGATTGTGAGAAACATGAGACCCACTGATTGAAGGATAGCTCCCTCAACCTCTGAGGCAAGGGCAAGAATGAGAGAGCCCTGTGGTGCTCTTCTGCCATGTTTTAACAGCAGAGCAGGAAAGCTCGGTTCATGGACTTGAACTCAGCTTGTTTTGCTCCTGGGGTAAAATTTTTTTCAGGCAGCTGGCATAGATTAACCTGGCAGCACATACCTGTGGCAGACGAGTCTCACAGAAGTCCTCATTTCTCACAAAACATCCACAAGGCCTGATCAAGGCAATGGTATGAGATTCTGACATCCTTAGAGTAGTCACTCTGGAGTCAACCCTGACCTTCCTAACATCACAGGAAAGGCACCTTGGGGACAAGAGTGTCACCCTGCAAAAGCTAAATCAGATGAAGAATATGAACCCGAAAACTCCCATCATGACTTGAAATGCCACTCAGTCTGATGTTCAGACCTGCAAGACCCAATAAATCCCTTTTCCGGCCTCTGCTCTGGTGAAGACTTTTCAGGGACTTATTATGCAAAGCTGCCTAAGCAAGACGGAATTTATATTGAACCCGGCCATGATTTCTGAGCTGCCACAGGGTGCTCTGATGACATACACAACTCGGGGTTGAAGTCAAGGGGCTGCCAAGGACAGGAGACTGCAGGCAGGAGAAAAGCAGTGTGTGAGTCCTTCCAGTAAATAATGGGAGAATGAGGGGGTGGTGTCAGGAAAGGGGGATGCTCTGGGGAGGAAGAAAACTGTAGCTTTTCTTGTATCCAAGGTTTGCCTTTCAAATGGCATCCAGACATGACAAAATAAATCTCTCCTCTGGAGGCTAAAGAATGTGTAGTATGCAACCAACTTTCAAAAGTGAAAAAAAAGAAAAAAGAAAAAAAAAGACTGCTTTATCTAGGGTAAAGCATACCTCGAAAGAGAACACACAGCCATCACAGAAACTTCATTGACTGAGAAAGTATTTTTAGTTTCCCCGGTTCATAGACTGAATCCTTTCTGAAACCCCAGCTATGTGCTAGGCACCAGTATGCTGTCCCCTGAGTGTGACTGCCAGGAGAAGCAGATCGTGGATTAGAGACAATTCTTGGACAAACACATCCTCAGATCCCATCTTTGCTGCTGGAATCCAAGAGCCTCAGCGCTGCCCTCCGAAGTAACGGGAATACTGGTCTGGCATTTAAAACACAGCCACGAAGAACACATCCTCTGTAGTCGATTCCCAATGTAGCAGTCCAAGTGATCTTTTTAAAATGGAAAGCAGATCACAACATTCTCCTCCTTAAACCCCTCCAATGGCTTTCACTGCAATCAGAATATAATCTGAACTCCTTCCCATGGATACAGGCCCCCAGACTACCTGGCTATGCCCACTTTTCCTACTTCATCTTGTCGCCTGCACCCCTTGCTTACTGCACTCCATCCTCACTGCAGCTTCTTTCTGTCCCTTTAATTAACCAAAGTCATCTCACCTCAGGACCTTTACACATGCTATTCCTGCTTCCTGGTATACATTTCTCCCACATCTTCTCATGACTGGCTTCTCGTCAAAGAAATCCAGTCCACCCTACTCTATCCCTTACTATCTCATATTCTATTTTTGAATAGTATTTACTACTACCAAAAAGTTTTTCTGTTTTCTCTTGGCCTGCTGATCATCTCTACATAACAAAATTGTGAACTCTGGGCGAGTTTATCTGTCTATGATTGGATTCCCCTGTACCAAACACAGGATTTGGCACATGAGAAATGCTCAGTACATAACACTGGACAAATAAATGAAAGATCTGGGTGGGTCTGCAGCAGTGAGTTTAGAAGGTATGGAAGCCGGCATTCCAGAGAGTGAGGAGGTCAGCGCTAGGGAGAGGCCCCCGGCACGAGCAATGAGAATCATACCACTACCTTCTCACTTCTGATCCTCCCAACACGCACATGGCAGTGGGTTAGGGACCCAGTCTACCGTCCAGACTTGAATCTTGCTCATGATACCATAATGCTACCCACATGCCCCAAAACCTGGAGAGAAGTGGGACGAAGTGGATAAATGATGCCATTTATGACATCAGCCACCCCCTTCTATACCCAAAAAAGGACATTCTGGAACTGATATTGGCATTGTAAACCAGCAGTTGCCAGAAGACGGTCCCCAACGTAACTTACTCCCCTTCCCTGAAAGGGCCTCTGTCTGAATTAACCTCCTCTGCATGTTCTTTCTCAGAGAGCTGATCCATGTCCTCTTCCAGAGCCCCGAACCCACGGGTAGTGGCAGGGGCAGGAGCAGCAGGGGGGTGGGGAAGCACTGCTTGACGGGAAATCAATGGGAACTTGAAGGTCATCTGGAGGGCGCTGTCTCCCCATCATGCACCTGCTGGGATGGGATTTGTGGTCTTGACCTCGCTTGGGGGCCTCTGCCCTCCTGTCAGAGTTGGTTAAGATCAGCCTGCAGAAGCAAACGCCCTGCAGACCAAATGATATCCAGGCTGTCCTTCTAAGGGACATCAAGCCAAACAAAGAAGCACTGAGTCTCATTTAACGTGCCACAAGGTTGAGAGTCACCCCAATTTCTCTTGGCAGCCCCCGGGGAAAACTGTCTCAGGCCTGCTGTTTTTTGAGGCACGTGCTCATAAACCTTTTAATAAGGACAGAACAAAGCCAGGCTAACCAAGAGGCTGATCATGTCCCCAGATTTAAGTCCTCTGGTGGAAAAGATAGAAATATCCTGCAAAAAACCAAGACCAAAACTGAAAGATGAGTGCACTCTAGAAATACCTAAATCTGCCCTCATAACCTCCCAGGATACTGACAAAGGATACCGACCTCCAAACTCCTTAAGGGAAGTCTAGTTTCCTTCCCACCCCAACAACTATTAGGAAACAAGACTGGATTTAGAACCTGGTCCTCCTTTCCTCATGGACCTATTTTGCCAAGTCTCCCTTCTTCCCTCCTTCCTTCCCTCCTTCCCTCCCTTTCCCCACTGTCTTCTCCCCTTGCTCCCCCTCTTCCTCTCCCAGTCTTTCCACCTCATCAAAACTCACTTAACATTTAGGACAGGAGAAAAGCACTCAGCCCACATCTCCAACCTAAAAGTTGAAAATAAGTCCAGTATAAAGTATACAAGACATTCTCAACATATTCACAGAAGGATGACAAGATGATAATGCTCATACAAACAGCAGTGGCGCAGATACCATGTTTTGAGCACGTACTGTGTGTGCAGGCACTGTTCTAAGCACTTTATGTGTATAATCTCATTTCATCCTCATGACAACCCCATCCTATTATTTCTTCCTATTTCACAGATTAGGAAACCAAGACACAGGGGGTTTTAAGTGATGTGCCTAGAGTTTTAAGTGGCATTCTGAAGATACAGACCCAGGCAATTTCGGTCTAGAACCCGGCTCTTGGCCGCTATACCACCAGCCTCCCACAGGGACACCACTGCCCCTTCACAGTAAGTTGAGCATCCAGAGCTAGAATGACTTGGACAACACTTCTTTTTTGAGGAGGTACCTGGTTTCTCTAAGAGCGTCACCTATTTGCTGCATAATCTCAGCTATTTCTCTTTTGGGGGCCTCAGTTTCCCAAATTGCCAAACAGTCCAGAGATAAACTTCCTTGTCACAGAATCACCTCTCAGTAACTCAAGAAGTAGGTTGGTTATAGTGCTGCCTGAGAAGATGCCCTCAGAGACATACAAAATGTTATTATGTGGTTTAGAAACCAAATCCATCCCGAAGGTAGACGAGTGGCAATGGACTCTATGGTTCTGAGCATCTACTCAAGGGAGGAAAAGAAAAATGACAAAATATGATAAACTAGAGGCAGATTTAAGAATCCCAGAGTGTTAGAGATTGTCAGGTCTGATGCCTTGGTTGTACTGCAAGGAAAATCAATAGCCAGAGAGGGGAAGTGACTTCCTCCAGTCACACAGGGGCAGGGCTGAGATCAGATCCTCAGTGTCCAGGTTTCTAGTTCAGGTATTTCTCCACCGTTTACAGCCAGCGTTTGCAAACACACAGTCCCTGGGCCAAATCTGGCCTGCCATGAATTTCTGTAAATAAAGTTTTATTGGCAGGCAGTCCCACCCATTTGTTTACGTATTGTCCAGAGTCACTTTCTTGCCACCGCAGTAGAACAGCGTGCTTCCAACAGAGACCACACGACCTGCAAAGCCTAAAATATTTACCTCCTGGATCTTTACAGAAAAAGTTTGCCGACCCCTGGTTTATAGCACAAGCCTCGAATAGTGAAAAGACCCCAACTTCAGAATGAAAGAAAATAGAATGAGATGGCCGGGAGCCACATGGCGTAAGCAGATAGTTTACAATTATCCCAGCTGGGTACAACTTGATAAAAATCCATAAGTACAGTTAATAATAAGGAAAACAAGCACTAGCTCACCTTACCTATTTAGTAATTATCATTAACCACAGCAAGCAACACTCATCACTGAAATTTTTTATCTAGCCTCCCTGGAAAGCCCTTCTTCATTTAGGAAGCCCTTTCGGCCAATGGGCAAAACAATGCTCTATCGAGTCACACAGACTTCATTTACTTCCAATGAGTTAAAGACTACTGCTGAGGCCATGGAAAATTGAGAGCAGTGCCCCTCCCTGGGGTGCTCTCTGTCAAAAAGGAGATGTCAAAACCTCTTGTCCCTCGGACTCCGAACAAAGTCATCAGGAACAACCAGGAACAGCAGAGATTCCATTTAAGGATTCTTCTGCCTCCAGTGCCTCCCTGCCTTGCTCATCCATCGCTCTCTTTTCCAGAAAGTGAGCAGGATCTGCACAAGGCTGACAGAAGCATCCCAGCCCTTGACTGCTTCGGTGAGGACATTCCATCCCATGGAACAGAGAGATGGGGCTTGGCCCCTGATAGGCTTCGACCTCAGTTCCAGGTCGAAGTTGGAACTTAGTCACTGTGGGTGGACAAGTCTCTCAACCTCTCTGTCAAATGGAGAGAATCATTCTGACATATTCCAGGTGATGGAATACGCGCAGAGCCAAATTAAGGGACAAGGCAGGCCAGCCAGGAAGCACCCAGGCCCAACCTCTAAGTCATACTGAAGCACCACCAGGGATGTAGAAAGTTGGAGAGGCTTCTATGGACCGGCATTATCTCAGGCAGAGAATTTCAAGAAGTAGGACCTGGTTTGTGTGGAACAGTCCGGGTTCCCATCGAGGTCCTGGCATAACTGTTAATAACTCCCGCTTTCCCTCTCAAAAGCATCTTTGCTTGGCTGATTAACAATCAGGTCACCCTATTGATAAGCTGTTTGAGGTCAGAGAGCTGTGAGATCCTCCCACCCAGAACACTGTCAGTGATGGCAGGAAACAGGCTTCTAAGAAAGACAGGTCCAGTTTGTCAAGAGTTGGGGTGCAGGTCTCGGGCCAGAACTGAATTGTTTGGGACAAGGCTGCCTCCAGTGGCCCTGCTTCCCTGGTTACCCCTCAACCAGCCCTTTGCCTCTTCTTATATTTGCTAAACAAATATTTAGAGAATATTAGTCAAAGCCTAGGAGGCCCTGGAGAGAAAAGAGAGCTTCAGAAAGTACTGTAAGAGCAGAGAGATGTACCAACAGGTACTCACCACCTGCCTGCCCGTGCTACGCACCTGATCTACAATCCCCAGGACTAGGTACGGCCCTGGCCCTTCACAAGCCCGACACTGACTTGATAGCACTTGGTAAGTGCTCGTTCTGGGGACCTGGACCCCAGTAAAGCTCAGAGCCTCCTTCTCTTAGAAACTCCTCCCCACAGGGGCTGCACCTCTTCCACCAATCCTGCTGAGACCACAGTCATTAAGACAGCTGAGATGAAGCGAAAAGAAAGGTCCAGAAGAGCCAACCTGAGCCGGAGGCGAGGTCTGTGGGGGAGGAGGGGTGGGCAGGGCAGCTGATTAGAGGAAAGGCAACAAAGGAGGAAGAGGAGGGGGAGGAGGAGGCTCGGGACAGGAGTCAATATTGTGGAGAGGGAGCAGCCTCCAGCACATGCCTGCCCCACAGCCATCAATATCTCTCCGGAGGACAGGTTATCTGGGGAATTTATGCTCTCTAATAATTACCTTGCAGAGGGTTCCACTTATCTTACCAGAAGAATCTGCCACTTGCCAGACACACAGGGTTCTGGTTAATTCCAACCTCACTGCCCTCCACCCTCTACCTGGTCCTCCCAGCTCCCCACTGCCTGTCCTCTGACCTCTAACCTTTCCTTGCCTCTCTGGCCTGGGGGAAGTTGAGAGAAGAGTCTCAACACCTTCCAGCAGATGTAAGGGCTCCCTGGACCTGACCAAGGGGAGCTGGAGGGCTGTCCTGTATTGACAGACACGACAGGTAAATGGAGGCCAGGCCTGGGGTAGGAGGCTGCACAGGAAAGCAGAAGCAGTGAGTGCTTCAGGGCGGACTGATTTGATTACTTCTGTCTTCACCTGACTGATGCCACCAGATTAAGTATTAACACTACTTTTTTTGTCTTCACATCCCTCCTTAAAGCTTTCCTGTGGCCATGCCAGCCCTCTGATGATGCCTCCCCTGAGTAATGGTCTGGCCACTTATTCAGGGACCATTGTGTGCTGCCTTGGGTGGCTGGGATCTGTTTAAACACATGTCCCAACCCCGACTGTGAGCTTGAGAGCAGAGTCCTCGGGTCACATCCCCTTGAGCCAGCTCTGCATCTGCTCCTGATCCTTAGCGATAGCTTTTTTTTTTTTAAAGCAGGCTGTTGGATATTACAGCTGCTTTTTTTTTTTTTAATGGAGGTACTGGGGATTGAACACAGGACCTCGTGCATGCTAAGCATGCATTCTCCCACTGAGCTCTGCCACCCCTTTCCCCCTCCCAGGCACTTTCTAAGTGCTTTAGATACAGGTTCATCTTCACAACTGCCCCATGAGAGAGATGCTCACCCTATCTCTCATCATACAGATGAGGACATGGGGGCTCAGACACCTCAAGTCATCAGCCCAAGGTCACCTGGAGAGTGCGCTGAGTCAGGATGTGAACAGGCCATCTGCCTCAAAGTCCACACTCTTCACCACTCCCCACCTTATACCACCTTGACAGTAGATGGTTGCTGGTCCATTGGAACATTTTATATTGTACCTACCCACTTACTTATGCCACCCTTTCTAAAATATTAATTTTTACTAAAGTGATAGTAAAAACAGCCAACAGCTAATGGTCACTGCACATGTCCAGGGGCCAGTCCTCCTGTCCAGCCTAGAGGAAAATGCCATTTTCAGCCCCATGTTCCACTACCCTAGTCGCCTCTCTGCCCCAAAAAACTACCCTCCTTCTGGCTCGGGACGTTTGCTCTGCCCTTCTCTCTCCACTCACCCCACCTTCTGAGAGGCCTTCCCACAACTTCTGATCCACAGCATTCATGCTTAACCTATCGCTCTGGTTATGGTCTTTTTAGGACCTTGCCAACCATCAAAAATTATTTGATCTATCTTTACTTACTGCTTGTCTTCCCCCCACTAGACATGCAAGCTCCCTGGGAGAAAGACTGGTGGGTTTTGTTCACCCCTGTATTCCTAGCACCTAAGACTGGGTACCTGGCACAGAAGCATTCAATAAATAGACACTGGATAAACGTTAGCCCACCGGGCCTTACACAGTACTTGGCCGCTCAGCTGGACACTTCCATGCAAATGCCCAATCTGTTCGAGCTTTCTTTATGGAGCCTTTACACTGCACCAGGAACACAGCTGAGCGCTTAGTATTTCACTGCACTCCACAATGAGACAGGACATCTTTATCATTCCCATCTTCCAGAGGAGGAACTGAGGCTCAGAGAGGTTACACACTCACCCGAGACCACAGAGATATAGGATGAGTTCGGTCTCCAGTCTCTCTTCCTTTCCGAGTCTCCTCCATTGGCCCTTCAGGGTTCTCTCTCCCTGCTGAGTCCCCTAGGAGGCCTGTCCAGTCAGCCACTTGCTCCCTTCCCTCTGCTTCTGGTGGCCTGGGCCAGCGGCAGGTGCCAACAGATCAGAGAAAAGGAAGAGAGTGAGATAGGGTATTTATTCCCCCAGCCACCTCCTTGCTGGGTCATTGTGGGGAGTGGGGGGCTGCATCTTCTACTGAAGGTCACAGCTCTTACGGGGCAGCCATCTCCACACAGCTACCCTCTGCAATCCCAGTGACCTTCCCATCTCCCCTGACCTTGCCCCAGGGTGTCGAGCCGTCCCCTTGTATGTTTCCCTGCACACACTTTTATAAATAGCCATCTTATTAAACACTCCTCGTTCCCTCTGGGTGAACTGGCTGCTTTCTGCTAGAACCCTGAGTCTCCAACACACAAACTCCGCCTGGCCTCTGTGCCTCCGCCAGTGCCCCCATCACAGGCACTGCTCCGTCCCCTGCCCCCGCTCATTGCAGCTGCCTCCGCCAGGCCCTTCCTCATGGCCCAGAGGCCATCTCCCTCCAAGACCTATAAATAAATGTTGACTTGCTGGCTGGAAGACTTTCCTGGCAACCTCTGCCCTTTGGCAACCACTAAGGCAATACTGGGGGGACCGGGCTGCTCCAGGGCAGACCTGCCAGGACCCCAACAAGCTGTCTGCCTGGGACTAACATGAAAACAGAGGTTATAGGGTCCAGGACGGGGGTTTCCTTTGCTGGACTCAGGCTCCTCCCAGGCAGGCTTTAGGGGGGCCCTGCAGATGGTGCACTAGTAACTCAAACAAAACCAACTTCCCAGCTTCAGCAATCGGAACCGCACATTTGCCGGGCCACCATGGTATGCAGGTACAGAGCTCGGCTGCCATGTGCACACACTCACTCTAATATTAGCAGATGAGGAAACCGCAGCTCAAACAGGACAGGGAAATTAACCAGAGTCACAAAACTACCAAGTGGTAGAGTTGGGGTGAGAATATAGGTCAGCCCGAGCCGACAGTCTTTAATTTCCCTCTAGTCCATGCGGCCTCACAGCCCAGCCCTTCATTCTGCAGGAGGACCACAGACTCGAACCAGCCCAGGCAGGAGGCTCAGGGACACTGAGCTGAAGGGAGCCGGGTGGTGTGGGGTGTGGGTTAGGGAAGGGAGCAGAGGGTTCCATGCTGCCTGGAGTCACTTTGTCCAAGGAGCGTGGCATCACTCGGCCACAGCAAATGCTGACCAGCAGGAGGGACTGGAACATGCCCCCACGGCTCCTTCCAGCAGAGCCAGCAGGGAGCCGTGTGCTTGTTCTTGGGTGCACACCAGCGTTTGAGCAAAACACGCCCACAGGCTCAGAGCCTCCATGCCTATGCCCGGGACAGTCATGAGGAAACTGAAGGAGCAGGCGGAGGGACCAGGTGGCAACAAAAAGGGAGGAAGGCTTCCTGCTGAGGGATCTGGAGCCAGACTATGCTTCCTCACCTCCTCCCTGCAGCCAAAATGTATAATCCCCCTTAACACAATTCAAGGACTAAAGACTTTTCTTTTTCTTTTTTGGAAGGCAGTGGCAAAAAAAAAAAAAAAACCACATTTTTAGTTCGGGAGTGATTTCTGGAGGACACAGTCCTGAGGACACATACACACACACACGCCAGCTCTGCCACCACCACACAGCCCAAAATAGTCCACACTTCGGTCCTGGCTTCTGGGCTCCTGGAGAAACCAGCTTAGCACAGCCTCCTGACTTCAGTCCACATGACCGCTGGCCGGCTCGTTCCCCAGAGTAACAAAGCACCCCCAGGACCCAGCAGCAGTGACACCTGCTCCAATAGACCACTCCACCCCCAACAGCTCAGGTGTCGCGGTGGCCCTGTCTGATATGTCCTGACAGGACAAGCTCCAATTAACAGAGGCCATTTCCAGTGACCCAGCTTGAGATGGGGCCCAAATCTCCAGGGCTGTCCTGAACCTCCTCTCCCCCAGTCCCTCCACATCTTAAATCATTGATGTGACATCTCTAGGTGAATGGCCCCCACAGTATTTTACAGACTGTTTGGAAAACATCCAGAACAGAAAATGTTCTTTTAAAAAAAAAATGTTGGAACACACAAAACTGGGTTTTATATCTGTGCACTACCGAAATTTGAATATTCTCATTCCAATCAAAAACACTCTCTACCCTTTCCTTTAAACACCAAAAAGTTAACCTCCCCTAGGACAGGAGAATGGCAAACATGATTCAACCCAATTCATATACGGAGAAACTGAGAACAAAAAAGGAAGGAAAATCAATAGAATTGCCTTGCTCTGACCAGTGCTGTAAATGAAGTCATGGCTTGAGGGAGATTTGGAGAAGAAGGAAACCAAAACTGTCAGACAGAGGCAATTTAAGGAAGCAGCATCACCCCATATGAGCCGGCTGGGCAGAGACCACTGTGGCTGACAAGACATTCCTGGGGATGGCGGGAGAGGGAGAGGCAGCTGGGGTCACTTGCTTTCCATTCATTATCTGGAATGAGGCTCGTCGGTGGTAAATTCTCTTCTCTCTCACAAAAGCAAGACATAAAAGAAAGCAAAAAGGAGGAAGCATCCACGCAAGCTGCCAGTCTATTAGGGACGTGGGTAATTTCTAAGGGGGCAAAGGCCGTATGGGCTCCCCTGCAGCTTCACACTGAGTGTAACTCCATCATCACTCTCCCCCATCTCTCATCCACGTTCAGGGAGAAGGAAAGAAATTAAAAGCCCACACGCAACTCCCACTCTCACTGGGCCATTTGGAGCCTGGAAAGATGGGGTGAGGGGAGCCCCAGGAGAAGGAAGACCTTGAGAGATCACCATCCCCACCACCTGCTGGGTGCCTGGAGCTCTGTTGGAGAGAAGACATCAGCAAACTCAACAAGTATTTAGTTGGGCCTGCCCACAAGTCCAGGTACAAGATGCTAAGTGAGATAGCCAGCTCCATGCTGCCTTTGCACCTGCAGGAGTAAATTCCTTGCTGTCCAGCTAGGTTTTCTGGCAGCCCCTCAGTCTACCCTGCCACCCTAGGATGGAAGTTCACAAAGCTGCTTCTGGCCCATTTAAGTGACAGTCATTCATTCATTTATCCAGTAAACGTGTAAGGAATGCCCACCCCATGCATGCCAAGCCATGTGACAGGCAGCAAAGGATTTCAGTGAAGGGCTGGGCGCTGGCATTAGGAGGCCAGGTTTAAGCCCCAGCTCCTCTTTTACTGACCTGCTGACTTCTCTGAGTTTCACTTTCCTCACCTGTAAAATGGGGATAATAGGACCCTCCTCATAAGATGACTGAGAACAGAGGAGATAACCCCACTGAGAGTGATCAATAAATATCAGCTGTTGTTACTATGACGTGGGATCCCACCTTCCACTTGCTGCTACCACCAGGGGCAGAAAAGACAGCTGGGGTCACTCCCAGACAGCATTGTTTGTTTGTTCCACTGGCCTCTCTGTCCGCAAGAATGAGCAGCAGCAGAATATATGAAAAAATAAAGTATCTCAATGCCATTAGCTCAGGTTGCATCCCCACCACTAGCCAGCTGGTCTAGCCAAGAGGGTCAGTATGCAAATGACTCAGTGCAAACCATCCTCACCAGCAGGAACCTGACTCACAGCACAGATCTTCCCAGGGCATCTATCCCCTTTGCTTAAAGGGCACTGGGTCACAAAGGAGGAAAAATCTTTAGCAGGTTAGAACTCTGGAATATTCAACAGGACATGTGGAAAGCTGGTGTCCTGGTTTCCTATTGCTGCTGTAACAGATGACCACAAACTCAGTGCCTTAAAACAATACTAATTTATAACTGACAGTTCTGGAGGTCAGAAGCCCAAAATGAGCCACATAGGGTTAAAATCGAGGCGTCAGCAAGGCTGCGTTCCCTCTGCAGGCTCTAGGGGAAGATCCATCTCCTTGCCTTCTCACTTTCTGGAGGCTGTCCACATTCCTTGGTTTGTGGCTCCTTCCTCTATTGCATCAGGACGATTTCTGCTTCCATTGTCACATCACCATCTCTAACTCTGATCCTCCTGCCTCTCTCTATAAGGACCCCACCCACATACATCCAGGATAATCTCCCCACCTCAAAGCCCTTAATTAAATCACATCTGCCAAATCCCTTTCCCCATATTCACAAGTTCCAGGGATGAGGGTGTGGACATCTTTGAGGGGCCTCTACTCTCTCTGCCAAAGGTAGATTCTGTTACAAAGGGCACTGGAGAACTGTTACAGCAATGGTGAGAGATTGTAAGAGGTAAGGTTCTACCTTATACTTGAGAATATTGAAGGTGTACATTTGAAACTTACATAATAGCATACATTAACTATACCTCAACTAAAAAGTAAAGAAATAAAATAAAATAATAAATAAAAAGAATATTGAAGATTGTTTATTTTGAGGCAAAAATCTAGTTAAAGTGTAAGGTGTACGGTGCCTAAGAGCATGGACTTTGGGCACCAGCTCTGGCTCCACCATTCAGCATCTATATAAGCTTCTATTTCCTCAACTAGAAGTATGTACTAACTTTCCACTTACGTCATAAAGAATAAAGAATAAAACACACCCTTCTCTCTACACCAGGCTCACAACTAATGAGCTGCCCACTAGTCCCATTAGCCAGTCACTTTGCTTTTATCAGGCTCAGTCACTAAATAAGCCAGGTTGACATGAACTACTTGACTGTCTGCAAATACCAGCAGGCCCCGTCAGGCCCCAGGAAGCAGCGGGGCCACTCGGCCCAATGCAGACTGACCCTGTGAGGTCAGAGGTGCCCCGGCAGAGACTCCCAAAGACCTAGATTTATGCTCAGAATTTCCCAGCCGGGACATAGTCCAGAAACGGGGATCTCAGCTTATTTTCTGCAAAAAGAAGACAAGTGTGAGGCCCAAGCGCTCTTCTCTTCCACAAACTCGTGCTCCATCCCTCCACGTGTCTTCCTCTTACAAATAACTGCATGTGATTTCTAATTGTACTGTGACTGATTTGGGCTACAGGTTACGGTCAACATTCTCATCAGGAATCTTTCTACCTTCCCATTGTGTAGATGGGCAAACTGAAGCAGAGACCAAAGGAACAAGGACTTTATCTTTACAACATCATCATGAGTCATTTGATTTCATCATGAAGGCATCTCAGGTGTTTTAAAAAGTTTTAGAATTTGAATCTCAGATCTCCTGCTAACTAGCTATGTGACTTGAGGAAAATTGTGTAACTTGTCTGAGCACCCCTTTCCTCATCTGTAAAGGAGACAGGAAAATTTGCCTCTTAGGACTGTTGCGTAGTTAAATTTCACAAAAAAAAAAAAAAAAAAAAAAAAAAAAACCTTGGTATGTTGGATTTATGGGGCCCTTACTATCTCTCAGACACTATCTAGGCAATGTATGCATATTAATTCATTTAATCCTTACAACAGTTCTAAGAGGTACAGGTTTTGCTTATTACTTTCATTTTCCTAGAAAATAGACCTCTTTTGGGCAGGGATATTTTTTGCATCTTCAGCTCCTAACTCAAATACCCTGTGAGTGGTAAATGCAATCCACAAAAAGTATTTTTTCTGATAAAAACGCCTAAGAGGTTAGTTAAGTCTGGAAACATCCCCAGAAGGTCTTATAAACGTGGAATCTGAACAGTAGGTAGAATTAGAGGAAAATGAAAAAGGAGAGAGGGCAGGTCTTCCCGACAGGGCAAGGTGAAGTGTGGAGAAGTGACACGGGAAGCAAGGCCCGTAGGAAATAAGACTAAGCACCGCACATGGATAGGAGAATAAGCAAGACCGCCCTCCTGCAGCTGAGTAGTCCTCTAGGATACACTCGCTTTGGCCAGTAGAATCCAGCAGAAGTGAGGTTGTGCCAGTTCCAAGCCCAGGCCTCAAGAGGCCTTCCACTCTGCTCTCTGGAACCCTGCCTCGTTGCTTGGCATGTGACCAAGTGTGGGCTAGCCTGCTGGAGGGTGAAGACAGACACGCAGCAGAGAGAAGCCATTCTGGCAGAGGGTATTCTAGACCAGTCAGCCCACAGCTCCCCCGCAGATGACCACAGACACAGAAGTGAGCCCAGCCAAGATCAGAAGAACCACCCAGCTGAGCCCAGATCAAACTGCCAAGCCACAGAATAGTAAGCAAAATAAATGGTTGCTTTTGGAAGATTTGGGGCACATTGGTGAGCAGCAAAACTAATAGGAACCAGTGTCTTTTTCATCTTTATGTCCTCAATAACCAATATAAGCCTGGCATGTAATAGTTACACAGTAACTGTTTCACAAATAAAGTATTGAATCAATGAATCAATAAAACTGTGAATGAATGAATGGCATGCTGGAAAGTTGAAACTATGTTGGATCACAAAATTCTATTGTGGTACTTTGGTTTGAGGAATGTTTTCAGATTGGGTTACTAGACACCTAATAAAAAGACTCATTTTTTTCTATTCTTCTCCATCAACATTCTTTTTCACCAACTTTAGTCAAGCTAAAAAGAAAGTTTCACATGAACTTACGACGTAAGGTACGGTGATTTAAAAACTAGGCTAGCTGTTTAGAGATCTGGGTTGTAGACTCAACTCTTCCAATAACTGCAAGCCCTTCCCAACCCTCTTAATTATCATTTCTACCTCTGTAAAACAGATATTAAAAAGAAAGTGACCGTTCCCCATTAGCCTCACCGGGTTGTTGCAGCAGGACACAGGGTGTGAAGTCTCCTGGGTGCTCTCCGCCATCACTAATCCTACTTCTTAATAAGCAGAGTTTCACTTCTTGATAGTTTCAAGTGCTTTTCTAAATAGGTCCTTTTAGGAGCTCCATTTACCCTTCTTCTATCTTCCTTTTAATATTCTGCTCTCTGGCAGTCACATTTTCAACAACCAAAAAAAAAAAAAAACAGAAACAAAAACAGACAAAACAAACAAACAAAAGCAACCAAAGTAGGAAACAGTTAAAACTATCCTTGAAGGCAAGGAGAAAACTGTTGCTCAATCCAAAGAGAGGTGGTATTTCTGGCACTGAGGATTGCACGTGACTAAGGTCAGACCTGACACCTGCCTGATTTGCTCTCTGGGACCAAAGTCCCAGTGGAGAACTCTGGGTTCCCACTAGGCCACACCTCAGTGCAGCTGAGGATACAGCCTGGCCCCTCTCCCCTTCCAGCAGCTTCTGCCCAGGGTGGAAAGTCAGAGGCTCCAAATTCCAAGTATGGCTCTTCCAACGGCCTCAGTTCCTGCCTTGCGCCAAGTCATGGGATCAGTGTAGCCAAGTGTTGAGCCCAAGTCAGGCACTGCTGAAAGGAGCTTGGCCATTCATCCTACAATGGCAGGACCAGGTTGGAAGTTCAAAGAGTGCTCCGAGCACTTTGGGACCCTCTTGGGTTACTGCCCTCTACCCAAACTCCAAAACCTTTGAAAGTTCTGGGGTAAGAATCAGGTTTCCTGAGACCTGAGCATCCTGGGAGCGTGTAGGAGGCAGAGGAAGACAGCCTCCGCCCACTGAGAGCTGTGCTGTCCTCATCCTGTGCCTGACGAGGGCTCGACAGAGGTCAAGGGTGGCCACTGCTCAACCCAGGGGTAGGGCTGAAAGGGTGGGCAGCTCTGGTCCCACTCAGGGTCCTGGGTGCTGCTCCCAGGAAGAGCCCAGTTCATGCAACAACCCACCCTCCCTGTGACGGACAGGGGTGGTCCGCCTGCCGAGCTGCCATTCCTTCCAGTAACACCTCTGTTTTCTTCCAGGGAACCAGCTCTCCCCCACCATCAGTTGAGTAAAATCAAACCCATCTACCTCTCAGCTTTAGAGACAGGCTTGTGACCCAGCCCTGGTCAATGAGAAAAGCACCTCCCCAGGCCTTAGTGACTGCTCCAAAGGTGAATGAGTATGTGGTCCAGGGTAGTCAAATTCCGGGTCAGTCCTGGAATTTCTGTTGGAAAGAGGCACTTTCTTTCTCTTGCTATGGAATAGCTAATAAAAATGTGTATCTGAAGCTGCTGGGAGGCCCCCGTGAAGCAGGCCTCTCTGCAAAGGAGGCCAATGTAGAGAAAAGTGGAATTGAGACAGAAAGGGGAGGTAGAGGGAAACCAGATGAACTTGTTGAGCCCCAAGACCCACCCCAGTGAAGCAGATGTTCTGAACTTTGAGTTACTTGAGCCTGAACATTCCTCTCTGTGCTTAAGCAGTTTGAGTTTCTTGCCATCTGCAACATTAAAAAGCCCTGACTGATGCACACTCCAGAGTTCGGATTTTACCAATAGACTCTACCCAAGGCAGAAGAAGAGACCAGGGGACCCATCCAAACACCTCTAGGCTGCTCCTACCCAAATGCTTTTGAGATAAAGATAGTTCACTGTGACCATCAGGTGCCACACATCAAACCTGAGAGGAAGCAGAGTCAGGGAATATTGTAAATGGAAGCTCCAAAAACTGCACTCTCCAGCTCACACCAATCCCCAACACTCCGTGCTGTCTTTGCCAAGCCCATTTTCCTAATTTACTTCACCTGCCTTGTCCTTTTAAGTACATAAATTTACCATCCCTTACTAGATGGCTGGGTGGATGGATGGGTGGATGGATGATGGATAGATCAGTTAAAACCAACAGACGGATGTCAGTCACTTGAGTTTTACATTTCACAGATGAATATCATAATGAAAAAAATCATTAAACTATTAATCTAGATGATTTAAAAACTATACCTCTGAATAATAATAATAATAATGTGGCTAACAGGTTTTGTAGAGGTTTGTGTAAATATGTCATGCAGAACTCCTGGCCATATAGGCATACCTCAGAGATACTGTGAGTTTGGTCTCAAAGTACTGTAATAAAGCAAACATCACAATTAAGCAAAAATAGTGGATGAATTAATGGATGGATAAGGGGATGGGAAAACAGGCAAGTGGTTACATATTTGCAAACTGAGCCTACATACAAATAGGCACACCATGAAGGCTAATACCCTCAGGAAACTGCGGTCAGGGACCACTTGATAATACAGGAAAGGAAATAACCACAGGCTTACTTCCATGTGGCTTTGGTCTTTGGAATACTGGGGGACAACTCTCTGAGTGGCACTCACCCCACAGTTATTCTCCCCCTCCCAAGCCAGGGTGGTTAACGTCATCCCACCAATACTGCATCACAAGAAGAAACCATTCCTGGCATTCACCGGTGGCTACATCACATGAAAAACTGGCCCGAGGCAGTAGCCTCCTCAATCCTTAGCATCTGCTCAGATCTGGGCAGCAGCCACAGAGACAGAAAGAGCTAGTAGGTATGCAGGCACTGTGCTTTGGTGTCTGGACCTGAAGTCACTGAAGGCAGATGTCCGCAAATGTATCCATAAGGCTTGGTGTTGAAACAAGGACATGAGGAGTCCAGGGCGGCCATGGAGGGACACTAAGTGGCTCAAAGAATCACGGGAAAAACAGAAA
The DNA here is from genome assembly GCF_036321535.1 of Camelus dromedarius. Classification (NCBI taxonomy): domain Eukaryota; kingdom Metazoa; phylum Chordata; class Mammalia; order Artiodactyla; family Camelidae; genus Camelus; species Camelus dromedarius. The sequence continues at coordinate 68,391,521 of NC_087440.1, forward strand.
GATAGCAGCTATAGGAATGAGGCTCAGAGCCAAGACAAGGCCTGTTCCTTTGCCACCTGGCTGAAGGCATCACCATGACCTTGGGGATTGGCACAGACCACTCTGTGAACTGTTCACTGTGGGCGTGGGCGCACAGTTCAGGCAACCACATGGGAAGCTCTACACCATTCCCTCCCCTGTAAATCACACTCCCCCCTTCACTGTCTTTGTAAAGTCGTCACAGAGTTCTGAGCAAGAGAATCTTTCCAGGGATTACTAACAAGTGATCCCATAACCAGGTGGGTTCAACTGTCTCTAGGCTCAGCATAGGGACGTCCAGTAGAGACAGATCAGGAAAATAGCACCTGGACTCAGTGCACCCAGACAAGGCTGGTCATGCTAGGTAAGCCACCCCAAAGGTGAGGCACAAACACAAAATGTGAGAGCTCTGCATCTCATCTCTCCTTACAGCCAGAGAATGAATGCTTCCAGGAGTAGGAGAAAACAGAGCTGCACACCTAACTACTCCAAGGACAGAAAGAAGGGCCACTGCTGAAGGGGAAGAAGTACTAGCTTCCTCGAGAATAACCGTTGGTGGTGGACACCATCCCTGCCAGGCGTCCACCTTCAAGAAGACTCAGTCCCAGAGAGGAGGGATCACAGGCATCGGATGAGCCATGGAAAATAAATTCTCGCTGAGGAGCAAACCAATCAACGGCAGTAGGGGGGTACCAGCCAGCAAACGTTTCTTTGCCTGCGGCTAACGGGATCGGCTGGTGTGCAGGACTGTCATTGGACCTGGGACACCACAAAACTGACAAGGCACATGGTCTCTGCCCTCAGCATGCTTGTATTTGAGAAAGGCGACAAGACTGGTGAGCACACAGTCACGGTAAACCACATACAACCTGGGAGTCAGGACCTGGATCTCATCCTGCCCTGCTGCTTTAGGCGTGAAGTTCATCACTAAGTCTTCTGGGCTTTGGTGTCCCCATCTGTAAAGTGAGGCCCCTCACTGCTGGTCAGTTCTGAGAGCTCCTGGGTCTCAGGGTGTGATCTCCAAGGACATGCCTGGTGTTCATACACTATGCATTTGAGAGTCATGTAGAAATCAATGTTCAGACTTAATTCCTGGGAGTGGGCGCAAAGGTGCTGAGCCCCTGACCTCTCACGTCAGCACACACCTCAAGGCACATGCCCCCTCCCCAAGCAGCCTGAGACACCTGATTGCCCCTGAGTACATGGACTTTCAGCTCTGGGGGTTTGTTTTAACTCACCAGGAGGAAAGAATTTGGATTCTTTTTTAAATATACACAAAGGGAATACATTTGTTTCTTTTACAGAATGTACTTCAGATACAACTGGGTGAAAAGCAAGGCTAAAAACCATTCTTTTCTCTTGGCTCATGTGAGTGCAATTCCTCCATGGTGATTTCTCCAAAAACCACAAACGGCAGACATCCTCAATTTCTCGACTTCTGATCTGTGTCTTTGCTACCCTTCTCATGAGGAACTGTCACATCATCCTTCAGGACCTCAGCGCTCCACTAACCACATCCTGCCACAATCACCCCTGTGGGGATACAGGGTCCCTGTCCACTGCCCATCTTTCCATCCACCCTGCCCTGTAAGGTCGCCAGGTAAAATAAGGACTCCCAGTTAAAGCGGAGTGTTAAATAAAGAACATACATTTGTTGGGGAGGGTATAGCTCAGTGGTAGAGCACATGCTTAACATGTATGAGGTCCTGGGTTCAATCCCCAGTACCTCCATCAAAAATAAATAAATAAATAAGCCTACTTACCTCCTCCCCTGAAAAAAAATTCATAAATAAATAAATAAAAATGTATATGGAAATTCAAATGACCTAAAATAGCCAAAACAATTTTTTAATATTATAAATAAATAAATAAACCTAATTACCTCCTCTCCCCCAAAAAAAGAACATAAATTTTTAGTATAACGTTCTAGGTGACAAAACTGAGACAGGTTCATTCCAAAGATCGAGAAGCTCTTCTCTCCTTCTAAGCTTGATGACAGAACCTCAGCCCAGTGGCCCTTGTGTCCCCTGGCTTCGCCCCTTTCAGGGTGAACCATGAAGGCCATGGCCTGTAGGCTCACGGTAACATAGGTAGTCAACCCATTCAGATGCCAGTGGTGCTGAGTCAAAAACACTGCTTATGGCTGGAGTCCAAAACAGTCCTACACGTAACTACCAGCCCCTGTGCAGAAGAGTCTGGTGACAGGAGGAGGAGGGAGAGAGGGAGAAATGTAAGACAGGTATTACCATTAAAATCTCCAAGGGAGATCTCAGTCTAAGAGATCTCACTCTCATTTATTTAAAAAAAAAAAAAAAAAAAAAAAGTCTTGCCTGGTGATGGCTGGCACATGGGCCATGAAGATCTGGTCCTAATTTTCAGCTTCAAGAGACAAGGCCAGCACGTCACCCCGCCCTGGATTCCACAGGCTCAAGTGGGCCCCACAATACCTGCAGATGTTGGACCTGCCTACCTGGGCACCTGGAGTGGAAGCCCCAGAGGGTAGGATTGGTGCCCTTTTTTTCTCATCATGACATAGCCATCGTCTAGTCCACGGCGAGCACTCAGTGAGCTTACGCTGGATGAGTGGATGAACGCCTGAGTTATCCAATGTGTCCCGGAAAGTATCATGGGCTTTGTGGTGCAAGAGCTCTGAACAACTCAGCTGTCCAGTGAAAGGGGTTGGCCTGGATGACCTCTGAGGTCATCAGTAATACTGCGAGCCCTTGAGCCTGTCAGTCTCAGGCAAATAACTTCACTTATACAATTTAAAACCCTTCCTTCAACATCCTAGCTCAGCCTCTATGGCTGAAATCCTCAGACTTGGGCCGGCATTTAGTGATAAGCCCAGGAGGGAAAAGTATAATGAGAACTTGGTGAGGAAAATGAGGGATGGACAACTGGGGAAACAGGGCACAGGTGAGAGGGACCCACTGAATGGAATAGGAAAAATAATTCAAGATGCAGCACAGCTGTCCAGGACACACACACTCACACACTCACAGAGATCCTCCTTCCTGATCCACGCTGCATCCCCCCATCCCACCCCCTCATTCTGTGACAGTGCTGCTTTGTGGAACAGAACAATAGGTACATTATGCCAACCTATAACTATCCTCGGAGAAGCGATAGTGAAGACAAGGCATTGCGTGAATGCTGGACCACTGGACACCATCCCACAAGACCAACAACAAAACAACAACAATCCCCAAAATCCCTAATTTAAATAACACTGAAAACTGCCCACGCCAGTATCCTTTCACATTTATCTGAGGGTAGGATTTTTTTTTCCCCACGTGATTATTTAAGTACAAGACCTTCTTGCTTTGGAACTGATAGAGTATTTGGGGCAGGAGTAGGGATGTCGGGGTTTTGTTTGTTTGTTTGTTTGTTTGTTTGTTGCTGTTGTTGTTGTGGTTTCCAGTAAGGAGGCAGAAAGCAGAGGAAGTAGTAGCAGGGCATGAGAAAGTTCCAAGTCTAGTGCATGACATATCGGAAGCCCCTCAAAGATAGTTGAATCTGATGCTACTGAGTGAATCCATCCCATTAATAAAGAGATGCCATTTCACTACTCCAACAAAACCAGTTTCCAGGGAAATTGGCACAAAACACACAGAACCCTGTGCAGTGTCATGGAAGAGACTGTGACCCCCCCCCCAAAAAATCAGAATATCTGAATTCTCATCTCTGCCGTAACTAGCTGTGTTTCCTTGGTTTATTCAATAAACAGGCGTTGCACCTCTGCCACCTGCGAGGCATCGAGCTAGCAAGGGAGGGAAACAACAAAGAAGTGGTCACTTTTGTTCTCTGAGCTTCCTCCTATGCAAAGTGAGAGTCCCTACCAGCCCTGAACACACACACACACACACACACACACACACACACACACACACACACACACACACACACACACACACTTCTAAATTCAAGGTGCAGCCCCAGCCCCGCATGGGACCTGCCTCCACAGGCCATTACTGAAGGAAGGAGAAAGCCTGCTGCTTCTGAAACTGAGATGAAGCCCGACATCTGAGCCGAGGAGCAGGGGCAGCCCGATACACACAGGCTCAGCTTGGGGTGTCCTGGTAACAGAAAGGTGCGGAAAATAGGACTGTTCTTTCCAAGCATATCTAGTTTCTAAGGAAAAGATGTCTCTTCTCTCTGAACTGTGGTCCCATGTGTCTGCCTCTCCTGGACTCCGGGCAGAACCTCCTTCCACTCAGGCTTCGTCTCTTCCACGGGCCCCACACACTACCCCGGGGGCTAGAGGACCCTTCTCTTAAATCCTCAAAGGCCCTTTCTAGCAATGATCCAACCACGTTCCTTATGTTTACTGAGAAGGCCCTCAAATATATGATATTCTTATCTGTCCATTCTGCTGAGCTCTTAGCCATCCCTCCTCAGAAGTTACCTTTTCACAGTCATTAATCTCTTTTTTTTCACTTCCTGGTCATTCTGCACTTGACCAACAGTACTGATCATGTATTCCCTGAAACCCACAGAATCTTGATTTTAAGCTCTCATTTAGTTCCCTCAGTGAAAGCTCCCTGCATCCAGGGCCAGCTGGTGGGCATAGGGCAATAGTAAGACCCAGTTCTTGCCCCTCGGCTCACCTCTCCATACCTTGGCTCCAACACTCACCTTACATCATCAGCTCAGGGCTTCAAAGGACCCAAAGCATCTCCATCCTCATCACCTCTCGCAATAACAAAGTTCAGTCCTGCAAACTTTGGGAAAGCATCTTCCATCGTTACAACTTCTTTCACTGGGAAAGAGGAGAGGCTATTCTTACAATCAGCACCATTCTGGAAGCGTGGAAAACCTCCAGTGAAAGCCCCACCAAATGACTCCTGAAATGTGGTGTGACTTTGTGAGTCACTCTCTCCCCAGATTCTCCACGTGCTGGGCCACTCTCCCCCAGCATGATGTCGTTGCCGGGTGCCTTACCACGGAGTTAACTGCGTCATGCTCCTCTACGCGGTCAGCTCCCAGAGGGCAGGGAACAGACTGGTCTCTTTTTAGTCCCCATACTGCCCAGTGTTTAAATATTTGTTAAAATGCAGCAAGATCAGGGAGAAACTCAGCGCCAAATCTCATCTCTCCACCATTCCTCAGGATGGTCTGTCCCTTTGGAAAACTGTTCCCAGGTGTATTTCTAGCATGGCCCGAGGGAGTGCTTGCCCACCTATCCACAGGGTCAAGGAGGAGAATCTTCTCTGTCTTGGGCATTTCAGGGGCAGCCATCACACCACGCTAAGATATCCAAGCAGGCTTATCAGTTGGACAAGCACAAGGGGGACCTTGAAGCAGACACTTCACCCATTCAGGACTCAAGTGTCACCTAGTAATTCTGTAATTGCTCTTCTTACTTACCGTATGCCTGTGGGCTACCTCCTGAAGATGTTTGTTCCTGTTTTCCCATCAATGAAATCAGGGTTAAAATACCTGATTCCTAGGACTGCTGTAAGGATTTGAACAAAATAGCACTAGAGAAAGTGCCTAGTGCTGTCCTGAATATGTAACGAAGGTTTAATACATACTTCATTATTTGTATTACTGACAGGTTGGGGCATGATATTGACTCCAGCATAACTTTGATACCGCCCTTTGACTTGGCTAGCTTTGACAGAAGGGCCCTTCAACAATATCTAAAAAACAAACCACTGAACTTTCAGCTTTTAAAAAACACCAGGTAATGCGAAAACCAGATAATCTCCCTCCCTCCCTGAGGTCACCCTACCCTGACCTCAGGGATGGGAAAAGATAAGCTCAGAGATGGGGCGAGGGATGCAGTGGGGGTTAGGACTGGGGTAAAGGTCTAGAACAGAGTGAGAATTAGGGAAAGAGGAGGATCAAAGATGGCCGGAAGGTCTGGAAGGGGGAGATCAGAAATGGAGTAAGAGTCAGGTTGGAGGGCTGCAGAAATGAGGTGAAATTAGGACTATCAGATTGATGCTCACAGTAATCATTTTAATTTTTCACATATCGCCCACCACCACTGTAGAGTCCAAGTGCCCTGCTTGTGAAGGAGGAGTGTGTGTGTGTTGGGGGCGGAGGGGAGAAGAACCCTGAACAGAGTGAACATTTTTAAACAAACAAGACATTTTGAACTCAAACAGTAAAAGTCACTATGCTGGTCAGATCCCATTGGTCCTTCTCCACAAGTGGGGCTCACAAGTGGGACTGGCAAGAAGGTTCCAGTAACGAGCTCTGCCCGCAGGATATAAAGTGCCTGGTGAATTTCACATTCCAAGGACAAGAGTTTTCCAAATTAAAATTTTAATAGAGTGTGAAAATAGTTCACCATTTACTTTCAGGATGAGGTAGTGTTTAGAATGTCAGCCTAGAAATCCAAGCGAGCATTTTCAGAGATGCTCTCTACTCTGGGAGCGGGGAAAAACCCTCCCAGAAGCCTGTTGCTTCTATCCGGACCTCTGAAATCTTGGACCCAGAATGAGAAGGGGGTCTAAACAGCTTCTTTCACCAGGGAACCTGCCAGGCGTCTCAGGGCTTAAGAATGTACGTTTCAGAAGCCACGACTTGCGTCTGATACTCTTGGGAGTTTGGGAAAAGTCCTGTTGATTTGGGGTCCAGCCCCAGCCATACCACCAACTTTCTGTGCAAACTCAGGCAAGCAATTTTATCTCTCGGAGCCTCTGTTTGTTCATCTGATCCTTCTGGACAAGCTTAACTTGGCAGTGCCTTTCAGCTCTAATATTCATTCAGTCAAAAAGGGTTCGCTGAGCACCTACTACGTGTCAGACACCTTCTAGACACTGGGGATACACAGGTTCCTGCCTTCGTGGGGCTTACATTCTAGCTCCAATGTCCCCTGCAGTCTTCAGAGCCTATGAAGACTACCCTCTGTAAGATGTGCTTGTGCAGCTCAGAAAAATAGACGGGGCAGGGGCTCCGCAGGATAGAACTTAAAGCTTATGGGTGATTAAGTAACTTTCGCTCACTTAGTAAATAGGACAACAGCGCTTCTTTCTTCAAATTTTCCTTAAGTTGCTGGAATGTACTGGGTTTTGGTTTGGGGGTTTTTTGTTTGTTTGGGAGAGTTCTTTGGTAGTGGTGTTTCTTTCCTGATGAGAGGGTGGGAACTGTGGGTACAGGAGAGAGTAAAGACCACTGAGGAAGGTCGACGCGTGCAGAGAAAGACAGCAAAGAACAGGATGTGTGACTACACGGAGGCCCTCCAGGAGAACCCCACGCTTCTGCCAGGGCTCCCTCCAGAAGATTCACTCCCTTTCAGTCTCTGGAAACTTTAACATCATCACCAAACACAGTTCAGGCCTGCCCAGCCCTGCCCGATTACTGCCTGATGACCCAAGACCTGGTCCCTCCACCAGGGGCCTTGGGGCAGAGTGGAGCTGGGGAGGGACATGGGGACATAGGGGAAGGGTCAGAAGCCAACAGGTCAGCACGGGTCACACAGCCACCCTCTCCCAACCCAGGTGCAAGTCTGAGTCAGGGAGGAAGAAATTTTCCTCTTCCCTTCTAAACTCTTCTGACTGATCTAAGAATTACCTTGACCTGAGACAGAAAAATTGGAGAAAATCAAACAGAAATTTAATAACATGTATACATGGGAGAAACGCAGGAAAACTGAGTACCTCTCCAAAAGGATGGAAGTCCTCACCTTAATTAGCATTCTCAGTTAAAGACAAAAGAGAATGTTGGAGTTTGGGGGGGGGGGGTTGTGGGGAGGGCCGCCGGGGTGGGGAAGGGGGAGGTAGGTGTGGAGTGGTGGAGTGTCAGCTATGGGAGGTGACCAGGAAACGCACAGTGAAAAAGGGTAAGGTTGTTATGCAGACTGAAGTCATTGCCTTCTCTATAGATAGTGTTTCTAGAGATCTGGTCAACTTTCTGGTACAGCAAGGGAGACACCCTTACAAATGGACATTTCCCTTATACATGTAAATGTTTCTTAGAAAATGGTAACTTCTACCTGGTTTTCAGGATTTTTTTCCCTGTTGGAGGTTTCTTGGAAAATAGCCAGGTTAAAATAATTAATATGCCAGAGAGACATATTTGGGGGTGGCAAGTTTCTGCTCCCCTCCACTGGACCTTCCAGGTCTACTCTACACCATAAAGAGAGGGAGGACGTGAGGCTGGGCTGCAGAGCACACATGCCCCTGCACTGTAGACCCCTCAGTGGGAAATGGCAGGTTCTCAGCAGCCTGGGTGGAACAGGAAGGGAAGAGGCACTGGAAGGAAGTAGACCCAAGAGTCCCTGGGGAGCAATTTTGGAATGTAGATTCCCAGCCCCACCCCACCCTCTCCAGATTCAGTAGATTAGGGTGGAGGCCAGGAGCCTGACTTTTCACTCTGTTTTCCAGGTCATTCTAATGCAAGTGAGCCATTGCCCACCCTTTGAGGTCCCCTGCGGATAAGAGAGAAGCACTTGAGGTTCTACTTGAGAACTGTAAAAGTCCCTCCCTAGCTGAATGACCTTGGGAGGTTTACATTTCCTTGACTGCCTTTCAAAACCTCAACAGCTCATCTGCAAAATGAGGCTAATGAAAGTACCCCCTTCTTAGGGCTGAGAGAAATAAATAAGGAAAAGGCACTGTGTCTGTATGTAATAAGAATTCAGTAGATTCCCTCTTGTTATTTAGGGGTTATTTTCATAAACGCCTTCTTCCTTGTCAGCCCCTTCCTAAGTTGGAGCGTGTCATGGGAAAGACAGGAATGGCGGGCAGTGAAGCCTCTAACACAGAAGGCAGGGCACCAAGCCGTCCCTGTGCCCTCACAACCAGCAACAACACCGTGGTCTGGGGCTGCACTCAATCCGGACCCCGCCACCAAGAATGTGCCTTGATGTGCAAGCACCCAGGGCAAAGGGGGTGCTCATGGAATGAAGGGGACCTCGTCAGAGAGACGCTCTGGAAGGAGACTGGTGGGGGACAAACATGATAACAAGAGGAGGAAGGGAAGGGCAGAAAACAGAACCTCATCAGCCCTCAGACTCCTGCAACTGTGTGCCCATGCTTCTGAGTAGTAAGGAAGGTGTCCTGCGTGCACGGGGTCAGTGTCTTGAAGGGAAAGAGGGGCATGGAAAAGAAAGGGATATGAAGGGTAAGAACAGCTACTACATTTAAGTCTAAAACACAAATGGTGCAATTTTACTTAAGAGGACATACTTATAAGGGAAAAGATAAAATCAACTCTAGGAGACAAAGACCTCCAACCCCTACTACCCAAAGTCCAAGAATGGTGATAGAAAATGGGTTCGCTTGCCCAGCAACCACCTGCATCTGCATCAGAAGAACTCTTTTCCCAGCCAGGTCTGGCCCACTGCCTTGGTCTTTCCCATCCACAGCTGGGCCCCTGGGCTCAGAAGACCCCTGCCCATCATGACTGGAAATAGGGCCACTGATGATATAATTAGTTAGAATGAGGTTTTTAGGGTAGGGCCTAATCCAATATGTCTGGTGTCTTTGAAAAAGAGGGAAATTTGGGGGAGGGTTCAGCTCAGTGGTAGAGTGCGTGCTTAGCATGCATGAGGTCCTGGGTTCAATCCCCAGTACTTCCATTAAATAAATAAACAAACAAACAAACCTAATTCCCCCCCCCCAAAAAAAGCAAAAATAATAAATTTTTTAAATGATATGTAATAAAAATTTGGGCCCAGAGACATGCATACTGGGAGGACACCATGTGAAGATGAAGACAGAGATCTAGATGATGCTTCTACAAGCCAAGGTGCACCTAAGGTCTGCAGCAAAGCACCAGAAGCTAAGAGAAACCTAGAACAGATATTCCTCATAGTCCTCGGTGAACCAACCCTGCCGACTCCTTGATCTCAAACTTCCAACTAGGAGGCAATAAATTTCTGTTGTTTAAGTCGGTGGTGTTTTGTTACAGCGGCCCTAACAAATTAATACCCCCATAGCATTACTTTTCTTCACCACACTGACCACCAATGGGCAGGTCAGAATCTTCCAGAAATTTACCATTTACTTTTCTATCCAACAAATCAACAGGATGGGAGAATTCAAAGACAAACAAAACATAGTTCCTGCCCTCCAGGAGCTCACAGGAATGCAAATGTTTGCCACTTAACAGTTTAGAAAACACTGTACCATACACAGCCTTGTAGACGCCCCGACCTCACCCCAAAGTGGAGAGGTGGGCCACATGAGTCCCTCTGCAGATGAGAACAGCGAGTTCTGAAGAACTGGTGATTTGCTCCAGAACACTCAGCTCCTAAGTGGAAGGGAAGCAACTGCAGCAAGGTCTTCTGAGTCCAAGACGATATCTGGAGGAGCTGTTTCCTTTCACTCTGTCTTGCTGCCTCGTCTCTCGTGCAAGCAGAAGCCGCAGCACAGAGGCAGATGGAAATAACTTGCTGGCGTCCCAAAATCTGTTCCAAGCAAGTTCCAGAAGGCAAGGAGGGAGGTCAGCCAGAGAGAAGAGACTGGTACTGTCCACCCACCTCTCTCAGGCACCCGCTGCGCCCACCGCCCCAGCCCCAGGCCGCCAGCCACTACTAGCTCACAGGCCCCACAGGTTCCCAGTAATGGTGCCGCCTAGTGTTGTCAAAGCAGCGAGCGAGCAGCTGGAAAGAATTCCAGAATGAAATCTATGTGCCTCTGCAGCTTGCTAAATGGCTGCCACTGCAGCGGCTAAACCCGCTAATGTGCTAAGAAGCATTTTCTGGCAGGGCCAGGAGGCAGGGCTGGTATTTTGGGAGCTGGGAGGGGCTTGGAGGCATCATCCTTGGCAAGTCCTGGAAGGAGGTGGAGGTGAGGAGAACCAACCCAGACGGCTCCCCATGAAGTCACCGAGAGCCACTGGGGCTGCACTTCAGGATTCCTGGAGCGCTGCTGGTGGGCAGGGACAGCCGGGCACAGGGGCATCGCAGGCTGGGGAGCGGTGGTGGGGGTGAGGGCTCTCGGATGCAGGTGTTACTTTTCCTGCTGACCTCAAGGCCAGGCAGCCAGGGCCTGGCCCTATCTCTGTTTGCCTCTGAGTTGCCAGGGGCAGGGCCCATGGTGACCAAATGAGGAAGCCAATGCCCAGGGCAAGCCGGCAAGACCCCCTGAGGTGGGGGTCTGAGGGCAAGGGCATTCCACGAGATCGGGACACTGGAACAGGGTCAGGGGCATCGGGACCTTCTCATACACGGCACCCTCTGATTTCCAGGCACACCAAGCCCCTGAAGCATTAGCTTCCCTGTTTTTCAGGGACCTCCTGTAAAAATACGAGACCAGAAGAGAAGCAAACCCCCAAATCTGTATCAAAACTCGGTCCTGGCGTTCCTTTGTCCCTGATGTGCCCCACGCTCCTTGGAGAAATCAGAGGGTTTTGACAGAGCGGAGAGGTGGGTGTTGGGGACAAGAAGGTAGAGCTGGTAAAGAACTCTTTCCGGGGGAGGCACTGGTGACAGGAAGTGGTGTGAGGACTAAGCAGTGCCGCTCAGGTGAGGGAGACATGGGTCAATCTGGGAACACAGAAGCCAGCAAAGCCCTGACAAAATTCAGTCTGGAGGGGAAAAATCCCGACTGATAGAAACTGCTGAGAGTTTGCAGCTTTTAAAGCCCTTCTAGCAAAAGGATCTTTGGAAGCTTTGCAAACCCTGACCACACAGCCTGCCAGCCACGGCCCGGCCCCCAGCGCCCAGTGTTTTTGCTAAATCAGAACAAACCCACTCACAAATATCTCATCCTGACCTCCCCCGGCACCTATTCCTTTCCTGTCTGTGTGCCCGCCTTCCTCGGAAATGAAGTTGTCTCAGAGCTATGGGGGAGAGTCATGGGGGAGAGTCCTGCAGAGGCCGAGGGGAGCCAGGGGACAGGACAGTCATCTCGGCTCCGCTCCTGACTAGTGGCTGACCCTGGGCTAGGCGTTTAACATTTATGAGTCTCGTTTTTTTAATCTGAAAACATGGAAATAAAGAAGCCGCGACCGCAGAGTTGATGGGAGGAATAATGAGGTTGCACGTTTAGGGTGCCGAGCATAGAGCCAGGCAAGCTCCACGAGGGCTGGTCCCTGTCCTCCCCACCTTCCTCTCCAGGGCCTCCAGCACCATACTCAGTGAAGGGGAGGACACAGATCAGTGGGAGTTTAATTAAAAAGTGGGGGAAACAAAAGCATACTTATATAAAACAACCAATCATGAGTTTAAGAGAATTCCCTCCAACACAAAACACCTGCCAACCCCACCCACCTTCCCCTGGGCTCTCAGCTGGCAGACTCACTTTAGCCAGGCCACTATGTTTTACAACTCCAGGTGGGCACCATCCATTTCTATTCTGTGCACCCTGAAGGGAGCGCCATTCTAGACTAGCATTTGACTTGTGACCCCAGATGTAGGCAAAGTTGCAGCCCTACTAAAGCACCACCTTTAGGAAGCCTTTTCTGAAGCTTCCCATGGCCTCCTCCTTCCTGGAATGCCAAAAGTAGGTCCTTTGTAGTTCCCTCAAGGAACCAATCAAACTCTGCCTTTATCATACTTAAGGTGTGTTTATGTGTGTGATTCCAGTAAGGGCTGGATCTGACCTTTATATTCCCCGTGGCACCTAGCACAATACTAATTCATTTTGTGAGGCCAGCATTAACCTGGTCTCCAAACTAGTCAAAGGCATCCTTCCCCGAATTTTTGATTTTAAAAAACCTTAACCCCTTACCTCACACCCTATATAAAGATTAACTCAACATGGATTATACAGTTAAATATAAGAGCTAAAACTATGACACTTCTAGAAGAAAACACAGAAGAAAATCTTTGTGACTTTGGGTTAAGCAAAGATTTCTTAGAACACAAAGAGTATGAGCCACAAAAGAAAAAAGTTCATTATATCGATCGAACTTGATCAAAATTTAAAACATCTGCTCTTTGAAAGGCACTAATATGAAAATAAAAACATAAACCAGACTTGGAGAAAATATCTTGCAAGACATATATCTAATAAAAGATATATATGAAGAACTCTTAAAACTCAAGAAGAAGAAGACAAATGACCCAATTTTTTTAATGGCCAAAAGAACTGAAAAGACATTTAACAAAAGAAGTAATACAGATAGCCAAAAAGCCTGTGGAAAAAAAAAAATGTTCAACATCATTAGCCATCAGGAAAATGCAACTAAAATCACAGTGAGATACCACTGAACATCTATTATAATGGCTATGTGCCATACACTGGCAAGGATACAGAATAACTGGGACTCTCATGTATAGCTAGTGGGAATGCTAAATGGGACACCCAACTCGGAAGGCACGTTGGCAGTTTCTTATAAAGTTAAATATATACTCATGACCCAGCAATCCCACACCTAGGCATTTGCTCAAGGGAAATGAAAACATATGTCCACACAAAGACCTATACATATAAATGTTCATAGCAACTTTATTCCTAATGGCCCAGACTTGGAAACAACCCAAATGTTCATCAGTTGGTAAATGAATACGCAAGTGGTGATACATCCATACAGTGGAATGCATCCAAACGTGCAATAACTTTGATGAATCTTAAGTGCATTGTATTAGTTTCCTATTGCTGCTATAATAAATGACCACAAACTTAGTGGCTTAAAACACCACACATTTAGTATCTTATAGTTCTAGAGATCAGAAGTCCAAAATCAGTTTCACTGAGCTAATGTCAAGGTGTCAGCACGACTGGTTCCTTCTGGAGGCTCCAAGAAAATCCGTTTCCTTACCATTTTCTACTTCTAGAGACCACCTGCATTTCTTGGCTCATGTCCCTTCCACAAAGCCAGCAGTACAGCATCTTCCAGCCTCTCTCTCTCTCTAAACTCTGCTTTGAAGGAGCAGGAGTTTGACCAAAGGCACAGGACACAGCAAGTTTGGGAAACTTTTAAGCAGTTCTGTATTTCCAGGGTGTATAATGTGATGTTTCAAAGATAAGGAAATGGTGAAAATCATTTCAAACACAAGGCCTCTGAATCCAAATCCACAGTTTTTCCCAGTACATGTGAGCCCTCAGCTGTCCCGAAGCTGACCTTGAAGGCCTCCAGCCCTGGAGGTTGAATGGGCATCTTCACCATGCCTCAGAGCTCTGTACCCCCTGCCCATTCCCTGGGAGGTGGCCCATACCTCTGGACACCTCAGCAGCAACTCAGCCTACAGGGTCAGCATGACCCTGGGTACTTTCATCTCTCCATCCTGGGACCAACTGATTCCCAGCCCTAGTCTGATGAAAAAATAACCTTAATAAGATTGATATTTGCATCCTGCTTTATATTTGCAAGCTCTCTTTTGTGTAGGTTATTTTGTTTGGCCTTCCATTGTGTGAGGCTAAGGGTACATATATTATCAACCCTACTTAACAGATAAGAAAGCTAAGGTGCTGAGGGTGGGAAGAGGCTGGCCACGCTCCCCCAGCAAGTGTGTAGAAGCCAAATCAGAATTTACTGCAGGCTTCCTGCTCCTCACTCCACAAGTGCCTGAAACTCAGAGAAAAGAACTGAGGCGAGCCTGCTAACCTCCCCCAGCCTCTCCTCCCTCAGCTGTGGGACAGACAGTGGGGTAACATCTGTCCTGCCTGTGACACCAAGTATAAATGAAAAATTCAAAAGGAAGAAGTATGTAAAAGCATTTTGGAAACTTTAAAATGTACAAAATATAAGGAATTGTTCTGATTATACTCTCAAAGACTGTCATAATTTTTCTCTAAAAGTATCTTTTTAAAGTTTCTTTTATCCCCTTGGAAAGCCAATTTTTCCAGCCTTCTTTATTTCTGGCTAAAGCAAAAAAGTTCTACCCAACAGCTCAACCTGAATCTCAAGGTCAATCTTTAACTCCTCCTTCCAGCTTCACCCCTTCTGAAATTCAGAACTGGCAGTTCCCACCCCCACCCCTCCTCTCTGTCACAGTCAGCCCCTCTCTGATGCTAGAAATTGGCAGTTGCCACTTTCAGTCCTCATCCCTCTGATACAGGAGGGAAGCGGGCAGGACAGAGCCATTAAAGGAACGACATAGCACTTAGCACCAAGATGGTGGAAAAGTCAACTCCCTGTAGACCTTGAGGCCCAAGATGGTAGGAGAGCTCATTTCCAGTAGACCTTTAGTTTCATTATATGTTCATTAAAATATATCAGCATGGTGAATGACACACCCCCAGGTGCCATGACAGTTCTGAGGCTGGCCATAAAATGTCAAAAAGTGGGTGATGGCCCAATTCCTGGGAATCCCAGCCCCTTCCCTCCAAAGTGGTTGGAATGATCCTCTCACTTGTTAGCATATGAACCTATCAAGCCCATAAAAACTAACAACACTCCACCTCATGGCCTCTCTGGCCTTCTGAGATGGCCTACACTTGGTCTATGGAGTGTGCATCTCTCTGAATAAATCTACTTTTACTCAACTATAGCTTGAATTCTTTCCTGTGCAAAGCCAAAGACTCTCACTTGGCAGGGCACTTCCTAGGGACTCAACCAACACCTGGGACTTAGCCATCCTCTAGTTCCCTATATTTTCCTCCATCACCTCTGAGCTCTCCCCAGTCAAAACCAACCTACACAATACTAAAGCAACACTCCCATCTTATCTCTTAGTGGCTCATGACCCCCAAGGGTACAGAGTACAGGGGTCCTCTACAGGCTGCCCAGGCCAGCTTCTCTGGCATGTCTCCCACAACTCCTCCCCAGGCAAGCCCAAAGGGCTGCCACTTCACAAAAGCTCTCCCCTCTTCCCACTTTATGTCCTAAATAGGAACTGCCTTTCCCACTATTCAATTAATTATTGAGGAGGAATCAAATTAGTCCCTCAACTCAACATAAACCTAAACATACTCCAAGTGAATCCAAGACTGAGGTTAAAAAAAATTTTTTTAACTTAAAAAAAAAAGAATTATATAGGTGAAATTATATAGATGAATATATGTCTGATAGCTGCATGGGACAGGAATGTGGAATTTCTAAGCAAAATAGCAATGAAATAAATCAGTGGCTAACAAAAAATAATAGTTATTAATTTTTACTCATGTTAAGTGGCTATCAGTATTAAAAACAAATACATAAAGCTTAAATTTGACCTCACATAATACACAAAAAGTAACTCCAAATGGACCATAAAATTAAAGCAAACACTAAAATTATAAAACTTCCAAAAGAAAAACATAGGGGGAAATCTTCATGTCCTTAGCGTAGGCAAAGATTCTCGGGACATAGAAAGCAAGAAACACAAATGGAAAAGAATCATTTGGACTTTGTCAAAACAAAAAATTTCTGCTCTTTAAAAGACTTTTAAAGACAGAAATAACAGTTGCCCAACAGTGTGAGTGTAATTAATGCCACTGAAGTGTACACTCAACATGATTAAAATGGCATCTTATATGTTATAGACATTTTACTACAATGAAAAAAAAGACACTGTTAAGAAGATGAATATGCAAAACACGGATTGAAAGTGTTCATCATACATATATGTGACAAGGGACCTATGTCCAGAATATATAAAGAGTCCTAGCATTTCAGTACTGAGAAGACAAATGATCCATTTTTTTTTAATGGGCAAAGATTTTAACCGACTTCACAAAAGAGCACAGACAGCCAATAAGCACATGAAAATATGCTTAGCATCATTAGTCATCAGGAAACTGCAAATTACAACTGTAAGATATCATACCCATGAAAATGGCTAAAATTTTAAAAATTGTAACATTAAGTGCTGGTGAAGATGTGTAGCGACCAAAATGCTCACACATTGCTGATCAGAATATAAAGTGGCTCAGCCACTTTGGAAGAGTATGGTAGTTGCTTAATATAGAAATGGGCTTGCTATAATGACTGAGCAGTTTCATTTCTAAGCCTTTACCCAGAAGAAAGGGAGGAAAAAATATTCCTACAAAAAGACTTATACAGAGATGCTCACAGCAGCTTCATTCATAGTATCCAAAAACTGAAAACAACCCAAATGTCCATCAGCTGGTGAATGGATAAAAAAAATTGTGGTATATTTATCTAATGGAATAAAAAGGAACAAACTACTACCATACACAATTACATAAATAAATCTTAAAAAAAAATAGGGTGAGAAAAATAAGCTAGATTCAAAAGAATATATATTGTACAACTCTATTTATATGAAATTTTAGAACCAGCAAAACAAATCTATAGAGACAGAAAGCAGATCAATGGTTGCCTGAGGCAAGAGATGGGGTGGACTGCAAAGAGACACAAGGGAATTTGGGGGGATGATAGAAAGATTCTGTTGTGGTTGTGGTTAACATGGGTATATACACTTGTCAAAACTCATAGAACTAGGTACTTAAAATGAGTGTTTTATTGTATGTAAATTATACCACACTAATGGCTTAAAAGAATTTTTTAAAAGTCAAACCACTAATGAAAACATCTGCCACATATACGACAGATATGACAAATCAATATCAATATGTAAAGTTCCCACACAAATTGATATAAATAGTATTAAGACTGTATCAGATGGGGGAAGGGTATAGCTCAGTGGTAAAGTGCACACTTAGCACATATGAGGTCCTGGGTTCAATCCCCAGTACCTCTATTAAAAAATAAACAAATAAAAACCTAATTAACTCCCCTCCACAAAAATAAATAAATAAATAAATAAATAAATAAATAAATAAATAAATAAATACCAAATAAGATAAGAGGCCAAAGGACACAAACAAACCACAAAAGAGGAAATAAGAATAGCTCATAAACAAGTAAAATATTAAAACAATGAAATGCCATATTTCACATACCAAATTAGCAAAGTTTTTTGTTTGTTTGATAAAGGCTAGTGTTGTAGGGCAAGATAGGCACTCTGCTGGCAAAAACATAAATTGGTACATTCTGGAATACAATTTGGTAATAAGGAGCCAGAGACTTAACAATGTCCAGATTATCTGACCTACTTCTAGGAACCTATGCTAAAGAATAATCAAAACTAGAGCTCAATATGCAAGAATTTTCAGTAAGGACTTAGGACAAGCCACTGGGCTGAATAAATACAAATAATCAATATGATGAAATATCAAATATTTGTCCATAGTAAGAACTTAAATATTTCTTAAACATACTTAATTTATATACTATATATAAAAACTTTAGGAAGGATATGTATAGATGACTTACACCCATGGGTAGATGTTTTCATTACAGCAAAGATTGGAAATCACCTAAATGTCCATCAAGAGAGATGAAATTAAGATAAACAAGATTATACTGTATAGCACAGGGAAATATATACAAGATCTTGTGGTAGCTCACAGTGAAAAAAATATGACAATGAATATATATATGTTCATGTATAACTGAAAAATTGTGCTCTACATTGGAATTTGACACAACACTGTAAAGTAACTATAACTCAATAAAAAATGTTTAAAAAAAAGAGATGAAATTAATAAATCATGGTATATCCACACAATGAAATATCATGCATCTGTTAAAAATAGGACAGTTATATACCTACTGATATGGCTCTCTGAAATACATTGTTACATTGAAAAAGCAAGGTGCAGAACGGGGCATTTAGAATGCAACTATTCTAAGGGAAAAATAGATGGACAGATATACATTTATGCTCATAGTACATCTCCAGAAAGACATAGGGATGAAACAAAATGAGTGACAGTGGTTGGCTCTGGTTAGAAGATTTAGGGTCTAAGGATGCAAGGGAGTCTTAGATTTACTTTTCTTTCCTAGTTTATTGTCTGTCGTGTTTTAATTCTTTTTTTTTTAATCACATAGAGGTCTTTCTTTTTCAAAAATAAAAACCCCTTAAAAAACAATAACACTTTTTTTAGAAGTAGGAAGGGGGGTGTTATGGGTTGAACTGTACCCTCTCAAAATACATATGTTAAAGTCCGAACCCCTGGTATCTCAGAATGTGACCTTATTTGGAAACAGGGTCACTGCAGACCTAATTAGATAATATGAGGCAATTAAGGTGGGCCCTAATCCAACATGACTGATGTCCTTATGAAAAGGGGAAATTTGCTCACCGAGCCATGAACACAGAGAGAATGCCATGAAGATGAATATGAAGGCAGAGATCGAGGTGATGCTTATACAATCCTAGGAACACCAAAGATGACAAGCAAACCACCAGAAGCTAAGAGAGACCTGAACAGCTCTCCCTTACAACCCTCAGAAGGATTCTACCCCACTGACACCTTGACCTTGGACTTCTGGCCTCCAGAGCCACGAGGTAATAAATTTCTGCTGTTTGAGCCTCTCAGTTCTTGGTACTTTATTGGCAGCCCAAGCAGACTAATACAGGGAGGAATATTAACATGAAATCAAAAAAAAAAAATCATAAGGTTCACACAGATCAAACCATCCTAGAAACAAACATCAACAGCATCTTGTCCTATAACCAACCAACCCATCACTTTACCCCACTCCCACACCTGTAGCTTTAGGGTAAATGCTTCACATTCTCTCTCTCTTTTTCTCCCTCTCTCCTTCCCCCCTCCCTCACTCACACACTTAATATAAACACCTCCAACAACAGACAAAGGCATTTGACTTGGTTACAATCCCATGCGTTGATACTGCCCCACTCACCTAAAGAGAACTCATTGTCCCAAATCCCACGGTGTTAAGTTAAAGGCACTGGAAGAAAAGAACATACCAGAAAACCCCTGGTAACTCTAGCTAGTGACTCAGCTTTTGTCTATGGGATGGAAACTATCCTTTCTAATAGTGTCCAAGACATCTTCAGCAAGGAAGCTGTAGCTTCCACAACTGTTCTGTAAGTTCTATCAACCACTGCGTCCAGTGCACCCCAAAACAGAGCCACTCCCAAAGCAGGAACACTAACAGCAGGATCCCATACCATCTGCCTCTAGTGTAGGCTCCAGACCCCCAACAGGACCCCCCCCCCCATTCCCAGCAGCCCTTCTCCCATCAGGCTAGAATCTTCTTTCCAGGGGCCTTTCCTTTTCTCGTCCCTATTTCTGCCAGGACAAAAAGCAAAACAAGGACACTCAAGCAAAACCAAAATCTTGGTTGTAAACAGCGAGTGAACTGCGGGAGATTTTACAGAGAAGGTTGTAAACTCACAAGGCCTTTTAGCTGAGATTTCAAAATGGTAGCTAGCTAAATGCCATTTGGTCCCAGCTGGCTCACCTGAGCCTCCCTCCCATTCTCCAAGGGGTGTCCATAATTACTAGCACAGCCACCAGCAAATGGGGAATCTGAATCGCTCCTCTTTCAAAGATGAGAGAGGTGGGACCACAAAGATTAGATCCCAATGCCAGAGAAAAGGTTAGAAGTGGGGAAGGGGAGAGGGGAGACCTTCACCGTGGCGTGCAAGGACGTGGCGGGCTCACCCCATCCCGTATCTCGGCTATTATGCATTCCCAACTGGCTTGGCCAAAATCCAGGGAGACTCCAGGCTGGTGAGTCTGTGAATGTGAGGCAGAGATAAGCGACTCGGAGAGGGGGAACTCGCCCACAGTTATATATGGGCTGCAGTGCTGCTGGAGCAGGGAGCCAAGGGAATCTTCCATTTCCAAGACATTTCTGCACTCAGTCCTGCTCCACAAGATTAAGAATTCTCTTTCTTGGCTTCCTCCCACTCTCTGAAAGGTAACTAAGCAGTTACCTTGAGAACATGAACAATCAGGGGGGTTGCAAGGATTTCTTTAATGTGTTAAAGACACATTGACCCTGGATACTTGTTTGTAATAAAACTGGGATAGTAGGAAGCTCCATTCTCTCCTTCATCCTGTGGCGTGCCCCTGACATGGGAGAGGCCAGTCTCCAACCCTGCCCTCAGCAGGGGATATGATTTGGGAGCTCAGAAAAAGGTATATTTCCTTACAGAAGGAGTCTGGGCCTCTGGGGAAGGGTGAATGCATTTGGACAAACAGAAATGAGAGGAAGGCCTTTCTAGAGAGGGAACAGCATGAGCAAAGCCTTGGAAGAGGGTGATGCTTGTCCTGGCAGTGAGATCGGCTGGGGACAGGCAAAGAAACATCTTATGGAAACTGATGGATCTAGGGCAGGGAGCTTACCCACTCCTTCAACAACTCCAGGGCATCCTTGAGTTTGTCCTAAGTACCCTCCAAAGAGAAGAATCCAGCAACATGGGGCCCTAGTAAAGTCTGAAGGAAAGGAATGTCTGCCCTGAGCCTTGCCCCAGGGTCAGACGCCTGGAAAAAATTCCTGGGATTATTCGGTGTTGTCTGAGATGGATTTGGAGCCACCCTGGCTGAAGGGAGAAGTGGCTTTGGACTGGGGCTGCCAGACCTGGTCTGTGGCAGGCTGTGGGCACTGTCATATATCAGAACTTCTGCCCTTGCTGTTTACCAGTCTAGACTTGCTTTCCTTTCTCATCTCTGTTCACTGAAATCCTTAAAAACCATTTCGTCCCTGAAGTTCTCCTGATCCCCTCATTCAGAATTAACCCACTGTCCTTTACGCTCCTTCAACAAGTCGCTGTGTTTCTATTTCCACATGTGCTTACCGGCCTTGTCTTACAAGAATCTCATTTCCCTCAAGATAAAAATGCCTGAATGTCAAGACCTGGGTCTTACACATCCTTTGACCCCGAGCACCCACACTTCCACGGCAGATACTCAGTAAATACATATTGAATTGAAGGCACAGACCCATAAGGAGCAATCTGGTACTGGCTGACATCCCGTATTCCTGTATCCATTCATTCACTTGTTCAGAAAGCACGTGAGGGCCCAAGATCTGGCAAGCTGGCTCTTCAGTCAATCAGCTGAGAAGTGAGTTTCAGTATCCAGGCTTCAGTATGAGGACTTCTTTTCAGGTCCAGGACATAGAACATTCCACAGGATCACTGGACCAAGACCTGACCACTGCAGGGTGGTTGGTAGAGCCTCCATCCCAATGCCCATATCTGTCCAGATGGAAAGTCACACCCTCAAGAAAACCCCCTGAGGGAGACAGATTGTCTGGGGTGTGGGTGAGGCCTCTCAAGGGCTCTGCCCAGCCCACACAGGGGAAGCCTAGATATGCCCATCACAGAAGAGGGCAGAGTGAAGATAACCCCTGCATCTTCAGGCACAGTACCCCCAGGATGCTGGGTGAGGGGCTGCTGGGTCAGGGCGGGGGAGGGCTCTAGGAAGTCTTCTCAGCAGTAGACATGACCATGGAGATGGGAGGATTCGCTGAAGGTCATGAGAAAAGTCTGCCCTGCTCAGAGATCAATACATGCAAATTCCTTGAGAAGCTGGTGTGTCCAGGAACTGCTCTGCCAGGGGGAGAAATAGGGGTGGAGGTGGGAGAGGGACAGGGTAGGTTACGGACAGCCATTCATCTCAGGCCTCTTATAGCTCCAAAATTACAGGATCCTAATCTGAACCTCCCCTGCCAATAACTTGAAAAACTTGTCTGGGACCAGGGACAATTGCAGAGAAAGTTGATGAGTGCATCAAATAATAAACCAAGAAGAAATCCTGAAGTCAAAACAAGGGATAAATTGTCCTTATCTCTCTAAGACATGCATCAAAGCAGCTAGCTGCTGTCTGCCCAGCCTGGGACTATGATAATGGTTTTTAATGGCCTGTAAACAATAGGACCAGCCTTTGTAATAAAGTTTAAGCAATTAATCCTTTAGCCTCCCTCTTTGCACCCTGTAGGGCTCCACTCCCCCTGCTCTGTGCCAGGGCAACATTCAGGGGTCTGAGAAGTGGAGGGATCCAGGCCCAAGACTCAATGCCTCTGAGTTCTCAGGTGGGGTTCAGAGGAAAATCAACCCTGTAGGGTGGCAGTGACAATCAAACCAGAGGGAGAGTCAAAGAAGATTGCCTCACACCAGGGAATTGGCATAAGAGGTAAACTTTGTCCTTACTGAGTGAGCTTACTCATTCATTCAGCAAACATTCAGGTACAACTATCACGGTGCGAGGTACCTGCAGAAGTGCAAAAGTATATAAAGAAAGTACCTGCCCCTGATGCACTTGTGGTCTGGGGAGCAGTCCTGAGAATCAGGTATATTCACAGACACCAATAATAAAGGTTAGCACAATAGGATTTGCAAAGTGCCCAGACTTCTCTTTCCATTTCTTTGCTTCTTCTTTCCTTGATGCACCATGTTCAGTGTCGGGGGACTGGGGCAGAAGTATTCAGAAGAAAGAGGAATCAGAAAGAAGAGAAAGAAAAGGAGACAAAAGAAAACAGAAGCCAGGCCCCTCCCTCCTGCCACTGTCCTCCCTACCCTCAGTCCCAGTTTTGGGAAAGAAGAGGACCCTTTGTCACTAGAGGCTCCCAGACAGGTACAGGTTACTAAGTCACAATTCATGTTCCTGCACCAACAAAGCGTATTTTTGCTGAATTGTGTAAAATTCTGGCCATCTGGATTTTTCTATTTGGGATACCAACTCCCAACACCTGACTCTTAGAAATGCTGTGTGTTTGTGTGTGTTTACATGCATGGCCTGTGTATGCATAAGTATGCGTGCACACCCACGTTGACAGTGATATAATGGAGGAAATTCAAAGGTTTTTCATCCATCATTCCAAAGTTAACAATCTCTCTTTTTGAAAACAATGATGAATACCTTGTTTTACATTTGTGTGGCCTCTCATTTTTCAGTTCTTCAATAAATATTATCTCACGTTCATGCCCCAAGCAACCTTGGGTGGTAACAAAGGATAAATACTGTTATCTCCATTTTAAATTGTTCCTCCTTTATTCTTTGTTTTCTACCCAGCAAGGGTTGAGCACCTACCATGGGCTCATACCATGAGTACCATGCGGGGCATGAAGTTTACAGGACAGAGCCAGATAAATGCAGGCCCTGCCTTCAACGGCTTCATAGTCAGGGAGGGGAAGAGATGGGACACGCACTCTGTCTCCAGACCTGGGACAGCTTCCAGAGATGATTGAGACAAACCCTAAAATATAAGTCTGATTTTGCCAGGTGGAAAAGAAAGAAGATTCCAGGGAGGTGGGCCAGTAAACTGTGCTCAGTTAAGAGTGAGCCCTCCGTTGTGTCCAGACCACGGGGTTAGCAGGGGTGAAGGGCGCAGCATGAGAAATGAGACTGGAGAGGTGGGCTGGGCCCAGACCATAGAGCCAAGAAAGCCTTGCCAAGGAGTTTGGACTTCGTCCTGTGGGCAATGAGGAAACCACAGAGAGTTTTAAGCAGAGGTAGGTGACGTGATCAGATTTATGTTTTAGCAAAATTATTCAGGATGTTGCATGGAGAATGCACTGGGATAGGAGGAGACTGAGCAGACTCGAGACATTTCCAAAATAGAATCAACAGGACTAGTGTCCCACTGGGGTTCGGAGGGAAAGGGGGGTGTCAGAGACGGCTGTCTCACATGAGCTGGAGGGGGCCCTCATCCAAGACAGGAAACTAACAAGAAAGCAAGAGGCAGAGAAATTAAGTGCTTTGCCTAAGGTCACATAAATTACTTGATAGTAGACCCAAGCCAGGAATCTACAATTCTGGTAGAAACCTCTTGGTTTGCCATGTTAGCTTCAACCAACCAAACTTGGCCATCATCTGCCAGCCTGTTTCCTTGCTTCCTGCTTGTTTTCCGCAGGTTCCCTACGGAATTCTCCTGCAGAGATCACAAGCCCATCAAGGCAAAATTCCTTTGCCTGGCACAGTACTAGGCACTAAGTGGTATTAAATCAAACCCCAGGAGCTCCAGGGGCACATTAGGCATTGCCTTAATTATGCATGAGACTATTTCCTTCTTTAATCCTTAACAAACAGCATTTTTTAAATAATACCTAGTTCAAGTAATTCTTAGATGTTTGATTTTTACAGTCCAGGAAGCTTTTAACAACAACATCAGAGGGATCCCCATAATCTTGCCAACTTTTTTTTATTTTGCCAAAGAAGGACATCCTATAACCCAACTGCCGTCTACTACATTGTTTCTTAAAAGAAAGGACATTTAATACAAATCCCAAAAGTCAGAATAATACAATTTTAAGATTAAGATAATCCTTCAGATAAAATCAGAGTTCTTCAATCTTAGCACGGTTGACACTCTGGGCCAGATAAGGCTTTGCCGTGGGGTTCTGGGGTGGGGTGGGGGGGCTATCTTGTGCACGGAGGATGTTCTGCAGCACCCCTGGCAACTACTCATTATAAGCCAGAAGCACTCCCAAGTTGTGAAAACCAAAAAAAGTCTCCAGGCATTGCCAAATATCCCCAGGGGCAAAATCAACTTAGTTGAGAACCACTGAAATAAAGTAAGCCTTATTAAAAAATCTCGTAACACTATCCTTATATTTTAGACCAGTGCAAACTTCATCACAGACTGGCATCAGTCCATAAACCAGCTTTAAGGCACGAGAGGCATGGAGGTTAAGAAGATAGGATTTGAAATCAGACTTGACCTCAAATCCCAATTCTGCCTTTACTCACTGCCTGACCTCGAGCAAGTGCCTGCTCTAAGCTTTCCCTTCCTCCTCTATGGGATGAGGACAGCACCGTCCTTCCATCAGAGTTGGGAGGATTAAATGGAATCGAAGTAGCCCACTTAGCAACATGCCTGACACGTGATCGTTGGGATTAGTATGACAATTACTAATATTATTTCTACCACTATAGCATACAGCACATAGCAAAGTGTCTGGCACCTTAATGATGTCTACCCAGATTTAAGACTTTCTGGGTAAAGGGACCTTGTACATATTTTAATGGGTCTTCAATAAACATTTATTGAATGAATAAATGAATTCCCAATCACTCAGCTCTCACCAGTTCCTTTCCTCAATCCCACTGCATCTATGTCTTTTCCTCTCTTACCAGAACTTTCTCAAATCCTCCTCATAGGGATTAAACCCATAAAAGAAGTCTGGCCAGTCCAGAAGCCCTGCCCCAGGTTCTGTGGGTGGGAACTTTGTGTAGCCCTCTAGGGACTAGTATCAACACACCACCCACCCACTACCTGGACTCTGAATAACACTCACCCCACCTGTGAGAGTGCAGCCTTGCTTAGGTCCACCATTAAAGTCACCCATTTCATCAACATCATCAGATTGCTGCTGTCCTCTTTAGATATTTAAACTGGAGGTGGGCCAGGGAGAGAAAAAGGAGGTGGCAATATCCTTGAACAAACGTAGCTATAAAAGGGTGTGGGAAACAAGGCGACCGACAAATTAAACAAGCAAACAACCTCAAAGGGAGGGGAGGTGAGGAGGCTCCAACAAAAGGGTCAGAGTTCTTGCTGCTTCCTTCGTCCCCACCAAGCCCACCTCCGCCTCAGCAGACAGAACACCCGTAGCTCTTACAAGGGAAAAATTACAAGGGAAAAACATTCCTCGTTATAAACCAGACATGGTCCTGGCTGAAGCCCAGTCAGCATAAATTTCTGGGGTTCATCTCACAAGTAAATTAACTACCTTCTGACAGTTTCCCGAAGGACAGAGTTTTCCAGCCGTCACAGGTCACAGGGAGAGGGCAGTTGGCCCAAGCCCTCACTTTGTAGGTGGGAAGCTGAGGCTCCGAGAGAAAAAGGCACTTGCTCAGAATCACCCTGGTCAGTGTGCTCCAGTCAGAGGCAACACTGAGACAAATGCCTGAGGCTTCAGTTTTGGCACTGAGCTTCACTGGAGGCTCTAAAACATACCCAAAGGGGAACGCGTGTTATGAACTAAATCTCACCCTTCCTGAAAATACAGGTGATCACATTTGCAGCCTCAGAGGAGGAGAGGATTAACAAGTTCTCGGAAGGAGCCATTGATCGAGTCTCATGGCTTCTCCAACCATTTGGAAACTGTTAAGAGAATAAATCACCTTCCACAAGAGGATCCAGCAACTCCTTTCTCTGCCCCATCATGCATTATCTGTCTTCTCCAGGCTATTTAATACTATGACCAAAATACAAAGAAAAAGATAAAGACCATTTGGGGGTTGTGGTGGGTTGGGGTTTAGGGGTGCACATACATGCATAAAATGGGAGGAGAGAAAACGCTAAGGTGACCAAATGCCAGTAAATGGTGAATCTAAGCAAAGTACCTAGAGGTGTTCGTTGTACCATTCTTGCAACTCTTCAGCCGTGAGATTTTTCTAAGTAAAACTTTGAGGGAGAGGAGAGAAAGCACTAGATAATAAACTAAATTAGATTTTTTTTAATTATTTGGAAAGAATCAGAAATCATTCCTTTGACTTCACTCACTTTCTCTAAGGACTAACATCCTCAGAAAAAGTTGTAAGACATCCCAGAAACAAGAGGTGTAGGGCTCCAGACAAATATGCAATGCTGGTGCTCATCATGGCCAGTAGCTATGGCAACCTTGGGATACAAATCTTATTCCAAATATTTTGCCCTATTGGTGTTTTGGGTTCACAAAGTAACTAAAGTAACAACAGGCTGTGGCAAATGCCAGAATTTTTCCAGAAGAGTTCATCACTTTTGCAATGCAGGCAGTTCCTCAATACAACCAAAAGAAGCTTAATGTCTATTAGGTATGGAAATTCTTTCACACAAATAAATTATTGACTCAGAATCCACACCTGACCCACAGTCTCGGTGTTCTCTATACGTAGTAGTATTCAATTTGGGCCAAATGGGATCCATAATCTGGCCCTAAAAATCTACCCTTGACCACTTATATAAGAGGCACACCAATAGCATGGCGTTCAAGGCATGGAGGTTTGAAAAAATGCGACCCGTTCAAGAAACTCCAAGGAATTCCTTATGGCTAAAGGGCTGAAGGCAGAATGAGAAGAAGAACATGAGGCTGGAAAGATAGGTAGAGGTCAGATTCAGGAGGGCCTGTATGCTGGACAAAAGGAATTAGTGTTTATCCTTTGGGCAACAAGGAATCACTGATGGGTATTAAGATGGGAGAAATATAATTGGATCATTCTAGCAGAGGATATGTGGATGGAGGGAACTCACAATTAGGGAGTCTAGTTAGAATGACAAAGACCTGAAACTAACTCAGTCAGAGTGGGAGTGAAGAACTGAGGACAAACTGGAGAGGGCTACTAAGGAGAGCAGACAGACAGTCCTTGGCAGGAAGAGGGCAGATGTCCTGAGACAGAGAAGAAGGAGTCCAAGATGACTTCCAGCTTGGCTGACTTGGCAGATGATGCTTCTGGTCATCTGGATGGGGAATCCAGGAGAAGGCTTGGGGGAGGAGGCTAGTGAGTTCTGTACATACTGAGGTTCCACCTGGATCTGTAAATATGGAGCTCCAGAGAAGTCCAGGTTGGATATATGCATTTGAGAGCAATAAGCGATATATATTATATGGTCATGGATGTCATGGGTGTGGATAAAGTCAACCGGAGAGAAACAGAGCAAAACAAGTATCAGGTAAAGAACAAAAACTCTGGGAGACAAAACTGTTAAGGGTAGACAAGGAAGAGAGGACCCCCAAGAACACTGAGGAGTGGCCTAAGAAGGAGAGACCTCAGCCTGATTTTAAGTGACCCACTGAAGTCCTCCATCTCCATAGCCTGGTCACACCATGCTGGAGTTGAGGAAAGTACAATGATGTATTAAAATAAACTCACTTCTTAACAACAGAAAGACAAACAACCAAATTACAACATGGGCAAAGGATTTGAATAGACATTTCTCCAGAAAAAATATGCAAATGGTCAATGAGCCCATGAAAAGATACACAGCATCATTAATCTTTAGAGAAATGCAAATCAAAACCACAATGAGATACCACTTCATATCCACTAGGCTGGTTATAATCATAAAGATAATCACAAGTGTCAGCAAGGATGTGGAGAATTTGGACCCTCATACATTGCTGGTAGGAATGTAAAATGGTATGGAAAAATAGTTTGGCAGTTCCTCAAAAAATCAAATATAGAGTTAATATATGACCCAGCAATTCCACTCCTTAGGCATATACCCAAAAGAACTGAAAACATATGTCCACACAAAGACTTGCACTTGAATGTTCATATTAGCATTATTCATAATAGCCAAAAAGTGGAAGTAACCCAAATGTCTATCAACTGTTGAATGGATAAATAAAATGGGATATATCCACACGATGGAATATTATTCCACCATAAAAAGGAACAAGGTACTGACATATGCCACGATATCACTACATGCTGAAAACAGGCCAAGTCAAAGAATCCAGACTCAAAAGGATGCATATATTGTCTGCTTCCATGTATATGAAATATTCAAAACAGGGAGGCCCACAGACATAGAAAGCAGATTCGTGGTTGTCAGGACCTGGGGGAAGGGCGTAGGAGGAGTGAGTGCTTATTGGGAACAAGATTTCTTTATGGGGTGATGAAATGTTCTGGAATTAGAAAGTGGTAATGTTTGCACAACATCATGAATATACTAAAAGCCACTCAATTGTATACTTTAAAATACTAAAAGCCAATATTTGAACATTGACTGGCTATTAATATTTTTAAGGAATTATGTTATACTTTTTTGAGGTACAAAAACAGCATGGTTCTGTTTTTTGGGGTTTTTTTTAATCTTTACCATTTAAATAAATAATTTTTCGATAAGATACTAAAAACCAGTGAGTTGTACATGTTTAAATGTTGAGCTTTACGAAACGTGAATTTTATCTCAATTATAAAAAAAATTTTAGACAGTACACTTACTTTACAAAGTTACTCATAGCCAAAAGGAGCTGGGTGAGCAATTTCTCCAGCTCGCCCTGATATTCTGACTGAACAAGCCAAAACTCCAGATATTCTAATTAAAGACACCAAAGATCATGCTTCTCAAAGGACTCCTAAATGTCTTAAAAGGTCCACAGCTTGGGGGTGGTTGGCTCTACTGATGAGTAGAGATGGTGCGGGAACTTTGTGATGATGGCTGCACACGCCCTGGTCAGGCTGCCTCACTTCTAAGACCCCAACATGCAACGGTGACAGGGCGACAAGCAACCATGATAGGACCTACAGAGAGACAGCAACCAGGCAGGACCTGGGCATAGTTACCCAACAAAGACAGAAAGGAGAAATGATTTCTGGGCCCAAGGTACCCACAAGCCCCAGAATGGCAACCTCCCGGTTCCTGCCCTGTATTCAACACCTACAACCCCTGCACTGTGTTCAAGCCGACCTCACAAGACAGCATTCCAGGCCGTCTGAGTGTCAGCATTCACCGCATGGATAGCCGCTTTCTGTCCACACAGAGCCTTGGGCAGTTGCTCTCAATCTCTCTGGGCTTTCAACACAAGTGACTTTGAAATCAGCACAACTTACATGGTTGACACCCAGCTCAGCACCGTCAGCTGCAGTCATCAAGGCTTGAAGAAACCAAGTGAGGGACAGGAGATGGATCCGGCTTTTATCGGAGAGCTCAGAGCCTCCAGGGAGCAGAACCTGGAGGTGGGGCTCCGGGATTCCACAGAACTCCCCAATGATAATTTCTTCTCTCTACTTCCCTCTCCAATGATGTACTTCCCTCTCTTTTTGCTCCCCTTCTCCCACCGAACTCCCAGGGCAACCCTGGATAATAAATCAACAGGATGAAAATGCTTTGAGGTGGCACCACACCACTCCAGAGAGACCATTGGAGCAGCGAGGCAGATCTGGAGTGAAAAGCAAAACCTCTGGCCTGTTCTAGCCATTGGGTAAGCAACCCCTCCTCCATGCCCCCCTGCTCCTGCCTGCCCCAGCGGGAAACAATGAAACCAGGTCTTCCCTTGGGGTTCTGACCACCTCGTGGGGAGACTGTGATGGCCCTTTGGTTGCCATGCTTACTGTGATGTCATTCCTTTTATCATTCCATCTAGGTGGACTTTTTTCCTTTTCTCCAAAGGACATCCTCCTATCCGATGCCTGGGAACCCACTAGGAGCTCCAGCCCTTGTCTTATCTAGATCTGGGAAACTGACACTGTCCAGGGACCTCAGAAGACTCTACAGCCCTAATAGAAGCAGGGAGGAGTGAGAAGCGGCTCCCAGGACACAGAGACGCTTTCCTCCCAAGCTGTTCAATCTCTCCCTCATTAAAGCAGAACAAGCAGAGCACAGATTTCGCCAGTTCTCAGAAATGCAAACAGAAGAGGGCTGTGTGTTAAGGTCCTATCAGCTTTACTTAACTGGGCAGAAGGAAATCACTTCTTAAATAAAATAAAGGCAAAGAAGAATAAGGATGAAGGAAAAGGTGTACGAATCACACATTTTATCACGCACAGAGGAATGCAAAGGAAGAAGGAAAAATAGTTCCTAAATGACTACTTTCCGCGCTATCTAGCCATGAAGCTCTAGGGGTCGATGTCAGTGAAAGGCATTCCTTTGGGTTACTGGGTGCGGGTACTGGAGACCTAGTCCCAGGCTTTAAGGAACTAATAACAAGATCACTGTTCACAATCACAACATCTACACAGGCGCAGTCAAAAGAATTTTGCTCCACTGGAAAGAAAAAATGAAACTCTGAAAGACCAGGCAGTTTGTCCACAGCCACGAGGCTCAGTCTACAATCTGGGGCAAAGAGCAAAGGTGCAGGCGTGGGCAGGCCTTGTCCCACGTCCTCAAGTGAACACAACATAGCCTGCTACTTGCTTTCTCCTCCTCTGTCCTCCCCTCTGGGATCCGCCGGACTTCTGCCGGGCACTGATGGAAGGTGGCAGGTAGTGGCTCCAGCTCCAGCTGCTGCAGCCCCACCAGGGGAGTGGTGGCCATGTGCCGTCCCAAAGGGCAGGAGGGCCCAGGGAAGGCTGTCCTTGCAGCCAGCTCACCCTCTGCGGTCAAGTTAACTTTTATGTAATAGGACCACTCCTGGAACATCATTGTGAAGACACAGCACCCTGTAGAAAACAGTGGTCCTTTAGCACTGGAAACATCCAGACTGACTAAATTAAAATGGTGATTGCTGTTGGTGTCAGCAGTGCTGTTATTTTCAGCCAAAACTTAACCCACAGAACTGGCCTTATCTTTCTAAATATATAACATGTCTCTTGTTTTAAAAAAAAATTACCCATCATAAATATATGCTTTTTTATGTATTTTTTATTGAGTCAGTTTACAATGTGTCAATTTCTAGTGTACAGCATAGTATGTCAGTCATATAGGAACATACATATATTCGTTTTCATATTCTCTTTCACCATAAGTTACTACAAGATACTGAATATAGTTCCCTGTGCTATACAGTATGAACTTGTTGTTTATGTTTTTGATCTTAAGCAGGAAAAATATCTGATCCCCATTTTATGAATGAAGAAACCAAGGCAAAGAAAAGGGAAAGTTCATCCCAGGTGACATTGACATACAAAACTGAGATTTTTATCTCAAGCACTCCCTTTGGGGAATCCTTGGTGACAGCAGAGGCGCTCAGCGATTTGGGTGGAAGCCACATTACCAGGCCACCAAACAAGCCACTACTGTTAGTTCTTTTGTGCTTAGTGGGGCTGGGGGGGTGGGTGGCCAGGGGAGAGGGGAGAAATGTCCCCACGAGAGCCCAAGCACTTACTCCCAGAGAGGCTGCTGATACAGTTCGGGGGCCAGATGTTAGGCTTGATAACACTGTCCTTCTTAACAAGCCAGCCTGCCTTTCACCTGTCCTGAGGTAGGTGTCCAGATGCCCTACTTTTCCGTGTAGCCCTGCTCCTCTGGGAACAGAGGCCCGAACAGATTGCTTTGCGCTCGCACAGGTAAGAAGCTCTGCCATCTAAAACCAGGCCAGCAAGTACACACAGGAAACAGTCACTGGATGGTGGCTTGGCCGGTTTTAATAGCAAAACCTGTCCTTTAGGACCCATACCTGTGAGAGAAGGCCCTGCAGAAATTGCAGTTTGGATCAAAGAAAGCCAGCCCTGATCACCCCACCAAGGGCAGAAGGATGTGAACTCCGAGCTGAAAAGCAGGAGTTGTGGAAGCAGACAGACCAGGGCCTGAATCTCAGAGCCATTCACTCAACACATGGACTTGAGTGTTTATTTGCTCTTGGTTCTCCTTGCTCATAAAATGGGGATAAAATATCTAACTCTGAGAAATTATGAAAATGCCAGCACATAACAGACACATCGAAGATGGTAGCTACGATTATCGGTTTGCCAAACGGAGCAGTGTGTCTGTGCTCAGCCACCCACACATTTTCCCTGATCCGCTTCTGACCTACGTCCTGCACTGGCAACAGAACTGAGCCAGAGGGTGAAGCCTTCAGCCGCAGGACTGAGCTCTCACCCTCACCAAACTGACTGACCCCTACAGGGTTCACAGCCTTGTCCTGATTAGAACCACTCATTTGTTTGAATTTTTTATTTCTGCATGCACTCTTTATGAGTTTCTTTATGCATGTGTATATATAATTTATTCAAATGCATTTTATCATTTATACCATGTTCCTGTACTCCCTTCCGCAACATCAGCGCCTCCATCCCTGACCCTGCTTTCCCCCGGTGGCCCAGGTTAACATTTTTGTCTGTATCCTTCCACATTTTTCCTCATACCCATGTAATCTTACACACACACACACACACACACACACACAAATAGTGAGGGGTTTTAGGGGGTGGTTATTGTTTGTTTAACAATAGAATTATATATTATACACACTCATCTCCCTCCTGTTCATTCTGCCATACTTAGCCAAAAGCCCTTTTTAATGGTTCTGTAATGATCCATGGTATGAAGGTACCATTGCTTTGGACCACTTCCCTACTAATGGGTATTCACAGAGTTTTAATTCTTGGTTACTACAAATAAAAGAGCAATAAACTTCTTCTACATATGGACCAAGATCATTTTCTAACCAGACAAAATGCCCAGCTCCAGGATGTGAAATTCACCCATGTTGATGAGCTCCCAACACTGTCACTTCATCCTTAAAAGTCCCCTTTAGAAAAGGACCCTGCTGGTCTTAGACGTGCAAATCCCAGGTGTGGGTCTGGCCTCCAACCCCACCGTTCTTCCAGGCACTTACTGTGTCAATTCTGCAGGTCTTAATTTTCCCAGCTGCAAAGTAAAATATAACTGCCCAGTGGTGCAGGGTTGGAGAGTGCTTTTGAGAAGGTTTTTATTTTTATGAGGGAGCAGTGTGTGAAGTGCTATTTTTGCTGTTTTTCTATAGGATGCTGTTTCTAGCTGCTTATTTTGGGGGTCAGGGAAGAGAGGGCAAGCCAAAACTAACAGTTTCAATTAAACTCTAAGACCTCTGTAGAAAGTTACTGGGGCTGCGCAAGGAAGCCTTTCTCTCTGCATTCCTGAGGCATCTTGCACTGCTGTTGTTTATACCCCAAAGTCAGGACTAGATGGAGAGACCTGACTCCTCACTTGCCGGGCTTTGTCACATTCTGAAGAGGCACAGCTGTAACTGAAGTTATGAGAGGAATGATCCAGTGAGCAAATTTTGGAAAAATCAGTGATCTCACTGATGTTTGACTTTTCACTCAAAATTCCCTTAAGCTCTAAATTTCATCCAATACAAGGTGTGAGGTTGGGGGCCGGGTGGGAGAGGAGTGTACTTCTTATGCAGGGGGTGTAGTAATTAATATTTCCTGTACTTGAAAAAAAGAGAAGACACTGGTGGGTGGAGAAATTCCTAAACCTTCCCTTTCAGGTAGCAGTTCTAAAAGTCTTTCAAGAACCTCTGTGAAAAGAAGCAGTTGTAGCAACTCGAGTAAATTTGCCTTACTACCATATGGCTTATAACACATGAGAGGGGAGTAATAGGAATGATAAAATCAACAGAATTTGTATAATGTTATTCCGCTTTAAAACTCAAATCACCAATGTTCATAGCAGCACTGTTTACAATATCCAAGACATGGAAACAACTTAAATGTCCAACAGCAGATGACTGGATAAAGAAGATGTGGTATATTTATATAATGGAATACTACTTAGCCATAAAAAAGAATGGAATAATGCCATCTGCAGCAACATGGATAGACCTAGAGATGATCATACTAAGTGAAGTAAGTCAGAGAAAGACAAATATCATATGATATCACTTATATGTGGAATCTAAAAAAATATGATATAAATTCTATTTACAAACTAAAAACAGACTCACAGACAGAAAACAAACTATGGTTACCAAAGGGGAAAGGGCAGGGAGGAATAAATTAGGGGTTGGGAATTTACAGACACACATTACTATATATATTAAAACAAACAAACAAACAAGGACCTACTGTATAGCACAGGGAACTATATTCAATATTTTATTATAACATATAATGGAAAAGAACCTGAAAAGAAAAAAATATATATGTATGTCTATGTATAACTGAATTACTTTGCTATACACCTGGAACTAATGTCATAAATCAATTACTCTTCAATAAAAAAATTTTCTAAAACTCCAATCAAACCTGATTTTGGAAGTTTTCTTCATCAAAATCAAGCAGATGATGGGCACCCCTACTCTGGATGAGCTCTTGGCAGCACCTACTGAATATCCTGTGACCTAGCCGTCCCACTGTCATGTACCAGCATGTTCCTCCCAGCACAACTCAGAGTAAGTTCCAAACCAGAAACTGCCACATGGTCATCAGGAGTAGACCAGGGAGAGAAATCATGGTGCACTCACGTGATGGGATACTACACCGCACCCAGCATGTACACCCTAGAGCTACAGCAGCACTATGGAGGATCCTCACTGTGGTGATGGGGGAAATACACACTGAAGTGCACCTTCAAGAAGATTCCGCTGCGTGGGTTTAGAATCGGGATAGTCACCCTCGGTAGGGCAGGGTAGGAGGTGTGATAGTAACTGGAAGGGGCACAGGTGGGCTTCTGTCCCATTGTTTCTTAATCTGGACATTGATGACACAAGTAAGTTCAACTTGTCAGAATTTACTGAGCTGAACAAATGTGCATTTTTCTGTATGTATGTGATACTTCTAGTTTTTAAATTTTTAAAAATAAGACATGGAACAAAAATAAAGGTGATTAAGAGAAGAATAATCAGGTGGACAAGGCTCTTGGAGCCAGATTATATCTGGTGTGTCTTTACAGGAGCTCACCTGTCCATGCAAATACTGGTTAGCTAAGCGTGGCGCAAGAGGTTTCTGTGAGAAGAAATGAAAGGGACAACAGAGAAACTGGCACTTTCTATGGAAAAGAGAGGTTTCACAAAGTCTAGAAGTGCAGCCTCCACCCTGGTAATTAATCCAATGCACTATCCATTATAGATGGACCCAGGTTTGCTTTAAAAACATTTGGGGTTTTTGGTTTTTTGCTTTTCTTCCCTTTAAAAAAAATGTTTGGAATGAGGGGAAAGGGCCTCATGGAAATCAAATCTGTTTTTACAGATAAGAGACTGGAAAGAAAATCTGATCAATGGTGACAAAGTGGAAGCCAGTGATGGAAAGACATTCTCTACATGGCTCTAATACCACAGGCAAACGTGGTTTCCGTGTGGGGTTAGATAATAACAGCTAACACGTGGGCAGGGTTTACGTATGCTAGGCATTGCTCTCAGTGCTCACATACATTAAGTCATCCATTCCCCATTTGTGAGGCAGGGATTGATATAACCCCCACTTTGCAGGCTGAGACTGAGGCCCAGAGAGGTTAAGAAACTTGCCCAAAGTCACACAGCTAATAAGTGACAGAACTAGGCAATCTGGCTAAAGATCTGCCTCCTTAACCATTATACCATATTGCTTCCAATAAGGATTTATTAAGCCCCTATTATGTGCTGGGCGCTATACTTGACAAGAGAGGTACTAACACACAGAAAACACTGATTCATGAGTTACAGGGTTAGTCCATGCACTGGTGAGCATCACACAAGCATCCAGAGGTCTCATTCCAGAATGACAACTTAGAAAACACTCTCCAAACACCTGGATATAAGTTTTCAATGACTAAAAAGTCGTGCTCATTTTCTCAGTAAATTGTAACAATAAACATTTCTCAACACTATTCTACTCAGTAAATTATAAGGATAAACATTCCTTGACACTCCACCCACCCCTGGGTCATGAGACTCAAGAAAACTGTTTCCATTTTGATTTGGGGGAAAAGCAACCTGTAAACACATTTGTTTACTTTTCCTGAATTGACCTCTTGTGTTAAAAGGATTGCTCACCGCTTTATCTGGCAGGCTTGAATAAAGGGGCTCTCAAAAGGTCAGAGAGACTCAAGTGCCCAGGTTATTAAAAAACTGAAGAAAGGCAAAGCATGATTACTACATTTATGACACTTTTTTTTTTTTTTTTTTTTTTTTGATGGCTGCTTAGAGTTTATTTTCTACTTGGTGCAAGGCACAGGGTTATGAAGTGTCAGAAAGGCTCTCATGTGGCTTGGATAGTAAAGAGCGGGGTTCTCTCAACTTCCTTTTTGCTGTTTTGCTGTTTTGATATTAAAGAACCCAACCGTTTCTGTTGGCTGTAGCCTGCTTAGTCTCAGGGAGGGGAGGGAAGAGGAGGGGGAGGGCTCTTGTGAGCCTAGCGCCTTGGAAGGAAGCCTGGCAGCTGGTCGCGGCCACTCAGGACGGGGACCCGGAGTTGGTTTTGCCAGGCTGGCTGCCACGCTGCTGCTTCCCCATGGCTTCCGGAGCCAGGTCACAGGTGATCGTGCTAGTGGAGGTCTGGGGTGATTCCGAGTTCTCTGCGGACTCTAACACTGTGGCCATGAATGTGAGGAGTGGACTTCCCGAAAAAGAAGCTAGCCCACCAGTGTCCCGAGTCGGCTTTGTGGAGACCCAGGGGGTGGGGGATGGCGTCCCCAGGGTACTCCGCACTTCCTCACTTCCACAGGAGCTGTTCCTGGAAGTGGAGCCCAGGCCGCACCGGTCGTAGTCATGGGTGGCCACGAGCGAGACGCTGGAGGGGACGGCTGCCATGATCTTGCTAATGGGCTGGTGGAAACCTCGGCGGCGACCCCTCGGGGGCCTCGGCGCACAATCACAGGTGGCGGGGACGGGGACGCGAGGCCACGGAACCCATTTGCAGAAGCGATCACGAGCTACAGCTCCACGACCCAGACGCGCACATTTATGACACATTTTAAATGCTCACACTTCAACAAATTCACACTTTCTACATACACACACACAAACTTAAATACAATGTAAAATAATTATGATCTCAAGAGAATTACAGGATCTGTCCTTTTCAGTATTAATTCAGAGTGCCCCACGGACATGTATGGTCCAGGCAGACTGACTATACATTTGATGCCTTGAGATGAACATCTTGTAAACTACGTGTACAATCTCATGCAGAGATAATGTCAAAGTTTCCTCTGAGTCCTCCATGAATGGGAGACCCAAGTTTAATCAGCTCCCACTACCACCCTCACTCCCTTGATAAGCCTTTCTTAAGAGAAGAATAAAAGAGTGATCCCAGTGGTAAGGAACAATGAAGGCCTAGCTGGGAACCAGTGATAGAGAAGAAATGAGGTTCACAGAGCTGGAAAAAATGTGGGTGACAACTCTGGGACACGGCCACCTAAAGACCCAGGCTAGCCAGGTGTAGGATATTTATGACCCCTGGAGGTCAAGTTCAGGAGGTCAGCTAAGGCTACGAGGGGGAGGCAGGAACACAACCACCTGCCTCTTTGCCCATGACCTAGATCCGACCCAGGCCTCAGGTGCTACACTCATGCCCCTGGCCCCCCTTTGCTGGCCTCTCTACAAGTGCAGCGGAGCCGTCCTAAACACATATGAATCTTCTAATATGTGCTCTCTTCTCCCACATCCACCTCATTTCCCAGGAGTCAATTAGATGTTTTTAGGGAGTTGAAGATGGCGCCAACTGTGACATGACATCCTATGCTACTTTCCAGAATAGTGTGAGGTCCAGTTCTAAGACTTGGGTGCAAAAAGGTACAAAAGCTCCTCAAACCCAAAGATGAGACAGTGCAGAAAGCTGGTTAAAAACCATTTTCCAATGTCTATTTATTTCTCTGCTAAAATCTCTCCACTGTGTGAGTTGCCAATAAAAGTGAAGGCTCATGTTCTGAAGCAAGGAAGGTTCTCTTTCCACATGACACCTGCAGAAGACGGAAAATGTGATAGCCTCTGTATATCATAGGATACCAGCTCCTGGTAAGAGGACACCCCAATTCCTGCCAGTGCAGCACCCAGGGAGAGGCAGCTTTTCCATTCTTCTCCTCTTGCTGAAGGGGCCCTAGAAAGGCCATCAGGGCCTTCTCCAAGGACAAGGATCTCCCCAGCCCCCACGAGGCCTACTGCTCACTATCCCTTTTCTTCAGCCAAGTAGCAGAGTTTTAACATAATTTCTGGAGCTCTATGCTTGCAGACACACCTAAGAAGAGGCCTGTGGACCATGTGCTAAGTTCACTGGCTCCTATTCAAACTACAGAAAGCTAAGTATAACTTTGAAACATCCTCTCTAAACCCCTCCCCTACGTCCAGTCAAGGCAAACACAAATTGATTCTATTTTCTCAAAACACCATCCCCTTCAGATGGCTTTGTTTATCTTCATTAGCTTTTCTCGATGATGAATGGGGCCAAGGGTTCAACACCCAATGTTACATCCAGAGAGACAAGGTCTATGGGAAGATGTAAAACTGAAAGAGGTGGTGAATCCATGAGCAATTCCCCAGATATCCTGGAGTCAACTGACTTTCTCAAACAAACCCCACCCTAACTCCCCAATGGGAATAGTATATACTTCCTGAACACTGACTCTGGCTCAGCTCCTGTCCTAAGAGCTTCACGTGGGTTAATTCATTTAATCCTCACACCAACCCTGTGGAGGAGATGCCAAAGGCAAAAGAGAGAGCTGGGATTTGAACCCAGAAGTCTGATTCCCTAACCCAGGATCACATGAGAACCACAACATATTTCTCTACTTAAGGATTACAGACGGTACTCTTAAGAAAAGCATTTACCTAAATGTGTTGTGAGAGTTCATTTACTTCTTTATCTCCCTGACGTATAAACTGCTAATTGCCCCTCAGTAGTCATTCTCCCTTCTCCCTTTTTGTACTGATCTCCACTCCCAAGGTTTACCTACATACCAGGTGATCTGCTCTGGACTACATTTCCCAGCATCCCTTGCAGCTGGATGTGGCCATATGACTAAGTTCCAGCCAATGGGCTATGAATGGAAGCCCTTTAATGACAAGCTGCTTACCTTAGATTTCATCTCCTGCTTCCCATAGTTTGAAAGACAGACATAAAGATGAGAAATGGTAAAGCAAAACAAAACAAAACCTATGTCCAAGGATGACTTCATGGACTTACCTTGCCAGTCTGGTGTGATCCCTCTGGGACTTATATGAAAGAAATAAGCCTGTCTAATTTGGCCATTCTACTTGGGAATCTGTTATAGCAGCTTATCCGTTTATGCTAGATTCAGTGCCCTAAGGCCCAAAGCCTGTCTTACTCTATTCAGCATCCCCAAAACCCTCTCTTAGTGTTGGAACGTAGTAGTTGCTCAGCAAATATTTGTTGGATGAATAAAAACACCATTATGTAAACCAGGTGGTCCTGGGACCAGATGTACCCAAGCTCAGGAGATGACCCTTATCCAGGTAGGTACAATGTCTCCCTTGCTTTCCTGGCAAATAGGAGCTCAGGCCAGAGAGTCTATATTTTGGGAAGTGTTTGTAACAAGGGAGGAGTAAACTTTTGTTGCATCTTTGTCAGCTCTCGGCTGAGACAATGGGTTTTATGCTTAACCGCATGTTAGCTGAGGTTACCGCTTATCTCACAATAATGATGAGCTCAATTTGAGCACTTACTACAGTCCAGGTACTGTACTAAGCACTTCCCACACATTACCGCGTTCGTTTTCATTTAATCCTCACAACAACTCTACAAGGTAGGAACTTTTATTATCCCCAGATGAGCAAACCAGGTTCAAAAAGAAGTAACTTGCCCTGGCCACATGGCTAATAAGCGACAAAGGTCAGAGTCAAACCCAAGTTGTTTGAGCCCTAAACTTATTCTCTTCTTACTGTGCTCTCCTGCCTCTCCTCATGTGTGACAGGCTTGTGTTCCCTGCTATGTTGGGAGGGCGGGACTGTTCTGTGCTTATCTGAATAGATGCCTAGTGCACAAAGCTTCTAGTGTGGCCGTGACACTTTTCCTCTGTGCATGGTTGATGAGAGGCTGCACACACCCACCAGGCTACAGCAGGGCAGAGGGCAAACAGCCTTGGCCCCAGGGTCCACCGAACTCCCTCTTGCTTTCTCCTGCTCCCTGGGCTGCCCTCACTGCCCTCTGACCTCTGCATCCCACTGCCCATGCTGTTGCCATCCAGAGCCTGTGCCTTTCCCCTCAGTTGCCTCTCCTGGAGTTACCCTCCTGCTTGCCTCCTCTTGCCAGGTCTTTCAACTCTCCTCCCTGAAGCCACAGGGTACAGATCTGCCCATCTAGCCTGGTTAACAGTGTGGTCCAAGTTTCACATCCCACCTTCACCCCAACTTTGTCCTCACAGCCATTCTTCCAGCTCCTTCCTCCTCATGCCTTAGACTCAGCAGAGTCTGCAGCCAGGGAGGGAGGCACCAATCAGGCTTTATCCCAGGTGTTGCAAACCTAGGGCCTATGCTTCAAATATGGCCTCCGAGAACGTTTTGTTGGTTGTACTATGCTTTTTGATGACTGAATTAACTATATCAAAAGTTATTAGAGTTTATATACACATTCAGATTTCAAGCCTCTCTTAAAAAAATCAAGAGTCCTGGCAACAATGGGCCTTCCTTCCCACGTGGCAAATGGCTGGAGTTGAATTTGGATATCCCACTGGGTGGACATGAACTTCCAGTTTACCACAGTCCCCTCCATTCCCTGTTCTACTTTTCCCTTCCAGACACCCCTTCATTCATTGACACAGCCTCTCTGGCCCATGCGGGCATTTGTGTTTGCAGTGCCTGCTGCGATGGCCCCATTTTGCTGATGAGCAAACTGAGAGACGGTGGAGAGAGATTATTCTTCCAGGTCTCAAAGTTGAGTTCCTCAGCAAATCCATGGTTGGCTATCATTAGATAATGTTTATTGAGTTCCTGAGTGTCCCAGGCACTGTCCAGACCATCACAAAGGTTTAAATACAGGCCCCGTGACCCTGCCTCTCTCTGGTCACTACCCTCCTCCACACTGCTGCTCCAAACACATGGGCATGCCAAAGAAAGGTACTTTATTTTTCGACACACAGGTCACAAACACCTCTTTTATCATGTACCATGATAATCTGATTCTCCTCATCTCACCCCCAGATTAAATTTTCTCAAATCTGTCGTTCAGATTATACACGCTGAACCTGCTGAGATATGACCTTTCTATACTGTAATACCCTCTGGGCCTGAATCCTGGATGATGTGTGTGTGTGTGTGTGTGTGTGTGTGTGACACATGTGTACTCATACATATGATTCTGGATAAACACTGTCTTCTCAGTAACTTCCCACACAGGTAAGAAGTCATCATTTGCCTCAAGTGGTGAACTAGTGTCTGTCCCACTGCCCCATCAAAAGGGGCAGCAGTTGCTGATGGCTCCTCGATGGAATGAAGGTTTGGGGTTACCATATCTTTGATTTTTCCAGAATCCCAGGAATATAATTTAGAAAAGTGAAACAATAATTCTATTAATAAGACCTGTGCTGAGAAACAAAAACTACCCTCCCACCCCTGCCAAGTGCTTGAGAGAATTTATAAGGATCAGATGCTGGAGGACTCATAGGCAGCCCAGGCAACGCTGCTCCCACTGGAACCATCAGCAGCAGACCCTCAGTCCCTTGTCCCATCCTAACACCCATCCGAGGAGTTGGAAGAGGACCCCAGCATGCTTGGCTGGCTTTGCTCTCTAGCTTTGTCCTCCATGATGACAAGACAACTAAGCTGTCTTGGACTGTTGGTTTTTTGTTTTTTTTTTTTTTCCTAACTCCCTGTTTGGGCTATCCTTAAAACAAACTTTTTCCTTCTTATCTATCTTCTCCTTAGAACACTTAGGTTCTTAACTCACACTGCATTATGTGCGTCTTTCCAATAAGTAGGTTGCAGTTTCTATGTCTTTGATTAAACAACTCTAACAAAGAATTCGTTGAGATGACAACACTTATCATGAACCAGGTAACATCCTTTTCCTCCCCAAACCATACGCAATTAACATATAAATGGCCTGGCAAAGGGACTTCTTTGAGAGGTGGCAGATTATAACTCATCTTGCTCCTACACTTATAAAGCTTTTTTAAAAAGAGAGAGAGAAAAGAACAATTTCCAACAGAGAAAATGTCACAGATGGCCACAAACTGACTTCCCGAGGGATGATCATTTTGATGCAAATACTCCTTCTCCAAGTGAAAAACGCACAATGCACAAAATGTCCACTTGAGGATCTGTGCCTCCTATTTGGGTAATCGCCCTTCTACTGTGGGTTCTGAGCAGGCAAACGATATGCCCAGAAAGGCAGCCAGTGAGAGGCGTGCTCAGCCTGCATCCTAATTGGCCGGGCCGGGCACCAGCTGGAACCAGGGCCAGCTTTGAGGACAGCAGAGCGACTTGATAGGATTCTCTCTTCAAAGCATAGAGCAAACATCAATTAATCCTCAAAAGACGCTTTCAAGGAGAACATTATCCCTTTTGAGGATGTGGAAGCTAAGGGGTGCCGCAGGTAGTGGAAGGGAGGGCGGAGGAGAAAACAGAGCACTGGGCTCCAGGCCCGAGATCTCGTTCTCCGGAGAGAGTCAAGTTGCAGGAGAAGAATGAACCTAAGGAATTGGGGTGAAGGAGGAGGCGGCGGAGAAGCCACTGCTTTTGAGGCTGCCCCTCAAGGCTCCTACTGCCCCATCCCAGAGGAGGCTGCAAAGTGAAACAGGGTGGGAACTCGGAGCGCAGCTGTGTGTGCACCAAGCCAGGAACCAGAGAAAGAGTTCAGATGACTGGACTCGGGCTCAAAACCCCTTCTTGAGAGTCTAATTGCCACTGCATGTGGGAAGAAAAACTGAAATCAGGATCCAATTGTTTTGGTACCCCTACCCCTTTCTTGAAAGGGAGAAGGGGAGGATTGGTGTGTGTACACAGAGGCCATCCCCTGCCTGGCTGGTCTTTCCATCTTTAGAGAGCCAACCCAGAGCTTCCCACAGCTCACACTCAAAGCATCA
The DNA here is from genome assembly GCF_036321535.1 of Camelus dromedarius. Classification (NCBI taxonomy): domain Eukaryota; kingdom Metazoa; phylum Chordata; class Mammalia; order Artiodactyla; family Camelidae; genus Camelus; species Camelus dromedarius. Next base: position 68,435,393 of record NC_087440.1, read on the forward strand.
CAGCCCTTCACTGTGCTTGGCCATAAACGTCACACATTCTCGCATTACACGTTTAGTCCAGCTTTAATATTTTGATCTGAGATACCTGGAAAAATTGTGTGCTGCTGATAAAAAATATAAAAACACCCCACAATCTCTTCTCCACACAGTCAGTAACCTTACACACTGATTTCCACACTGAATGTTTTTAGTCTGTGTTTTGTCAAAAACTTAAGTTCTTTGCCACACACTATGGACTGTTTGCATCACTGAACAGAGCCCATGCCGTGTGCAAGTTATAGGCTTACTGGGGATATTTCAGTTTTTCTAGAAAAGATTTTCCTAAAGGGTCTGAATGAGTTTTCTCTCAATTTACCATGCAGTCAAAGAAATAAGGTACATCTATCAAAATTCATCAAATTGTACATCTGAGATGCGTGTAGTTTACTGTACAGGAGTCATACAATAAAGGTGTTTAGAAAAAAAAAAAGAAAGGAAGAAGGGAAATCACCCTACGACTGATTTTTTTTTTTAATTCAACTACCAACAGCTATTCTGACATAGCCTGGTGTACACATGTGGATGCTTTCAGAGGCATAAAAAATATACAAAAAAAAAAAACTTGTTCATAAAAAAAAAAGTTCTTAACTGTGGAAAGCAGAATGGGCAATATGGGAAGAAATCTTTTTTTTTCCCCAATTCTTTTTTTTCCCCCTTTTTATGCCCTTCTGTACTGTGCTTTTTTTTTTTTTCCTTACAATCAGGGTGTCACTTCTTAAATATTTAAAATTATAAAATAAAAAATTACTCTAAGATCATTTTTTCCCCTAGATGTTGCATTTTGTCCCACCACCTAATGAAAATTAAGCCAGTAGGTTTTGGAAATATCTTGCTCTCTTTTACACAAAAAAATACTATAAACTTTCTTGACAATATTGTCAACATTCAGGTCGCTTCATCCAGAATGCTCCAAGCTAAGAAAGGACAAGATCTTGAAACCCACTTCACAGAGTAGGAAGGTGAAGCTGCATCAGGAGGACCCCGAGGCAGAAATGTAGCTCCAAGGCCTGGAAAACAACTGAGGCTGCTAGACTTGACTTCCCTAGGGATCATCTGAGCAGCAGAGCTGAAAAGCCATCATTCTGCACAAGTGGGACATGCACCCTACTCCCACTGCTCGGTCCCTGTGAATGGTCAGAACACACAAAAAAACTCACAACACCAACTGATGGGCTCGAATCCCTCCAGTTATTAAAATCATCTTTTTCTTCTCTTAAAGAATGGACTTTTAACAACAAGGTCCTGCTGTAGAGCACAGGGAACTACATTCAATATCTTGTAATAATCTATGTTGAAAAAGAATATGAAAAGGAATATATACATATATGTGTATATAACTGAATCACTATGCTGTACACCAGAAACTAACATTATAAATCAACTACACTTCAATTAAAAATTTTTAAAACATTTAAAAAGAATGGACTTTTCAAGTGACACCAACCTCTTCCATCATTTAAGTGTTTATTTAGAGAACACTTCCATTGGAAGCTTGAGAAATGGAGATCTAATCTCAAAGGGGCACTTACCAGTTGTAAAGTAATTAGAAATGAAGTTAAAAAAAAAAAAAAAAACACTAGGGTTGAAGTGATGAGGCCAATAGGAAAATCCAATTCATTTAGAAAACTTTCACATCTGTTTTGCCCACACATACAGCTAGATGTAGTTGTTATCAGCAAATCAGTGACTGGGAATGTTACATGAAGGAAAATGTACACTCTGGGTCTCTTGAACGCCTCTTATTTGGCAGAGCTGGGCAGCAGGATCAGACTGTCAATTTTAGCCTGACCCTGAAATCAAAACTCTAATAGTCACAGAAGTTCTGCAGCTAACCAGTTACTGTTCACAGTTCACTCATCACAATCCTTAAAGTCACCAGAGGGAGTCCGAATTTGCAACAAACCAGAAGGTATTCCTTGAGGGGCACAGATGTCCTTCCAATTCTACTTTTGCCCTCTCCTTCCTGAGACTGATTTAGAAACGAAGGGAAGTAGGCTAAGAAAATCCTCACCTTTAATATTAATAAGAATTGTGCAGTCCCCGGATGATCAGAGCCCAGACTACATAGGACTTGAAAGAACGAGTGAGACTTTGATATGGAATGTGAAAAAGTAACAGGCAGGAGGGGCGGGGAGACCAAACTGGGAGGCCCAGGGCCCAGCTCCCGCCTGCTCCAGTACTGACTCACCAGTGACGATCGCTCTGATTTATTAAGCAAGGATGATGTACACTTACCTTGCTATCTTTTTATCTATGAGATGAATGAAATGATCTTTCAAATGGTATATTTGTCATCACAGGAAGAAAAATACAATATAGTACAATACAAATAAGGGAACTAGGAATTGAACTCACCCTTTGTTTTCAAAGAGATTTCACATATGCCATCTCATCATTATCCCTGGAGAGATAGTAGATCGTTAATATTAGCCCTGTCATACAGAAAAAGCAACTGAGGCACAGAGTGGTGAACTGACCAGGGCAGCGTGGTTTGTAGACAAAGCTTCAGTCAGTTCAAAACACTCAAATGCACTCCAGTGATATCGGTCAATGAACACCTCTTGGGTTGTGTCTCAAAGACTCAGCCACCTGGAGACACAGAACTCAGGCCTCCTCTGTCCCAGCCTGGAGCTCTATCTCTGACCTAACCATGCTTCTGCACAGAGAGCCTTTTAACTAAGACAGCCTCAGAGTCCCACTGGCCAAAGGGGTATTAAGGAAAGCAAAGGACTCTACTGACTCTTTAACCCATGTGTCAATTTGGTGCAAAGTAAAAACATGGGCATCCCCGGATCATGAGGCCAGGAGAGAAGACAGTATCAGGAGTGAACACTTGGGCTCTGTCAGCTGGGCCCTCGTACCTTAGGGGGCTTTAGTGGCTCAAGGCATGAGTGATAAGCAGTAGCCCAGATAATGATTCCTGCACTCAGGTGTAATTTTAGTTCTTAGGAAATGTCAGGAGACTTACGTTCTTGAATCTAAGATCAACCACTGCTATCAAAGAGATGGGTGAATTGGAAGTAAAGACAGAAACAAGTGTTTAATGAGCATCTTCTGTGGCCTGGCCTATTCTTTGGGCCCTAGCGTATAGCTCATTTCATTAGATGGCTTCAGGCAAGGACGAGGACTTTCTCCATCGACAGAACAAGAAGGAGGATGTCTATGGTTCCTTCTATCCCAGGCACAGTATCCGTCACCACCCCATCTCCATTCCATTTCTCAAGTTCTCTTCCACAGGCATCGCAGGATGCTGCTGGGGGTTCTCTGACCCCACAAAATTCTCCCCCGGGCCCCTCTCTCAGAGGCAGAAGGAGATCATCTTTCCCTCTTCTCTCATCACCCCTATTGCAGCCAGCAGGACCCCCACCAGAACACCTCAGTTTACTCAGGAATGAGGTGACTTCGGGGGAGGCGAGAGGGCTGAGGAGAGAGGGGAAGAAGAATGTCACAGTGGCAGCCTGCCACTTCTGGAAGGAAGCAGGCATTTCCCAGCCTGCTTTGTAAAGGCCCCCCTTAAGCCCGGCACGGGTCTAGGGAGGGAAGCTGCATTCCAGGAATTCCAGGGGAACGGAACAGACCCAGGTGGAACATGGGTCCCACCCCACAGGAGACAATATTTTGAAAAGAGCACGTATGTGATCAGGGAAGAAGGAGAGACCATGATTAAGACCTGCCCTGCCACCCACCCCCTCTTGTCCCAGCCTTGACTTGGAGGAAATGGTTAAGCCAGTCTAAACCCAGAAGTGTGAATAATGCACAGGGCCAGCTCTCAGGCCTCCCACACAGCAAGGCACGGTCAGGTCGCACAGATGGCCGTCTCGTGTGCACAGGCCCGAGGTCTGCTGTGCGGGGCTGAGACTGCAGCTCAGCCCTTGTGCTCCTAGTAACCATGCAAGAGAAAGTGGGGCTCCCTGGGAGAGGTATGAAATGTGAGGTGAGGTCTTAGGAGTGAGTGGGGCAGTGCCAGCCATCCTGGGGCAGACACCAACAGCTGGAGTGATTTGTTAGCCCTTTTATCATGAGTTAATTTGCTTCCAGCAGATTCCATTAGTGACCTGACAGGCCCAGGGCCTGGAGGAGGGCCTTGGAAAAGCTGCTGAGTCAGCAGACTGAAGGGGCAACCAGGAAGGCCAGATGTCTTGCACCCAGCCCTTTGCCCGGCGTTTCTATTTGAAGAGCTTAGAATAATTATTTGCAAAGCTCTCATTAAGGCAGCACCACTAAACTACGTACAGAGAGAAGACACACGAACCTTGACCACCAAACGGCCAATGAGAAGTTGATGCAATACAGGAAAAGGATTCCCACATGAATGAATCTTTTCTCCCCAGTGGCAGGAAGAAAGCAAAAGTCAGAGTTATAGACTGTGTTCCATCTGCAACTAGGAAGCTGAGGGGGGTGCGGGCGGGGAGAGGGTTGAGCTTTCTTTGAGTTCCAGTTGACTGTTCTAGTAGAATAAGAAAATAATGATGCTATTACTACAACTGCTGCTCTTACTACAAATAATAACAATTCCAGTCAGTGTTTATTTGGCACCTGGTACATGCTAGGAAGCATGCTGTAGGCTTTTTAGGCAATATCTCCTTTACTACAGCCCATTGGTAGGTAAAGTGTGTGGGTGAAGGGATCTCACAGTCACTAAGTCACGAGAGAAGAGTCAGAGTAGAATCAAACCCAGGTGTTTCTAACTCCAAGCTTGTGCACTGAACCAATCCCATGGGCTAGAGAGACCACAGAAACAGGACCTGGGAGCACGGGCTCCAGCCTCACGTGTGCCCTGCCCAGCTGTGGGATCTAGGCAAGTGATTTCAACTCATGGGCTATCCTATATAAGATGACTAAGAAATTTCTTAAGGGTCCCTTCAATTCAAACTGTAGTTATTGACCACCTGAGTGCCACCTGAGTGATGGGGGAGGGGTGTATAAACATAACGGAGGCAGAGCCCTGCCTTCTACAAAAGCCAAAGAGCCTTGGGTGCCCTTTCAGCTCTAATACTACTCAGTGATTTCTTTTTAATATAAAAAAGTATTTCTGACTTTAAAAAGCATTTATACTCAACTTCTATTCTTCTTTGTAAATATACACATGGAGAGGTATCTGAAATGACGTTCATCAAATGGATCTGGGGTGATGTTTCTGCCCTCATCTTTTTACATTTTTGTGTTGCTTGAATTTTTAGTAACAAATATAAAACACTTTTATAAAAATAAATTCATTTCAAAATACCACTAAAACAATAATATATATGGAGGGGAGGTTAACAGCTCAGTGGTAGAGCATGTGCTTAGCATGCGTGAGGTCCTGGGTTCAATCCCCAGTACCTCCATTAAATAATAATAATAATAATAATAATAATAACAACAACAACAATAACAATAATAATGATATGTATGTTTATATGCATACACATACCTATAGATGCAGATATATATATTTCAACACTAACTGGATATTTTATAATATTGAGAAATTATTGTTAACTCCAATGAGATTGTGACTATGTTTTTAAAAAGAATCCTTGTGTTTTGCAGAGACACACTCAAATAGAGATAAAATGATGTCTGGGATTTATTTCAAAATAATCCCTGGTGTGAGGGTCAGGGTAGGCTGTCAGTGAGACTAGCTATGAGTTGCTAATTATTAAAGCTGAGTGATGGGTCTATGAGAATTCATTATGCCATGTATGTTTGAAATTTTTCATAATATACAGCAAAAGAGGAACCTTTTCAAGACCAACAGGGAAGCAGTATCTCCCAAAAGCTAAGCCCCAGCCAGCAGTCTTCCTACCTGAGCTTTTCATCATCCTAGACTAACTCTTCCCTTTCACTGTTACATTTAACTTCATTCTTTTTGTGGCTTCCTTTCACTCCCACACCATTCCCCCAAACCTTCTAGAAGCATCCATCAGGTCTGTTGCTAGATTTTGGTGCCCAGGCCACTCTGTCTGAACTTACCCTTGCCCAGGGGACAGACAGTATGCGCCTGAGCAGTACTCCCAAGACAACTCTGTCCAAAGTCAGCTACTATCAGACTCTGTCTATTTAAAAGGAGAGCAGCTTGACTGGTGGAGGGGATGGGGGCATGTTTCACTCGTCTACTTAACAAATACTTGCCAACCACCTACTCTGTGCCAGGCATTGAGTTAGGGGCTAGGGATCGATGGTGAACAAGATGAAAGTGCCACCTTTGCAGAGTTTTCATGTCGGAGAAGGAGCTACTATAAATGTCACCACCCCAACCCTCCAAGATTTAGGGTCAGGGCTATATTCTCCAAGTCATCCCTGAATCATGTGAGATCTTGTCCAAAATAAAGACAGGATCTGCTACCAAGAGACAGACTACCACCCAACAACACACGCCAACCCAGTTCCCCATTTCGTGGGACAAAGAGACCAAAACAAGGCAACCACCAGGTAAGTAAATGATGGTAGAGGAAAGGGCAGCAGGGCCTCCCCATGCCAGGTCCACCACAAGCCACATTCGTATCGGAGTTTTTAATAACCTCTGCCGCCACTTTGACGAAGGTTTCGCATCCACGTTTCAGGCTGAACTAGGTAAAGTTTTACCAGCATGCATAATATAGCAGTTTTTAAAAACAAAACTTCCCTGCCAGTAATGACTTATATGACCTCAATAATACAACCAAGGACCTCCTATGTGAATGTCTGGTCATGGGAAAACGTTTAGCATTGTTCAGTGTATCACTTATGCCTGCACTCAGTGCAAAAGGACTTCCAAATCAACGTTCTTGGCCAAAAAAAAAAATTTCAATATGGAAAAACCCCAATTTCAAATTTTCTTCCTGTATCATAATGGCAACAGAGTGTGATGAGTAAAGGTTTTAATGTATTTATCAAGATGTAGGGTCTATCATATTAATTGTGGATTTACCATTGTCCTAATAGAATGCATGCTTTGCACTCTTTCCCCCACTGACTATAAACTCTCAAGAGACAAAAATCCTTTCAGTCCTACTTTTGTGTTTTATCCTCAGCACCTAGCACAATGCCTGACACATAGTTGTTGCTGGTAAATATTTCTTGAATTGAATCCAAATATGCTTTAAAAATAATTTTTTTAATTAAAGTGCAATGGTACACAGTCAGAGATAGTTCCCTGTGCCTCTGGAGCAACCAGTCTGCGTCCAGGTCCCCATAAGATTCACTGGACCACATCCTAATCTCCTCCCTGGGTAGTGGTCCAACCAGGGCAGGTGCAACAACACCCCTGCCAATTGGACATCTCCACCCAGATGTCGAATCAGTATCTCAAGCCTAACAAGGGCAAAACTGGACCCACACAGGCCTGCTGCTTCCGATTCTCACCATCTCAGGGATCTCATTCTTCTACTTGCTCAGGTCAAAAACCTGGGAGTCATCTGTGATGCCTCTCCTGTTGTCACACCCCACTTCCCCACTTCCAATTCCTTTGCAGAAGCTGTCAAACCTATCTATAATATGTATTTCAAATCCAGCCTTTACAGTTACCACCCTGGTTCCAGCCACTGCCTCCTTACTGGTCTCCCTGCTTGGCCCCTGCTCCCTCTGTTTACTCTGAACTCAGCAGCCAGGGTGATGCTGTAAAAACCCTCCAGTGGGTTCCCAACTCCAAAGATAAATCAAAGTTTTCCTACTACTCTCCTTCTCTCTAATTCTGCTCCAGCCACACTGGCCTCCTTGCTATTTTTCAAAACCTTAGGCACACTTCCACCTCCGGACCTTTGCACTTGCTGCTCTCTCTGCCTTGAATCTTCTTCCCCCAAATGACCCTCAGATGTCACTTCTTCAGTGAGATCTTCCCTGGCCACCTTATTTTCAACTGTCTTTCCCTAATACTCCCTATCCCAACTCCCTCATAGTCTTATCACTACCTCAGTTATTAACTTACTTAGATTATCATCTGTCTGTCCCCACTAGAATGCAAGCTCCAAGAAGGCAAGGATTTTGCCCATTTTGTTCACTGCTGATGCCCAGCACCCAGAATAGTGCTAGGTGCACAGTAAATATTTGCTGAACTGATAAATGAATCCCAGGACACCTGGAAATATTCTTAACTCCTCATCATGGAGGGAAAAATCACAGAATCCTCTTAAATATGTTCTGCATTTCCTAGCAAAATGTACACATTTCAGGCCTTCTCAAGCAAACAAACAAGTGCTAATGAATTTCAAGAGGGGAGGAAATCTCATTTCATTTTTACTCCCTCTCACCCTTCCTAAATCAGAGACCACCTCCCCTCCTCTCAGGCCCAAAGCTGGAAAACATCTGCTCAAAGGATGCCGGTGGAGATTCAGGTGCCACCAGACCTGAAGGCAGTTACTACCCACAAGTCTGCAGGGAAGGGAAGACTGAGAAAGGGAAGAGAAATTAGCACATAGATTAGAAACACATGTTTAAAAGCCCCTTCCCAGGTCATGAGTGAGCTGAGTGAAGCTGGCATCAGGGTGACAAATTAATTTCATGACCCTCTTGCTTTCATTAGAAACTGTAAGACTCTTTTTTTTTTTTTTTAAAGCAACTGATGTGTAGAAAAAGGGCATGTATGTCTGCCTGCATGTCTACATAGAATGGGCTGGTGATAAAACAAGATGTTTTCCAATGGAATGTGCACTGAGCGTACATTAAACCACCCACGGTGTACCCAACATAGTGCAAGGTGCGGGAGACCCAGGAAGGTCTAAGATATGGTTCCTTCTTGCGAGGAGCTCTGGCAGGCGGAGGTGACTGGCACAGACACAGCTCACCAGACGTCACGGCACTAAGTGCTCCGCTGGTGTGAACAAAGTGCTAGGGGACCCGCAGAGGGGCAACAGGTTCTGCCTGGAGATGCTCAGGAATTGAAGCATGAGTGGAAACCAGAGGAGTTCATCGGGGAGCGGCATGGGACTCAGAGGAGGGAGATCTGGCAGGGAATGTCAGAGAAGCAAAGGCCCGGAAGTAGAAAGTCCTACGTCTGGGGTGATTCAGGCTCAGATTCCGTAGACAGGCGTTGGAACGCAAGGCTGAATCATCATGCTAGGGAGTTTCGCAACCTCCTCTAAGGAGCGCTCCCTGGTCCCTCCAAGTAGAAAGAATTCCTCCCTCCTTTGTACCCCACCATGCCCATACACCCTCCCCAAAGTGCACCCAGCCCAGGGCCTTGGCTGTTCCCTCTGCTTGGAATGCTTTTTCCCCAGCTATCTGCAAGTGCCACTCCCTCCCCTCCTGCAGGTCTCTGCTCAAACATCACCTTCTCTGTGAAGCCATCCCTGAATGTCCTCTCCAGGAGGCAAACACACACGTGTGCCCATTACCTCACTTTATGTTCCCCATAGCATTTATACCTGTGTATCTGTCTACTGCTGGTCTCCACCGGAATGTGGGTTCTGTGAAGGCAAGGACTTCATTTTATTGGTTGCTGTATCCCCAGCACCTGTGGTGCATGGCACGCAACAGGAGCTCAGTGAATATTTGATGAATGAATAAAAAGCACCTGTAACACTTGAATGATCAGGGTTGTTTATATCTGTCCCCACCTCCAAGATTGAAAATGGATATGAGAGCAAAGCTCTCAGTTCTCCACCCAGCACCTCCCACAGTGCTGCACAGGGTTGGCACTCAGTAAATAGCTATTGGATGGATGGATGGATGGATGGATGGATGGATGGATGGATGGATGGATGGATGGGAAGATGGGCAGATGGTTAAGTCCAACAGAACTTGGGGACTATGTGTATGTAGGAGTGAGAAGAGAGCCTAAGATGACCCTGATTTCCAAGAGGAATAAGCAGCTTTAGGGGGAGAAGACAATTTTATCTAGACTATAAGCTTGAGGAGGGACAACCAGATGGAGTAGCATAGGCAGCAATACAGTCAGGAGGAGAGAGAAAGATCAAATCAGAAGCATTGGCTAAAGTCATGGGAATCTACTCATTCACTTCGATGTTGGAGTTACCTTCTTTTGGCCCAGCGCTTACGATGTGCTGCAGTGCACAAGACAGGCCAGTCTCTGCTCTCATGAGACTTACATTCCAAGGGGAAAGGTAGACATTAGGCAGGTAAACAAACAAATGCATAGAGATAATTTCTGATGGTGGTATGCACTGTGAGAAAAAATACACAAGGGTAATGGGAGAGTTAGGCAGGGACAGTATTAGATGGAGTGGGTAGGGGAGGGCCCTCTGAAGAGGTGGCTTTTACCACGATGAGGCAGAGGGCAGGAATGACAAGGAAGTTCCTTGCTTCACCGCTTCAATTTTCTTGAACAAGTCTAGGGTGAAATCATCTGCCAAGAGTGAAAGGATGGAGAGGGTTTTCAGGTAAATGGCAAAATACTGAAACAACTGCGGTAAGGAAGAAATGAAAAGGGGTGAGGAAAGAGATCATGACGGGGCACCAAGGACCGAGCTGAGGACCAAGCTGAGGACCAGCACCATGAATGCGGAGGGAGCCCCTCAGTGCAGAGCACATTCATATTTTACAAATACACTGTCATGAAGTCCCTGCAGCTATACTGAGACCAGAACTAATGCCCCAGTAGGATCTGGACTCTCTACCTCTACTTGGTATGAGATGGGTTTGCCAGAGTGTTGATTTGATTTTAATTAAGTTTGATGGGCTGTGAGGGCTTTCATTACTTGGTTTGACCAGACACATTCCCACTGCCGCCACCTCGTAGACCCTAGTCACTTCCCGCCACAGCCTCCCCACTTTAGCCATCCTGCAAATTAACCACCCTCAGCGTCCACCCCGCCACATCCCAACCGCAACCCCTAGAGGATCAGCGCCAAACCTTTCACACAGGTGTCTAGAATAGGTCTTTTGTTACCTGTCCAGGCTTCTCTCTCCTAACTACTCAGTCTGACTGATACTCACACTTCCTTTTTGAACCCAAGTTCATTTGGATGGACAGACCCAGGTCCATGTCTCAGAATCTTAGGCAAGCTGCTGAAACTCTTTGGAGTTTCCTCATCTGTAAAACAGTTAATACCGCTGGCTTCCTAAGAGGGTGGAATGAGCTAACATGTGTAAGCACACAGCACAGGGCTGCCGAGCACACGCAGGTGTTCAGGACATGGTAGCTGGAATGAGTGTGACTATTACTTTAAAAGCTGCTATGTAATGATGCGGTTATCACTGCATCCAGCCCACAGCCACACACATGGAAGACACTGGGGACGTGGCCATCCGTATTGTTACTATGTGCTGCTTTGTGCTTCACCTCTTTGTGATTCACCATTTCACTCTTCTTTGGATCTACCTTAAAAGCCAATTTGCCTCTTACAGTTTTATTATAGTCCTCCACTTACATGAATATGCAACATGTGTCTTGTCCCTCAACTAGACAGAAAGTTCCTGGAGAACAGAAATTGTATCTTCTGCTTCTCAGTATCCCCCTCGCTGTGAAGTACAGAGCCTTCCACTTCAGGAGGTGCTAAATAATTCCTGGTCAATGTGCAGTGCTGAGAGATTGGCTCCCCTCTTAAAGGGAAAGCCTCTCTCTCCTCAGCTCCCTAACTTCTGCCCATCCATCAAGACCCCCTTCAGCCCTGCCTCCTCCAGGAAGCTGGCCAGTGAAACTGATTTCTTCCTTCCTCAAAAGTCCATGGCACTCACTAATTTGCCATATTTAGCTTCAGGGCTGCGAGAGTCTTAGGGCAGGCAGAGCGTGTGGTCCCCCTTGCTCTCATCAGTACTCTTCTTCTAGGGACGTCTTTCCTGGCCAGATGAGGGGAACTCTGGGCGACATTAAGGGTTTTTTCCACAAAGAGAAAGCAAAGGCTGAGCAGACCAAATTCTGGTACTTCAATCACCAGGGCTCTGGTGGGGTTTCTGTCCCACAGCTCCATGCTAGAAAACACTAACGCAAAAATGCCAAGAGGTCCTCTGTACTGTGTAAGGAAGGCAGGGCCGGAGGACCTGAATTCACCTGGCTCTGCCTCTTCTTAGCTGTGTGGAGCCTGAGGAGTATAACCCAGGCCTTACCAGGCCTCTGCTGTCACGTCTGACAGTGAGGGAGCCCTCCAATGGCCTCTAAGATATTCCCTAGATCTGTAGTTCCAAGCACCAGCTCTGCCTATGAGCGATACTGTCGGTGGACAAATTGAGTCCAAAGAGCTTTCTCCCTCTCCAGTCATTAGCTGGTGGGGGTGCTTTGAAAGCTTCTCTGTTCCTGCTGTCCACTCTCCTGTCAGCTATTTCATCCAATGGGCATAAAAATGAGAGCATCACGAAGTCTGAGCAATTGAGAAGATGCCCGCCTCCCTCACGACTGTTAAAGCTGGGTTGGGTGATGGAGACGTGGAGGCTCTGTATACCGTTCCATCTTTGTACGGGTTTAAAATCTTCCATACTAAAAAGTTATTAATAATAATTACAATAAACCCACCTGGTTCCACCCTTTCATGAACTAATTGGGTACCCACTTTCCAGATGGATCTCATGAGCCCCCAAAAAGGTAGTGGATCTTTTTTGAAAAGGAACTAGATCTGGAAGTTATAAGGCAAGTGCTTTTTAAACGTGCCCACTGGAGAACAGAGGTGTGAAGAAAAAAGGGCAAAGTGCTTGGAGTCAGACAGCCGGTTTGAGCCCCCTCCTCCCACCAACTCCATCAATTTGTAACTGTGTCAAAGAGGATGCTGAAGCTACCAGAGCCTTGTCTCTTCCAGTGCATTATTATGAGGCCTGACCTTCTGTGCCTCAAAAACATTTGGTACCCATTTAACTCCCCACATTTAAAGCATCATGACACCTGTAAATACTTGTGCAGGGCTGGGAGAAGAGTAGTGCTCCAGCTTTAGAAGAAACAAGAATCAGACCACATGGCCCCATCCTTGAGATTCTGATTCAGTGCATCCAGGAGGCGGCCCAGGAATCCACCTTTCACCAGTCACACTGATGCCTCTCAGGTATGTAGCCCTCAGGCCACACCTTCAGACGTTCAAAGGACAGTTGGAGGGAGCAGCAGGGATAGCAGAGGGAGGTGAACTGCTTCAGACTCTGCCTGGGAGGAAAACAGGTCTTTAAACGACTAAATGGGACTAGTAATGAGCAGAAGAAGAGGGGCAGTTCAAGGGAAAGTTTTGTGGTCACAACCCTATCCAGCTAATGCCTTGTACTTCATGGACATGCTCGTCTCTCATTTTTATTTTCCAAATTTTACCCAGAAAAGCCTCCTCAGAATTCATTCATCCCATCCTTCCCAGGCCCTATCACAAAATCTCCCCGTAGCCAGAGGGAGACTTTTAGAACATGAATTGGATTAAGTCAACTTCCCAACTTAAACCCTTCCACAGCTGCTCACTGCTCTTAGGAGAAAGTACGTATCCTTAAAATATCCATCAAGGCCCTGCATGTTCTGGCCCCTCCTGACCTCTCTTACCCTATCATGAGCCACACTTTCCCTTTCTCTCTGGCACTCCAGCCACAAGGGCCTTCTTTGGGTCCTCCAACATGCCACAGGACCTTTGCATGTGCTGGTTCCTCTGCCTGGGTTGAAATATTGCCTCTTCAAGGAAACTTTCCCTCAACACACCAGCCTAGAACAGTTCCCCTGCTTTACTCTCTTCTATCTTCCTGGACTTTACAACATAACACAGATCCAACTTTTATTTATGTATTTATGTGATTAATGTCTGTCTCCCCAACTGGACCACAAGCTCCACAAAGATAGAGTCCATATTGGTTTTGCTCATCACTGTACACCCAGGGCCACAGTAGCTGCTCAACTAATGCAACTAAGAAGATAATGCCAAGTGCACCATCATCTGGGAGAGACGTGTGAATGTAAAAGAGAAATGACAGACAAAGCTGGAGAAATTCACGATGCATATGAGAGGCCAGAGTGAGATAGTGTACTTTCTCCTGGACGTGGAGAACTGAGAATCCCCTCTGGTGTCACAAGGATGGTAGTCACTGGACACCACAAGATCTCAGGCTCTCTCAAACAAGAGCATCTGTCCAGGACCGTCCCCAGAGGACGATGAGAATGCGACTTACCCCTCAGGGAATGTGGGGGCCAAAAAAGAGAGCCAGAGAGATTGAGTGCCCAGCTCCTCAATGCCCTTCCTGTTATCTCTCTGAAAAAGTAGCTTTGTCCCTCACTATCGGGACTCAGAGAGAGAGGGGAGGAGAAGGTCGCAGACAGAAAGGATCTGCCTCCCCCCTATCTGGAGCCACAGAAACAGGCGAGCTCAGGTTATCTTTGTGTTCACTTCTGTTCCCCGGAGATGAGTTGGGGGTGGGGCGGGTGGGAAGATTTAGACTAGTCAATTCCGAAAACAGGGTGGTTTTCTGCTTGGTCATCAGACATATGCCCATTCAAGGGAGGCGAAACAAGCTGAAGTTTAGATTCTCTGACGAGGCTATCGAGTCCCATCAATTACACCACGTGGAAAAAACTTTGGACAGTTAAAAATAACATAGGGGTCTGGTGTTTGGAAGATCTGGAGTTTGGAATGCCAGCTTGTCAAGCACAGATCGCTGCCTACAGAAAGCTTGTGCTGGAACACGGAAACACACACCCACCAGGACAGGAGGGCTGAGATGAGCAAGGTGTCGGCCCGTTACCTTCCACACCAGCAACGGGGTGGCAGACCCCGTGGGAGACAAGCATCCAGACCGACTCTCACCCTCACCCACTTTGGTCTGTAGCCCTTTGCCAGCTGTGGAAAGGACAGAGCTCATTCAGGCATGAAGCCCCGGCCTCCCCCTTGGAGGCGGCAGCAGTGAATGGCAGCAGGAGCCAGGACTTCAACCGCGCCCCAGTTCAGCTCTGTGTGTTGTTTCTTCCCGTTATTTCTCAGAAGGACCCAACATCAGCACTGATTCAGCATCAAGCAATAATCTGAACCCCTGGACAAAGCATCCCGTAAATAAATTTCCCCCAAAGTCTATTCTGGCACATTTGTCCAAAGAGTTACTAATAATAATGCCATAAAGTTCTAGAACTTCTTTCTTCTAAGGAAATCAGAGCTTCTCCTACTTATTATCTCATTTTCCTTAAGACGCCAATGTGGGGAGAAAAAAATCAGCTAGTGTGTCTGAGCATTTTACTGATAGAAAAACAGGGTCACTACCCACATCTATTAAGAGGGTGAGATGTGCCAACTCTTTTAAGCATTTTACATATATTAACTTATTTAATTCTTCCAAGAACCCTCTGAAGGCAGAAATTATCACAGATGAGGACGCTGAGGCACAGAGGGGTTAGGAATCCAATCCCGCTCATGGTCATGGGGGTTGATGTGAACCCAGATTCTCCAGCTCCAGATTCTGCACCCAAGCCACAGGGCCACTGCTTGCCACACTCCCACCCCCTGGGACAGGGCATCTGAGATCTCAGAGTGCACGGCTCCAAGGAACCTGAGGACTGGGGTGACACCAGCCTCCCCATGAAAGCTAGCTCCTGGGGGTGGGCCCAGGCCTTCTGGTGGGAGGGAGGGAGCAACACTAGGTGGGCAGCTTGAATAGGTAAACAGAGTGCCTGCAGGCCTGGGGTGGGAGTGGAGAAGAATTACCTTCAGAACAAATCACCTCCATCCTCCCAGGAAGAAACACTGTCTAACAGACCTGCAGCCTCACTTACCCCTGAAACCACGCTCCCACCTTACTGCACCCACCCCACTCCCATTTGAACTATGAAACCAGGCTTTGACTGAGCGCTAAGGGTCTGTGTTTATGTTTGCCTCCCTGGACTGGATTTGTATATTTTATTTCTAACCATTTATGGGTGGTTGTTGTTGTTATAGAAAGAGGGTGGTGACTAAAGCATAGAAAGGGAGAAAGACTTTTGTTTTTTTAATATTTCATCTATTTACTATTGTATTATTTAAATTTGGTAGGGGGAAGGTAATCAAGTTTATTTATTTTTGGAGGAGGTACTGGGGATTGAACCCAAGACCTTGTGCATGCTAAGCATGTACTCTACCATTTGAGCTATACCTTCCCGCCCCTGGGAAAGACTTTAAGATTCACCACTTGGAAGGGCTTTATCCTACAATCCCTACTTAGCAAGTCAGCCCATGAGGCTGGCCAGGGCTGCCCTGCACCTGACCGGATTGTTGGATTCCTCTTCCTCCTCCCCTCTCTGGAGGTATCCTGGAAAACACTTGAGAAGACATAACCAAGGAAACCAAGGACCAGGAATTAGTGAGAAGGCTTCTCTGGAGGTGGACAGTCCTTCCTGCTGAGGGACACAGGGTGATAACCTACCTCCCCTTGGAGTCTCTCTTTTGGCCTCCGAAGTGTTCAAGTGCTTCCCAGGGATTGGCTGCCAAACTGGGGCTCCACCCAGACCAACCTGGCCCCAGGCTATCTCCCATTTTTACCTTCTGTTCATGGACCCCCCACTCCTATCCAGCCAAAAAGATCCGTTTGCTGTCCTCCACATGTGTCCTCCCACCTGGCCCTTCACGGCCCTCCCCCAACCCCCTAAAGGGAGGGGATTCCCTAAGGAATTACTCGAAGGCTCCTCAAATTTTTGCTCACTTCCCTTCCACACCTGCTCTTCCCCTTCCTCATCCCCCACTGGGATGAGCCTGACCAGCTCCTGCTATCCTTCCAAACTCAGCTCAAAGCCACCTCCCCCTAGAAACCTCCTCTGATAGGACCATGGGATGCTTTCTCTCTTCCAATTTCACAGACCCCTCGGGGGCTGGACCGTTCACTGAGTACAGTTATTCCCATCACATAACCTCACACATCCTGTTTCTTCTCTATGGCTTCTTCTCATCCGTTTGCTGTGTGCAAGCTTTGCCTTTTCCTCCTTCCCTCTCCCTGCTCCAATATTCACGAGGTGGAGTGTGCCCCCTACCCCCAGGGACTAGATGGAATACTCTTCCCTTCCTTTTGTGCCTCTTCAGTGCTTTTTGATCAAGGTGCGATGCATGGAGAAAAGAGAGAGATGTCAACACAGCCCAGATGAAAGCAACAAGAGGTAAGAAGCAAATGGAGGCTGGAGGTACAAACCTTGATATGAAGCATTAAGTGGATTATTCCTCTATCGAGGGCCCACAGAGCGTTGGGAAGGCTTAGGTCAGAGTCAAGAAATGAAATAAGAAGTGGAAAGCCAAAGAAAATAAAGGAGTAACCAGTGGGCTTTTGCTTCCTGGGGATTTGTAGAGCTACAACAGCCCGGAGGAGAGATGGCCAGGAAGTTGGACTGCCCAAGGCCGACAGCTCTGGGTCTTGGAGAAAGGTGGGGACATTTCAGAGCTTTTACATTGTTCAGACCAGTTTACGTGGATTGCCTAGAAGACAGGAACTCCAGGCAACACTGGGCAATAACAGAGATTGTTGCATTGATCAGAACTTTTTTTGTTCGGTATTTCTCAGGAAACTGACCACATTCTGGGCAGATAATGAATGAAAACAAATCATCACCAGAAAAGGGATCTATGTAACTGGGTCTTCTCTGTTAGGCAGATCACCAAATTACAAAACAAGAATCCTATTGCTCCAAGGATAGCAAGAGCTACCTCGGTCTCAGAAAGGTTCCTACATTCAGACTTGGGAACCCGTCAGGTTCCATCCCTTCCCAACGCTAACTGGAACCTTCAGCCTCTGAGGTGGCAAACAATGCCGCCTGATGTGCTTTGGACCAGGGAACTATGGGAACTTTCCAAATTCCATAGAACTCCATAGATCAGTGTTCATCTCAGCTACCCTGTGCATAACTGACCTAAAATCGAAAGATCCAAACCTGTTTCCCATCCCCCAGAGATGTGTGTAATTAGATAAAATGAGGACAGAATATGTATAAGTATCTGTTATACTGGGATGGCTGCCCAGAAAGGAAATGAGCACCAGAAACCGGACGGCCCCATGTGCGCCCTCCATCCTGAAGGGCTACACCCGGGACTGAAGGAGGGTTAACTTCCAGAGTCAGTGCTGGTGCAGGATGACCTCTCTGAGTCCACAAACACTTTTGTACAATTCTGCTCCTCCAGCCTATACTTCATGCACCATCAGCATTTTTAGTTTTCCTGGCTTTCCACGTTAAAGGATGTCTATTGGACGAGAATTTGAATTAAAACTTGACTTGAATGGCCTGTCTCCACCTCTGGCTTTCTCCCCTTCCTCCTGACACAGAACCAGGCCTCTCCAGGGTGGCGCCTTCCTCCACATGGCCCCAACACTGAACAATCTGGAGGGTCAAAAAGAGGCAAGAGGAAATACACAAGTTACGATGATAGTTATTTTTCTTTCTCTCAATATGAAGAATAAAGGCCCAGGATATCATTTTTTGTTTCATTGTGAAATAAATTTACCTGAATTAAACATGACTGGGACACAGACATAGGTAAAGTTCTATCTAAGTAGGCATTATGAAAGTATACAAAAATTTCTCAAAGAATATATTCTGCCTTTTCCATTGATCTTTGACTATAACTGTGGTCTAGTCACTGTTAGTTATAGTCAAAGATCAATGGAAAAGGCAGGTAGTCAACTTTCACCAAATCCCAACTTTGAGTTAAATCATTATAATATTTGCACCTTCTGGTCTCTTCTATCTTAAAAACCCACACAAATCCTCGGGTATAAATAAGTCTAAAGGAAATCCCATACACAGGGGAGCACATAGTAGACACTCAATAAAAGTGTGGTTAATTACACAAGCCCTGGGATACTTAGTCCCTGAAAGAGGTCAGAGCAAAAAGACCAAAGAGAGGGAAAGCCAAGTTTTTTAGATCCACAAGAATGAAGTGGTAAAGAAACCAGGGGCTGGAATAAATGATTCTAACGTTCATCACAGCCTCACATGTTACATGCAAGCAAGGCAATCTTGTGCCTGTTTTCTGACTCCTGAAATTGAAGAATGTAGGGAAAGGAATTCTGCTGCCTTTTCCAAACTCCTGCAAGGGAGAGAATGAGAAACAAGCCAATTCTAAAGAGTTAGAAGCAAATTAGGCGAGAAGAGCAGTGTGTCTACCTGCTGGCTTCATTTGCTCAGTTACTCACATTTGCTCAGTTACACACATTTATTAAGTGCCTGCTATCTTAGATTCTAGGGATGGGAAGGCAAGGCAGCCACCATCCCAGCCTTCCACGGCCTTACACTTTAACTAACCAGACTGAAGTATTACAGTGGCCAGGAGAGAAGAGTATGTTTGGGACTAAGGGACCAAAGGCAGGGGTAGCCAATTCTACCTGAGTGTCAGCAAGGGCTTCACTGGGAAAGAGGGGGCTTTAAAGTGCCTGGAAGATGAGCAGGTAGATGTTCAAGTGCATCTGGGGTAGGATGGGGCTGGAGGAGGCTTGAGCAGTTTGGTGAGACTATAGGGGGAGTGGGAAGTGTGCCACCTCTCTGAGCAGGGATACAGAACCATCCTTTCAGGATAACAAGTTCACCTACATCTCTCATTCTGAGGTTCTCAACCTGGAGACCATGGACCTATCAGGTCCCCACTGAGGGGCTCCTCAAAGTCTGGGAACCCCATAAAACCATATGAAGCTGTTCACACCTACATGCATTTTTTTGGAGAGGGGATGATCCGGAACTTTCATAGGGTCCTCAAAAGGGTCTGTGATTGCCCGGTTATCACTGTATTCTGATGCTGTTGCAAAGGTGCTTCATTTTTAAGAAGATTCATAGAAATGTTATAGAAGTGGTTACAACATCAAGATGATGGCTATGCAAGAATTCCAGCCCATACCTTTTTACCTTCCAAGAAACAGGGAGCTGTCCCACCCCTAGGATCCCTAGATTAGGCATTCAGAGATAGGCAGGGTCAGTGCCCCTACTCAGCCTAGAAGCAGCTACAGAAGACGACAGCCACCCATTTGTACCCACAGAAGATTATGGGAGTAAAATCTCTGGAGGCAGGGAATGAGACAGGAAGGAAGGGGACAGGACACAGCCATTAAAGGAATGACACAGCAATTAGCACCAAGATGGCAGAAAAGTCAACTCCCAATAGACCTGGAGGCCCAAGACTGCGGGAGATTCGACCTGCAGTGGACCTTGAGTTACGTTATACACATTGTAATGTACTAGCTTAGTGAATGGCACATCCACAGGCGCTATGACAGTTCCAAGGCTAACCATGAAAGGTCAGAGACGATGGTGACCCAATTCCTGGGAATCCCCACCCCTTCGCTGAAGTAGTTGGAATAATCTTCTCACTTGTTAACACACAAAAACTAGCAACACCGCAACTTGCAGTCATTCTCTCTTGCATTCATGTATCTACATTTACTCTAACCCCCTCCCCCATACCGTGTACATCTCTCTAAATAAATCTATTTTTACTCAAAAAAAAAAAAGGGGGGGTGGTCTGTATTGCCAAGGAAAAGTGAAGAAAAAACGCTCGAGTAAGTTGAGTATCTCGAACATCAGACTGTGATGTAGATGCCATGGTTTTCTGTCTCTGTGTTCCACAGACAGCTCAGTACCTGACATATCATAGGTTTTCAGACCTAGCAGAGCTAAAGGGATGAATACAAGGAGATGGGAAGAAATTGCCATTTTCATCACCAAAACAAACATTGTGTGTACAGACATTTATGTGCCAGTCAGTGGGCTAGATTTTACAAACCGATACCTCTTTCCATAAAGGCACATGGAGAAATATCTTCTCAACTTCTTGTTCCCAGAACCAGGATTGCAAAGCCAAGTCCCTAAATGTGGATACAAGTCACCCAGGGCAATTCACTGCAATCCCCAGATTAGGTTCAAACTTCAGTTGGCAGTTGCCTAGCAACGAGTAACCCTAAAGACACATCACCAAACCAAGATGCCAAAAGGGCATTCTGTGGACAAGCTGGTTCTGAAAACTAACCCCCACACAAGTCTACCTGCCAGGCCTCTCTGGGCCATTGAGGGAAGGAGTAGACTTTGCAGCCAAAAGCTGGAAGGGGGAGCCGGAAAGGTGTTCGGATGGTGGTATGTAGGAAGTAAATATGGGAACAGGAAACAGAGGGTACAGGAGAAGGCAGCCTCAAATAGGTCCTCTTTCAGATCACACTTAAATTATTCTTCCAAGCAGTTGCTAAGCAAACCCCAACCACATCTAAAGACACAGAAAGTGGTGCCAAGACTTGACTACAACGTACATCCAGCCCTGCCCTGAAGACCTCATCCTGCAGCAGTTCCACTGACCTATGCCAGGTTTAGGTGGGCAAGATGACACACCTCTGGACCCAGGAAGCAGTTTTTATCCAACTCTCCAGGGCAGTTCATTCCCTTACAGAGGCAGCAAGCACGAAAG
Organism: Camelus dromedarius; assembly: GCF_036321535.1. Classification (NCBI taxonomy): domain Eukaryota; kingdom Metazoa; phylum Chordata; class Mammalia; order Artiodactyla; family Camelidae; genus Camelus; species Camelus dromedarius. The sequence continues at coordinate 68,456,620 of NC_087440.1, forward strand.
AGGCAAAGAGACTTCACTTTCTAAAATTCAGATTTTTTTTTCTTTAATGTAAAACTCGGAAACACCCTCAGCTTAGTCAGGTGAGACTGGGCTTTCTAAGACAAAGGTTCTAATCCAAACCATGGCACAGGCCAACACAAGGCACCTCTCCCTGTGCGGACAGCAGAAAGCTTGGGAAGAAAGCTTGGGCCTTCTTTGGAACCCATCATCCCTTCTCTTGGAAGGTCTTGGGGGGCCTGGGGAAAGGGGCAAACAAATCTATCAGTCTGGAAGCGATTCAGGAAGAACAAATGTGGAAGTCAAACAACAACAAATAAGGCGGATATAAATCCAGATAAAATATTAAAATCATTAAAGGGCTGCTGCTCCCTGAAGATTGGGAAAAATGAAGAGAGTTAATTAAAAGCAATCTCCATGCACTGCTGAGCCAGCCGGCCCTGATAAATCAACAGCTGGGGCTGCTGTGGAGGGCAGTCAAGGGGCTTCAGGACTGGGGGATGCTGGCCGGGGGAGGGGGACTGCCGCAGAGATGGCAGTGACGTCGAATTTAACATAGTGACTTAAGTTTCGTGTTCTATTAAATATTTTACAACCACTGAATAAAGTTGTTCTTCCGACAGGAAGAAAATGATCATTTGGTTGAACAAAAAGTGAGGAAGACAAGGGTGAAAAGGTATCATTATTGGATTCAAAACTATTTGAGACTGTGACGTCAGCGTCTCTGATCTTGCTCCATATGCAGAGGCTTTTTTCTCTCTACCTGATCTGCACAGGGAGATGCATCTTCTAAAATCTCTCTGCAAAACCCTGGACTGTTTGTTTTGGGGGCTGGGGAGGTAGTGCAAAGTCAGGAAAAGGTACAAAGAGGAAGAGGAGAGAGAAAAGACCTTCAAAATTCTCATTGCTGATCCAAGCCAGACTTTTAGCACAAAACAAAAAGGTCAGCAGAAATGGTGGGAACTTTTTCCTTTCTTGCTTTCTCTGTCTTTTTTCTTTCTCCTTTTCTTTTTTTTTACTTCCCTCCTCCTTTTTACTCAGCAGTGAGATAAAGTTTTTGTTCTTCATTTTAAACAAAAAAAGAGCTCAGAATTTTCAGGGCCAATCTAAGCAAAAAAAAAAAAAAAAAAAAAAAAACAGAAAGAAAGAAAGAAAAGAAAAAACCCAGCAATTTTAGAAGTGTTACAAGAATGGCCCTTCTCTATTCTAGGGGAACCCTCCAGTTCTTCCTTGATGGAAATACAATCAAGAGAAATGATTGGGAGAAAGTGTTTTTTTTTTCCTCCATAGAATTGGGATTGGAAGGGGAGTGTGTGCATGGGGAAACATAAGGAATTATGCATTTGGATATGCATTTTAATTAGGTGGACAGAAGCAGCCGCCTGTTAATTTTTCTTGCTTGTTTCCACTTAGCATTCATCACAGGCAGAACCACCATAGAGCGCTCCCACGATAATAGATGGTTCTGCATTGGCTAAGTCCTCGGGGAAAATAATTAGCAGAAGAGAATATATTCTCTCCACTTCGACTACCCCATCCACTCTGCCCTCCCCCATCTCCAGCACCACATTGCCTTCCCTCCCTACCCCACCCCCGCAACCAACGTTTCCCTAGAAGCCTAGAGGAGCAGTCAGCCTCCTGGTTTACAAGCACTTACTTTGTTTGCCCTGCCAAAGAACAGGGGTCTGGAAGGAGAAACAGACAGACTGAAGGTCTTTCCTTGGAGTGGAAGCTCCTAGGTGCAGGGAGGGAGGCTACTCTGCTGTTTAGTTCCAAGGGGCAGGCTGGCAATCAGTATTAGCCAAGACAGGATGACTGCTCCAAAGAGGGTGAGACAGTTCTCACTGAGCTCAACTGGCAGCAAATAAAGACATGGAATGAGTCCTTAGCTGAAGATAATGGGAGTAGGGATGACGTTTTTTCACTTAATTTGCTTTTGTAAAGTAAAAGAATGCTGTCATTTTGCAGCAAGCTTGAATCTGAAGCATTTCCAAGACTGGCAAATAACTCTGTCATTCTGAGATTTGACCCTCACCACGCTGCTGTCCATAGGCTACTTCTGTATAAGGAATCAGTTCTTGCTGCTGACCCTTGCTTCTCTCTCCCTGGAGTCTCCTTGATAGAAGAAGGAGCCAGAGACTGGCTGATGACCCGACCCCAAGTGCCAAGAGAGCACTCCGTCTGCCCACCAGCTCCTGCTTCCTCTGATCTTAGAGGGTGGACTCAGTGCAGGGCTGACAATAGGAAATGAAATGAGGGCTTCTTTTGAGCTCATATTCTCACCTATTTCAAACCCAGACAATGGGAAAACCCCACTGAGATCCCAGGGCTATTTACACACAGCTGGATGAGTGAGGCTTTGCATTTCCTGAGAAACAATGACTAGACATGATGTGTAATGCCAGACTCTTTTCATTTATTTCAGTTTTAACATAGTAATGTTTAATATATGAGGGATTGCTGACTCTCTGAGAGGGCCTCCACTAGCTACAAGAAACTTTACAGTTCTAGTAACACCTCCCATTTGTACTTTACACCTTCTGAAATGATTTTACATCAATTATTTCATTTGGGCCCCTCAAGATGGGTCATTAGAGCTGGGTGCAGGGGGAGGGAGATGAAAGGTGATGCAAGCCCTTCTCATGTAAAGAGAGGCCAGACTCTTGACTTTCAGGTGTCCTGTCATCCCAGTGTTCCCTCCACCCAACCCCCTGTTGCCAGATGAAACCACCACTCTGTCTAGGAAGCCTCCACCCCTTGCCTCACCAGGTGACTACTGCTGCTGCTACACTTCCTAGAGCCTCCCCCAGCCCAAGCCCTGACCCCCACAGGGAGTCCCTGCCCTCAAGAGGTGGGAGCGGAGAGGACAAGGGGAAGGCAATCCTTGTGGCTGGGGATGAGAGAAGTGAGTCTCTGGGTTCCCAGGGCATTTGCCACCCTCCCCAACAAAATATTGGTATTTCTACAGGGGAGGCATGGGGTGGGGAGGTAAAGAAGTTGAATTCTATGATACTATCAATAATTTTTTTTAAAGTTTATACGGAGGAGGGTTGCTGGTACTACCTAGAAATGTAGTCTTTGAATTTTAATAACCCTAAAAATGGAGGGGGCCCAGGCATATACCCAAAAGAATTAGAAGCAGGGACTCAAACAGCTATTTATACACCCACATTCATAGCAGCATTATTCAAGATAGCCAAAAAGTGGAAACAGCCCAAGATGTTTCCATCACTGGATGAATCTATTGGATGTCCATCATTGGAATCCACTAGATGTCCACCATTGGAATCCATCCATGTTTATCCATTGGATGAATGGATAAACAAAATGTGGCATATACATATGATGGAATATTATTCAGCCATAAAAAGGAAGGAAATTCTGACATATATTGTAACACAGATGAATTTTAAGGACATTATGCTAAGTGAAATATACCAGTCACAAAAGGACAAATATTGTAGGATTCCACTTATATGATATGCACAGAATAGGCAAATTTATACAGACGGAATGTAGAATGGTGGTTACCAGATGGACAGAGGAAGGATGAGGAGTTATTTTTTAATGGGTATTGAGTCTCTGTTTGGGATGATTAGAAAATTCTGGAAACAGACAGTATGGATGGTTGCACAACACTATGAATGTACTTAATGCCAATGAACTAAACACTTAAAAGTGGTTACAATGGTACACTTACATGTTATACATGCCCAAATATACGTATTATGTATATTTTACTACAATTTGAAAAAAAACTGAAGGGGCTGCCTCTACGTGTTGGAGGTCAGGGTGACCATTTTGTTTTTTCTTTCATTTTGCCTCTCACAATTTAGGCTTCTGTGAAGTCTCTGATGGATTTTGCAACCCCCTCTTCCACCTTTAGGCTTGTAGAAAATTGCCAGGGGAGTTTTCAACCAAAGGAAAGCCTGATAATAATGCCCCCAGAGGAATCTGGGATATTCTGGAGGCATGTCACTGAAGGAGAGGCAGTGAATTCCAATTTAGACACAGCTAATATCCACTCTGGCCTGGCCAGACTCTGTCTGCTGGACACCTCCGTTTCCTCAGCAGTGGCATAGGATACAAGAGAGGAAGCTCAGTGAGACATCAGTACAGGCCCACCTGCTTAACAGCCAGGTATCTGCAGCTGCCCAAATGGAATTGAAATAAGCACTTTATTTCCATGTTAATTGGGATGAGTGCCATGGTGGAGGAGAGGACAATTCCAAGGAGACTGTGGATAAATGAAATCCAGAGAAGAATCTTTCAGCTGTTTGCCTTTCTCCCTCCACACATTTAAAGAAAGATAGATGTTCTCAGCAATTCCAGTCATTTGCACCACTAAAAACTTTATCTGAGTGCTCATAAACAGCAAGATAGGCCAATTAGTCTTCCCACTTCTCTTTCCTGTCTCCACCCTCTGGTTGGAGTGTTGATGAGAAGAAAAATGTTCAAAAGGGGGAATCAGAAGAAAAACCTATGTTCTAAATGAGCCACCAACTAGTTCCCAGCCTTAAGCCCTGAGAAAGGAGAGGAAGTCTGATCCCGGTTAGAATCCCAAGGGGTAGCATAATGGGGCAAGACTGGACCAGAAAAGATGAAACTACGAGTTTCCCAGTCTTAATAAGTCCCCTTTAAAGCCACACTTTAAAAACGAGGAAGAATTCAAACCCTGGCCCCTACCTGTCCTCCCTGTCCAAATCGACCATAGTAAGAGCCACGAAGTTTTTTACTTGAAAGGAATTTTGGCAGTCAAGGTGTATCACCCTCATCTTAAAGACAAGGAATATGCAGCTCAGAGAAGTTCTGTGTCCAAGACCACATAGCTAGGGGGGAGTAGGGCTGACAACAGAGCTCAAAGCTCTGGGATCCTCTCCCAGAGTTTTTCTCCTCCATTACTCTGAAGTCATCACTGCTACAAAAGACTAGCCACGGGTGAGAAATGAATGTGGAAAAGGGACAGAGTTTGAGACAGGGCCATATTCATGGCATGTGAAAGTCTGGGGACTGAAAAACCTTTTCTGGTGGTGCTTCCAATTGCAGTTAATATAAACAGCAGATTTTCAAAGTGAATAGCAATGAAAAAAACTCACTCATTTCATAGCAACCCGAGATGACCACAGTCTCTGGATTCAGGGAGGGAGGAGAAGGTGCAAAAGGGGGATTAGACATGTGCCATTATTTTTCCCCGGGCTCAGCGCTGAGGCCCGGAGGTGGAGGACTCACTGTGGGCTATTTGAACCCCATTATTAGGAGCCCTGAGCTTAATCCTTTTGCCCCTCCCTGCCTCCAAACACAGCCCCCTAAATCTTAGCCACCTCAGGGTTCTCTCTTCCCTTGCCACCCCTGTCTGCTACTACTATTGACAAACACACAACCTAGAAATTCTCAGCACAGGCCACTCCTCTTTTCCCACTCCCATCCCTGCCCCCAACACCTCCTAACCACTGCTTTTAAAACTCTGATGCAAATCACAGGCTTCAAAAACCTTCCTTCAGTGACAGTTTTACGATGCTAGCTCCATTCATCCATATGGTTTGACAGACTGTGAAACACTAGTAACCGGACCAATAAGAAAAACAAATTACAAAAACACCACAACACTTCATCTCTCCCCAGTTGCTCACACAACTAAAAACCTTTAGAACTTGCAATTGATCATAATACCCATCTCTCTTGCTGTTAAATAATCATCGTTTCAGAGTTCCAGGCCACACAGTGGTTTCTATCCACTCACCTATCCCCTCCCCATCCCCTACCCCAGATCACTCTTTTATCTTTCCTTTTTAAATGCCTACATGTTTAAAGACTATTTAAAGCTAGGGTCATGCTTACATAGGCCCCTGCCAGAAAACCCTAGCTGGGCAAAAACTACTTCAGTGGTTGTGGCATTTCTTTGGCCAGGGGCTTGCCACATTGGGGCTAGCTTTCTGTCTTCCAGTGATTTTCAGAACACTCAGAAACCACAAAAGTTACTTTGCAGAGGTTGGGATAATAAACAGGCCTGGATTCTGTTGGTTTTTTAAATGACCCAGCCCCCAGCACCGCTACCAACAGCATGGCAGCAGCCTCAGTTTCTCTTCTTTTTTTGGTGCAGGCTCAAAGCACGTATGTTGACCATGGCATTTTACTTTTTGCATTGATCTGAGCAGATGGCTCTGAAACAGCTTTAGACATTATGGTCTTTCTCAGATGTACCTAAATTCCAGCTACCTGCATGATTCCAAAAAGACAAAGGAGGATGAGAAGTCTCCAATTAAATTGCTGCCTCTGAATTCCAGCCTACTTTATGGAAATGAGCAGCTCCCTTTCAACTGGCGACCTCTGGATGCCTCCCAGGTGGTCTGCAGGCCCAGCAATTTTCAGAGGTTTACCCTGTGACAATGCCTTCATTTGGGTTCTGGCAGAAATTAATATCCTTTATGGGTATCGCATCAAAACCAGACATTCTTCCGGCTGAAAAATAATGTGCGCTAATGAAGTTTGGAGATTTTAAGCCTTTTTTTTCCTTCAGTGACAACCAGAAGCAGATGGAGAAGGTGGTTCTTAGACATCTGTTGGCTTAAAACGTCTGAAGGTCCTTTTTCATAAGGGGCTAAAGTCATGCCCATAAAAGGCAGCAAGTTCATGAAGTCCCAACCCCAATGTTCCCCACCTAGTACCTACCCATGTCCCCCCACCTCAACAGAAAGAGCCAAGAGGAGATTAGAACCAGGAATGTGTCCCCCCTATACTGTCCTCTCTGGTATCCAAACTGCGTGCCACAGCAAGAGTGAGGTCTGGCTTCTAAGTGGCGACACAATTACACAAATTTTACAGGCACAAAACCACTTTAGATTAGAATACACTATCTCCAGGTCATAGAATGTATAAAAAGATGAAGATTTTAAGTCCACCTATACACCTGAGTGGGTGTTGGACCTTGGCTGAGTAAGTATATTAGCTTCTCCCAGAGTTGTGTTGTTAACAACAAAACAGAGATATAAACACATACCTCCAAGCAAGGGAAACTCCTTACAAAATAAGTTTTCAATACAATTATATATCTGTATGTTCACATGTTACAAGCATGACCAAATAGTTTACTGGTCTCATTCTTTATAAACAAATAGTTACTTGGGGTAAATCCCTGTTAGTTCATATGGAATAATTAAATAATAATAACAATTATTCTTTTCTAAGCAGGCAGTTAGTATAATAGATACATATGTGCATAATCCAGTCTGACAGAAGGTGGCAGACATTCCCAGTTAAGTATATACAAACCAGTGTTTTGATAACTTAATAAAAGAGTAAGTTGTTTCAAGTGTTGATAGCAAATTTGGGGGACAGTGGCTAACTTGAAGTATAATATCAAGCAAGATTAGAATTCATATTAAAAGCACTATGTTTCCTGGGTTTGCAGAAATCAACCAGAATACAATAGGTAATGTGACGGACTTACTCACAGACTTTTATCAACTCCATATTTATGTTACCTACATGTGTTTACTTTAATACATGGCCCTTATCTTGCTTGTACATGTAAGAAACACGAGTGACTCACACATCTAGGCTCAGTCAATGTAGCTGCTAAATTAAATAACGTGTACTACCTATTTACACATCATACATGTCCATCGATGCTTTTAAATTCTATTTGTCCAGATGTGACTGCTTGGTTGTGGGGCCACCTGCCGAGTCCCCTTTGTGATCTGATCAGTCCAGGCAGCTCCTGTTTCTGCCTCTAACACCCTGTTGGGCAGTAATAAGATGTTAAAGGCTACAACAGACAGAGAAGCCCGGCTGTCAGCTTCAGAGAGGAAGGGGGTGAAGGGTACAAGGAGGAGGAATAAGAAAGGGAGTTGAGGGGAGATCAAAGACAGGCAGGAAGAAAGCTAAACTGCTCAGAGAGGAGATGTGGCTCCAGGAACTTGAGACCTTAAAGAAGACCCCAAAGCAATGAGATTCAAACTGTGCCATCCAGTTAATAGAGCTACTGAATTATTGAATGTCCCACGTGGCAAAAGCTAGTATAATGAAAAATGGTCCATACTTAGCATGGGCAGAGCCTTAGGTGTTGCATGAAACCTGAGCTTGTTTCTTCCCGGACATGACCTGCCTCCACTTTATCCCCTAATCCTAGAGGAAACCTTTGTGTGAACAGTTTCTATAGGGGGCGTCCTTGATGTTGGCTTTTTTTTTTTAAGGGAAGGGACTCAGAATGCACACAGAGAAAATGCTAATGTCATTCAGATCCATTTCATTGTCAGGAGGGACACATGAGGATAAAAACATAGCTCTTCAAACCTTTCACCCTGCTCCCCTCCTCCCAGCACCACCAACCACCCCTTCAGCTTGATGTGTCTCTGCGCTTTGTTCTAATTTATCCCATGCATAATTTATTCACGTATTGTTTCCTGATGAGCAACTTTTAAAAACAAATGAAATATATAAGAGATTCTATTAAACAAGTTGTTTTTTAAATAAAGGCAAATGGTGTAGGTCTCCCAGTAACAACGTGCGTGCTTCTGCGTTAGTAGTTTAAAAAACGTCCAGGGCGCAGGAGGCTCCGCTGGTCGAGGGTATTGTTTACACCCCTTTACCCTCAGGGAAAGGGGTGGGGATGTAAAAAGGAGCGGCTAATTATAAACGACCACTCAACTCCTACCTAGAAAAAGCAGGCAGGGGTGTTCTGTCTATGCTAGCGTGTACGTGTGTGTGGCGACTCAATTACAAATACATCACATTGCAACTGTTTCTAATTATACAAAGTACAAGTGTAATAATTCAGAACTAATTCCAAAAAACAGCCCGCTTTTCTGTCCTTTCCCCTACTTCTAACCCCACCCGACAAACTCTCCCCAAACATGCATCCTTCTGCGGTCCAAAAAAAACCCAAAAAAACAGGAGCGTTCAGAAACGAGCGTAGAGATACTGCGCCCGCCCGCGCATAAACGGGCTCCAGGGTAACGAGGGTACCGCCTTTCCAATAGGAAACAAACCTGGCGCACATGTGAAATAGATTTCTCTAACTTGAGTTTACCCGGTGGCATCAGTCTGGCTATGCGATTTCGGCTGGAAATGTGAAAACTGCACATCAGCTGTGGGTCGGTTAAAATTAAAAAAAAAAGAAAAGAAAAGAAAAAGCATCAGCGATGTGGCAGCGCGAGCGACTTCGAGCAAGGATGCCGCGAAGTTACGCCCATTTGTTCTGCCATAAAACATTTTCTTTCTCGGGTGAAACGCTGTGGCGTTCAAGTGCAGTGTATCTGAGCTTCCGAAGGAGAACTGAAGCCAAGAATTGCTCTCGATCAGCCTCAGCTTCCAATGTCCTCTTAGCAGCGCCAACACACACACACACACACACACACACATACACACACACACACACTCACACACACACACACTTAAAACTCCGAGATCTGGGACATCACTACCCTTTTCCCCTTATTACCTGTAGGAGATAAGCTGATGCAAAGACTTCCCATTCTCCCCGCGCGTTCCTTCGCGTTAAGAACCCCCCTACCGCCCCCCACCACCACCCTCGGTGCGAACCTGGCTTCCAACTCCAGAAAGAGCCCAGGGTGCGGACGCAGATGCGCTGAGATGAAAGAACCTGGGTGGGCATCCGCCACGCACCCGCGAGAATTAGGCACGAAACGCTCCCCACCCGCACCTCCCCCTCCCCTCGCCCGCGGCTTCCAGCCTAGCTGGTAAGTCCGAATCCCAGGGGCGCAGACCCCCACCCACGTCGCGCCGCGATCCGGAGGGAGCGCCCCTCTGCCAACATCATTGCCAATAGCATCCCTTTTAGAACGACGCTAGTTTTCCGAAGCCACCCCCGGCTCCGCGATCGCGAGTGGACTTGGCGGCTTAACAGTTCCACCGACTGGAAGGAAGGAAGGAAGGAAGCCAGGATAAAAAGGAGGGGGAAGGAAGGCGGGCAGGAATTGGCTGTCGGACCCGGGGACTGACCCCCGCGTGTCCTCGCCCAGCCCGCCCCCCTCCGTTCCGGATCTGGGCGTCCGCTCAAAGTCTCCCGGCGGCGGCCAGAGGCACCTGCCCCTCGCTCTGGCCGGGAGCAGACGCTGCCCCTCGCCTGCTTCGGCTTTTCACCCAGAGGAGGCGAGAAAACCATTCATAAGACCTGCAGCTTTCCTGCCTCCAAATCACCCCCAAGTTAACCCAAGTCGTTAATTTACTACAGCCAGTTCCCCCACAAACACACCCGATGACACACCGGCGACTGCCCGAATTGCCGTCACGCTCCGGGGGCTGCCCCGGCAGGAAAGCCCCAGGCAACCACCTGGGCCCCAGAGCTCCCGGGACCCGCTGCTCCCCCTGCGGTCCTCCTAACTCCGGAAGGTTTGCACAAACTCCCCGCAAGCGATCGGAAGGCAGAGAGCGCCCTGCAAACTCCGGAGCTGCCGCGGTCCGCACGCCCCGGTGGACCTAGCAGCCAGGCGGGGGCCGCGGGCTCCGGAGGCGCGGGGCTCAGCCAAGTGCACCCAGGCAGCCCCTGCCCGGCGCTCACCCCCAGCTCGGCCGCCCCCCGCGCCGCGCTCACCGCCCCGAGAGGCCGGGCACTCGGGGGACCGTGCTGTCCCCGAGCTGCCCACGATCCCCTAGCTGCAGAGCGCTTGAGCGCCTGGCTCCCCCGCCTATAACCCCTCTCTCTCTGTCCGCCAATTTAGAAGAACATAAATGTAACAATTTTCTTCTTGTTAATTGCATCTCCTGACATTTCTCCGCGTTGGGGTAAAAAAAAGAAGATGAAGAAGTAAGAGCTGAAAGAAAAGAGAGAAGCCCCGCCACGGCTGTAGGCGCCTGCAAGCGCAGTGCATTGGCAGCGCTCGACACGCAGAAGGCGCCTTTTTTTTCATATTTAAACCACGCGGAATATGTACATTTTTTAGTCTTACTTACGCTTTCAGGGGGTTGTGAATGACAGTCGCCATTTTGCTACAATGTAACAGAATATTGTCTGTCTCAGAGTTCTAAAGGTTCGCTCAGGGGAAGCGGCGAGCCAATCAGAGCACAGGATACCGGCCCGCCGGCCAATCGGCGCGGCTGGTCGCCAGGTGGGCGGGGCCTGCACGGTGGTAGTTATTAGGGGAGCTGTCAAAGCCCAGAGGTCACTCCCTTTTGTAGAGCCCGAGAGCAAGCAGGTCTTAAAGGGGCAGTACCGCGCGAGCCGCTCCTTTTCGGATTGGGAAAAGTGGAGACGCACGGAAGAGTATTCTAGTTTGGTTTGAATCCCTACTTTCTAAATAACTGCAGAGAGTTGTGCTCCTGGACAGAAATATTTAAGTATTACAACAAACCACTGAATCCCATTCATTAGCTTTTGGCTTTGCTGTTACGTTTTTAATCTCCCGAAGGGCAAATCCCCTTGTTCCCGTGCAAAAGTTGGAAGGCTGCCGTTTCGTGTAACAAAGTACTACACGTGTCCTGACGTTTGCTAATGCTTTGGGTCCTGCGGCTTTTTAATATTCTCATTCCCGAAGTGTTGTCTTTATCTCGGCCACCTTCCTCTCTTGGTTTCTTGGAACGGTTGCCGCCGTTCCTGACGACTGCAGGACAGCAACTCCCCTCCCCCTGGAATGTCTCAATGTCAGGCTCGCTCCCTTCTGCAGCCTGGGCTTTCGTTACGTAATGCGCGGTAGTTACTCTGGCGGTCCCCCACTACCACCTCTTCTGTTCTCACACACCAGAAACTTCTGAAATGGTCAGATTCCGGACGTCTAGGGAGCTCATTGGGGCCTGGCGTTCTGACCTTTAGGCTTAAGGGAGGAGAGGTTTAAGGGCACCTTCGGAAACGCTTTCTGTTCCTAGGAAAGCGAGTAACTAGGCAGAAGTTGTGGAATCTAGACTGGTTGTTGCCAGGGTCTCTTTCGGGGAGTAGCACACGCGATTCTGGCGTCACCTTTCACTGGTTAGATAGAAGGTGAAAAGAATTTGCTAATGAACAATCCACTGTGACCCGAGGCGTTTACAAAGTGTGTCTGCTTCAAGTCAGTGCGAACTCTTCACTGGCGAACCCCTGACAAAACTGGAAGACTTCTGCGAAGCCAGGCTTCCACTGGGCAGCCAGGAAGGTCGGGGTCGATGAAATCGCACTAAATCATGAATAGGGGCCTCGTTAGCATACAGCAATCTGGCCACCATCCCAAATTTTTAATCAGGTCAAATAGCTAAAATAGTGGGGGAGGGGTGAAAAGGGGGTGAGAGGAGATGCCAAAGTGCCAGTTCTTCAAAGCTGTGCCTTCTCACTCCCTTTCCTGGCACTCCACTCAAAGCAATGGATAAAATAAATTTTTTTTAAGTTTCAGAACTTTCAAAATTCAACTCCACACACTATTAGAGTTACAGATAAAGAGAACAAGACTGAATCAGTGTGTCTGAAAGACTTGAAATTTTAACCCTTTCTTTCTGCCTATAGGTTGCTTTGTAACTTCTCGACACAGCATCTTGCAGTTTGAAAAAGTTATCACCTTTTCTAAAATTAAAATTTGAAAATCCCTTCCTTATTAATTTGTCAAGGGATTGGTTCAAAAGCTAGTATTTTGCCTAGGATGGGCCTTGACAACTTTAAAAAGCAAGCACTGTTTTCCAACCCAAGAAGTATGAGTTTGAAGTAACAGTCAGAACTCCCAACGGCCTCTTTGAGATATCAAAAGCATAGCAATTCAGAGTGGAAGGCAACAGTATGTTTTAATATACACAGCTTGATAAGTAAGGAAGAAATGTAGTGCCTGCCCTGAACAAGGCTTCCAGTAGGAGAGGGGAAACAAATTTATATTACACATTAAAGAAAAATACATATTCTAAGCATGTATAATCATTTATTAAGTTAAAGCCAAGATGCAGAAACCAGCATAATTCTTAAATATCCAGCACACTTGAATATGGTGGACCAGATCTGTCTTCACTTTGGGAAATTTTAACCCAGAATTGAAACATTAAAGTTATATTTTATAATGATTGAATTGAAAAATTTATGAACTAAAGACAGGATTTTATTTTTTTAAGTAGTATGGACTTGCCTTTCATATCTAATGGAATGTCATTTTAACTCTGTCAGTACAAGCATGACTTTTAAATAAACAAAACTGTTGTGAATTCACCTTTTATCAACTATAAGAAATGTAAGAGTTATTATTATTTTAACTTTGGTTTTTATGTCACAGATCAAGATTTTTTTCTACGGGAAGGCAAATTCCATCTGTCAGTTTGCAGATGGTTTGACCCATCTGCCATGAGGACAAATTATTCAAATAAGACTTAAAATGTACTGATCTCACCCCACAAAAAGGCACATATTTTTGGTCAGAATGCTCAAAAGCAAGGGAATGTAGAGTAGACCTGTTTAAATGAGACAAGAACCCTAAAAGTTTAGAGAGAATGTTAAATTTTACATTAATTTTGCAAGGAAGTGCTGTACATTGTGTTTCGAAGTTTGAGCTCTGAAATCTACCTGCCTGAGGTCACCATTTGCCAGCTGGGTTATCTTGGGCAAGTTTACTTAGCAACTTGAATGTCTCAGTTTCCTCATCTGATAAATGGCAGTAATAATAGAACCTACTTCCGGGATTGAGTGAGGTAACACAAGTCAAGTATCTGGCACATAGCAATACATGCTAATTATTATTTTTTATATAGGTATTTAACTATTTCCTATTGGCATAAGGAATGTAGGATATCTGAATAAAAGGACACATCATAAAGTGAAACTGTCCATCCAGTTTAGATTTTAAACTAATCCAAGAAAAATGAGCAAAGAACAACTTTCATGAGAACAAAATAATAAATAGGACTGGTTCAGTTAGGAGTCATATAATTACTTAAACCCAAAAAATGTCCTCTTACTGACTATATCAAAACACTTTAAGAATACAATCTCTAAGGCTCTATAGATATTCATATATCTGAATATACTCTATCCCTCCCCATCTCTTTCATCTTGATTTAGTTGGTTAGGTAGTTTAATCTGGAGGACGGAGGAGGCCCAGAATAACCACTTCCCCATCCCACCTGGAGAGTCCAGAGTTGTGCTGCCCCATATGGGAGCCATGAATCACACATGGCTCCTAAGCATCTGAAATATGACTAGTCTGAATTGAGATATACTGTAAGTGTCAATACGCACCAGTCTTAGGACCAAAACAGAATGTAAAAGATCTCATTAATCATTTTCATATTGATTACATATTAAAATGACATTATTTTGGATTTACTGGGTTAAATTAAAAATGTTATTAAAACTAATTTTAGCTCTTTCTTTTTAATTTTTTTAACGTGGCTACTAAGAAATTTTAAAACACTCCTGTAGTGTTTCTATTGTACGGTATTGCTCTAGACAGTGTATGTGACCAGGGAAAGAAGGATAAGGCCTCTCTCAATCATGTTAATCCATCTTGTCTAGCGTTCCCAAAATTCAGCTTTGACATCAGTTAGCAAAATTTCCTGGTCCGCCTTAAGTATGTGTTCCATGCCACCCATCCAAAGGAACAGTCGTGGTGCAAAAGAGGATCCAAGTACCTGAACCACTAGAGGTACCTGAATCTGTTTTCTCTTATGAATTTTGAAGACTGTTTCAGCAGAAAATGAATCAAAGCTGTGAGGAGATGCTCATCCAAAAGCAGGGAAGAATGGCATTTCTGTAACAAGTGTCGGCCTTTTCAGCTGACATCTTTAAGACATGTGGAAATAAGAGAGAGAAGTAAGAGAAGGAGACGAAGGACTCACAAAGAGCCAAAGAGTTCATCTGAAAGAGGAAGTGTGCCACAAAGGCCATCCAAAATAAAGGCAGTTCCCAGCGGGCTCTGGGAGCTGAAGGAGTTTGACGTCCTGTGGGTATTCAAAACACAAGAACAAGCTCACCCTTAGTCCCTCCATTCACCCATAGAACAATCAGTCATGGCCTTGGCAGCTGGTTGGCCATGCTGGTTCCCTGAGACCCAGAACCAGCTCTGCTATGTTCTAGGCACTGAGCTGAAGAGGGGGCATCAAAACTGCCATCTGGTTTTCTCTCTTCTTGGGATTGTAGGTGGAGGGGTTCTTAATCTAGTCACAAAATCTCAAAGCACAGGGAAAAAAATTGAAGTCTAGATATAAGAGATGCTCCTAGGGCCAGACCTCTGAAACCTCTTATTTCAGAGAAGAGTCAAATCCAAACCAATGGACGCTGCTACCGCTACTCTGTTCATTCATTCACTCATCCATTGGAGGCTTTCTATGAGGGAGGCATTGTGCTAGGCACAGGTGGTGAAATAAAAATAAATCAGACATGGAAACAACTCTCAAAAAGCAATTCCCATCCATCTGGAGAGAGAATAAAAATAGTAGGCCCAACCCTACAAGCAAGCAGAGTAATTACTTGATGTGACTTAAAAGGGAAAGTGGCCTGCCCAGCCGATCTTGCCTTCCTGGCATGGTGCCCATAATCCCAATGGATGCATCTTTGGGTGTTTATTGAGTGCATTCACTGCTTTGGGTTTTCAAGGTTTCATGGTATCAAAATGTTCCCAAACTGGTGTAAAACAAGGGAGAAGTGATATATGCCAAAGAACCTCAGTGGACAGAACAAGTCCCTTTAATGCTGGGGGACGGAAAGGCTTCATGGAGGAGGTCACATTTAATTTGGGCCATGGTTGGGTAGATTTCAGAAATGAGTCAAGGGGTTAAAAAAAACTTTCAGACCCAAAACATAATGTAAAAACAGCTAATTCATTCAGCAAATATTTATAGATTCCCTACTCTGTACCACCATGCCTCCTTTCTGCTGGGCCTTGGAATACAGCAACACCTGAGACAGTTCCCACCTATAAAAGACTTATATTTGAAAGGTGGGTTCAGGGTGGGGATGGGGAGAGGGCAGGGATGATGCCATGAGATGGAAGAACAGGGGCCACTGTGAGGTTGGATGAGGCATCAACTAGATGAAAAGTCTAAAATGAGTTGTCCTCTTAGAAGAGGTGATCCCCAAGCTGAGTCCAAAAATGACCTGTAGGAGGAAAGATGTCCCTGCAGAGGTGGCAGCACATATAAAAAGCTTTTGGGGAGATGAGAGGGGGCATCATGATTTCAGGGGATCCCTTAGTAGGAAGGTAGTTTTATCTGGAAGGCAATCAGGTAACATTGAAAGATTTTAAGCTAGGGGTGAAAATGAAGCAGTTGCCTTTTTAGAAAGCTCATTTATTTCAGCAGGAATATGACTGGGGGTTGGAAAGAGGCTGAGCTGGCGGCCTGGGAACGTGCTAGGAGGCTGTGGCACTGGGGTAAAGATAAGGGACAGGATCAGTGATCCCTCCTAAGAGAGGGGGTAGAACCTGCAAGACTTGGTGGCCGGCTTGTTGTGGACTTGAGGGAGACGTGAGGGGGGCCCAGGACGATGCCAGGTTTCTGGCTCCTTCAAATGCCAACAGCCAGCTCCACTTGACTAGAGAAACACAAAGTCAAGGCCAAGGCCTGAAGACTGGAGACCAATGAAGTCCTAGCACCTTCTACTGTGGGAGAGGAGGTTTGCCTTACTAGACATCTTAATCCCTTACCCCACAATCTCCCTCCTAATGTTACTATAAATCTCTTCCCTGGGGAAACTGTGAATAGGCTGGGATTCTCTTAAACTCCCTTCCTCTGGCTTTTCCTTTCTCAGTGGACTCTACCTTCCATCAAGGGCCTCTTCCAAGTCCATTCAGACTAATCCCCACCCTTCCCCTCAGGGCATGCTCTGAGTCACCTTAAAGGAATCTCCCTCGTGGGTAGCTGCATCTTAAGAGAGGATTCTAGGACACCCCAAAACCTTCACAAGGAAGGGATCAAGACTTCATGAGATACATAGTACACACACACACACACACACACACACACACACGCAGAAGCAGTGGGTTGATTAGAATCTCAGGCACCAGGAAAGGCAGCGGATGGGATATTTTTATACAGGAGCTTTCTCCACTCAAATCACACGGAGTAATCAGTCTACTCTGAGGACTAGCCCCGGCCCCTTTTCTCCCTCACAAATGCAGACACTCACAAGTGGGCTCGGTTCTTCTTCCTGATAGAGCCACTGGTTATAGAGCTCTCGCCCTATCTATTGTTTTTTTTTTAATCCCTAACTCCTTTCTCTACCTGCCAAGTCCAAATTTTCCAACTTCTCCCTCGGCCCATGCACATGGATACCATATCTGAAGTCCTGGCAGCTCCTGCAGAGAAGAACAGAATGAAGTGGGCAGGGCTGGGGGAAGGGGGACCTTCCCCCATTACCACCATGGGGAGCGACTAGAACCATGTTGGACCAAGACATAAATGAACCAAATTCCCTTCAGACTGTCTCAACAGGTAAAGAAATAAATTCACCCCCTCAGCCATTTCCTGGGTAAAGACCCTTCTTTTCATCTGCGAAAGTGGCTGCCTCAAGAGCCCCCAAAGAGGGCTTTCTGCAGGGTATTGCTTTAAGTGTGGTGACACTTGAGGCACCTGTTTCCCTCACTCACACAATTTACATGACCTCAAGCGTCCACTCTGTCACTAGGCAGGATTCATCCAGGAGAAGTGGAAGAGCCAAGCACAGGAGAGCACGCTAAGTCTGGTTGTTCTGCAGATATTTACACCACCATATAAAAATAGGTGTCCACAAGCAGGAGAGACGGACAGAAGCCTTAGGACCTAAAATGTCCCACACTCTGGCAAAGAGGGGGACAGACGCATGCTGAATTGCAGATGTTTTCTACTCTGACGCTCTAGGCGATGGACTCTGGCCCGCATAGCTGCAAAAGGACCTCAACTCCATGTTTATTCTACTCAGGAGGAAAAACGGAGGAGGTGAGAAAATGCTCCTGAAGTCCACAGAGGACCCAGTACATTTTAAATGCATCTAAGCCAACAGGGGCAGCCAGCCTGGGGACAGCTCCTCCCAGAGGGTGCAGAACCCCAAAGAAAATAACGATGGAGAATGAGTGAGGCAGAACTGCTAGAAGAGGAGAAAAATGGAAGCAACTGGTTCTGGTAAAGAGGAGCAAAAATCCAACGAAATGGGATTAGTAAGGTCCAGACAAGAAAACAATTTATTTTGGTACCTGGATTCCCAGAGTCACCATACATTCTCTGTTCTCACCTGGATTCCCAGAGTCACCATACGTTCTCTGTTCTCACCTGGATTCCCAGAGTCACCATACGTTCTCTGTTCTCACCTGGATTCCCAGAGTCACCATACGTTCTCTGTTCTCAACTTATGTTATCCCTGCACAACAGACGAAATTTGGTATAATTGCCATTTTGTAATAGGTAGAACTCACTGACAATTCTATTGACAATTCCAAGGCTATTTTCTAAACACAAGGGGCTGGCTCATAATGACTCTGAAAACCATCATGTTTCTAAAAAGGCTTTTTATAAAGCTAATATTAAATATTTTAATTGTACCCATTTCATAGCTTGGATGAGAACCTATGTGGATTAAATGGATCTCCAATTAGTCTTTTGGCTTTCGCAGTTTTAGCCATAGGTATATTAAAATATACCTTATGTTTTAGTGTGTCTCTTTTTATGTCTCCCTACCCCACAAAATGTGGAGGGCAGGGATGGCACATTTAAATTTCCAGAGCCTGGCCCTAGGCCTAGCAGACTGTTAATAATTGGTGGTTGAAAGAATAAAGAAAAGCATAAATAACTGTATCTAGAGATATAAATCCCATCCTACTAAAAAATCTCTACTTCACACCCACTAGGTTGGCTAGGATCAAAGTCAAATCACAAGTGTTGACAAGGATATGGAGAAATCAGAATCCTCATATACTGCTGGTGGGATTGAAAAATAGTCCAGCTGCTTTGGAAAATGGTCTGGCAGTTCTGCACACAATTAAACATAGATTACTATGTGACCCAGCAATTCCACTCCTGGGTATAGATCTAAGAGAAGTGAAAACTTATGTCCACACAGAAACTTGTATGTGAATGTTCGCAGCAGCATTATTCATAACAGCCAAAACGTGGAAACACTCAAATGTCCATCAGCAGATGAATGGATAAACCAAAGGTGGCATATCCACACAACAGAATATTATTTAGCCATAAATAAGAATGAAGTACTGATACATGCAACAACATCAATGAATCTTGAAAACATTATGCTAAGTCAGTCACAAAAGACTATATGATTCCATTCATAGGAAAGTTCACAATAGGGAAACCCACAGAGACTGAAACTGTATTAGTGGTTACTCAGGGCTGGAGAGGGCAGACGTAGGGAAACAGGAGGGTGATGGCTAAAGGATACAGGATTTCTTCTTGAGGTGATGACAGTGTTCTAAAGTTGACCATGGTGATGGTTGCACATATCTGTGAATATAATAAAACCCATTCAATTGTACATTTTAAATGGGTGAATTGTATGATATGTGAATTTATATCGCAACAAAGTGTTTTATCAATCTCTACTCATAATAAATGTCAGAAGTCTACTAACCCAGACATTTCTACGGCCATTTTCTCCTTTAGAGCTGCATTAGACAGAAGCTGTAGACTACTGGAGGGAATTCAACTTTCAACTTGATAATTCTATATTCACGGTAGCCTCCTGCTTCATACCAAGTAACAGAGAAATTCCTTGCCATGAAAAGCTTGAAATATTTAAGCTATAACACGACCAAACAAATGAGCTCATTAACAGAGACTCTGAAGGTCTTTGGATTTCTGGTAAGTCTTTCCATGAAGTCAAGCATAAGTATTGTAATTTTACATGTTAGCCACCCTGGGATGCTTCCTAAACTGAAATCTCATAAAGTAGGGGCGCTAAACCAAGAATCTATTTTACTTAATGACCAAAGCTACTCCTACCCCAACTTTGATTTCTGTTTAATCCTTAGTTATAATGGGGGTAGGAGGGCTGATTTCATCAGAATTGAGGTCCATTTTCATTTTATAAGGTCTTTAACTAATGTTTATCGTAAGTTGTGAATTTTGGCTAAACTTGCATACGGTAAAATCAAGGAACATGACAAGGAATGGTATGATTGGAAACACTGATGACAGTTCTAAAGAGTATGCAAGTCTGAGTAAGAAGGGAGGTACAGAAAAAAACATAATCAGAAAACCTCAGAACTAAATCCTGGCTCAATTTCGTACAAGGTTCACAACCTCTGCTCTGTGATTTAATCTTGAACCTCAGTTTATTCATCTGTAAAATGGGAATATTGATACCAACTCCTAAAAGTTGCTGGAAAGAATGCATGTAATAGTGTAAGTGACATAAAGAAAAGCAACTGACACATAGTAGGCACTTGAGAAATACTCCTCCCGTCTCCTTAGAAAGCAGTGAAAGACTGAGTACTGGTTAGTGCTTAAGAGGTACAAAGAAGGGAAAGGACAGAAGATAAGGGATGGTGGAGTTAGGGGCAGTCAGAGGTAAAAAGAAGTAAACAGAATGTGGTCCACTAAATCAGCTGAAGCCAAATAATCCTGGGCCAAAAATGGGAGGCTCAAGGGAAAATGGCATTAGATGTAACAGAAAGCAAAATGGGAGCCAAATTGGTCTGTTGGTAAATTCTTTGAGTTTATAAAGGAGTCAGTCCCTTCAAGAATTTCCTTTTGGTATATCATGGAATTGGATGTGGATTCAGTAGATGATAATAGGATGTGATTAAATATAATATACGGGATGTGCATACTAGCAAGTTACTCACTGCTAACAGGGATATTTCAAAAGCCTGGATTTTTAGGGAGAAAGCCATAATGGAAACCAACATCTAGCCCACGTTAGAGTGTCTCCTCTTTTGAGGAAGATGGAGTTGTGCAACCTTTCCTCACTGAAAAGAATAAAACCAAATTCTTGAAATAATGCATCAAGCACCCAAATCTGTTACTGGCAATTGAGCGCCCTCTAGTGTCAGCTGGTGGGGAAGACAAACTTTGAAGCAGCAAAGTTGGGAAATGCTGCTGGGTTCTCTGCCCTGGAAGAAACTGCCAAACGCAGCAATGTTTACATGGATACCTCCAAGGCAGAAAAAGGTTGAAAAAGCATCAAGACGATACAACGGAGTCCTTTTGTCACGAAGTTCTGCAAGACTGTAGGTATTCACTAGATGTTTCTTGAATGA
Organism: Camelus dromedarius; assembly: GCF_036321535.1. Taxonomy (NCBI): domain Eukaryota; kingdom Metazoa; phylum Chordata; class Mammalia; order Artiodactyla; family Camelidae; genus Camelus; species Camelus dromedarius. Next base: position 68,477,697 of record NC_087440.1, read on the forward strand.
TTTAATGTCATTAAGTCCATGGCAAACAGTCATGAATTAATGCCACATCATTGACATGCAATGAATACGCCACCTGTCAAACAATACAGCAAAGGAAAACTTGATTGTTCCAATTTTAGGATACTTTTTGAGTGATGCAGTTGAGTAAGAACCACGGCAGGGTCACCTGTTTGAAATTAAGGAACTTCTCCACTGTGTCAACCAAATGTGCATGATATAAAAAAGCAAGTCACTCTTTCCTCTCTGAGCTTTGATGAATGCATCTACAAAGCTGGGGGAAGTGGGGACATGGCTTGCCTCTGAGAAAAGATTACCCATGATCCCACATACTGTTAGAGCAGTAAAACAGTTGATTTATTTATCACCCATGCTGAGTCAGGTAGGGAAAAAATGCCCAGTTCCATAGCCAAAGCTATTTTGGCATCAGATCTATTATCCACTGAGAGGGAAAGAAAAAATTAACCACACAGACTTAACCTCAAATTGTTTACCAGTCCAGTTTCTTTTGTTGCCAGAAACTTACATTCAGTGGATTTGATGATATATGGAGCATGTATTCCCTGGCTATTCCAGTTTGGCCCAAAAGAATTGCAAGATTTTTCCTTAAGGAGGAAAAAAATAGTCCCAGCATGTAATGATCCACTTTGATCAGAGTGCCTGGATTGCTGGGATAGCCAGCAATGCATGGGAACCTGCATTCTCCCTGCTTCGACAACTTAGAGAGACCTTCCCTATACAACGTCAGTGTGAACATATGACTTGCACCATATTACTTTCTTCACTTATGAAATCTACGCCTTCCACTTCTTACTATGAGAATGCCAAGTTGTATCTACAGCCCTGTATTTATGTCCCCTAAATGGTCAATGACCTGAAATTGAACATCCAGCAGAATGGCCTGAGATGCCCTGCCCTGCCTTTTGGAAAAGTCCCACAGGCCACGCCTCCTGATGGTTGATACTTCCGATGACTATTCAATTTGGCCTAGAAGTCATAGACAGATTTATGCCTCAGACACTCTGGAGAGAGGTGCCCAGAGCACAGACTGAGAACTCAAACGATTGTTCCCAATCTTCTTTCCAGGACCAAGAGAATAAAGGGAAACCAGATGCCTGAAATGCATCAAGGGCACAGATTTGTATCCCTGGGAAAGGGATACAAATCTATCCCCCAGACAAAGCCCTTTAAGAAAGATGCCAAAAACAAGCTGGAACTTACTCATCATTTCCAAAAGTGAGGCAGGCAGGTGAGCACAGAGAGTAAAAATTCAGGCTACCGCTGGTCAGCACATTTGACTGGCTTCTATTTTAATAGAAATGGGATGAGGAATGAGGTTGGAGAGAGGCAGAGTTCCCCTGCATTTGCTCTGCACTCACACAATTGTCATTAAGCACCAGGGTGCTTTTAAAATCTGGAAGCCCTGCAGGGGGTTTCTTTTGCTGGTTCACAGCTAATGCAGGAAGAATGAGGCCTTCTCATCTCCTGCCTTCTTTTCAGGGCTCCTGACCTTCCAACACCAGGGGTGATCTCCCAGTGGGTGGGTCAAAATAGCTTATCCAGAAACTCCAGGGAAGGTGAACGAGGCACAAAGTGTTAGTAATGGCATTCTAAGACTGCTCTCAGGTCTACAGAGGTCATATAGGTGATGGGACAAAGGGAATGAAACAAAACACCAAACCCAAGAGCAAAACTCCTTAACTCATCCTTCATTGCATGATATCGGAAAATGTTCCTTTTTTAATTATCAGAAAAAGACGCCCTTGACAAAAACTGCTAGATATCCCACAGAACTATACTTTCTATGTGTCATATCCCAAACAGAGCATCAATAACACCTGATTCACTGAAAACCACATTTATTTAAGGAAATCAAAAGTGTTTTTAATATTAAATCCCTAAGTCTCACTATGAGATGACTATAAGTAACCACTGATTGAATTTTGCCACCAGATATAATTTAGTGCCCTCAAGTTCAGGGTGTTGGATGAATTATAATACACAAAGCAATTCACACAGGATCTCAAAATCTTAAACTAAATCAATACTTTACATTATTGGCCATTTCCAAAAAAAAAATGCGTGCATCATGCATGCACACAGTCAAGTCCAATCTATGAGAAAAGGCTGATAATAATAATAGTAGTAAGAGCAAAACTTAGGTCCTGTTTCCCTAGTGCAGGCACTGTTCTAAAGCACTTTGTCCATATGAGCCCATTTAAATCTCTCAACAACTCTGGACATATGCTCAGGGTGCTCATGTTATGAGCAGGAAGGATTTCCCTTGTTTTTCTCAGTTTGTAAAAGGATAACTGAGTAAAACTAAACTCAGTCTAACTACCAGTATCGACCTAAAACTAGGACAAGTTTCCCAATCTCTAAACCCCAGTCCAAATACCTCTTCTCTTAAGTCCAAAACATAAAAATGAATTTCATTCTCAAATCTAAAATCTGCAATGCCGGTCTGTAACATCACATAATGCTATTTTCATTAGCCATCTTAAAAGCAGGGAGGAAACCTCTTTCTCAAATGAATAAAACTGTACACCTTCAAAGCAGCAGGTCACACTGAGCCAGTGACCCCAGCTGCTGGAGAGGCCTCCCAACCTCTTCCTTATACTGTCCTTTCCCCTCTCGTGATCTTCCACCCCTCTGTGTTCTCCCGTAAAGAAAAAACTAGTACCAAAATTTCAAATTTCTACTGAAAGTTTCTACAAGTTTACCAAAAGCAGCAAATAATTCTGTTGACACAGTGAAACCATCAAAAAGAGGTGCTGTAACAAATACACATGCGACTGACTCGAAACATTTTCCCAACTGCCCCATAATTTGCGATGGAGGTAATGCTTCAGAGCAATAGACCTTCACTTTGTCCATTCTTTTCTACCACCTTTTCAAGCTGAGTCCCCTCCAGCCAACTATAAATAAGAATGTGTGTGTTACTGGGTCATATTAGTGTTTCCAGTTTGGGGTTTATTTGTTTTTTGTTGTTATTTTTCTTTTCAAGATGAAAATAACTTCATCTTCTTCCTGGATATAAAAATAATACAAAATGTCCATCATAAAGAATTGGAACAATACACAAAGAAACAATCGTGAAAATAAAAGTCCACTGAAATCTCACCATCCTAACCAGTAACACTGAGGTGAACTTCCTTTGTACACACACGTACGTGTATACACACCTATGCACAGAAATTCCCACAATTTTACATGAATGGGATTATATCATACTTGCTGTTTTTGTTGTAGGCAACTCTTTCCCTCTTTTCCTTTCTTCGTTCAACATTAACAACCTAGATTGTGTCCATGTAGATTTCCTTTTGTTATCATACACAATCACACATACATATTTGTAGACACCCATGTGAGGAGGCTTTTTTTGGGTCTGTTTTTTACCATGATGGAATCATATTACACCCATTTTGCATCTTGCTTTTCTCACTCACCAGTATCTCATGGAAATCTCTCTCAGACATCTGGCAAGGCTATAATTCATTCCATTTAATGACCATGTAATATTCTATGGAGTAATATATTTTAATTTTTCAGCCATTCCCTGATTAATGGCCATTCACCATGTTTCCAGTTCTTGGCAGCTACAAACAATGCTGCAATAAACATTCTCTCACACATGTCCTTACAAATTAGCGCTTTTATTTTTATGGAACAGACTCCTAGGAGTAGGATTCTGGGGTCAAGGGGAATACGTATTTTTATACATATTGCCAGACTGCCTTCCAAAAGGGCTGGAACGCTTTACAACTCCAATGTATGAGAGCACACTTCCCCCATATCCCTGCTGGCAACAGGTATCATAGCTCAAGTTTTTGCCAATTTAATGGATATAAAGCAATATTTCACTATTAATTTGCATTTCTCTTAGTCTGGACCACAGCATGCGTTTTGCAGCTTGCACACAGTTTGACGGGGCTGAATTCCAGCCCACAAATGGCTTGCAAAACCAAGAATCCCTGCTGTGTTCACTGCAGAGGAAGGGACCTGATCTTTTCTAGCTTCTAGGAAGGTGCTGCCAATGGCCTTGTCCTGACCACCAAGAAAAGTAAGCATCTTTTTTATGGCAGAGGATATTTGGACTTGTTCTGTGAATTTTCTCTTCATATCTGTTGCTCATTTTTCAATTGTGGTACTTACTATTTTTCTTGTCAACTTATAAGAGCTGAAATCTGTTAACATTAACTTTATAGAAATTAAGACTTTAACTGTCATCTACATTACAGATATTATGAATTGCCCATTAACTTAGTTTATGGTACCATTTATAATATACTTGTAAAGGAATTTTTTAGTCCAATATGTTTATCTTTTCTTTATAACTTTCTTTCAGTCTTGGCTAAAAAGATCTCCTTGATCCTTAGAAAATACCACTAGCCTCCTATATTATCTTATAAAATATTTATTTTATTTTTTTACATTTATCTTTTTTCCATCTGGAATTTATTCGTGTATATGAAGTAAGATAGGGGTCCAAATTTACTTTCTTCTGGCAGAATAACCAGCTGAATCAACACCATTTAAAAAGTAGTTCATCCTCTATCTACTGAATTCAAATGCCTCCTTTATCGTGTATTAACCTTAACCTCTTCTGAGTACCAGTTCTGGATTCTCAGTTGTGGTCCTCTGCTCTAATAATTTCTATGCCAACGGCAATTCCTATACCAGTAAGTTCTGATCTCTGATATTCTTTTTTACCCCATGGTATCTCAATTATCCTTTGTATAAAGTTTAAGATTGTTTTATCTAATTAAGAAAAACCCTATGAGCACCCTAAGTGGAATGTATTAAATGTATATATTATTTTGGGGAGAACTGACATTCTAAATTTTGTCTTTATATCCAAGAACATGATATGCCTTTGTATTTATTCATATCTTCATTTCTGTTTTTATACTATTACTAATACTTTGTAGTTTTCTTTATATAGATCCTGTGTCTTGTTAGATTTATATCTAAGTATTTATTATTTTTGTTGTTATTGTAAATCCAATACTTTTTCCCATTTCCACATTTAGTAGAGACAAGTTCTTGATCTTTACATTTATTTAAAATCTATCCCCACTGCCAAATTATCTTATTAATTCTGGTACTTGTTTTTTTAACTATAGTCTCTCAGTTTTTCTAAGTATGTAATCATGTCATCAGGGAGAAAAAGATAACTTTTCTCTTGTTTTCCAATTTGGCAGTCAAATTATGACAGTGATTTTAATGGAAATTATTTTCCTATTTCACCATGAAGGACAATATTTGCTGTTAGCTTTTGGTAAATAGCTTTTGGCATATTTAAGTTGTTATACTCTATTACTATTGGAGTTTTATTAGGAATGAAATAAGTTTTATCAAGTGCATTGATAGCATCTATTGATATGATCATATAGTTTTTCTCCATTATTTAAATATGGATTTTATCAAAAAGTGTCCTAATATTGAATCACCTTAAAAAAGCCTCCTGATCTTGGCATGGGGGTGGGGGGGGATTGTTGTTGTGTGTGTGTGTGAGAGAGAGAGAGAGAGAGAGAGAGAGAGAGAGAGATTTCTAGGTTCTTTTTGCTAGATTCTAATTGCTGATATTTTATTTTAAATTTCTTCAAATATATATTCATTTGTGATATCGGTCTATAACTCTACTTTTACACTACCTTTATCAAGTTTGGGTTGTAAAATTATGTAGGCTTTTTATTTCTTCCTAGTGCTTGGAATATTTCAAATAACTTCAAAATCATCCATTCTTTAAAGGTTAGATAAAATTCAGCTTTGAATTGACCTGGGCCCCCCTTTTTTTAAAGTAGATCTTTAAATGGTAGATTAATCCGATTAAATTAATCAGAGATTTTGAATCATCTGATTTCTCCTATGATAAGTAATCTATTCTGGTTTTTCATTTCTTCTTAGGTGAAATTTGATTGTTTGTATTTTGAAAGGAAATAATCCATTTTCTCTAAGACATCAAATTTGCTGCCATAGAGTTGTATGTTACACTCTCTCAGAATTCTTTTACTCTTAATGTTCTATACTATAGTTATGTCTTCCTTCTCATTCCTAAATTAATTTCTTTTTGCTCTTTCTCTTTTCCCTTTCAAGCCCCTCAAGCCAAATGTATACAAGAAATGGATGCATTATAAGCCATATTCAATGCTGTGTCTTCCTAAAAATTAATTATAAGTGCATATGGTATGAAATTTTAAAGATAAAAAAGATATACAGTGAAAAATAATTCTTTCTACTCCTGTCCCCCAGCCACCCAGCACCCTCCTAAGACACAACCACTATATTCTTTTTCTCACTTCTTGAGATGAACGCTTATCCCATTAATTTTGAGTCTTTCTTCATTTTTAACATATGCATTTAAGTATGTAACTTCCTCTAAGAATTGCTTTAGCTGCATCCTAGGGTTTTAATATGTTGGGTTTTTTAATTATTAACTCAGTTTTTAATCTAATGTCCATAGTGATTCTTCTTTGATCCATGGGTTATATAGAAACAGATTTCTTAATTTAAGTCATAGATATATTATTTTGCTCATTCACTCCCTCCTAAACTGTACTAGGATGATACATGCCCATTCATCTTGGATTTGACCATGTGGCTTCTTTGCTATGTATATGCTATATTAGGAGCAGAGATTTTAGATTCAATTGTGTGCTTTGGCTAGCTAGGCCTTTTGCACTCCAGTGCCCTCTGACACAAAAAAGGCATGTCCCACTTAGAGATTGCTCCCTCAGCCCAAATTCCAGAATAAAAAGACAGAAAGCAGACCTGAAGTCAACGCATAGCTTGGAGCAGAGTTGCAGCTGTGAACATGAATGATCATGAATGAAAAATAAGTGTGTTGTAAGTCAAGGAGAGTCTGAGGTTGTTTATTTGCAGGATAACCTAAGACACCTAATACAACTGGCATATACAAGGGGATTTATTTTCTAGTTATCTTTTTGTTATTGATTTCTAGTACCATTACATTGTGGTCACAAAACACACACTTATTATTATTTCGATCATTTGAAGTTTGTCAAGAATTGCTTTATAGCCCACTGTATGTCCAGGTTTGGTAAATATTACTTAGTCTTGAAAAGAAATTGTATTCTGCATTTATTAGATGCAGTGTTGTATATACTGATACGTCCATTAAATTAAGTTTGCTAATAGTATTGTTCAAATCTTTCATGCACTTCCGGACTTTTAGCTCTTTGTCCTATCATGTATTGACAGACATATGTTAAAACAGCCCTTTATTATGGATTTGCTAGTTCCTTCTTGTTAGTTCTGTCTAATTTTGTTTTATATATTTTTGTACATTCAAGAGTAGATTTATCACATCACCCTGGTAAACTGAACCTGTAATCATCAAAAAGTGACTATTTTATTTCTAGTTATGCTTTTTGCCTTAAAATAAATGTAAGTTGTTCAATAGTTACACAGCCAAAAACTCTCTCTTTTATTTAACATGGTATATTTTTACTCCCCTTTGACTCTCAAATTTTTCATATCTTTATGTTGTAAACAGTGGATAGTTAGGTTTTGTTTTGTTTTTTATCCAGTCTGATAATCTGTCTTTTAACTGAAGCACTTAGTTCAGATACAGTTAATGTAAATTCTGATATATTTGGATTAAAATCTATTACATTATTATGTGCTTTCTTCTTGTTTCATATACTTTAAGTTCCTTTTTCTCTCTTTCTTGCCTTCTCCTGGACTGACTGAGCATCTTTTATCATTCATTTTCTTACACTTTTTTTTTTTTGCCAATCATCAAAAACATTTATTGAGCATCTCCTATGTCTCGGGCATGGGCTAGTTGCTGCAGATACAGAGATGGATTACATAGACATTTCCTCTGGTTAGAAAGCTTACAATCTGCTATATAGAGCTGTGCTGTTCAACATGGTAGCCACTAGCCACTTGAGACAATTAAGCACTTGAAATGTGGCTTGTCTGAATTGGGATGTCCTATAAGCATAAAATACACACCAGATTCCAAAGATCTAGTTTGAAAAAATGAAAAATATCTCAGTAGTAATTTGTTTATTAATCTTAAGCCATGCTTTTTTTGTTTTTACAACTTATACAGACTTTATTTACTTGATTGAAAGCTTTCCTATGGTGTCTTTCCTAAAGTGTCTTCTATAGTTGATCTCAGCTTTGTTCACACCGAAGTGAGTTTTATCTGGGTTTTTCTTTGCTCGGGATCACTCTGTTGCTGCTGCTGCTGCCATTGGTTTGTTTTTTCAGTATCAAGGTGGATACTTTCATATAAAACCTTATTTTTAATCCCGTTTCTGGCAATTTTTTCTCGGATTTTTAGCTTTGCATAATTACACCTACAATGGAACCAGCATTTCAAACCTTTTATCTGAAATCATTTTCCTTCTGCCTGAAAAAAAAAGTGCTTTAGAATTTCCTTTAGAGGGTTTGCTGATAGTAAACTTTCAGGGTTTTTTTGGCCAATAAAATATCTTTATTTTTATTTATTTATTTGTTTGTTTGTTTATTTTTTGGTCCAGATAATTTTGTAACTTTGAAATAATTTTAAATGCAAAGAAATCCGTAAAACTAGGACGACGAACCTCATTTTCCTGACCATTTGTAAATAAACTGCTGACAGGATGCCCCATCATACTTAAAACATTTTGTGGTGTGATTCTTACAAAGACATTCTCCATATTTAACCAAAATACAAGCATCAAAATCAGGAAACTAACATTACACTTTATCACCATCTAATCTAGAGATCCCTTCAAGTTTTGCTAATTGTTCCAATAATATCCTCTAGAAAACTAGAAGATCCAATTTAGGTGACATGTTGAAATAAATTGTCATATCTCTTCAGTCTCCTTCAACCTGGAATAGTTCCTCAGACTTCCCTTGTCTTTCATGACCCTGAAGCTTTTGAAGATTACAGGACAGCTATTTTGTGGAATGTCCCTCAATAGGGGTTTGTCTGATGTTTCCTCATGATTAGTTTCAGATTATGTGTTTTGGGTAGGAATACCACAAAAGTGATGCTGGGTCCTTCTCACTGCAATACTTTCAGATGGTACCCAATCTAGATTTGTATCATTACAGGTGACACTAGCTTTGGTCACTTGATTAAGATGCTATAGTGGGGTTTCTCCACTGTATAAATTACTCTTTCCCACTTTGTAATTGGTAAGTATTTTTTAGGAGATACCTTGAAATTATGTATGTATCCTTAGCTCATCAAACTTTCACCTTCTAGTTTCAGCATCCATTAATGTTTCTTTAATGAATTATTTCTATATGGCTATCAAATAGTGATTTTCTAACTCCACCATCCCTTCTCCATTTATTTGTTGGCATTCTACTGTTCGAAAAAGTTTTCTCCTCTCTTCACTTATTTATTCGCTTAGTTATATCATTATGGACTTAATGATTCCTACTTATTCAGTGGTTTAGAGCCCATTACTATCATCATTCTTTTTGATGCTCAAATAGCCCCAGATTTGGCCAGCAGAAGTCCCTTCAAATTGGATATTCCAGACTCATCTTAGACTTTCTCTGCCCTTACCCCAGAATCAGGCATTTTTTAAAAAACAACAACAACAACAGCAACAACAACAACAACTGGTTCCTTTTACTAGTACTAGAAAACAGTGTTTAGGAACCAAGATCTCAGTGTGCTTATCACTAGTAGGATGTTGCTGCTTCTAGGCCCTCTCAGTGGCCAGAGATAAGGAATATATGTATATGCATATGTATACACACATATTTATATCTGTATTTGGTTTTTGGTTTTCTATCTATTCATACATTTTGAAAACCATGATTTCACCTTAGTATCTCAATTCTAACCTAGTTTTCTACCTTTCTATATTTACAGTTCCTGTCTCCAACAGTAAGGACCCTATCTCCCATTATTCTCAATATATTTGTTTATTGGATCATGTTATAGGCTAAATTGTGTTCTCTGTAAATCCATAAGTTGAAGCCTTAACCACCAACCAGCCTATACCTCAGAATGTGACTGGATTTGGAGAAAAGCCATTAAAGACATGATTAAGTTTAAATGAGGGTCTAATTTTAATTTTAGGGTGGGCCCTAATCCGATCTAACTGGGGTCCTTATTAGAAGAAGAAATTTGAAGAGCAAAACAGCAAGGTCCTACTGTATAGCACAGAGAACTATATTCAATATCTTATAATAGCCTATAATGAAAAAGAATATGAAAAAGAATATATACATGTTTAACTGAATCACTATGCTGTACACCAGAAATTAACACATTGTAAACTGACTATACTCCAATTAAAAAATTAAAATAAATAAAAATAAACCCCCCAAAACCTTTGAGAGACACTGAGAAACTCCAAGAATGCATGCACGGAGGAAAGACCAGATGAGGACAGTGAGAGAGTAGCCATTTGCAAGCTAAGGAGAGAGGCCTCAGGAGAAACCAATCCTGCCAACACCTCGATCTTAGACATCCAGCTTTCAGAACTGTGAGAAAATAAGTTTCTGTTGTTTAATGCTACTCAGTCTGTTGTATATTGTTATGGCCCAAGCAAACTAATACAGATCGATTCCTGCCCACCCTCCCACTCCTGCCCCAGTATATAACCTGTCTCCCAACACTGCCCCATCCTCAGCTGAGAATATATAGCCTCCTTACCCCACTCAGGCTCCAGTACCCCTACAGTGGGCTAACCTTGCTACTAACATCACTGACACCCCTCTACCCTGCATAAGCCCCCCTCACCCTATTCAGACTCTGACACCTGCACTGGACCACCACTGCCCCCACTGTACCCCTTCTTCTGCACAAGTGCCCTCCTTGCCTCACTCAGGCTCTGACACCCCAATCACATGGCTATTTATCTTACTTAGCCTTACTTACTGACTTTTGGACTAAAACTCACCTCTTTTCCCACAGGATATTTTCCACATTTTCCAGGTCAGCTTTCCCTAGTAGCAGTACCAACTAGGAAAACAGGAGAGGGTACAAGGATGTGTCCAATTTATTACTCATATTGCCTAGACCTGAGTCAGCAGGACAGTACTGCAGAAATCAAAAAGTTTTCAAGAACACAGACCTGATTTCAGTATTTACACAACATAAAAGTCTGTCCTCCTTCTGCTCCCTCTTGGCTCCACCCACGTTCCCGCCAGGTACATCACTCAGGGTGGTCTGACAGTCCCTCCACTGTCATGTTATAATCAATCAGGGGCCCTGGATATTTCTTCCCTCCTGGTGATACCAATTGATGCCAAGAAAATATGAATCTTCATTTTCCTTGAACTCTAGATTCTACATTTTTTGGCAGAGGTGTCTTTTCCTTACATTTTTTTTAGTTACATTTCCTTATTTCTAAAACATTATTAGACCTTTTACATTTTACTTTACTGCTCATCAGAGTGGGCATGAGGCTGCAGGGGATTTGTGTCAAAGAGAGCAATCAGTGTGCAGAGAGAAGCAGAGATGAGAGTTCACGTAGCTCTCAAGAGGCAGAGAGAAATCAACAGGTTCCTGACACTCCAGTTCCTAATTCCACTGCCACCTCCTCTTAGATACCGCAATATATCCCGAAATCCTTCCACTAAATTCTACTTTGGCTTGTGCCAGTCTGACTGGGTTTCTGGTGCTTTGCACAAAGAGGAGTGACTAGGACATTCGTCTATCTGCAAACCTCACTCCATCTAGCCAAAATCATCCTCAGAGCCTACAAATGCTTTGTGATGGATTGTCTAACCTGCCTTAAGGAAATTCTGAGAAGCGTCTATTTCTGTAGCAATCTCATGTTCATATAAATTCAGCATTCTCCGCCAACCAACTGAAGCTGTGCACAATCTCAGTGTATTTGCAGAGGCTGGTTTGGTCTTACATATAGTTAAGGGACTAATGGATTTTGTCACAACATTTATTTTGGTGCATATTGCACTGCAGTGGACCCTAGTCATTCTGAAGATCTCCCCCATGGCTCAGCACCTACAATGCATAATTACCCAACACCAGAGAATGTTGGCTTCCACCACAGAGTGCAAACTCAGACAAGGAAACCAGCTCAGAGTTCCTTCCTTAATAGGGCACTGCTCAAATTGCTACCCTCTTAGGAAGTGTCCTTTCAATTGCACCACCATATTACCTTAACTTATTCAAAATTTCAGAAACCTTTCTGAAAAATGGTTCTAAGTCATAGACCTCAAATCCTTTATCTTACCCATTTTTATTCCTCTTGGAATTTACATCCTGACTTCACAAGCATAAGAATGATTGCTCTGGGTGCTTGCACCGCACGATCTGCCAGGGGCGGAAAGCCCAGCTGTGCTTTCTCTGCCTCTGACACCTCCCCTGGCAATAAACAGAACTCTATCAGGCCTTCCCTAATGGCTCCTGCAGCAATGGGCAACGCGGCGGCTCATTACTAGTGGCACTATCACCATGGGGCTAGTGGGAACAAATGTTTATTTGGTTCCAGAAAATGAGCCAACCCCACCATTAGACACTGTCCACGAAGGTGCAGTGAGAGGAAGCCATTTATAGAAAGAGCAGCTTATTTTGCAGAAGCTGCCATTGTGAAATGAAGTGGTTAAAACTTCTGCAGCAAATCCCACCAAGGCTGACACTTAGCCTCTTTGGAAGAAGCCGCCTCTTCAGAGGAGAGAGAGGGAGGGAAATCACACCCATGCCTCAGAATGGTAAGACAGATGCCTGGGAAACTGCTCTTTGCAATTCTCCTTCACCTTCCCTGCTCTCTCAAGAGGATACAGCTAAGCTGCTGGGATTCCCACTGTGTGAAAGAAGGTTATAATGCAACTTTGGGGGTTTGGTTTCACAGAGTTCTCAAGTGCTCACTGCGGGTGGGTCAGAAACTGTTCTAAGTGCTTTGCATAATCCACATGTCTTTAATACTCACATGGGGGCGAGTATGCTCCTCATTTTTCACTTAGGGACACTGAGGCTCAGAGGGATCAAGTAACGTGCCCAAGGTCCCACAGCTAAATTGTGAAGAACAGGAATTTGAACACAGGCCACCTGGCTCCACAGCACACAGTCTTAAACTCTAGACTATGATGGTTAACAATAAGCAACATTATTTATAAAGTGTCTTCCTTCCAAATACAAAACACCTTCAAATATGTTTATCCACAGTGTAGTATTTCTCTAACCTGGAAAGGCAGGGTCAAAGTACCTCAAATTACCTCCTTTAATGCATAACAGAAGACTTGGTAGTTAAATTTGGGACAAAACAAGGAAGAAATTAATTTTGTGAGAGCATGTAGCTTTCAGTGTTGATTCATCTGAGAGATGGAGAGGGAACACAATTTGGGGCTGAAAAGGTTCCTTAACTTTAGCTGTCTTGGTTTAATTGACTGTCTACAAATCTGATTCCAGAAAGACACAACAGAAAGGCTGATCCCAGTCCCTGTGTCCTCTCCTGGGACCAGGGACCACATTCCCACTAGATTTTTTAAGAGCCTCCCCAGGCACACGTACACACGGGTTTCTTGATGAATTCAGTGCTGCTTCAAGTCCTTTTGTAGTTTCCTAAGTCTAAACTGAAGCCAAATTCCTCCCCATTCCCTTCCTCGTGTCCCCGAAAGGCAATCCTCCTATCAGTGTTCAACAGAAATTCGAATGCAGAAGAAACCAGGGAGGCAGTATGATTTGGAACAATTACATGCCTCAATTTTTTTTTTCCTATTCTTATTCTGCAGGACATTTTTTTCCTTCTCTCCATCTATAGCTTCCTATGTCTATAAAGCTGTCGACACTCATAAAGCCAGTCACAGGAAACAGTGCACATCCTTTTAATGTTCTTCAGTCTTGCTAAGGAAATGGATGATGTTCATGGAAGCTATAGCAAGGTACTCTTCCTGTAAGCCCCTTCTCACTCTCCAATCTAGACCATCCTGGGACAACCCCCAGGCTTGCAAATATTTAGCAGAGGGGGAAGAAAAGTTTATTATTTGAAGAATCCTCCAAATGGAACCACAATTCTTGGCACCCAGTAGACAAGGTAATAAAAGAAGGTAGAAAAAGTAGGCTCCTGGCGGGGAAGGTACAACTCAGTGGTAGAGCGCACGCTTAGCATGCATGAGGTCCTGGGTTCAATTTCCGGTACTTCCATTAAAAATAATAATAAATGAATAAATAAATGAACCTAATTATCTCCTCCCCCCAAAAAAAGAAACCAAATTTTTAAAATAAAAATAATTAAAAAAAAAAAAGAAAAAGTAGGCTCCTGCAATGATATGTGTCCAAGAAAGGGCTCCACTGACTCCTAATTGCTGAGACCCCTCCCAGGAGGGCAGAGACTGGAGAAACGCACAGCTGAGGAAGAAGCCTGATGGAAAAAGTACACTCTGTACCATCAAGAGGCCAAAAATGGCATTTCTTGGCTACTCTGGATGCCCAGGGTGGGGGGTAGAGTCACAACAGGGTAGATACCATCCCCTTGAAAGCACAACTCAACTTTCTTAGCCCTCAGGTCAGGAGCAGGACAAGAAGGGAATCCATTCTGTGCACAATTCCAGAAAGACAAGCCTGGCTAACATTTTCCTTTTTTTTTTTTTTTTTTTTTTCCTTTTGTTTTTTTGGTGGGGGAAGGTAAATAGATTTATTTATTTATCTTTTTAATGGAAGTGCTCTGCTGGGGACTGAACCCAGGACCTCATGCATGCTACACGTGCACTCCACCACTCAGCTATACCCTTCTCCCATGTTCTCCTTTTTTAACTGATCAAACTGAGTTTTTGAAAATCATATTGTATAAGAGTATATATTGACCTGAGAAAATGGTTCACAATAATTTTTAAACAAAGTCATTTCCTCAAAGCCTTTCCTGAAACAGAATCCAACTTGATGGTTCAAGAGACTTTAATGAAGGAACTATTAACTAAGGTGTAAGTAGGATAAAGAGAGACAAGACCACTGGGGGCACCCACGAACTAGCAACAACAGGAAGCTATTACCACAGGGACCTTGAAGGGACAAGGGGAGGAAACAGAATTTCTGGAGCCTGATGAGAGCTGGGGCCCTCTGGGACCAGAGGAGAGGCCACTGCCAGAAAATACATCCCAAAGCAGGCAAGGGATTCTCTCTCCTCCCACTCACCTGTCTCCTACTGGTGGAATTCAATCAGAAAGCAGGCAGCAGAGGAGCCAGCATAATATATTTGGTACATATGCACACAGCAGGACAAAGAAGGATGGGGATGGGGTGAGGGAGAGCTCAAAGACAATAATCAACACATCACCAACCCACAGTAGCACCCCACTCATTTCTTATCACACTATCCTGTTTATTTTTTATTGTACTTAACCATTACCTCGTGTTTTATTTCTTTGTTCCCCTCCCCACCAATAGAATATAAGCTCCTTGAAAGTAAGGATTTTATTTCTCCAAAACCACACCCTCACATGGAGTGTTGAAGTCCAGGAGAAGTGAGGAAGGCATCCTCTTTGTGGGGGGTGGAGAGTAAGGCCCAGTACAGGTTCTCAGAGCCTCTGTGGGATTAGGAGGGCATCTGCCTTGGGGAAGGAGTGGTGGCAGAGACTTCTGTATGTATGGCCACATAGAGAAGAATTGATCAGTAAGTAAATAAACTAAAGATAATAGGAATTTCACTGTTGGAGAAGGGAGATACAAATATAGAAAGGGAAAAAACTTGAATGAGCCCTGTGGTGATAGACTGGAATTGGAATTGGTGTGAACTCATGGTTTTCAAGATAGATAGATAGATAGATAGATAGATAGATAGATAGATAGGTAGGAAACCATGAGTCCCTAAATAAATTAACTAATTGAATGTTTGATAAAGAATAGGATATTCACATAGACTCACAAATACTAACCATAATACAAAAAGAGTGATGTTGTACTATGGTTATACAGGATGTTACCACTGGGGAAGTTATGTGAAAGATGCAGGGACCTTTCTGCACTATTTTTGCAACTTCCAGTGAGTCTATATAAGTATTTCAAATTTTTTTTAAATGTTTATTTTTTAAATTAAAAAAAAAAAGGAAGAGTAATTTTACATTGGAGAAGTCTAGCTAACATCACCTTAATCAAGAAGTGAAAAATTAACCATCCAAAATGGGACAAATCAAAATCATTGCCACCTGATAGAATGCAATGAGAATGCCGTGTCACATCTCTGATTTTCCTGTTGAAGATGCAGTCTGAATCTAATCACAGAAACTATCCGACAAACCCAAACTGAAGGACATTCTACAAATTAACTGGTCTATAATTTTCAAAGTGTCAAGGTTATGAAAATTAAAGACTGAGGAACTGTTCTAGACTGAATGAGACTTAAGAGACATAACTAAACACAACACATGATTCTGAACTGATCCTCCGCCATAAAGAAAAGTACTGGGACAATGGGTGATACTTGAGTTGGGGCTGAGGATTAGCGGGTTGTGGTATAGAAATGTTAATTTTCTGATTTGGATGGTTATATTGTGGATATGTAAGAGAATGCCCTTGTTTGTAGAAAATGTAACTAAAAGTATTCCAGTATGAAAGTTCTCTGTACTATAGTTGGAATTTTCTATTAGTTGGTGATTGTTTCAAGAACTTTTTTTAATTATTAAAAAGAAAAAACACAACTACATCGCCAGCACCTAGAACAGGCATGGCATTCCAAGGGCTCAGTAACTATTTCTTGAAAGAATTAATGAACTATACAAACAACTACAACAATTACATGCTTAGAAATAGAGACATCCAAATATTAAATGGTTTTTTGGAGGTATGGAATTATCATAGGTAATTTGGGTATATTTTTTACCTTGTGCTTCTCTGTCTCTTAAATTTTCTGAATCAAGCGTGTTTTATTAATTGTTAAATTGGTCAGGCTGCTAACTAAGAATAATATTTTAGAAGTACCACAAGTCTCATCCCTGGTTTTGTGGGTTTCAACATTTGATGTTACCAGTTACTTGAACCAGACCCTTGGAAACTGCTTCAGTTTACCTAAGTACATAGAATACCAATACTACACGCTAATTATTACTGGGATATATAACTTCCTAGTGTCTAGAATATTCCTGCCCACTACTCAGGGCTCCCTCCTTCCCAGAATCATGTTCCCTGAGTAGTTGAATCAGTCATCAGCAGTTTGGTGAACAAGTAATTATACTATGAGGTTTGGAGAGTTTTATGGGATATTTAGTTCACATTAGGGAAAGGACTAGAGAATTTTTCTGGATCCAGACTTCCAGTGACCAAGACATTCACATCCCTTGGATACTGCTGAATAAACATTGACAAATTCTGATTAAAAGAATCCTTTTTCTGAGTTCTGGGAAGACTTACCACATAAGGGGCATGTTAATTTGATTATGTTTCGTTTGTATTGACTACATTTTGGATTAGCGTCTCCACGATGGGATTTGACAGGCATCCTAGTTCCTTTAGCAGCAAACTTACATGTCACCTCTTAAAATGAACAATTTCTGCAGTCAGTTGCTGTATGTAATACGTGGACTTGGTTTAATTAACATTTAAATTTTATATTTAATAGGTAACATATGCACTTGGTCAAATTTCAAAAGGTACAATGGGGTAAAAAGCTCTCTCCCACCCCTGTCACCTAACCACCCAGGTCCCCTCCCTAGAAGTAACAGATATTATCATTCCAGGGAGATATACATACATACATACACTTTTCACCCTATGTAATACTTTATATACTGTTCTTCACATTGCTTTTTTCACCAAGAATCTATCTTGGAGGTGATTTTATATCAATATATAAATAGCCTAATTTTTTTTAAGCACACTATATTCCACTTAATGAATGTACCATCACTTTTTTATTTGTTTTTTGGGGGGTTTTTTGAGGAGGGTAATTAGGTTTACCTTTTTTTGGTGGAGGAGAGGGGGGTAATTAAGTTTATTTAGTTATTTATTTTTAGAGGAGGTACTGGGGGTTGAACTCAGGACTCTGTATGCTAAGCATGCACTCTATCACTTGAGCAATATCCTCCCCCTACCATCATTTTTTAACTAGTCTCCAACTAATTGACACTAAGATGGCTTCCAAACGTTCACTATTACACAGTGTTCCATGTACCTAAGTCATTTTGCACACAAGCAAATATATTTTTAGGATGAATTCCTAGCAATGTAATTGCTAAGTCAAAAATATGTGCATTTTTAACTTTGATAAATATTGATACAGTGCCAAACTGTCTCCCTTAGAAATCACAAGAGAGTCTCCCTGAGTATTAGCAAAGTTCTGGATTTTGCCTATCTGGTTATGAAAAAAGTATATGTCAGGAGTTTTAAGCCACATTTTCCTTACGTTGAGTAAGGCTGAGCATCCTTTCGCGCTGACTTCCTTTCCTATATGGTTGGTATAGCGACTTGCTCCTTTTTCTATTGAGTTTATTTGTAAAAGCACTTTATAATTTATAAATTTTAGCCTTTATGTGATATGAGTTGTAGATACTTAACACCAAATTGGAGTATGTCTTTTGCCTTCCTTATGGTAGTTTTTGCCTTGAGAGCACAAACTCTGGAAACTATCTGGGTTGAATCTTGGCTCTGCCACTCACCAGCTCAAGCAACTTAACTTGTCTGTGACTCAATTCATCAGTAAAGTGTTGACATTAACAGTACCTGCCTCACAGGTTGTTGTAATTAAAAAAAAAAATATATGGAAAGGGCTTAGGAAATATGTGACACATGACAAGGACTATAAAAGTATTTTTTAATGTAGTCAAATTTAATGTCTATCATTTTAGATGCCATTTCAAATAAAAACTTATTTGCCTTGGCTTCAAATTCTGGAGAGGAAATTTTAAAAAGGAATTATTTATACCTTTGATAGTAATATGCACCATTTATATACCAAGCCATCCTCATAAAAAAGGGTGCTCAGTCCGTGGGAGTGCAGACCTAGCAGCGAGGTGCTTTACAGTCATCGCATTTACTTAGCACAAGCCCCTTCAGCAGGTATCATTATCCTCATTTCACCTGTGAGGAAACTTAGGTTCACAGATGCCAAAAGACTTGTCCAAGGCCAGGCTTCCTTTGTGATTTGCAAATGTTCTTTAATCTTTTTTCTCAATGTGCCTGCTGCAGGTCCCCAAGGCACATCTTGTGCCTATACCCAGGTTCCCTCAGTGAACTTTCAAGAGAGCCCAATGGCCAGCTGTTTGCCATTCATTCATTCACTCAGCAAACTCCAAGCCAACTCCTTCAAACTTCCTCCAGTGACCCTGGCTCTGCAGGTTGGAATCCCTTTTGACTCCTCTCACAGAATTCTCCCTCCTCTAAAATGTCTCGCCTCCACCCATTCCTTCCATCCCAGCCTCCGCCACTCTGGTTCAGTCCTATCTTTCAAAAGGACTGTAGGTGCAAGAAGGTTCTAAGGAGGCTTCCAGCTGACTTCCACAATCTTTCCTCTCCAATTTCGTCTACAGTGCTGCCCAGGTGACTTCCCCAAAGCTCTTGTCTTGCCACTCCCCAGCCCTCAAGCCTTCGGAGGCTCCCTCTGCCTGCAGGTCCTTACCTTTGCCATTTGACCCATCCTACCCTGCCAGTTTTGCTTCTAAGACTCCCCTCTTATCCAGCCAAAATGAATGCCTCACTACTCCTTGATCAGGCTTCCAGTCAGCTTGTTTGTCCAGCTTAGAATTTCTCTCTCCACTTTCTCTTCCAGGCCACTCAAGCTTCCTGAAGCTGTCCTTTATTCCAAGTATACTCACTTCACTCATTATCCTCGTCACCTCTTGCCACTCCACAGTTTTTAATATAAAATTCTTGAGAGCCAAAATCCCACCTTCCTTGTTATTGACTGAAATGCTTTTAAAATGGGTACAGCTGATAAACCCCACAATCTGTTTTCTAATGGGGGCACATGGTGTGCCAGGCCTGCTCCCTGCAGCAATCAAGCCTGGCCTATTAGAACTCAGCTCGCCTCACAAAAATGTCAGTCTAGTCAAGTGCCCATCACAAGCTTCCGTTTTCCTTTCATCTGATGGCTGTCAGCTGACACCTGAAAAAGGCACAGCACAGAGATCATTCTGGAAATGTTAGTCGTATGAACAAACTGAGCTGGTGAGACCATCAGAACGTTAGATCAACGTCCGTGTTTCAATAAAAGAAATCAAGGCACAGAAAGGGAAGAGGCTCGCCCTAGGTCACACAGCAAGAAAACAGAACTAGATCTAGAACCAAGGCCTCTTGACTTAAGTTCAGGGCACGTTCCTTTGCATCTTGGAGCCATACAGAACAAGGGTCAGCAGCCTCAGCTACCTGAGGTCACAGCGAAACACATTACCACCAGTTCACTACCTGTTCCTTTTTCTCTCACTCATCTCAGAGCCTCCTTCGCCCTTCCCACAACACAATCTTTCCTCTTTCCCAAGTCTCAGTTTTAAAGATAGTGGCCCCGAGCGGCGAGAGGAACTTCCCAGGCTGTATCGACCAGCCACGGACAGAGAAAATACCCGGTGCCGGGTGTCGTATCCACAGTTTAGGAAGACGCCACCTCGGCTCTCCTGAGGTCTGAACTCAGCCTCCGGCCCCGCCCAGCCCCGGGCCCGCCCCCAAACGCGCGTGTTCCCTCCCCAAACACACATGGCCACGCCCCAAACGTGGCGAGCCCAGTCTCGCCAGCCGACGGCTCGCGGCCTTTTTGCCAAGCTGGGCGGAGCTAAGTCCCCGGTCCCCGCCCCCTCCCTAAGATCCACCCTATTGGCGTAGACAGTCAGAAGCTGAGTCCAATGAGAAGGAAGGGGCGGCCGCCATGGCCCTATCCGCTGAGGCAACACAAGAACGGACGCAACTAACTGGCGGACGCTACGGCTCGGTCTTTCCGGGTCTTTCCACGCCTAGCAGCTCCTCCTGCTGACCCTGGGCCCGAGGGAAAGCCGGAAAGGACCCTTTTGATCAAGTAAGTCTGCGCTATCAGGAGTGACAGTTGGGGTCGGTCCGGAGGCGGCTGCTGCGCGCCCCGCAAAGCTCGGGACCGGAGAGGGGATTGGGAGGAAGGCCTGAGAAGGGGGCGGGGAGGAGTCGAGCACGTGGATCGCCGGCCTGACCGTGGCGTGGGGTGGGGGCTGGGCCGGCGAGCTCCGGCTGTGTGCGATCTGCGAGCGCGTGGAGCCGGCTCTTCCTGTCGGCTCTTCCTGTCGGCTCTGCAGCCGTGGAGACGGGGGAGGGGGACCCCGAGTGTTGCCTCTCCGTGTCTGACCCAAAGGAACGTTTTTCTAAACCCTGATGTGAAGGTGCCACCCAACAGCTGCCAGTGGCTGGACTACGGGCCCTCGGGGGCGGTTCACCTGAAAGTTCAGGTTGTGGTTGACTTTTTTCACACGGGTCAGCCTCACAGGTAACGCGTACTGAGCGCTTACTGAGTGCGGGGCGCTGTTGACTGCTTTACGGGCATTAACCTCGCTCTCCGCACACCAGCCCTGGGAGTTAGGTTGGTAGTACCTTTGTCGGACGCTTAAGGAGCCCCGGTGAAGTGGTCACTTGCCCGAGGTAACTCACCAACTAGTAAGCGCTGGAATCGCGGCTTGAATCCAAGCTTTCCGAATTGTGACATTAGCGACAAAGCCACCCTTCCATGCTGGCACTCGCGATGTCTAGCAGGCCCCGTCGTCTCCCCAGTTGACCTCGGAAACCGTGACACCCCCTTTCCCTGGACGGGCGTGAGGTGGTCTGCAGAGCTGTCCTGTGACTCAGACAGCCAGTAGGAAAGAAGACTGAGGCGACAACTTCCTGGAGGAAACAGGCAACATTCCAAAGCCTCCAACTCTAGCTTTCAAGGGCAGTGGGAATTGTAGTTGAGGTGGTGTCCTGAGGGTCATAAGTCCTGAGGCCAGACCAGCAGGGGTGGAACTCCTTTTCCACCACTCTGTCCTTCTGGGCACGGTCGCGGCCTCCGTTTGTGAGGCAGAGTTTACAGTGCCGGCTGGGGTGGGCACGGCGGGCTCCCCGTAGAGGCCATTTCGTGTTCAGCTTTACAAACCGGTGGCGTTTGAGTTTTCCACGCCGCAGTCCGCTGGTGTCTGCAACCCTAACTCACCTGTCGCTGGATACTTAGGATGCTTCTCACATAAATATAGCACTGCTGTAGTAAAATACAATTCACAACCCATAAAATTCGCCGTTTTACGGGGTACGGTTGGGCGGGTTTTGTAGTATGTTGGCAGGGTCGTGCGACCGTCATCGCTGTCTTATTCCAGAACATTTTCGTCTCTGCGAAAAGAAACCCTGTGGCCCCAGCACGGCCCAGGCAGCTCTGAGCAGTGGAGTTGGGCTCCCGCCGAGGGCCCCGGCCATGTGCTCTGTGGGACGTTGAGGGCCGGCTGCGACGTGGGGGTGAGTGGAGCCTGCCCCGACGTTGAATGCCCCACCAAGTTCCGGGCCCACCTCGGGCCGAGGCCAAGGGAGGCCGCCTGCCACGCCACCAGCCTGAGGCCGCGGGGTCGGGCCTGTGTGGCCCAGAATGGCGGCTGGGGGGCGGGGCAGGAAGCGCCAGTGGAATGGGGGCCGCTCGAACCGGGAGCATTTTGTAGCGCGGAAAACTACCAGACTGGGAGGCAAGGCCGACCTTCCGGTGAGTGACAGCCTCCAGTAGGCGTCACAGAGACCCCACATTTGAAGCCAGGCTGGAAACATCGCTCAGGAGTTTGCAGAACTTCAGGGTAACGGACACGCCGCAGTTGAGAGACGTGCAGCCAAAGCAACCGTTGTAAAAACGAAACAAGATGACCCCACGGCAACATCAGCAACAAGGAATGGAGAAGCTAAACAGCTCTCTGAAGTAAAAAGGGCAAATCAGCACGCCCATCTGCTGGACGCGCATTTCAGGGCGAAGCCAGTTACAGAGAGCCACGGTGGATGCCATGCAAACAGCTCTCATCTGGAGCAAACTTGGCAGTTTTGAAAAGCAGAAAGCAAGTGATATAAAGATTATGTTTTCAGAATTTAGCACTATTGAAATGCTTTTCCACGCAAAGCTTTAGAGGTATACATTGCCTCCTACCAACATATACAAAAGATTGATGAACAGATAGCTAGGTTTTCAGAAGCTCTAGGTGTCTGCCAAATTATCCATCTCATTTAGATACTGTAAGAGCAAATTCACAGTTGCCTTTTCAGAGCTTTCTGTCAGCTAAGTGTCTATCTGGAACAGGAAAGGTGTCCACCTTTCTAAGAGAGGATCAACAAGCAGAAGATGAATTAGATGTAACAGATGAAAATTTTCCTAAGTTTTGACTTCCATTTTCATCTTAATATGACTCAGAATTCAGAATTGCTGAACTGTAGAACTTTATATTGGCTTGCTATGTTAAACCTCAATGGAATGCTTCTGAAAATAGGGCAAAAAAAAAAAAAATTAAAGGATATTTATGCTGACCCAAAATGAAGGTTTTAAAAAATATTACAAATCCAGTCATTTCAGCCTCTTAGTGGTAATGTGATCTTTTTGTATACTTCGTCCCCCACCTTTTTTTTTTTAAGATTATGAATTTCTCAGTATTTCATATTAATGCTCTATACCTGGCTGGGAGTCCTATATAGTAAGTCAATAACAAAAACCAAAAGATCTACCAGTTCCACTTTGCTTTTAAGTTGCCTCCAGAAAAAGTTTCTGTGTATAGTCATTCTGCTTAAGTATAAATTCTATTCCATGAATCTTTAAGTAAAAAGACAAGTTTTTTTTACTGAAACATGAAGCTTCATCATTTGATCTGTAAACTTACCTTTCAACAAGTGTATAGTCAAACAATAAAGGAAATGTGACGTGAATATCTCAGTGTTTTACAAATGGGCAAAGCATAAATTTTAAAGTCACATTCAACCTGATTCTAGTTTTAAAACAAATAAAACTACTATCATACTAAAATATTATGTATGGTACTACAGCTTTTGGAAACTAGGAATTCGGTAGAATGATGCTTAGGGAAACGTAAACAAGAACACATGGAACATCATAAATCATTTAAAATTGTGTAAAAATTTTCCAAGCTACCAACTACATAATAAAAGTCACTCTTATTCCTGAAAACATAAAACAGTTTAATCAGAGCCTTTATCAACTCATTTGGGATAACGGAAAAAAGCATATTCAAAATAGAAAAATAGACTTTCAAAAAGCTTAAAAAAAAAAAAAGAAGTGAACCTTTGTACCAATTAGTTACTTCCCACTCTCTACCTCCTCTTTTTTTTTTTTTTTTTTTTTTTTTAATGTATCTACATTCTTTTCTTCCTCTACCCCTTAGAAACCACTTCTCTCACACTCTCTCTAGGTTTGCCTGTTCTGGAGATTTCATATACGTTAAATCATACAGTATGTGGCCTTTTGTGTCCCACTTCTTTCACTTAGTATAGTGTTTTCAAGGTTCATCCACATTGTAGTATGTGTCAGTACTACATTCTTTTTATGGCTGAATAATATTCTGTTGTATCAATGTGCCACATTTTGTTTATCAGTTCATTGGTTGATGGAGATATGGATTGTTTACACTTTGGGGCAATTATGAATAATACTGCTGTGAACGATACTGTCCAGATTTTTGTATGGTTATATGTTTTCGTTTCTGCTGGGTTTTGCTAAGTCATACGGTAACTCTATAGTGAACCTTGTAAGGAGCTGCCAAGCTGTTTTCCAAAGTGGCTGCAGCATTTTACATTCCCACCAGCAGTGTATGAGAGTTCAAATTTCTCTGCATCCTCACCAGTACTTGTTATCTGTTTTATAGCCATCCTGGTAGATAAGTAGTGGTATCTCATTGTGGTTTGGATTTGCATCTACCTAATGACTAACGATATTAAGCATCTTTTCATGTTCTGTAGCGATTTGTGTATCTCTGAAGAAATGTCTTCAAATTTTTTCCTTATTTTTTAATTGAGTTATTTTTCTTGTTGAATTGTTTATATATTCTGGATACTAGATCCTTATCAAATACAGGATTGAAAAATATTTTATCCCATTCTGTGAGTTGTCTTCACTTCCTTGATAGTATTCTTTTCACAAAAGTTTTTAATTTTGAAGTCTAATTAGTTAATCTATTTTTTCTTGTGCTTTGGGTATCATATTTAAGAAACCATTGCTTAATCCAAGTTTGTGGTGATTTACACCTTTTTCTTCTAAAAGTTTAATAGTCTTAGAACTTAGATCCATTTGAGTTAATTTTTATATGTGATGTGAAGTAGGGATCCAGATTCATTCTTCTGCAGGTGAATATCCAGTTGTCCCAGCAGTTGAAAAGACTCTTCTTTCCTCCACTGAAAGGTTTTGGCACCTTTGTCAAAATCAGTTGGCATATAAATACGTGGGTTTATTCCTGGACCCTCTATTCTACTCCATTGATCTATATTTTTTTGCCAGTACCACATTGTCTTGATTACTGCAGCATTGAAATTGGGAAATGTGAGTCCTCCAATTTCGCTTTTTCTTCAAGACTGTTTTAACTATTCTGCTTCCCTTGCATTTCCCTATGAATTTCAAGATCAGTTCGTCGTTTTGCCAAAGATAGAATTTTGATAGCGATTGCGTTAAAACTATACCAGTTTGGAGACCATCTTATTTCTTCCAGTCCATGATATGGATGTCTTCCCATTTACTTAGATCCTCTTTAATCTCTTTCAACAGTGTCTTACAGTTTTCAGTGTACAAGTTATGCACTTATTTGTTAAGTTTATTCCTAGTACTTTATTCTGTTTGATGCTGTTGTAAATGTATTTGTTTTAATTTCATTTTCAGATTGTTCTTTGCTAGTATATAGAAATACTACTGATTTTTATATATTACTCTTGTAAACTGAAACCTTGCCGAATTCATGTATTAGTGCCAATAGTTTTGGTGGGTGGTCTTTTTTTTTTTTTTGGTCTAGTAGGGTTTCCTATATATAACATCATGTCATCTGCAAATAGAAAAAATTTTACTTCTTTTCCTGTTTGGGTGCCATTTATTGCTTTTTCTTGCCTAGTTGCCCCCGGCTAGAACTTCCAGTACGGTGGGGTTTTTTTGGTGGGGAGGAATTTGGCTTATTTTTTTAATGGAGGTTCTAGGGATTGAACCCAGGACCTCCTGCATGCTGAGCAGTCACTGCCACTGAGTTCTACCCTCCCCCTCCTCCAGTACAGTGTTGAAGTGGTGAGAACAGACATCCTTGTCTTGTTCTTGATCTTAGGAGGAAAGCTTGCAGTCTTTCACCATTAAATATAATGTTAGCTGTGGGTTTTTATAGATGCCCTTTATCAAGTTGAGGAAGTTACCTTCTGTGCCTAGTTTCTATCAGGAAAGGTACTGGATTTTGTCCAATGCTTTTTCTGTGTCTATTGAGGTACTCGTGTAAAGGGTTTTTTTTCTCATATACTCTATTAATACGTTTTGTGTTGATTGCTTTTCGTATGTTGAATCATACATTTATATTCCTGGGATAAATCCTACTTGGTCATGGTGTATAATCCTGTTTATATGCTTCTGGATTTGGTCTGCTAGCATTTGGTTGAGGATTTGTGTGTCTGTGTTCATAAGGTAGATCTATAATTTTCTAGTCTTGTGATTACCTTTGTCTGGTTTTGGCAACAGTAATACTAGCTTCATAAAGTGAACTGAAAAATTGCAGTAAATACCTTACATATAATTTTTATAATCTTTTGTATTATTTTCTTAGAATCACTTCTCAGAAAAAGGCAAGTATAAGTTACTTGATAAGTATTGCTCATTTTTCAAAAAGTTAAATCATGTTTATTTGTTTGAGATTAACATTGTCTTTCTAGAATAGTGATCTCTTAGAAATTATTCTTCTTTACTCCTTTAAGTACTTGAAAGACTGAAAGACTCTCTAAGAGGCAAAGCCAAGCTCAGCCTTCCACATCTTTTTTAATGTCTGTGCCTGGCAGAGTATCTACGAAGGTACTGGGATTCAGCATTTCACCTGGCAAATTGTTGAGCACTTCCTAACTAGAACAGGGTTTCTTAACCTCAGGACTATTTGGGGCTTGATAGTTTGTTGTAAGGGACCGTCCGTGTTGTAGGATGGTTAGCAGCATCTCTGGCTTCCACCCACTAGATGCTAGCAGCAGCCCACCCCTCCCCCCCAGGTTGTGACAAACAAAAGTGTCCCCAGACATTGCCAAGTGTTCCCTGGTGGGTGAAATTGTCCTTGGTTAAGAAACACTGATCTAGAAACTGATTGTACTGATTTCATATTACTGTCCAATTAAATTGTCTCTAATTTTGAATTTTAATCCCCGCTATATATTTGGTTTTGGAGCCACATTTGTCTCAGTCTGTCACCACGTACTGATGACTCTATCTTTAGCCTCATTTTCCCTCTTGGTTCCCAGACGCTTATTTACAAACATCTCGAGACTGATTTATTCAAAATGAGACTCACTCTCATCTTTTCCCAAACTGCTTTTCCTCATTTATTCTTGCTCTCCCAGGTCAGGACACTACCAATTATTCACGTATCGGTTATCAGCTCCCCTCTCTCCACCTCTCCTGTGAAATTCACCTTCTAAATCTTTCTAAATTCAGGGTTCTGTTTCCCAAGTATCACTTCTGTGTTAGTGGGTTCCTCTAACCTGAGTTGCCGCAGCAGTCTTTAACTTCCAACTTATTCCCTCCACTGCTGCCTTTAAAGTGCCCTTTCTAAAACGCAGGTCTAATCATGCTAATCACCCAGCACCCAGAGACCTTGGCATCTGATCCTGCCTGCTTCTCTAGCCTCATCCCTTAGCCCTTTTTACTTAAGGTTCTAGCCATACCAAACTGCTTGCAGGCCCCTCAGCGCACTGCCTTGCCTGACACTCGTTCTTCAGGCTGTGGTTAAAACTCTTGTCTCCCCTCGGTCCCTTTCACTCAGACCAGTCACTCCTTTCTCTCCTACTGCACCTGCAGAGATCTGGGTCTTCATCCTTAAGATGCACTACAGGAATTGGTTCATGCATTCACGTGCCCTGCTAAACAACGAGTGCCTTGAGAATGGGAACCCCAGTTTCTTTATCTCTGCCTGCTCCCCAGTGCCTAGCCCAGTGCCTGACATAGAGTGGGCACTTTGTAAATATATGTTGGATAACAAACGAAAATGCCCAGAGCAGAAGGAAGCTACCTGGGATTTCAAGGAGTTGTTTGTTCGGTTTGTTTTGGCTCAGTGAATAGTTACTAAGAACCAACTAGGTCCTGGGTGCTAGGAATAGAAAAAAAGAACAAGGGCAGGATCTTTGCCTTAAAGCATTCACATCATGTCTAATACAAGGTAGGAGTACAAACAGAAGTTCAGTACAGGGTGATAAGTGTAAGCATAATCCATTAAAGTTCACATTGAGAATGAACTATGTTTGCATTTGGGGAAGACTCATTCCCCACCCCTCAAATAGGCTTATTAAAAGTATAAAAAGATACCGTTTCATCCTACTCTTAACCCTTTCTGTATTTGGTCAACTTCTATTTATTGTGACTTTTTTAAGTGGCTTTGACTTTGTATTTCTTATTAAAATAGTTAATGTCAGCCTCCCTTATTCTGTTGCAGTGTCTGAGCCTGTGCTGTGTGAGTTGATGGTTTAAAAACATTGTCTTTGACCAAAATCACTCACCATTTATTTCAGTATTTACTGTGTCTTTCTGATCGTGCAGTGCCCAACTGTTGAGAATAGTGATGCAGGTGGACCAGTGGCCCTGCCTCCTGATGGGTGACCTAAAGTCTTTGATTCACCGTTACCTGTGTTCTTCAGTATATTCATGTATTATTTCATAACTAAGCAAATTGGAGTCATGTACAGGATGTACAATCTAAAGAAATTTTTATCTCTGAATAGAGTTGGTAATAATAATCTTATGTCAACATGGCTTATTTCTCTTACCAGTTTTCTTAACACTGAGCATACATATTTCCCTTCCTATACACAGTGCCTTCTAGTTTGTAACTTAACTAGTTAATAAATGCAACTTTATTCTTTGGCTGAGGCATAAGATAATTAATCTAAAGGTAGACCTTTGCCTGTGGTGTCCAGGAGCCATTAAAGGGATTGTTGAGGAAAATGAATAAAATTATTATACTTTTGGATGGGAGTGGGGCAGTGGGAGAATTTCAGAGAAGGGAATTACAGATAGGTAAAAGCAGACTGAGCACAAGGGAGAGATCATGAACTCACTTTTAAACATGTTGAGGCTGCTAGGTCTATGGCAGTAGACAGAAGGCAGCCTTTTAATTAGAACTTGATGCTCAAGAGGGATGCTAGGATTAGCGATGAAGCTGTATTGACAAGTAAGGTGGTATTAAGTATGAAAACAGGAGGATCTGGAACAGAACAGTGGAAAACACACATGGAGTGGGTACCCAAAAGAAACTAGAAAAGGATGAACTTGACAGGTAAGAGGAGAACCAAGTGGAAGATTCCAGAAGCTAAAGGAAGAGTGATGCTTCATGCTGTCACACGTTGCAGGAATAAGGGCTAAAAAGAGACTGCTAACTTTGGCAAGGAGGCCATCATTAGTTAATACCTCAGCAAGAGCATTTTAGCAGAAAGATGAGGATAGAGGAGGTCTGACTGCAGTGGGTTGAAGAATGATTGGAGAACAAAGTGGAATGTATACCTGTAGACCGTGCTTTC
This sequence comes from Camelus dromedarius, assembly GCF_036321535.1. Lineage (NCBI taxonomy): Eukaryota > Metazoa > Chordata > Mammalia > Artiodactyla > Camelidae > Camelus > Camelus dromedarius. Next base: position 68,507,263 of record NC_087440.1, read on the forward strand.
CGAACATTTCTATTCCTTTTGGGTTAGAGGTAGAGCACATACAAATGAAAAACATGAGCATGTTTATATAAGCTGAGATAAGGAGAGGGGAAGATTGATTAAACATATATGGGAACAGATGTCTGCAGCGTTTGAGAAGAAAATGAGATAAACAGCCAGGTGGGAAGGGTTTGCCTGGAAATGGTACAGGGACACCTGTTTCTCCAAAACAAGAGAGAAGATGATAAAAAGTAGTAAAGGCAGACGTTTGTGGAGTGGATGGGAAAGAAATTGGGCTATTCCTGCTGGTAACATATCTCTTCTCTGTGAGGTGGGGAGCTATGCTATCTATTAAGGGTGACTGGCAGGAAGTAGGAAGGGATTTTAGGAGAGTGGTAAAACCCTGGACTGTCAGGAGTGAATCAGACTAGGAGTAAATAAAATCAGGTTAATTTATAATGTCCCAGCAGAGAATGAAAGTGAGACATTTATGATGACTCCAAGTCAGCATGGCTATATAACTTGCTCTAGTAGTGCTTACTAATTCTGGCACGGGACTAGAGAGTGGTTGGTTAAATTAATCCAGGTTGTGGAGTGGCGCAGTGGGGGAGGCAGAATGACTCTGAAGCAAGCAGATCGAGTACTACATTACAGAATTCATGCAATGTTTGGTTAAGTACTATACTCACTAAATTACTCTTCCTTTGTATTGAATTAGCCCCAGCTCACAATCATAAGTTGACATGAAAGTTGTTGGATAAATACAGAATTCTGGAATGCAGATCCAGACTTCTAATGCTCTGTTTGATGCTAACAGGCATTCCCCACTCAAAAGTAGAAGTTGAGAAATAAAGGCAAATAGATTTTCCAATCTATCGTTTGGTTGCACTCAGCCTTAAAAATTTGTTTCTAATTTTGTTATGGCATTTGAATATGTTTTTAAAGTGTATTCAGTAAGATATCACAATGTCTCCGGTGGAAAAGATCAGCAGGCATTAGGAAAGCTTGAAACTCCCAGCAACTGGTTCATGTACTACAGTTCAGTCTTTTTAAGAATTCCTAATATGATTCCCAGTGTTAAAACGTGTGATGATTTGCTGATTTAAGTGAAAAGCACATTGAGAAGTAATATGCAGACCTTGCTTAATTTGTTCAGTTTGCCTTGGTCAGTATTGAAACTGAGTAGGAGAAAGTGTTCACTGTTAACTATTCTCTGTGAATAGGGATGTGTGTGAATTGAAAGAAAAATTATTATATGCTCTGGTGTTATCTGAAAAGAAGTCTCGCCTAAGAGGGTTCTCATGCCAGGCTCAAACTGTCATTGTGAAGTAAACTGTAAGAGTCTGTCAGTGCCTCCACAGTGACCCAGGGAATGGAGGTTGGCAGGTTGGTGGGCCAGGCATCAGCTGTGAGGTGAGAGGACTTTAGCCAGAAAAGTGGCTACAGACACGTTGGATTCTATCCATGTGTCTGCCTGGTGGCGGTCCTTTTATAGGTGAGGCTTGGTGACGACTTTGATGATAACCCAAGTTGGGCCAATCCTTTTGCCTACTTCTGAGCATGAGGGAAGCAAACAGAAGAGAAAAGTGTGCATACATGCGTTTGTAAGTAATTTTCTTTTTTTCTCTTTCAGGAGCTGGAATGCATAAAAGCAGCTGGCAGAATAGAAGACATGGGAGAAGGAGCCACTCGCAGAACCCCTGGTTCAGACAGCATGGTTCTAATGAGAGGCAAGTGCTGCCGTCCAGTGTCTTTCTAGCGTTGCCAGCACCCTCACACGCACATGACTCACTGGGGGTCTCGGCAAAATGCAGGGTCTGAGGGGCCCAGCCGGAGTCTGCACTTCTGACAGGCTCCCAGGGGGATGTCTCTGCTGCAGATCGGCCTGTCTGCCACGCTGGGGTAGTGAGGAGCTGACCACACTTGTCTTGCTTTTCAGAGTGACCATGACTTCTGACCAGAGCCTTGGCCACAGGCTTAGAACTAAACATTATCTGATACAACTGAAGAGCTGCTTCTCCATTTTGTAGACTTGCTCTATCTTCTTTTTTTTTCAGCCTGTGAAAATAGCTTTCCGGCAACCTAACTTCATTAATTCAGCCTAAATCCTAAGTAAGGCTATATATAGTATATATGATAATATAAATAATATTGTATTTAGTAAACGCAGAAAGTTATAAATAATACAATGAACACCAACACTGTACCTTCCACCTAGCTTAAAAAAATAAAACTTAGTGTATATTTAATTGAAGTCCCCATAATAAATATTTTCCACACTCTACTTATTTCTCTGCATGAATTAAATACAGTCTAGTCTTAGAACAAGATACACCCCCTCCCTTCCCCTCCCCAAGAGAAAACACCTCTTCACAGTTCAAGGCTGCTGACATGACCTCTGGCCATAGGAAGTCTTTGCACGGCCCCCTCCTCGCCAAAGGAGACCCGTATGCCAATTTCAAAACTTCCACGCTCCAGATCTCCTTTTAAAATGGACAGATTCCAGTTATAGGAGCAGAATATGTCAAATGCCAGGATGTTTCTCTAGAACAGATGAACCTAAACAGTGATGATAGAAAGCATCTGAATGTGGAAGGAACAAGGACCTTGGAGTTAGGAGATCTGGGTTTGACACTCTGCTCTTTCCTGTGTGAAACTGGGCAAGCTACTTAGTGACTTGGAGTCCCTCTTCCTGTACAGTACTTCTCTTGTGAGGTTCACAATAATGTATGTAAAGCCACTGTCAGGCTGCTTGGCTCTGAATCGGCCCTCTGTACCTGGTGGGCTTCATTAGATGCAGCAGAAAATATTACTCTGAACCAAAGTCCCAAACTTGACCCATATTTAAAAAGAGCAAGTCAGCACCCAATATTTGTATGTTTTATAAGGAGAAACATAGATACTTTTGGGCTCCAGGCCTTCCCACAAGAGTACAAAGTGTAGCAAAATGTGATCTGTGCAAGAAGAGAGTCTTGACTCAGCTTGGCAGAGTTGCGTGGAAACACAGTGGACAGCCACCTTCTGGGCTCCATGTGGAAAGAATGGAGCAGCAGTCCTTGGACTAGAAACGTAGACATTTGTCATGACACTTAATCCTTCCTCCTCTTGCTGCTGATCACAGACAGGCTGCCTCAGGAAGCTCTGGGCCAAAGAAGGAAAATAAATAATTCCCCTGAAACTGTGCATAGTTAGTATTAATAGACAAAAGAGAAAGTTCTTTCATTCCTTCATCCTGGTTTTGCAATTTGTTTTCTTTTTGGTATTGTGGGGCAGGGGAAGTTCTTGATTGTAGCAGGATTCTAAAATTAGGTCTTTTGTTTTATCATTATATCCTTTAGTCTAAAATTGCCACGGAAGTGGCTTATAGTTTTGCAAAGTGAGTGTTTAAACCATGGCTCTATCCCAGTATTACTGAGCAAATCACCTCTGTGCCCTGAACCCCAGTTTCTCCATCTGTAGGGTTGGGTAGCCAAGTAAAGTTTAAATTCTCCATACTGCTCAGTCCAATAAAGAATGAAATTCACCTGGCCTTGTAACTGTTATTGAGCTGACAAATAAGCCCAGCTGGTGAAATTCTTATTGGCCAAGATCTCTGTTCTCATTTTCATCTGGAAAATTCCAAAAGACCTCACAAAATGCTCAAATGAGCAGATACAGAAAGAAAATTACTGTTACATGCATTCACTTAAGGATGAGAAACCAAAACCTTGCCCCAACTTAGATATATTTGCATTAGGCAAACTGCTTCCAAGGAAAAGAGGGGTCACTGCTCCCCAAGTAATTGGGGATCAGAGGGTCAGAGGTGAAGGCTGTGGAACTGTAGGACCCCACAGTCAGAGAATTACTGGGACTCAAGCCCTTGGCTACAAGTTACCGTGACTGTGTGTCAACAGGCATAATGCGGAGGCACAGCAAAGCCCACGGCATTCCAGCCACTGTGATGACGAGGCCCCCTCCACCTCATCCGGCACAGCTGGCAGTTCTTCTGTGCCAGGTAAGGCAACCTGCTGGACAGATCTCCTTCCGCCCTGCCAGTGGGGAAAGATAAAAAAAATCCTTGTCCTGCCTCCTCGTCTGGTTACGTCTGTTCTGGCTGCTTTTCTCCTCAGCCTTGTGTGTGTGTGTCTTCACTTACATGTGGGTATACTTCATGTGTGTCACCAGCCCGTTCCTGGCTCAGAGGAAATTCTGGGAGCAAACTGAAACACTAAAGGGAGGAGCTGGCTGTCTAGAATGATGATCCTGAGGCAAACAGCTCCCCCAGTGCTGACTTGGGCCCAGGATGGCGCTAGCCCACCTCCTGCCCTCAGAAAAGTCCAGCAGCTGTGAGGGCTGGTGGACAGGCCCCTGGGCTCCTTACTGCATGGCTCAGTGCATGGTGTTTTAAGTTGGATTTTATTTCTTTTCACTAAAGATCTACCAGGTTATTACTATGATCCTGAAAAGAAGCGCTATTTCCGCTTGCTCCCTGGACATAACAACTGCAACCCCCTCACGAAGGAGAGCATCCGGCAGAAGGAAATGGAGAGCAAGAGGCTGCAGCTGCTAGAGCAAGAGGACAAGCAGGGAAAGGTGGGCTCCACGCTCCCGCCAGCTATCCTGTCCCCTCCTCTCCTGCCAGCCTCCGCCCACTGCCGCAGGGAAGTGCCAATTAAACGCCCCTGTAACACAGCGCAGCGCACTTTAGGGAGGGTTGCAACGAATTTTCCCTGACAGGAACCTGATGAAGAGAGTAAGAACAGGCAAGAAATCTCCTCCCACCGCCACCCTGCTTTTCTTATTTGCTAGGCCTCATCAGTAATTCTAACATCTCCTTCCCCAGGAGACTCACAGGTAGCAGTATGATAGAGCTTCGGTAACTGTGTATTTTAAATAGAAAATCAGGGTGTGTGGTTTAGATATGAGGATTTCTGGTATCCCTTCTGGGGGTGGATGCCAGGGTATTTTGATGATTATGGGACAATAGAATGGACAATCTAGGCCCCACAGTCACCATAGGTCGAATGGAAAACACAGTGCAGACCTGAGTGTCCAGTGCCATCGCTGCACTCAGTAGTAGCTCAGTGGCCTCATTTCCCCAGGTATACATTGATGGGGGCTTGGAGGGGTGCCGAGCAGACTTCCCAGCTCACACATGCTTTATCGTAATGGGGTTTTCCTCTTTCCAGGGAGAGGAGGGCCGACTACACACTAACTGAGAACTATCACAAAGTAACTCTCCCTTGGATGTGTTGTAGCAAAGGAGACCATCAGATTTTTATGCATGTGATTTCTGCCAGCGTAGTACCTATTTCTTCGTTGCATGCTATGAAACTAAGAACAGTCTCCATTATCCTGTAACATAAAACCTCATCGAATCTTTCTTTTTTTTTTTTAATTTAGAAAATAGCCAGGTTGGGATTTAATGCATCTTCCTTACTACAAAAAAGCAAGCTGGGTTTTCTCAACGTCACCAGCTATTGCCGGTAAGACAGTGCCTCCTTGTTATGTTTTCTTCATGAATGCTTTTTTCCTATTTCTTATTTTTGGGGTCCAAGAATCCAGTCAGAATAGAGCACGTAGCTACTCTGTGAGGAGTCTTCACAATTGAGTCTCCAGCTCACAGCCTACCTTCTATTGCTGAAGTCAGCCCTGAGAGAGTCATTCTTCCTTGGGGGGAGGGGGGCCCCTCCTGCTGGTCTCCAGGGAGAGCGGAGAGGGGCTCTAGGCAGCGAAACTGGGCAGAAGTTTCTCAAGATGTTTCCTCTGTGTTACTTGTAAATCATTTTTAGTTTAGTAGAAGGTTCTTTAACTTCATCTCATCAGACTTCTGCCTCCTTTTCCCTTTCTAATGAGTTGTCACCAAAAATGGAACATTAAATGGATGTGTACTAAATTTTATCTAAATACTTGTGATGTCTGATACAGTTCTAACTAAAACCCTGTGAGATAGGTTGACACTTCCCCCAGGTTCCAGCTGAAGAGACCGAGACTCAAAGTGGGATGATTTGCCAAAGGTAAAACTAGAAAGGGTGGGATCTGTCCTGATTCCTAGGCCTGAGCTTCTGACCCCTGCACTCTGCTGCCTCCCACTGTGCCTGGGCCAGTGAGGAAACAACACTGTGTGGGTGGCTTACAGGAGGCGGCCCCCTTCAGGGAAGGCCAGTCCTGCAGGCAGTGTCCACCAGGGCAGGTAGAGGCGTGTCCCTCCTTCTGAGAGGGAGATGGGTTAAAGGTCTAGTTAGAGAGATCTGTTCTCCACCCTAAAATCTGCTCGGTCCTCGGAGAGGGAGAGGAGCGCTTAGATGGGTGGCTGTGTGCCTGGCTTCTCATTAACTGTGTGCTCTTCAGCAGGTTGTCCATTTCTCAGGCACATTCTCTTTGTCTCAAAAGAAAGAGTTGTGTAGGTGATCCAAAACAAATCCCTCTAGTTCTGACTTTCTTTGACCCTATGAATGGGCCACCCATTTCTTTGCTTTAGTTTTCCTAAGAATTCTAAAATTGAGATTCTTTGGGGCCTTGCTCAACTCCATTTCTGAGATTTAATATGGAGAGGAGAGGGCTGACCAGGGGAGATGGTCTTCAGGGGACAGGGCAGAACCCCAGCATCTTCTTTATGGATATCTCCGTATGGCATCCATACCCGCCCTGCCCCCTCTTTCTCCTCTGCAGTTTAGCCCATGAGCTGCGAGTGAGCTGTATGCAGAGGAAAAAGGTCCAAATTCAGAGCTCGGATCCCTCCGCTTTGGCAAGTGACCGATTTAACCTGATACTGGTGAGTGGGAGGGAGCTCTCTGTGGTGCCAGGAGCATGGTTGCCATCCCCCAGACAGTTCATGGCTTAGCATTGAAGCCAGTTGCCATGAAAGCAGGTGGCATCTTCTTAGTCTTATGGTTTTAATAAGCGCCTATCAGGTACCCATTGGCAGGTGCCAAGCTGGCAAGATAGGCTGTGATTGACCATCATTACCCTCATTACAACTCTGTCACTTGACATTAGAGCCAGGGCCCACCACACACTGACTGAAAATGATCACAGAGTAACTTTCCCTTGGATGTGTTGTGTACACAATTGAAAATGTACACAGTGGAGCAGGGGCTTCTAATCCTCTCTGTACTAGGCAGGATGGTGGCCAGACCTGAAGCCCCAGTGTCCTTCAGTGGCAACAGCGTATTAGTCCCTTGCTTGCTGTCACTGACTTCAGTAGCAGGGGCCTGCAGGCTGTGTCCCTGGGCCTACACAACCAGCATACCTCCATTACATCATCTGCAAGAAGCAGAAAGTCTTCTCTGCTTGTGGTTATACCTGGGCTGGAAGCCAGGGCCAACTACTTGAGCTTACGGGCCAGAGAAATGTTGGCAGAGGACCAGAAGGTTCACTGCAAACAGGAGCCACACCTCTCTGCTAGACTGGCAACTTGAGGCCACAGGAGAGCGTAGCCTGCCCTGCAAGCCCTGGCCTTCCTGGAGGCCAAGGGATAGCCAAGGAGAGTGAGAGAAGGATACGAAATAGAGAGCCTCAGCCTGGTGGCTTGCTGACAGGACTGGAGGCCAAGGCTACAGAACTGACCCTTGAGGTCCTGCCCCAGGAGACTTCAACAGCAGAGCCCTCCCACGTTAAGGGAGGTTGGAATCCGGGACTCACATACTCCCCTGTGTTTGGGGTACAGTTTGACCTCAGTCAGTAGAATACTTTCTTGCAGTGGGTTCCCCTCAGGAGCTCTTTCCCGGGGTTCTTCAGTAAGCCGGGTGGGGACAGTGGAGGTCACTGTGCACCTGCTACCTAGCGTAGCCTGGGTGCATGGTCTTCACGCTTTGTTTCACACAAACTGTGTGCTGGCTCTTGGAAGACCTTCCTCTCAGGCAGAGTCACGATGACTGACTGGCTGGTATGACCAGAGGGGTGAAAAGTGCTGTTTGCCACCCAGGGATCAATTTTTTTGGATCTGACTCTACCACTGGTAATGATTCTTCAGGAGCATAATTGTCCTTCCCAAGTGAACTTGCAAAGTGAGTGCATTTTCACCAGCATCCAAACCCATGTATGTGTGTATATTTTATATTTATGAATTTATACAAAGCACATAAATATGTAGAAGTTTTGCTTTGAAATAATTATTAACCATAGTTTTTAATGAAAAAAGAAAATTAAAAAAAATAACCCAGATCCCAATGCAGTCTTTTCTTTTGTAATTTTTTTTCACTGCAATGCCCTTTTTTTTTTCTTTAATTTGGTGGTAATCACAGGTCCTGTATAATAGGAATACAATTTTGTCTCCTCTTTTTAGCCCCTTGGCAATTATAACTAGCATTTTCCACATTACTGTGTGACTTTCATGATGGCTACATGCTCTGTCACCAAGTGGTTCATCTGAGCAGTTCCTTTGGATGGACATAAGGACTCTTCCAAACCCAGTTCTGAGTCGGGTCACTGTGCAGACCTCAGACTCCTGGCCATGCCCCCTCACTGCCATTTCTATGCCTGAATTGTGAGACCAGGCACCTGTTAGCTTTGCCCAGTGGTGGCTACACCAAGTAGGGGCAAGTGAGATCATTCCACACTCCCTTATGGACGGGAGCTCTCAAGCGGTGAAAATTCACAAAGCATGGGGGCTGGGGAGATGGGCTTAGGCAACCCACCTGGCTCAGCCTGGGAGGTCACCTCCAGTCCACGTCTCCCCTCCAGGCGGATACCAATAGTGACCGGCTCTTCACGGTAAATGATGTCAAAGTCGGGGGCTCCAAGTACGGCATCATCAACCTGCGCGGCCTCAAGACCCCTGCACTCCGGGTGCATATGCATGAAAACCTCTACTTCACCAACCGGAAGGTACCCAGTGTGCTGTCTAGGGGGCAGTCTTTACATTGCAGTGGGCTGATGGCTGTATCTGTAAGAAGCTGTGACTTTCTGTTCTTTGGGACATGAGCCACAAGACGGCTACATGTTGAAAATGGTTTCTGGGTGAAGTGAGATCCAGTACGCCTTCAGAGTTAGGTTTGTCCCTGCCATTGCCCAGAATTCATCCCTGCCCCGGAGAGTGTACCAGATGTCTCATTGTGAGGCCCATGCTGAGTAGGAAGAACTGAGGCCTGGGGGCTACTTCCTCCTGTTCCCTCTCTAGGCTCTACATGATAGGGTAGGGAGCTTCCCCGTTCTCAGGATGCTTGTTCCAGCCCCCTTTCAAGGAGTGAGAAAAGAAGAAAGAAGTCACATACCTGTATTCCACAAGAAAGTATTTGTCTGTTTCTCTCCATGAGTTGGCAGTCAAACCAATTTTTGCATCTTGCTATGTGCTTCCTCACCAGGTGAATGCTGTGTGCTGGGCCTCACTGAATCATTTGGATTCCCACATTCTGTATCTTTTGGCAGGTAAAGGGGTTTGGTGGGTAGGCCATGCCCTGATATGGACCTAGGCATCTGTGGGGTTTGTGAGATGGTGTCTTAGTCTCTAGAAGTCTGGGCCATTCTGCACATACACCTCACCCTGTAGGAAAGAGCGGTGCACATGGATAGAAAATAAGGCTTCGCATGAAGCACAGAGAAGTAGTTGAGGTCCTAGGATGATGTCACTATGTGCCAGACACTTCTGAAACTTGAGTCAGTGCTTTAACAGAGGAACAAAGCAGAAGGGAACAGTAAAGTCTTGGAAAGGAACCCCAGATCCTCCTGAGGCCAAGGAGGAGCCCAGAGCTGCAGTGGTCCTGGGGCAAGGGAGGCTGAGGGCAGGCACCAGAGGAGGAGGCTCCTTTGACATTGGACTGGGGCTGTGGGCTCTGGCCCTAGGTCACCAGCCGGAGATGGCTTCTTTAGAGCACTCTTCATTCTAGTCTGTGCCTTCCCTTCCCAGAGAGCCATCAAGGATTTGGAGGAACATAGTATATACTGTGTAGTGTCAGGGGAGCTGGGTCCTTCCTTGCAATCCCTGGGGGCTCAGGGATGAGGATGCACAGGACAGCTGTCCATCATGTCCTTCATGGAGTGAAGTTGTTTGACCCAAAGCCACACATTACTGAGTCTTACAGTTCATTTCCGTAATAAATGAGTTCTTAGAACTATGTGACCACTTGTTATACCGAACATCAACTTCACGAGTTGTCATGAGGTTAACTAGTTAACATCCATGAATTCACTTAGCACAGTGCGTGGCCATGTCATGGTTCCTCAACAAATGACGCCTGAATTGGAACCTGGTTTTTTCAGGGTTTTTTTTAACAGTTTGTTCCACAGCACTCTATTTTGAAAGGTTTTAAAGCCTAAAGCACATTAGAGATCTGATTATAAATTTTATGTAAGACAAACAGAGAACTTGTGTGTTCTGTAAATTGAAAGTTTTATGTGGCTTTCATTTCGTCGGGTTCTGGGGAGTGATGGGACCATGTGTTATTGTGATGATCTTACCAGAGGGCAGAAGAGATCAGGCCTTAGAGAGAAAACAACCTGCTCTCATTTCTGATCTTCAAATGATACGGCACTGTCTCCACACTTTTCTCGGTGGGCTAAAGAGAGGACAAAAATCCACACACAGGCGTACCTCAGAGATATTGTGGATTCGGTTCCAGACCACTGCAGTAAAGCGAATACCACAATAAAACAAGTCACACAAGTTCTTTGGTTTCCCAGCCTGTATAAAAGTGATGTTTACACTATACTGTAGTCTTTTAAGAGCGTGATAGATGCTCATCATCTGAGCCTTTAACAAGTCATAATCTTTTTGAATCAAAGATCACTGATCACAGACCACCAATAACAAATATAACGACAATGAAAAGTTTGAAATACTGTGAGAATTGCCAAAATGTGACACAGACACAAAATGAACAGATGCCATTGGGAAAATAGTGCCAGTGGACTTGCCCTAACACCTGGTCACCACACACCTCCTGTTTGTTCAAAACAAAGCACACACTGTCTGCAAAGCGCAGTGAAACAAGGTATGCCTGTAATTGGGTTTAGAGAGTGTGGTCTCTTGCAGTTTGATCAGTGGCTTGCCCTCTGGTGGTCATTTCAGGTAATCTTCAGGCTTTTGTGCACCTGCTGCTTCTGCTGAAGGTCGTGGAAGTTTCTCCCTTTACAAAACCTGATTCAGACCTGTGCTCGCTCTGCGCTTTTCCCCAAAGAGTGGTGGGAAGTTAGACTGCATTTTTTCTGCACTTACCAGGTTATGCATTGACCTGTGGCCTATGAAAGGATTAAATCTATGATACTGGCCCTGTAAGAACCGTACAGGTTTTGAGTGTAACCTGGCTTTCAGCCATAGTCACTAAAAGTGCACCTGGGTAAGGACTTTCTCCCCACATCTTTGCCCTTAAAACCCAGAAGGAAAAGAGATTTATTTCAGAAAGAATTGAGCTGCCCGACATGGCGTTCTCATTTATAATTTCAGCAGCCACTGTCCTGGACATCCTTAACATGGGGCTGACTACCCAGTGCAACATGATAAGCCCACGTCATACATTCGGACTGTCAAGACTGGTGCCTCATTATGTGGCAGAGATGTAGATTTTTCAGTGAGGTGTGCGTGAGTGTTCGTTCCACCAATGTCTGTTGAGCATATTCAGTCCCTGTGCAAGGTGCTGGACCTGGGCAGCTGAACGGGTGGTCAGTCTATGCAGTGATGTCTGTGGGGCAGTTGAATACAATAGGGTGCAGAGATGGGGGCAGCCTTTCTGGAGGTGGTTCCCACATGGGAAGGAGAGGACAGAGCTCCAGTCAGAAGGAAGAGTGAGGAGAGAGCTTGGCACCTTTGCAGCAGCAAGTGGTTTGGTATCCGTGATGTCTCTGGCTAGGTAGGGCCTTGCAAGTCCAGATCTTCAGGCTGTGGGGTGCCCCTGGAGGACTGTGGTCGAGGAGCCATTTCTTACATAGCAGTGTGGGTGATGGGCTGGTGAGGGTGAGACCTCGGACAGAAGGCCGCTGTGAGAGTAAGAGGGCAGTGGAGAGGGGGAGAACTGATGGGCAGCGGGGGAGGAGAGGCATGAATCCAGGAGGCTTAGGATCAAGGCCAGGGAATCTTGGTGATAGGAGAAGGTCCAAGGCTGGAACACCAAGAGGAGTGTGTAGTTAGAAACTGCTGCTCGGCACAGGGCAGGACTGAAAAGTATTCATCAGATTTAGAAATTAGGAGCTCGTTGGAGACTTTGGGTAGAATGTTCCAGGCGAGGGTCAGACCTGGATTTCAGTGGGTTGAGTCAAAGAAAGGCAAGGAAGTGGGGATAAACGTAGGTTCCTGTTGAGAGAAGTTTGGCTCTGAAGGGAAAGGAACCAAATCAGTCAGAAGAGAGACAGTCCAATAGAAAAACAGACAAAGGGAATAAAGAGGCAGTTCAAAGAAAGGGAAACCCAAATTATTGTAATCAGAGGTAGTCAGGGGAATGCAAATTAAAATGAGATATTTTATGCCCATTCAGATGAGCACAGATTTTTAAAGTCTGATAGTGCCAAATTTGGCAAATGTGGAGAATGGGGGAAGCTGCCGGTGGGAGTAAATGAGACAGCCACTGTAGGTTGCAGGTGAATGTACCCTCCCGCCCCACAGTTCCACTCCAGGTACAGACACTGGAGCCATGTTTCCAAACTTGAGTCATAACCTATCAGAGGACCATGAAATCAGTTTATTGAGCAGCTTTTTGTTTTAATGAAGTAGACTAGAAAATATCAGTTTCGTATTTAGTAACATTAAATATTTTATGAAACTTTAAAATGCCTGTGTGTATATAGCACGTTGTAGTGTAAAGTGAAATTCTTACCATGGATGTAAGAAACTGCTTTAGAGAAGCCTCCCACACATGGGAGTGGGAGACAGGATAGGAAGAGAGGCTCATTCCAGCCATGGAGCGGAGGAGAAAAAAGGGCCAAAACAATCTCAGTGCCCATCAGCAGGAGATGGGATAAATAAATTGGGGTGTATTCTTACATGAGGATGCTCTGTGGTGATGACAGATGAGCTGGAGCTGCAGACAAACACAGATGACTAGGAGGCAATGCAGGCTGAACAGTTATAGGAGATTCTGTGTGCTGTGATTTATGTATATTTTAAAGCCAGGTAGTTCATTATATTGCTCATGGACAAATATCATATCGGGGAAATATTATGGTCTAGACCTCAGACCAGTTTTAGAATAGATTCTTTCTGGGTAGGGGAAGTTAAAGGGAGGCTTTTAACTGTGACCTTTTTTCCTTTAAAAAAATATGAAACGTGTTAAATATGAATGATGGGTATTATTAAGAATTTTTGAAGGCTACTAATGCCTATTCTCCTCCCAGAGGAGACCTTGTACTTGACTGTCCTTAACAGCTTTTCCAGGCTGTGCCTCATGGGAATTGCAGAGACTCCAGGCTGTGCCACCCTGCTTCCAGCGTCACTGTTTGTCAGCAGTCATCCAGGTACAGGGGGTCCTTTTCCTTTGGATAAGGAGGTGCTCTGAGGAATGTCTCTGTCCTCTGCCTCCCAGGAGCTGCAGCCAACAACGGCATAAGCTCCATGGTGATGGCTTGGACAGCAGGGCTGGGAACCACAGGCTGGGTGAGCCAGGTCAGAGCTCGCAGGATAGGGACAGTCTGCAGAAGCAACTGGGAGGATTCCTTAAACTGCCCCAGGATTTGTACATGTGCATCTTCACTTAGCACCTCCCTTTGGTTCATTTCAGTAGCCAGACAGTTAAAAGTGTGTGTAAACAGTACAAGAGATCAAAATACTTACTTGGGCCGCCTGTGCAGATCATCCAGAGAACATCTGTTAAGCTCCTACCATGTGGCAGATACTTCCGTTCTGTCTGGCTGAAGACAGTTCAACTGCCTGGCAGCATTCTGGATATTAAGTTTTCGGTCTTTCAGAGAATTAGGATCAATTGGATGAGGGTCAGTCCTGTAAGAGTGCTGGCATGAATCCCAGCTCTGCCCCTTCCCAGCTTGAACAGATTGCCTGGCCTCTGTAAAGGAAAGATAATACCTACCCCCTCGGGGTACATGGAGTGACTTAATGCACACTTAGCCGGGTGCCTAGCATTTCATCATACAGCAAGCTTATGAGGCGGGAGTATGTGTTATCACCATTTTGCAGGTGAGGAAACTGAAACAAAAGTGTTCAGAATTTGCCTTACAAAACTGAGAGATGGTGTTAGAAGTCAGAATAGTGGTTCTCTTTAAGGGACAAGTGCGTGGGGAGGTAGTAATTGGGAGGGGACACAAGGGGTCTATTTCTTAACCTGGGTGGTGGTTACATGGCTGTACTTACTTAGAGATGACTCATTAAACTCATACTATGATTTGTACCCTTTATATATGTTTTATTAGTTAAAAAAAAAAGTTTTAAAAAAAGTTTGCTTGAGTTCACACAGCTTTGAGTGTGATCTGGAATTGAAACCCTCTTATCTGTGACACCACACTGCCTCCCTGGTGGCTGTTGGTATTTCTAGCACTGCTGCTGGGAAGGCAGGAAAGGTCCATATGTTCTCTCAGAGTAACCACTTTTGAGCTAGGCACCCTTAGCCGAGTGCCCCTTTTTTTGCTACCATAAAACCCAGGATGGAGCCAAGATATAGGCCCTCTGAGCAGCTATTTCTGGAGGCTTCCCACGCCTGGTGGTCACTGGCCCGGCAGCATGGAGGGTAGATGTCCATCCCTGGAAGGCAGCCAGGTTTTACGCTCCTGTTCCCTCAGCAGGAGGAGACCGGCCTGGCATGCTCTGCAGTTTCCGGATCCCTGGGGCCTGGTCCTGTGCATGGTCCCTGAACATCCAGGCAAATAACTGCTTTAGTACAGGTGAGCCACAGCTGACGCCCCACGTGCCCAGGGAGAAGGATTTCACAGACCTTAAACCCCTGCCCACAGTCGTTCCCCGCAGACTGCGAGTAACGCTGTCTCCCCACCCATCTCCGTGTCTGTCAGGTTTGTCTCGGCGAGTCCTGGTGACCAGTGTGGTGACGGGGCACCGGCAGTCCTTCGGGACCAGCAGCGATGTCTTGGCCCAGCAGTTTGCGCTCATGGTTGGTTGGATTGGAAGGGCGTGCATAATACACAGTTTCCCGAGAGTGGACATTTTGCTGGATTGAGATGGGATTCCCTGTGTGGCATCTAGTGGTCCTCCCTCTTTTACAGGGAAAAAGAGGGCAGCAGAAGGACTGATGGGTTACTTGGTGAATAAGTCTGTGCTGAGTGAAATTTGGCTGATTCAGAAATGCTTGGCTCAGCTGGCTTTAAACAACTTCCTGTTTAAATAAATTGTTAGCAGTTCTTGAGTACTTAGATTAGCCAGCAGCACAAGTCCTTTTTTTAATGTGTAAATCAAGTACCAATTCATAACACTTAATAGTTTTATATGCAACTGTCAGATACACCTTTTATATGTTAAACAATCAAGATTCTTCTTATTGCTACATTTCAAAGACTTGACCTGTAGAAATGCCACCTTTCTTTAAAAGTGTGGAAGGAGATGTGTCTGCTTTGGACAATAAGCAGAGGTCATTATCCAGGGTTCCTCAGTCATCTTCCCACTCTCTTTGGGACCCAGTGTCTTTATCTGGATCTTTCTCTCTCCCCTTCCCCACTCACCACCCAGCTTCTCACTAAAGACCTGGGAGGAGGCAGGGTGCCATCACTTCACAGGGAGGGGGTCAGGGTGAGACCTTAGGTCCCAGTTGCAGCCATTGGGGAGGACACTGGAGAGACATGAAGCATCCAGTTCTTTGACCTTTCTAAGGACCCTTCCAACTCCACTGAGGCTCAAACCCTAAGGAACCTGTCTGCGCCTGTACTTCTTACCAGGGGCTGGGATAGGGGAGGGGAGGCAGGGGTCGTATTCCAGAGGTCTCAACGCTCCCAGCCTTGGTAGGGAGGTACTGAGAAGCCCCTCTTTCCACAGGCTCCCTTGCTGTTTAATGGCTGTCGTTCCGGGGAGATCTTTGCTATTGATCTGCGTTGTCGAAATCAGGGCAAGGGCTGGCAGGCCACCCGTCTGTTCCACGACTCAGCAGTTACCTCTGTACAAATCCTCCAAGAAGAGCAATGTGTCATGGCATCCGACATGGCTGGAACGGTAGGGGTGCCACTGACTTTTTCAGGCTGCTGGAGCTGGTGGCCCAGAGCTCTGCCAGGTGGAAGGGCTCTGCCGAAGAGACCTTCATGCCAGACAGCAGCCGGGAAAAGGCAGTTGGAGACCAGGCGAGTTGTGGGCTGTGCGGGGCTTTGCTGCCCACTGGAAGCCCTGTCCGCTCTAAATAGACGTGAAGCTGGTTCCGGTGCTTTTAATGGAAGCAAAGGCTTAGGAGTTTGAGACTTAGATTTTTCTGACTTGAAGAGTTCTTTGGAGACCGCATCACCCTCTCTAGCTTCCGTGCCTGGGGTTCACCAGCGTACCTGCTAGACCCTCCCTAACAGCCCCTTATGCTTCTTCCCACAGATCAAGCTGTGGGACCTGAGGACCACTAAGTGCATAAGGCAGTATGAAGGGCACGTGAATGAGTATGCCCACCTGCCCCTGCACGTGCATGAAGAAGAAGGAATCGTGGTGGCAGGTACCTGGGGATGAGGAGATCGGTTTCATCAAACACTGTCCCTTAGGTCCCCAGCAACTTAAGTAGACGAGGGAGAAATGACTCCAAAACAAAACCGAATAAAGGAATTTTGGACTCCTGGGGTCAGGGAGATGACAGGATGTAGAATTGGACATTAGTAAACAAGAGTTTAAAGTGCAATAGAACACAGTGACTGAAGAGACCTGGGTGAGGGGTATAAGTCTGTTCACCAGGTGAGCATTCAGTGCAACCCTCATCCCATCATGCAGCTGTCCCGTCGAAGACGTTGGGCTCCCTGTCCTTTTTGCTCTTACATCCACCAGCAGATGCCAAGAAAAGAGATTGAGGTCCTTGAAAGGAATTGATGGCTGGGTCCCTTTAACAGCACTACTGTGAACACATGATTTGCAGAATGGAAGCAGAGCTTCCTAGCACCAAAACCCCTTGAAAGTAATTACAAGTTGATCATAGATTACACTGCTTCTGGGCTATGGAATATTCTGTTAGCATGAAAATTGGACAGTTTCACAGATGAAATAGTAGGCCCTACTATTAAGGGATATGTTCTCAGTCTTCACAGATCCTCAAATTTGCTAATATTCCTACAGGAAGTACCTGTTTGCTGTGAGTTTTTTTGTGTGGCTAAGAAGCATGATTTTGTTAGAACTTTCTTAGGCATTATTTATTACTCTCACCACCAACAGTCTGTTTTCCCCAAGTTTTCATCTCAGAAGAGTTTTTATGTTCTGGATAGTAGAAAATATCCTTGTTGAGAGGCAGATGTGTGTAGTAGGCAGGCTGCAATAATCTTCGAACTGCACAGCCTGAACTGACCCATAGCTGGTCGTAGAGTCATTCAGGTGGTCAAAAGCACACACTGAAATCCATGACATCTAAGGTCTGCCCTCCTCCCTGAAGATCTCCAGTAGCACATGTTGTCTGGGCTGCCGTAACCAATGGTGTCAGGTGTCAGATTCCTCACAACGGTGACGAGGACTATCCGGTCTTGTGTACTGAACCTTATTAAACTAGGAAGCGCTCTGGGGAGGGTTGTCACCTAGTTTGTCCCCAGGATATAATGAAATTAAGAGATCTTCCTGGTTACCATTTCATGAAAAAGAAATCAGTTGCATGTCATCTAGACCATGTGGGTTGGGCTCCCTCTTCAGTAGCCCTTGACACCAAGAGAAGCAGGATGCCCACCTGTTAGCCATGGTGCCCCATGAGCCACCCAGTGCCTCTTGTCACTTAGAGTGCCTGCAGTTAGCTGTGGTTTTAGAGACCCAGGGCGACCTGTAACTTTAATTTTCAAAAAGTACATCTTATCAGTAGAAATAATTTGGAGTTTGTTTTGGCTCACGTGGACTCATCTTTAGCCCTTAGGAATCATGGGAGAAAACCAGGTCCACAAATTGTCCTCTGCATTCTCTCACTAACCTGCCACCTGCCTTCCCTCTTTCTCAGTGGGCCAGGACTGCTACACGAGAATCTGGAGCCTCCACGATGCCCAGCTGCTCAGAACCATACCCTCCCCTCACCCCACCTCCAAGGCCGACATTCCCAGCGTGGCCTTCTCTTCTCGGCTTGGGGGCTTCCAGGGAGCGCCGGGGTTGCTCATGGCCGTCCGGCAGGACCTTTACTGCTTCTCCTATAGCTAATTCTGAGGGTGCAGCCTGGAGGGAGGTGGATGTGACTCAAGGGAGTGAAGAGTAGCCATGTTTTTGCCACAACTGCTGTTTGCAATGAGGTTATTTTGTTTTAAATGGATGCTCCATGTATGCATATCCCATCCATCCGTCCAGCTGTGGGGGAACGGGTGCTATGTTTTATGTGGAGACACTTCAGTAAAGTTATTTCAGTTAAGTTGTGGGCTCAGAAGGCTTTAAAGTCCTTTTCATAAAAGGTACCTATTTCCTTTTCTTGTTGAATTCCTTAGAATACCCCCTCCCGCTTTTTTTTTTTTTTTTTTTTAACAAAAAGTACTTTTCTAAGGGCTTAAGATTGACAATAATTAAAGCTTCTTCTTTCACCAAAAGCCCTTTCAAGAAACCTAATGATGAGGCCAGGCAAGACTGTCGGAGCCGGTGCCTGGGTCCCAGAAATATGCATGTGTACTTACAGTCAGCTGGAGAGCAGGGGAAGTCATTTCTCTGAGAATCTAGAGAAAGATTTAAGGCTAGAGTTGGAAATCATGAAAGCAGCCTTTTCAAACTCACTCTATATTAGTATCAGATGTCTGGGATTCTCCTTTATTACCATTCATAGGCATTGGAAAGAAAGATGGTTCTTTTTAGATGTTAGAGGTTTTAAACAGGCCTTACCATGCCTTCGTTGAGGCACCTTCCAGAATGTTAGGTACAGCAGCTCCTGTTTCTATCATGGTGACTTCAGTGTCAGGTTCAGGGGGCCCCATCTCAAAAAAAAAAAAAAAAAAAAAAAACTGGCTTTTGACTTTTTGTCATCTAGGAGAAGCAGTTTGTGAGATGTTTATACAAAGTGTTAAAGAGCCAGTGTTTCTACCAAACAATAAACTAGAAAGAACCAGGGCATGGTGTGTTGCTTTTGTTAATAACTTAGAAGATCATGATGCTTGGCTGCTGTAGCAGCAGGCCAGCTACAGTAACATCTCAAATCTTAGGGCAAAAGGGCAGAGACTGAGACCAGCTTCAGTGGCTCTGCTGGAGAGCTTCCACTTGCCCCTGCAGATCCACTCCATGCCCAAGAGGCTGGCCTCTGTGGACATCAGGTTCAGCCAGTGGGATGAAGCAGCAGGAAAGCAGAGGGCAGGAGAGTGAGGTGGGATTGTTAGTTCCCAGGCTCCCCTCCTGCTGGGCTGAGGCTCTCTTCCTCCGTGGGAACACAGCTCTCTGTTTCCAACAACTCTCCATTTGTCCCTTCAGACCTATAGCGAGATAACTACCTCAGTGTTGCTAGCCCGGGATGCTTCACCAATTAAACTCTCTTCAGTTACCCCCTTGAGTGTTACATATCTGTCCTGTCAGAACCCTCCTACAACTTAATGTACAGAGAACGAAATCCAAAAAAACAGGAGAGTATGAGATTGATCGTCTGATGGATGAGCTGAATGTTAATAACGTATTTTTAGCGCCTTATGTTTTATAAATAACTTGCCCCCATCTTACCTGATTTGACCCTTATAACAACCTGTGAAGGAGGTACGACAGTAGTAGTAATACTAAAATTATTAGCATCATTTTCTGGGCACAGAGAAATTGAATGATTTGCCTTCCATCACAGACCTGTTAAGTGGAGAGTTGGGACTTGGAACCAGAAGAGGTCACATTCTCTAGGCTGTGTGAAAAGTGGTTAAATTTAGCTGAGAAGTTGATTAAGCACTTTGGTGTGTTTGTTTGTCTGGTATGTTTGCTTGTTAGAGTGTCCTGAAAATTAGTATGTTACACAGTCTGGAAGCGTTTTTCACTTGCAAGTCTATTAGGGCATTTTGCCCTTCCCCCAGGTGACAGTGAAAGGTAGAGAATGAACAGGCAATGGTGAAAGCAGCACTGAGCTCAAATAAACCCTTTGCCGTTTGCTTGCTTGTAGCCTTCTAAACAGAGGACAGCAGTGGCACAAACTGGTTACCAGAAATGCCCACGGATAAACACCTGCCTCACGCTCCATCCTCCTCTGCAGCCACCCTAGGATCCAGCTGGCCCCGCCTGCTCTGGAAAGCACTGGCGGCTGCCTTCTGGTCCCGAAGCAAGGGGACCCGGAAGTGTCCTTTGAAACCAAGTTAGCCCCAGTTACCTG
This sequence comes from Camelus dromedarius, assembly GCF_036321535.1. Taxonomy (NCBI): domain Eukaryota; kingdom Metazoa; phylum Chordata; class Mammalia; order Artiodactyla; family Camelidae; genus Camelus; species Camelus dromedarius. Next base: position 68,527,503 of record NC_087440.1, read on the forward strand.
TCAGCCCTTGTTCTGTCCTGGTCTAAATCTTCCACACAACCAGCTCCGAAAACAACTGCAGGATGAACTCAGTCTCTTCCTCTATTTCTCCATTAGTAGGTGTTGGTAAAAACCCCTGGGCCCACTTTTTTAAGTCTTCCTCCCCAGGCCACTGCCACAGGAGTGACCGTCCCAAAAGATCCCTGCATTTAGTGGCTTCTTGGGCCTCAGAATAGAAGGTGCGGCCTCCTGAGATTTGACCCCATGTGCTTCACCTTGTTACCCCTGCTCCACCTCCCACCTGGTGCTCTCAGGACATGCTTCCAGTCCCTCCCTCATCTGGGCCTCTGCTCCAGCTGTCCTCCACTCGGCTTCATCTATAAAAGGCCAGCTATTAAGTCTCAGCTTCACAGAAACCTCCAGCACTTGCCACAGCCAGACACAGTACACTGAATGAACAATTTCTGCCATCATTACTTCCTTATCATTCTTAGGACCCTATGAAGTAGGTGAAGGTCACTCCAATATACTGAAGAAAAAAACTGAAAAGAAAGCAATTTGCCCAAGGTCATCTACTAGTGAGTGGCAGAGCCGGCAGGGTCTCCGGCTCAAGTCCAAGAATGTATTAGGCCCCTTGTGTTTGACGGAATGGAATTTCTGCTTTTCCTCTGGAAGGAAACAACCTTTTTTTCACTTTATTTTTACTTAACCTCTGGAAGGTTAACATCTCTTCAACGTAATTTTCCTTTCTTCTTTCCTCAAGACCAGCCACTTCTGTCTCCTGCAGGTGACTTCTGGACACATCTCCCTGCTTGTTCCTATCACCCACGCACCTGCACTCCTGGCTTCATTTAAATAAAAGCTGCTGCAAGAGCAGGGAGGACACTGGATGTGCGGGCAAGAAAGGAACTGCCAACGGCTCTGACACTGGGCTACCTCCCCTTCTCTCTACTGGTCTGACCAGCGTAAGGGGGAGAGTTCAGAAAGCTTTTCTGCATCATTCCTATGTGGTCAGGCCAACTCAAATGCCCCCGGACAACAGGACCAGCAGCCAGGCCACCCTGTACACATCCCGCCTCCCCAGACCCTCCCCACCTTGCCCCCCTTGCCCAGAAAATAGAAGAGAAGGACAAGAGGAACAGGAGCAGGAAAGAGAAAGATGGGAGAAAAGATGGGGCACAGAAGGGAGGGGACAGTGACAAAGAGCAGACAGTGGAGAGCGGGGGCTGTTCAACAGGAGGTGGACAGACCAGGCAGGGCAGAGGAGCAAAGAGCGAGTGACAGGGGCAAAGGTGGAAAACAATTTCTCCCCAGTGTTTCCAGAGGTCACTAGTGACACCTAGTCTCTTCTGTGAGAGAGGTCCCCAGGGGATTGAGGTGTTTACAGTTAAAATATTACCGTCTCTCACTTGGCTTTTGCTCTGAGAGCCACCAGCTACTTTCCCATCAATTAGAAAGAGGCAGCAAGATGTGCTGATGGAGGAAAAAGGCAGCAAGTCCACATTCCGCAGAAGATTCCTTTATGACGGCGCGTTTGATAATACACGGTACTAGGGCAGGGCCTCAGCCACTGGGCCATGGGAGGCAGGAAGGGAACAGGTCTGCAGAGGACCGACACATTCCAGGGCTCATGTCACAGTGACACTCACATCAAAAATGACCGCCACATACCTCCCTGAAGCTCGGCCCACCCACCAGTCAACCAAGAACGATGTTGCTTTTAATTCTTCGTTTTTGGCCACTGAAGATAAACTCCACCATGCTCTCAAGACTTCAGCACAACAGTCCTTCCAGTCACGATAGATACGGATGTCCCAGCTCTTGCTGAGAAAAGTTCATTTGACTTCTCTTGCCACGACCAAAGAGAGAATTTTTTCTTAATGATCTGCTGAAATATTTATATATACTATTTAAAAAACCAAACAGCTAACAGTCCATTCTGTGCTCTGTTTCCCTGGAAGATTTCTCATGATCACCCCTCCAATGGCTAGAGGGGCCATGTGTCTGGGAACAAAGAATTAAGACACTTTGAAATAAGCAAAAATCCTAGTGCAACACTCAGTGGATGGTGGGCTCTAGGGGGCTGGAAAGGGAGAGAAGCGGGTGCTCTACGTCAGGGCAGGGAAAGCCAAGTGGTCGCACAGACAGAAGCATCAACAAGCAAGAAACACTGCTGGGGAAGGCCTGTCTCCCGTGATCTCCCCAGGAACAGGATGTCACGTCACCTGCTCCTGGACTCTCGGGGCCGAGGACCCTACCTCTCACCCTCCACCCACCTGTGACCTGCACACTAGGCTGAGGGGTTGCTGACTGAAACAGGCTTAGGCCAAGAATTGGGATCCGCCTCTGGAGGGCCCAGGGAGATCCCCTGCAGGCTGTTCCAAGCAAGAAGTACCTGGCAAGCTCCCTTCCCCCGGCAGCTGAGGGGCACGAAGGCTTCAAAGGCTCGGAGAGAAGCAGCAAAAGGTGACTGACTAGCAACACACAGTGGCTCTGGACCTGGCTCGGTTTTGTGGGGAAGACCTGCTGCCACTGCCACCTTACCCCTGTGCTGGGGACAGACTGCAAGTCTCTGCAGCCAGCAGCAGCCTGAATACACGCCACGTTCCTTTTATATGTCTATACAGGTATATGTATATATATATGTATTATTTTTAACTGACATAAAATGCAACGGATTCGGGTTCATTCCCCTTTGCTATAATATAAGCTGCTCGGTCCCCTGCCCTGAGGGGTTCACACCTTTGGGCCTGCCGCCAGGCTCACCCCAGCTCGCCACCTGCCCACCCCACACTGTGGGAAAGTGGCCTCAAGATGAGGGAGGACACATACCACAAAAGGTGACCAGGAGGAGGGCCTACCTCAACAAGACTTCTGTTTCTAACCCTGAGAACCTAAGGAATTGTGAAGGACTCGGAGAGGGAGCTGGGGTTAAAGGTCACCAGGCTTTTTATTGCAGTTAAAGCAGACTCGGACAGGATGGTCCCAGCCTCGAGAGGGGACAGCCCGGCGGTCATGGGAACACTCGTCACAGAAGCCCTGCCCGCAGGCCCGGCAGTGGTGCTTGGAAAGCTTGACGCTGAACTCCTTCCGGCAGTTGTGACAGTGCAGGATCTCGTGGTCAGGTACCCAGTACGCCGGCCTGGCTGCGTCCTTCACCAGACCTGCAGCAGGGAAGGAACCACGATGGCGGGGGGGACATGCGGAACCCAACACCCCGAGTCCCACCAGGCAAGAAGCCATCCTCGGACACTTCGTTCATTGGCTCCCAGTCTAACTGCACACAGAATCCCCTATGGAGCTTTTAAACGTGCAGACGCCTGACCTTCAGCCCTTCCGCCCAGGTCAGGGCCTCTGGGGCTGGGGCCTAGGCACTGACATTTGTATATGAAGCTCTCCAGGTGATCCTGAAGGGCAGCTGGATTAAAACCACTGGAGTAACGACAAAGATGTCTGGTCTCCGGAGTCAGGACTTATCTTCATCCCAGTTCCACTGAGCTTGAGTTAGTAGCTACGGGATTAAGAGAGGTTCCTTAACTTCTCCGGGCCTTGGTTTACTCATCTTTAACAACCCACCTTCAAAAGAGGTTACAGGATTACAAGAAGTAATGTGTCTGACACACTGGGATCTGACAGCCAGCGAGTGCCCAGCAGGTGAGCACCCGTGAGCAGCACTGGCAGGACTCCTGCCTCTCCCAGTTACCCCTGGGCATCAAACCTGGGCGAATCCACCTATCCCTGCACTCTAGAGTCAAAAGCTCATCATCAGCTCATTCTGTGAGCTACAGTGATGATCCAAGCAGTTTTCATCACAGCCACCCAGAAGCCCTTGGTCTCTCCCCGACAACGGGCTGAAATACCCTGGGCCTGGCCAACACTGCCTAAGCCCTCCGCACGCTGTGGGGTCTCCCCTCTCCCTCTTCCCATCCTGGTTACAAGTACCCCTCACAACCAGAGGGGGGCAGCTCTCTTAAATCCTAAATGAGTAAGAGCTTGGCAGGTATGGCAGAGTAAAGACAGCCACAAAGTCTTTGATACCTGCCTCTCTGTTGAACCTACGCAGACTCCGTGACTGTCGGAGGCTGAGGTACGAGAGCTAGTTTCCAGGCCAAGGCCCGTCTCCGAAAGCCCTGAGCCACCATGTAAGAAGCCCCCTAATGCTGGAAAACCACGTGGAGGGGCCTGGAGAATACAGTGGGTGAGGAGGGGAGGGTCCCCACTGGGCCCAGCCTTCCAGGCACCCTGCCAAGGCAACCAGCATGACAGTGAGACCAGTCCAGCTGCCCTGATGGAAAATCAGGCAGTGACTCCAGGCAGCGCCTCCTGAAGCAGAACAATTACCCTTCCCGTGACACATGATAAAATGAGGGGTTGTTTTAAGCCTTTACATTTGCAGGCAGCTTGTTATGCAGCAGTAGATGGTATCAAAGGATGGCCCCCAGGAATAGACATGAAACCACGAAGGTATTAGCAGAAGCAGCCGACAAATGTAAACTTTCAGTCACCTCCTTGCTGCCCAACTCAACCTAGGTCAGCAAGCCTTTGACAAAATGACAGCCCAGGGCCCTGTGAAAGCCCTCAACCCACACACACCACACCCAAATGAAGCACTGCCAGGCCAGGCCCACCTAGTGGTATGTCAATGGCTGTCACCACGGCTCCCAAAGTGTTCTGCACGGCCTCGCCCACCTTCCGAGCAATCAGCGTCCCACCTTCATCGTCCGCCTGGGCCTCAGTAACATCTGCAGACAAGGAGAAAGGAACAGCCATCTCCTCTCAGTCATTTCCCAGATGGGAAGCTCGGGGGCAGCAGCAGAGCATTCTGGACGCTTCTCCCAGGGTACCACTGTGCTGTTTTGCAGTGATGGCGAGGGTCTGGGCTGTGGGGGGTCAGTCCAGACACCGCAACCAGTGACATCCGTTAGTCCTTTACTTCAACCCTCTGGGGCTACTTTATATCATTCCTTCAAAGTGAGCCAGAAATGTTCTAGGACTGTGACCTAGAACCTCCTCCAGGGAGAAGATGCAGTCTAAGTCTGTGGTAAACACAGGACGGGTTTAACCACCCCCACACCCTGCTCCTGCCAAGGAACAGCATCCCCGGGACTCTGTTAACAAGGAACTTAGAGGAAGACTGGTCAAAACCCGGGGAGCAACTGCTCTCAGAAGACTGATGCGGGGAGGGACAGGGCTGGACAGGGGGGGAGTCCCGTTCCCAACACCCAATGCCACGGAGAGAGGATCCCCCTCCACCCGTGCAGCTCCCGGGCCCCACGTTACCTAACTGGATATTCCTGGCTTCATAGCAGTTGTCACACACCCGCACGGGTGCAGGGCCCCAGCCCCGCTCAGGCACTGGCCGGGTCTTGGACGAACAGCTGTCACAGAAGCCCTCCCCACAGGCCCGGCAGTGATGCTTCGTGTCGTTGTCTTTAAAGGATGTAGCGCACTTGTTGCAGCTCTGTTCCAAGCCCAAAATAACAGAGAGGCAGGTATCATTCACGTCTGCTCAGCTGAGATAGTCAGCAAGACCAGGGGAGGCCCACAGAAGCATCTCACAATGGCAGGACCCTGGAGGGCCCAACAGAGGGAACCTAAGGCCTCCAGCCACACAGAATGCCCCTCCTGAAGCACAACTGTCATTAACATTGTCTTTCAGGAAGTGCCTGGAAAGGTACCTCAGACTCATCTGGCTGAGTCACAGCGTTCTCAGAAGGGACTATGCTAATTCCAGCCAAAAGAGCAATGAGAATTCATTTTCTTTCACAGCTTCCCAAAAGAACCTCTGTGGGGGTGATGAGGAACGAGTTTCCTGTCACAAGTGTTTGGGTCAAAGCTGGGTGCTCCCTTGCTGTGCATGCTATGAGTAAGCTGAAGATGACCCTAATGACCTCTAAAGGCCACTTTTTGTCCAGATTTTGCATGTATGACCTCAGACATCTGACCAATAATAACTGGCCCTTGCCGGGAGGGAAACTAAAATCACCACAATGAAAACACTTGTGTAGTAACACAAAGGGAAATCAGTGAGCACAGAGGACACTGGCTGCCTCAGTGTAGCTCACCCTTTCCAATACTCTGGGAGCTAATCTGACTGGGAGAGAAATTCCGAGCCCCCCTCACAGCACAAGCTTAGGAGAGGGCGAAGCAGCAAGAGCAAAGGGGCCGTGCCAGGGATGCAGGGCACCCCGTCACACCATACCAGGATCTGGGAGTTGGGCCTCCAGTAGGCAGGGGCGATCTGGTCTGTCAGCCAGGACGTCACAGCTTTGGTGGGCCCAAGGCTAAATTCAGATACCGACTGAGCCATGAAGTTCATCCCGTCCAAGAGGCGCTGGGCAGCATTGTTGTTGTCCTTGAGAAATCCATCGGTCTGAAATGAAAATGCAGGCTCCCATCATGCTCTGAGCAAAGGGAGTGAAAGGAAGGAGAGGGGTCTCGGGTGAGTTGTACACTCATCATGGCCAACTCAGAGCTACAAATTTCCCCAGCACAGAAGAATGCAGACAGACCAGGAAGCCTGTCAGGCTGCCCGATACCTTTAGGAATCACCCAGGAAGGGGAACACCAAGGAAAATAAGTCCCCTAGAGAAAGTCACTTATCTTTTTTCCATAAAGGGAGAAAGGTTTTGGATGTGTTGTGATTTATGGGTAATTCCAAGTGTGAACTGTGGTTTAATGCAGAATGAAAGCACTGTATCACTGCCTCATAAACAGATTAGTTTTTCCAACATCTTGAATTCAAAAATCAAATTTAAAAATAATAAAGGTCTATAGTAATTCCACTTCTTAGACTATACATCAAGAAGAATATACTCCAAAACAAAGAAAAGGCTTTCATACATGAAGATAGTCACTACAGCAATTTCTTTGAAAATTTAAAAAAAAAATTATAAACAGCATGAATGTTTAAAAAAAAAGGGGCTAGGGAATCAAACTATAACATGAGACAGAATATTACAGTGATTACAAATAAGAATTAGGAAAAGTGAAAGCAATGTGGAAACAAAACTGTGGTATGAGAAAAATGCAGTTAAGTGGCACATAGTTATAACTGTATCTATACAAACACATGCGTATGGAAAATGAGTGAGGAGAAGATGAAAAAGTCAAGTTTTATTTGCTAAGGCAGTGTAACTATAGATCAATTTTTAGTTTATTTTATTTAAAGCTGTGCTTCTAATATTTATGCAAGAAAGATAAAGAGTGAAGATAAAGAGCAAGAAAGGCTCTCCAGATCATGCCTTCCTAAACCACCAATATACTGAAATTCATGGTTAAGCTAAACTGTAAACAAGTCCCACTTTTCCACATACAGGAACAACTGAACAAGAGAAAGAAGAAAAACAGAACAGCTCTTACTCCAGGCCACACGTGCACAATCTCTGTCCGCACCACCGTATCCACGGGATCTTGGTTCCCAAACCAGTACTGCCGGCTACGGTAGACCACACCGCAGTTGGGACATTCAATTACATACCTACAAGGAAGACAAATAGATGCTGTAACCCCACCAGGTGCCTGGGGAGACAAACACACCGAACAACCAGTCCTTGGAACTCACCCAGACCAGGCATATTTTGCAAGACCCATCCAGGGGGAGTCGGTGGAAGCAGCCGTCTTGGGCACCACGCTGACTTCATTGCCTCTCTCATAGCAGGCCTGAAACATGGAGCAGTCTGCCAGCTGCTTCTCCGAACACCAGGCGCCCTGGCCTCTCCACATCCCTGTCTAGGCCCACTCCCCGCAGACCACACCAGCTGAGGGTTTACAGACCCGAGTTTAGCACATCAGTAGAAAGTTTATTTCTCTAAAGAAGTCAGCACCCTGGATGATTAGAAGCTTAATGTACACCCATCCTGGGCCCCAAAACTGAGCTATAAATTCTATCCCTGTCACAGACAGGAGAAATCCATCAAAACTGGGTTCCTGAGGAGCATTTCTGCTCTCAAGAATGAATAGTCAATGTCAATGACCCTTGTATACAAGCTCAATAGAGTAAGGGGAACATAAGTTTAAAAGAATAAACCAAGGGGCCCTGGCAACAGACATGTATGAGTTCTTTTGGGCAGAGCTGGAGAGAAATTCCAGAGATACTCAATTTGATTTCAAATACTTTGGGATGCAGCAAAGCGTGGTCCCAAGCCAGTCTTTCCAAAAGGAGAGTGTGACCAGCAAGCCAGCTGCTGGAGAAGCGGGGCGGACTCACCTTGCAGGTATAAACGCGGTTGTCATACTGGTGGGAGTATCTGCAGCGGCTCTTGGCTTCATGAGGTACTCCTTCTTTCCCGTGATTCATGCTGTTCTTACATCCAGCTCTAAGGGAAGCCCAAAAGCTGACAATGAGGCAGCTAAAAGGACCCAGTGCCACTTACACAGAAGAGTCTGACCCTGAGCCAGATGCAGGGCCAAAACCAGACCTCCGTTACTAACTGGGCCCTGAATACTGAGCAGAGAGAGGGCAGTTTGTTTCAGAAACCTACATGCCTCTCTTATACTTGCAGTCAACAGCACTACACAGGTAAAGCAACTGTTACCCTTGAACGAGGAGACAGGGCAAGAGGAGGAATCCCTTCTTGGAAAACCACTTGGCCCCTCCGTAGGAATGGAGGAGCCAGAAGACACTACCTTGACAAGAGACAAAACCTGAATGGCCCTCAGAGAACTCAGAAATCCAAACAGCACAAAATGGGAAGTTTAACCCGAACAGGCTGCCAAGATGCAAAACAAAAACCAACCCTCAAAATTTGGCAATGCATTAAGAGGAGGCTTAAGCTGAACCAGAAAACCTTCCAAATGAACAGTGAGCTCTGCCATCCTGACAGTGCAAAAACAGAGATTGGAACATTAGAATTTCACTATGATAGAAGGGAAAGTTCTGGAAACCTGGTGAGGCTCAGTTAGAATGGAAAACCGATGATCCAACAGAGCCTAAGCCTCTCATGCTGGGCTCGTGGGGCAGGCCAAAGGAAGGTAAGTCACACTGGCAACTAACATCCCTCTTTCCTCTCCAAGATAATCCTTAGTTCTCCTTGCTCAGACTGTATAAACCAAGAGCCAAATCCTTTTTCCAAATTCCAAGGTGGTGGCCCACAAGGTTCAATGCAGAAAAGCCACTCATAACAGAAAAGGCTCAGGTCTCCTCTACATGGGCAAATGTGGAGGACAGGAGCAGAGTTCTGATGTGAGCAAAGACAATTCACTGGCGAAACAGGTAGATGGGTTGGGGAGTGACTACAAGACAGCCTGCAATCTGACGCTGGCACACTGCATTTAAATCTCCTGAGCTCCATCAGACAAGTCACTGACTGTGATTTAATAGCCATCAACAGATCAAATTAATCTAGTGAGCCTCAAAGTGTGTCCCTATCCAGCAAAATCAGTATTGCCTGGGAACTTACCAGAAATGCAAACTCTCAGGCCCTAAACTGGAACTACTGAACCAGAAGCTGGGGATGCTAGGCCCAACTATCTGTTTTAACATGTCCTTCAGGATTTTCTGATGCATGCTAAAATTTGAGAATCATCGCTCTGTTCCCCCTATAACAAAGTGTGATCCATGGACCAACAGCACAGGCATCACCTGGGAGCTTGTCAGAAATGCAGAATCTCACAACATTGTAAAATGACTATAACTCAATAAAAAAATGTTTAAAAAATAAAAAAAGAAATGCAGAATCTCACCCAGACCTGCTGATTCAGTATCTGCATTTAACAAAATCCCAAGGTGGTGCACGCACAGATTAAAGTTTGAGAACACTGCCCTAACTTGATTCAGGCTACATATTAGAATTGCCTGATGAGCCTTTGAAGTATACCAGTGGTGAGGCCCCACCCCAGATCTGTTAAATAAGGATCCTTGGTGGTGAGGCCCAGGCCTTGATAATTGTGAAACTCCCTGGATAATTCTAATGTGCTCCAAGCATTTGCCCTCATGGTAAAAGGAATCAGCTAGGATTGATAACCACCCCAGTGCTTTGCACACACTGGGCTATCAAATATTAGCTGAATAGACAACAACTAGAAAGCTCTGGTAGGAGAAACATAGAGAAACAGGCAACCTAACATTTTCTGCGGTAAAAACTACCCAAACCAGAAGCCAGTCAATTTCACATGTAAACTAGGTTGTAACCTTCAAGAGATCCTTCATAACCGTATGCCTTGGAATCCCCAGCAACCTCCAATCAGGATCACTGGGAATTTGTTGGAAATACACCATCTCAGGCCCTACCCGATCCTTAAATCACAATCTAATTTAACCAGACCCCATGTGATCCGCATGCACACTGGAGTCTGCTCAGCATGGTTCTAAGTGCCTTTTCCCAAGGTGGGGAGACAGCTGGCCTCACTTACCCACAGCTGAGGCACAAGGAGGAGCAGGTGAAGTACTCATCTGGAAAAAAGGAGCTGTGCGCCATCTGGTCATCAGGGATCTCACCACTGAAGCGGTCGCTCAGCGCCTGCAGAGGAGGGAAGATGACAGTGAAGCGACTCCGCAGAGAGCCCTGGCTTTGGCCCTCCCTGCTGGCCTTTTGAAGATGCCCTTGCTGCTGGCTTATTTCTCGCAGGCTCCACAGCTAGAAGAGGGAGCCCAGTGACTTCTGCTCCTACCCTCAACCTTCCCGGCCCAACTTGCACCAATCCTCACCACAGGAAACCTCAGAAAGAACCAGCCCATTTCCCAAGAGGTCAGACGTAATAAGCAAACAAACTTACCATTCTCTCCTAGTTATCCTGGAAGTTATAATCACCTCAACACCCTGTCTTTCATTCAAAACCACCAGATATTGACTAATCCCCATTCATCTTTGTGAAGCTGAGACCAAGAACCCGACACTCAAGAAGGTGGCTCGTTTTTGAGTCAGAGTAAGGCCAAACTGAGAAGTGAGCTGGGAGTTTCCTGGGTGTCTCCACCAGTTCTAACCACAGGCACTCGGAGTTTATTTACTAGGCCACAAAACTCTCTCAATGCAGAAAAAGGGTTATCAGCCAAAAAACATGGAGGAATTACTATAGTTTTTGGCAGCCTTTTATCAACTACAGTAACCTAAAAGACAGCAAGTGGCCAAAATAAATGCTAAGAAGAAAGATTAAAGTATTTGCAGAAACAAACGGAAATTTTTATGTTTAAAGGCAGCTTCCATTTCTAATCTTCTGTTTTTTGCTCAATACTTTATATTGAAAGTATTCTTCAGGCTGAAATTTTTCCCTCCAGGCCCTTAGTTATATGCAGATGGGAAAAGTTATACAAATTAAACAGAAATGGGCTTCCAGGCTTTAAAAGTTATTAAATGCTCAAAAGTTCCAAGCTTCTAGCCCTCAATCTCTCAGTCTGAGGCAGCCAGGCACTATGCAGGGGAAAAGAAGGAATAGTAGCCTAAAACAAAAGGACAAGAGGTTATTTCCTTTAGTAGAAAGCCAAAGAAATTTTAAGATGAGATTTGGGAAAAGGATAGATTAGGTCTTAAACTAAGGTTCTCAAGCTCTAAAGGGAATTTCGTTTAATCAGAACTTATTTATTAAAACTCCTTTTCTCTTTTTAATGACGTCTAATACCCTGAGTTGTAAACGTGAGTGTTTACAAGGGCACGTGCTACCAATGTTGAGTCAGGTCAGGTGTAAGACAAGAGTAGTGGCAAAGCAAGTATCAAACTAAGGGAGTGGGACCCACTCACGTGCATTCAAATGCAGCTTCTGGATTTGAAGGATAATGCGGAGGCCCACATAGTACCATCTGCCAGCGATGGCCAACCAAGTGGCAACCCTTGACTTAGACCCCAAAAAACGGTCTAACAATAATATATATACTTTCTATTCTCGTGGGCATAATTTTGTAAAGTGTAACTTAGGGAAAACTGAGATTTTGAAAGAGAATACAAATGAGCATAAACGAGAAGCCAGGCAAGTAGAATTACAAACGCGCCTACACCATCCTCCTCTCTCCTGCTTCTGAATGTGACCCATCCTTCAGGGATTGTCTGGTCTCAGCTCTTCCCAACCACTGTAGAAAACCGGGCTTTGCCTTCTCTGAATACCTGTTGTCCTCAACATCTGAACCAGGTAATGAGAGATTAGGCGATGAGGCAAAGCTATGAGCCTACTGTATGTATTTTACCTCCCAGACTAGTTCATAAACACTGTGAAAGACATTTCCTACATTTATATCCTCCTCTAACTCCTAGCAAAGGTCCTAACAGGTATTTAACTATGCCCTCTGGAGTGAAGTCCCCCAGCACCAGCCCCCATGCACACACCAACCCCTGCACTCCCCTCCTCACCTTGGCTCTACCTCCACGCCAGGCTGCATCCCAGGCCCACAGGCCTTCTCAAATATAAGGCTAACTACTCCCTAATTGGCCAAATTACTGATAATTCTTAAGGCTATAGTTCTCAAACAGTAGTTCCCAGAGAGTGCATAACTCTCTGAGGGGAGTTGGTGGCAAAATACAGCATTAATTCAATGCATCAGTTTACTAAAAGGTTTGGGAAGGAAGTTATTTTTATATTAAAAAAAATGAATATAGTATGAAACTAAAGAAAAATTGCATAAATGAGGCCCCCAAAATCATTTCAGCTTGTAGCTGGCAGCTTCGCGCTCTGTGACTCTATTTCCTTATCTACCAAATGGGGATTAGCAATATCTTCCCCTTAGGGGTCTTCATGGATTACACCGTGCAGATCAAATGAAGTTACCCATGTAGAGCACCTGGCATAGACTGAGAGTTCAGGAAACATTAGCGGCCATCATTAATATCATTTTTGTTTTTTGTGCTGGGAATTTTCTTCTTTTCTTCCTTAGATACCCTCACTCACTAATCAGGTAACACAGCGGATATAAGAACTTTTCTCTTTCCATGATGGCTCACTGGTCTTCAGGGCTACTTGCATTTGTGGGTGAATATTCAGTTGCAAAAAGATGCTTATGTATCTAATGAGGTGTTAAAATAAGAAAGAAAAGGGGGAGGGGTACAGCTCAGTAGTAGAGCACTTGCTTAGCATGAATGAGGTCCTGGGTTCAATCCCCAGTATCTCCATTAAAAAAGAAAAGAAAAGAAAGACATAACTAAGGTATGTAGAAGCTACAGAAGAGGTATAAGGAAATGCAAAGAAGAGCATTTTTAGCCCCAGAGTTTTTCCTTTTAAACAGGTAACTGAAAGGATAACCTAAAGACTAGTTTTCCTTAGGAAAAATACATCAAATTTAGCATGAATTCAACAGCTGGGCTGAATTCAGGAGGCATGCCACTCTCCAGTACATACAAAACTGCAGCCCAGTAACAGTGACAGCACAAGGTTTTTTCTGTTCCAAACCCAAGTGGCCTGGTGCACTTCTCTGAAAGTTCTTCAGAAAAATGGGTGCATTTGTAAGTATCTCAAGGCTTAGCATGAAACAGACTACAGCCTGATTCCCATGGGACAGATCCCCACAGACCCTCCGTCATCAAATTAACTGCTGGCTTATATTAGCCAGGGCAACAGGAACTTCTTATGACATCAGAAAGAGAACTCCTAGACCAACCGCCTCATCACTTGCAGATGCTGTCACCCATCCTCTCAAATGCTGGGTAATACAGTAAGCATCTCACTTCCCTCACAAGTCACTGAAGAGCTGGCAGTCAGTAATGAATCAGACGTTGACAAGCATCAGGAGGACTTGCAGGAATCAAGAGTATGGGAACAGAACAGTAATTGTTAAAAAAAAAAAAAAAAAATCTGATGCTCATGTGTTTTACATAGAGTAAGGAGATACTGCCTCCCTTCCTTTATAACCTGATTGTTCCTTTCCAGCATGGACACTACCACCTAACTGATATACTTTTGTCTTTCAAAAATTCCAAACCTCACATCATTCCAGGGTTTCTTGGGCTCTCCTTCTGGGGTCCCAAAGCTGTAAGAGGCAGGGAAGGACCTTTCCTGAAAAAGCTTGGGAAGCATTTGAGGCCAGTCTGGAAAAGACTACCTGGAGACCAGATGATTTTGAACTTTAGTTGCCTTGGCAACAGAATGGCTCTTTCTATTGAAACTGTTTTAAGGTTAGCCCCAGTCATCAAGGGCTAGCAGTGTACTTTCTGATTCAAAATGGAGACTCAAGTAATCCATGATGCCACCCCCCAACAAATTATAGTAACTTTATAAACACTTAATAGATGCTTCCTGATGTGACAGAATTGGAGAGTCAGAGTTTCTACATTTAGAGATCAGAAGCTAAAGAAGGTATTACGTAAAACCTGTATGAATTCAACTTTAAAATGGTTCTCTCAATTATACAGAACTGTAAATACAGACAATAGTTAATTCAATATTCAGTTCCCTTATTCAGTAGAGACTGAGCATCTCTTTTCTTTAAACAGGCTGACTTCACCAGTGAGAATATGCTCTGCTGGTAGATATCTGGGCTGTTGCTACCATGGAAACTGAGCAAAGGAGTGAGAGGTCAAGAAGTGGGAAATAACCCAACTGGGAAAAAGGGACTGGGGCCTGGACCACAATGTGGCTGAATGGCAGGAAGAGTGATCAGGTCGGCAGGATGAATCGGGAAACATACGGGCAAGCCACCAGAGCAGAAACTGACAGCAGGTCGATCTCAATCAATCCCTCCCTCCCTCTCCCTCTCTCTCTTTTTCTCTCCCTCTCTTTCTCTCACATACACACACACACACACACACACACTCTACAAACTCCTCAATCTTTCTCATTAATCAATCACATTTCCTGTTCAATAATGAACATGAAAAGTAGCACTTCGGTTCCCTTTGAATCTAACCAGGTGGAACCTCATAAATTAAGACAACTAATAAGTTTTAAAAGTATACTAATGGCATTAAAAAGAATGAGGTATGTATTATGAGCTAATACAGAAAGATAACTAAGATGCAAGATAATGTGGAAAAAAGGAAGTTGTAGAGTAGTATGAATGATATCCCATTTATGAGGGGAAAAAAATATACGTGTGTACATTTCTAGAAGCATATCCAAGAAACTATTACTAATGGTTATCTGTAGAATGAAAAGAGAATATGGGGGAGGAAAAAAGGACTTAACTTTTCTATGATCTGCTTCATTTATGGAGAAAACCATAGAGATGATATAAACATACTTCTGTATGAACTTACATAGCACTGAATATTTCTAAAAGCATATACAAGAAAGTACTAGCAGTTATTATATAGTGAGAGAGGGAGAGGAAAGGGACTTAAGTTACACCTTACATGTTTCTATACTATTTGAATTGTTTACCATGAGCACACACTGCTTTTATAATTTAAAAAGTAACTGTTTAAATTACAGTAGCCAAACACTCAAAATACAACTTACAGGAACGCCCTTTGTAAAGGTAGCTGGCAGTAGGCATCAGGAACCTTTAAAGATGGCCACAACTTCTGACCATCTTAAAAGTGGAGTTAACTCCTGAGACTAGGAATATAGCACAGGGTTAAAAGCATAGACTTGGGAGCCAGACCACCTGGTTCAAATTGTCCACCACTTACTTGATAAGTCATCCCAAGCAAATTAATTAACCTCTCTGTGTCTCCGTTTCTCTACCTTAGAGCTTGTATGAGGATTAGATGAATTAATACACGTGCAGTGCAGAGCACAGTACATGGTATACAGTAAACACTCCTGAAAGGATGGCCAGCAGCGGTACTGGGAGCTGTAATTCATCCTAAGGAAGTAGGCAGAATGTGAACAATATCTTTAAATACACAGAAAATATAATAAGGAATAATGGAAACTACTATTAAAATAAGAACAAAATTACTGAATATAAAAAATGACCCATCCATATAAATGAAAAGAATACCTCTGTTTTAAAAACATGTTTTCACAGAATATTTAATGGCATGGAAAAAAATACTGGGTTTCAATGTTCCATTAAAAAAAGCAGGGGAGGGTATAGCTCAAGCAGTAGAGTGCATGCTTAACATGCACAGGGTCCTGAGTTCAATCCCCAGTACCTCCTCTAAAAATAAATAAATCTAATTACCTCCCCCACCACCGCCAAAATAAAATAATGCAATGATAAATAAATTTTTTTAAAAAAGAAAAAAAAGCAAGGTTTACAAATGCACATAAATACATCACGCCCCAATTTTCTTTTTAAAATAAATAGCAAAGGATCATATAATACCCAATTTATTTATTTTTTGCACACTTAATTTGCTTTTTTTCTGCTATTACAAAGAATGCTGCTATTAACATCCTGAGATAGGTCTCTTTGTGTCCCTGTGGAAGTTTCTTTAATGCAAATTCCTAGAAATGATATGGCTAGAATGCACATTATGCACATCTTTATCTATACTAGATATTTCTAAATTGCATTGCAAAGCGGTTATACTAATTTTAATTTCAACTGGCAGTTCGTAAAAGTTTACGTTGCTTTTTGACATTTTATTGCCAAACTTGTCATCGTTTGCCCTTGCATGGTTGCGGTTTTAATTTTCCTTTCTTTGATTACTAGAGAGTTGAGATTTCTTTATTTGTGCATCACAGTTTTGATTGCCTTTCTTAAGTGATTTGTCTCTCCATTTTCCCAAAAGGTTTATATTTTTTTTCCTAACAATATTCCTGCATATTTATGTAAAATAAGGAGAAAATCATATAGGTAACAAAATCATATAAATCATATTAGAATATATCCTGAAGCTTCTTGAAATGTTTACGCAGTGAGTTAATGAGGAACTGGAAAAGGTAAAAAATAAACTCCAAGAGAGAAAGAAAAAAAATGGAAGAAACAGGAAGCCAAACAAGTTATTTTGGCACTGATAATTTATCTGTTTAGGACAATCCCCACTGTTTTATTCCAAAAAGGATTCAAAGCTACTTGTAAAAAACAACAACAACATAAAACAAAATAAAAAATAAGTGGAGGGAAGAGGGAAATAGCTCAGCTGTAGAGCACATGTCTAATATGCAGAATAAGGTCCTGGGTTCAATCCCCTGTACCTCCAATTAAAAAGAAAAGAAATAAAATTAAAAATTTTCTTAAAAATAGGTGAAGAAAAATAAACAGGCACTATATTATACACTTCTATGAACTCTGAGGACTTCTGTTCGAGTGAATTTTAACAGCAATAAAACCCTTCTGGGTCAATTTGCCTAATACAGATCTTACAGGTAGCTTTGTATTAGAATGATTACCAGGAAACTAACAACTTCTAATTTACAGAAGAGGATTAAAAACAAAACAACCACCAGAAAAAGACAAAAACAATTTTTTCGAGGATTTAAGTAAGTTGCAAGAACCCCACAATTCCCTGGGGAGAGCCCAAAACACACGTGTAAACAGACGACTCCTTCCAGCTGACAGAATGGTGGGCCCACAGCTCAGCCCCTACCTCAGAGAATGGAAAATACAGGGTCCATATGAAACTCTGAGGACAGAAGTTACCAAGAATCCTCAAAACTCCACGTGACCAGGCTCAATTTAATCACAGAAAGCTTCATGAATCATATCACCTCATAAGAAAACAGCATAACTATTTTTCTCAAAAGTGCCTAACAAATTGGCTTGGAGTAGGACATCCAAGACTTGCCTGAGGGTAAAATCCCTGAGCACTAATTACTGCTTACAGCACTCGGTGTCCCTGAAGGTCTTATTTAAACATTAAGCTGGGTTAGCTCTGAGAAACCCTGAGGAGCTCTATAACCCAGCCACTGGCCTAGGCATTGATATTCATGCTGATCAGATTTACAGCCCTGTGTGTAACACAGCATGGATTCAGCCTCTTTTAAGAATGCTTGCCATACCTGGGTGTAAATCTTCCACCTGACTACCTTTGAGCCATGACAAGGACACTGGCCAGACTCACAGCTCTCAGACATAGAATACAAACTTGTGGTTGCCAGGGAGGAGATGGGTGGGAAGGGACAGACTGGGAGTTCAAGATTTGTAGATCCTGACAGGTATATATAGAATAGATAAACAAGTTTATGCTGTATAGTGCAGGAAATATATTCAAGATCTTATACTAGTTCATGGCGAAAAAGAATATGAAAATGAATATATGTATATTCATGTATGACTGAAAAATTGTGCTGTACACCAGAAATTGACACAACATTGTAAACTGACCATAACTCAATTTAAAAAAAAAAAGGACACTGGCCAGTAAATCTAAGTACACTTTAACCTCAAATTCTAATTAGAAATATGTATTTCATGAATTATTCAACTATAATCACTTTTCATAGTTTTTTCTTAATATTATTCACAACAGTTAACTCTTACTGAACACTGACTATATACACAGTGCTTTGTTTCTTAAAGTATGTGTTCTTGTTTAACCCCTCAGCTTCGTCAGGAACATTCTACTTCTGCCCCTCTTTCACAGGCAAGGAGAAAGGCTTGAAGAAGCACTATAAGGGCAAAGACTTATTTGCCACTGTACTTCCAGCACTTCAAACTCTACCTGGCACAGAGACGCATTCATTCATTTGTTGAATAAATGAACGAAAGAACAAATTTCCTAAGAACAAGCAGCAGCTAAATGGCAGAACCAGGATTCCAACAGAAGTCAGTCTGACTGCAGAGCCCAAGCTTTTATAGTCCATTCAGGCTGCTGTAACAGAATACCACAGACTGGACAGCTTATAAGCAACAGAAACTTGTTCCTCACAGTTCTGCAGGCTGGAAGTCCAAGATCAGGGTGCCAGCGTGGCTGCCTTCTGGTGAGGGCCCGCCTTCTGGTTCACAGGTGGTACCTTCTCACTGTATCCTCACTTGGTAGAAGGAGCGGGGGAGCTCTCTGGGGCTCCTTTTATAAGGGCGGTAATCTCACTCATGAGGGCTCCATCCTCATGAGCCAATCACCTCCTAAAGGCTCTCCTAATATCATCACATTAGGCATTAGGATTTCAACCTAAGAATTTTGGGAGGATACAAACATCCAGCCTACAGCAACCACTATGCAAAAAACATAAACCTTTTTTGAGGGGTAACTTTTTATATAATTTCCAACGTAGAAAATTTCAAGAACAGTATAAGGAACTCCCTCCCATATGCAATTTACCCAGAATCACAAACTGTTTACATTGTGTCCCACTAAAAAACCTTCTTAACTCAATGGATTAATCAAATCAGCATGTGCCCAAAGTCTGTTCCTCTGAAAAGCAGGGCCAGCCTAGCTTTACACCAAACCCGCTTCTCCTATCCCCTCCAGTCTCAGGCTCTATGCCCTTACCCTTGGAGCATCCTCATAGCCCCAGTTGCAATCTTCAGGTCAACATTTCCGGGTCCTTTCTCCAAATCCCACACTCCCAGCACTGCCCAAAGGCCCTGCTCCCTTCCTATTCCTCTGTCCTCAGCCTGCAGGCATGGTAACACAGAGTGTACACAAAGCAAACTGCAAAAAAGGAAGCAGTATTGGCACGGACTGATTTGATGAATTCATTATAAAGAATAGTAAAATAAAGTTTTTCTCCAAGATGAGGAACTGTCAGTTTTTAACTATCATCCAAGATTCCTCCGTACTAGTGTTCCTGGCAAGATGAGGTCATTCAACAGGTGCAAACTCCACTTTTTTATAAAACTTCTCTTCCCAGCCCAGGTTTCTATCACCAACACTGGCCAAAGCTAGAAAACTGAGTGTTCTCACAACCCACTGGTACCCCAATGAGAAGCACTCAGGGCAGAAGCCCACTGACCTTCAGGGCTTTGAAGATGACCCCTGGGTGCCGGGGAGAACGGGTGGTGTTGTTCTCCAGTTGCTGCTCCAAAGCACGCCGAAGCCCGGAGAAGTCTGTGGGAGGGTTGTAAGTCCTCGTTCCCTTGTAGTGAATAGAACTGAAGGCTTCAGGGAAGCGGCCCAGCTTCCGAAACCGGTCCTGGATGAGCTTCTCGGGTACCTCAGATGGGTGATCTGGACAAACAGAAACAGGTACGTGAACAGTGACCTTTCTTCAAAAAAAAAAAGTTGCCTGTCTTTCACTATAAAAGGAGTATGTAGTCTGACTCCGTATATATAAAGTTCATAAACAGACAGAACTGATCTCTGCTGTTAGAATTCAGGTTACCTTTGCGAAGAAGGGAGCACGAGTGGGGCTTCTATGAAGTGGGTGCTAGAGTGTCATGATCTGGTACTGAATTCACGTATACGCTCAGGATGTGAAAATGCATCATGTATACACTTTTGATGCGATGTGCACTTTTCTGTAGGTACATTATACTTCAAGGAAGTGTCTTTTTTTTTTTAATCTGCTCATTGAGAAAAATTCAAACATGTCAAAGCCTAAAAGAAAAGAAATGTATGTCCTCTGCTCCCTCTTACTCCCCAAAGGTAACTACAGTTCAGTATTTACCCTTTCAGACTTTATTCTTCTACACAATTACCAACACATTATGTGTAACTTGCTTTCATCACTTAATAACATACTGTAAGTATGTGTCCTTGTTGTGATACATTCTGAGAAGTTCCTTATTCTTTCCAGCAGCTACACAGCATTCCATCCTATGGGCATGTTTCACCAGTCACCTACTAATGAGTATTTAAATAAAATAAACAGCTACTGTGAAGATGCTGGTCTTATGCTGGTGAAGCTGCAGACGAAGTGTGAGGGTGTTAGCCTCCCCACAGCTTCACCAACATCTATCCAGAAATTTGGGTGGTAGTAGTATAAACGGATTCAATAAATATTTTAGAGGTGAAACTTGGAAGGACGTTTTATTTAAATTTCCTTTAATATTTTAACAACAAAATCACTCCAATTAACACTGGAGATATGGCTTTAGCTCAAATTTAAAGGTAGTCATCAAAGACAAGTAGCCAAAATTCTGCAGTTAGTCCCTAAACCCATCTCCTCCTGAACTTTTCCTGCAGCAGTCACAGCTGGAGGCAGGAGCAGGCAGTATCTGGGGGCCGGCCATCAGTGGGGGGCTTCTCCCACCGCCGCCCAGGAGCACAGCCTGGCCACCTTCACTTCCTCCCAACGTCATCTCACAGCTTGTCCCTGGACAAGGGATCACTCCCAAGTAATTATGGGAGCTTGATCTGCTCATCTGTAAAACAGAGATAATTCATTTACCTACTAACTCTTACCTAGGAATCCTCTGTCCAGAAAAGGAACAGGATGGAACAAAATCAGAAAGTCTACAGGACAGAGAAATCTAATTATCAATTTGCCCACAATCCTGGGCCCTCACCTTCTGCCCTGCGTAAACTGAGGTTGTCTTGGTTCCATCTCAAGGTTTCAGGAAACAGCGATGGTATTCCAGAAACAAGGATTTAGGAGTTAGAAGACCTGTTCTGAATCCCAATTTTGCAACACATTAGCTGGAACCTCCTTGGTTACATAACTTAAGCTATCTGAGTTCAGTTTCTTCATGTGTAAAATAGGGCTGCTATTGACTGGGCTGAATACCAAAGATACATTATGTTACTATCTATTAAAAATAATATATCTTTGTTATTCAGCACTTATAAAAAATAAACACCTAGCATAGTGCAAGCCTCAAAGCAAAAAAAAAAAAAGTTACTTTTGAAAGGCTGGTTATTTCAAAATCCTAGAAATTAGAAACTGGAAATTAGACCTTCCGTTCACCAAAGTTGTAAAGATCCAAAGTGGCATAAAAATGCTGATCACAGGAGGCATCCTGAAGTCACTATTTCCAACCCCCTCTCCTTACCTTAGAGTCACTTGCTAACGAGGCTCTTCTTCCAGTGCACTTTTCATCTTTCCACTAGACCCATTAGAATCCTTCAGATTCTAACTCCTTAACACGGTCCCAGTCTGTCCACTTCCCTCCCACTGCAGCTGCCCTGGCTCAGCCCCCACCATGTCTCACCTAGGACCTCGATAACCTCCCTGCTGTCTCCCTGCCTCCAGGCATGCCTCTCTGTTCATCCTGCAACAGGCTGCCAGGGATCTTTTGAAAATACAGATCTGATCACATAACTCCCTGCTTAGAATCCTCAGGGGCTCCTGTCATACTTGAGAACTGGGTCCAAGCCATCCATGCATGAACTGATCCCTGACAATCTCCACCATTCCTTCCCATACAATCTATGCTTCAGACACACTAAGCCTCTTCATTCAGCAAACATCTGATGAGAGCCTACTATGTGTCAAGCACTCATCCAGGCTCTTCAGAGGCACCGTGAATAAGTCAGGCAAGGTTCCTGCGTTCATGGGGTTTCCATTCCAAGGGGAAAGGACCCAAAACAAGTGAGCAAACATACAGGATTTCAGACAGCAACAGGTGCCCTGATGCAGATGAACAAGGTGACGCAATAAGAGCGTGACCACCAGGGCACAGGAAGGATCCTTTAAAGGGGCCACACAGGGAAGGCTCCAAGGGGGAAGAGAGCTGAGCTGAATCTGAAAGAGTCTGGGAAGCTGGGGCAAGAGTGTTGCAGGCAGACAGAGCAGCATAGGCAAAGATGGGAACAGAGAAGAGACTTGGCATAGGGAGGGAGAGGGGGGGTGCGGGTGAGCACGCGTGCACACGCGCATGAAGGCGAAAGGGCATTCAGTGGGCCCGGGAGTGGATGAAAGCGGGTAACAAAAGCAGCAGCTCAGAGGCATAGACAGGAGGTAGAGTAAGGACTCTGTAATTAGAAGTCTGGATTTTATTTTAACATAGGAGAAAACCATTCGTAGGTTGTAGGCTGGAGTATGACATGATCTAAATTATAAATTAAGCATCAGGAGTGATGCTTTGGGGAGGACTTGTTGAAGGGGCTAGAATGGAATTCAGGAACTAACAGTGTCACTACCTGCTGGTCCATGGCCACAACAAGCTCCTTCAAACCACTGGCAGTTTGCTCTTCCTAGAGCATCCTTCCTCCCCTCCTCTATCTGGCCAAGTCTCTAGAGCTCAAATGTCACCTCCTCTTTCCTAGATCCCATTAGGAAGTGTAGAGAGTTCCTTTCCCAGAGCTCCAGTACCTGCATCCACTACAGAACACAACACGTGTGGTCTCCCCAACTAGACTATGAGCTATTCGAGGGTGGAAACTGGTTTTTGTTTTTGTTTTATTTCCAGCTTCAGGCCCCAGTGCTCAGCACACGCCATTTAAATAATGTAATTATTTTAGGGGCCAACACTACTGTCCCCACCTGCATCCAATCACTGTCACCGCACCCGCTCCCTCATCATCCTTCCACGCCAGTGACGCTCTTGCTTCCTATTTCTCTAAGAAAATGGAAACAATAAGACAACTTCCACACACATATCCACCACATCTACCTACTTACCTGCAACCGTGTCTGTGTAATCTGCCTTCTCTCCTGATGTTACACATGAACTGTCCACACTCTGAAGGCCAACCCTCCACCTGTGCATCACACTCCAACTGTTCTGCTCTCTCTCTCTCACAGTTGGATTGTTCCATTTCTAATGAATCATTCCCATCAGTACACACATATCTGCAATACCTCATACCTTAAATTTTTAAAAAAGGGAAAATTCCTTGCAATCCCACATCAGCTTCCAGCTATCATTTCATCTGTCTGCCTCCCTTTATAGAACTCTTTGAAAGAGGTGAGTATGCAACTTTCATTCTTCTCCTTCTGTCCTCTCTTGATCCTCTCCTTCTGTCCCCTCTTGAATCAGGCTTTCATGCTCACCATCCCTGGGAAACAGTCTTACCCAGAGCACCAGGACCTCTGTATCACCAAAACCATCAGCAAGTCTCAATCCTCATCCTGACCATAAGCAGATTCTGACACGGTTGATCACTCTGTCATTCTTGAAATACTTCCTTAATGCCTTGCCCAGGCAGAAATTTTTCTGGGCAATGTCACCACCAAGTTGCTACTGCAACCCAATGGCTGCCTCCTCCTACCCAGGAAGGTCAATCTGTGACACAGCACCCCATCTACTCACCAGAGCCCAATAGTTGAGTGTGCACAGTCTCATGGAAAATGATAACAGCAGGGCCCAAGGTGGACAAGGGGACATCCAGGCCACAGCGGGCAGTGGTAGCCTTGAGCTCCTTGGTGAAGTGCTTCAGATAAGCTTCTGAGGCGTCCCCAAGGAACTTGAAGAGGTCATTATGCAGCCGGTCTGCGTGAGTTCGATAGATGACGAGGTCTGAGATGGCCAGGACCTTAAGCAGCAGCCGTGTTCTCTGGCTTAGATTCACTGTAGCCCCCAAGAGCCCTTCCGTGTCTATCACCGCCACCTTGTGGACTGGGTCATAGGCAGCCCATACTCCCACAGTGCAGGACTCCTGGGCAGGAGAGGTTTTGAAGACTTCCCGGCCATAAAAGAAAGTGTGATTGAGTGTATGAGACTTCCCATCCCCAGTATTTCCAAAAATGGAAACCACTTTCAGATGCTGATCAGGTTTGCAGTCCAATTTCCTAATGAATTCCTCTTCATTCGTTACCTTCAAAAAAAAAAAAAAAAAAAAGGCGGAGGGAGACAATGAAATATAGAAACTGCAAAATACCTAAAAAGACCTACAAGAACAAGTGCTTCCCAAGGTCAGGTCCTCTGATTGACTTGTCAAGGTACAAAAGAAGCCCCAGGATAACAGCCTCCTACCCAGCGCTTGGCCCTAGCAAACAGCTAACGGGAACTTTTAAAGCCTCAATCAGTATAAGAGCTTAGTAGTCATGAAAGAGCTAAAACTACAAACTCCTAGAAGAAGACACAGATGCAAATTTTTGTGATTATGGATTAGGCAATGGCTTCTTACAAATGACACCAAAAGCAATACAACAAAAGAAAAGAGATAAAATGGACTTCATCAAAATGGACTTCATCAAAAAACTTTTATTCTGCAAAGGATACCATCAAAGTGAAAAGACAACTCCAAGAATGGGAGAAAATATTTGCAAATCATATATCTGGTAAGGGACTAGTGGTCCAGAATATATAAATAACTCTTCTAACTCAACAAGAAAAAAATAACTTAATTAAATATCAAGCAAAAAATTTGGACAGATATTTCTCCAAAGAAGATATACGAACAGTCAATAAGCACATAAAAAGATACTCAATACCATAGTCTACAGGGAAACATAAATCAAAACCACAATGAGTTATCCCTTCACATCCACTAGGAGAGCTACGATCAAAAAAATAACAGCAAGTGTTGGCGAGGATATGGAGAAATTTCAACACAAGAAACACTGCTGGTAAGAATGTGAAATGGCACACACTCTGGAAAACAGTATGGCAGTTTCTCAAAAAGTGAAACAGAGTTACCATATGTCTCAGTAGATCTACTCCTGGGTATATACCTTAGAGAACTGAAAACACATGTCAACAAAAAAAAGAAAAGAAAAAAAGAAAACACACATCAACACAAAACTTGAATACGAATGCTTGTAGCAGCATTATCCGTAACAGCTAAAGATAGAAACAGCCCACGTGTCCATCATCTGATGGATGGATAAACAAAATGTGGTACAGCCGTACAAAGGAATATTATTCAACCATAAAAGGAAGGAAGTACTGATATATGCAACAACATGGATGAACTCTGAAAACATTACAGTAAGTGAAAGAAGCCAGATACAAAATATTACATATTGTATGATTCCCTTCATATGAAATGTCCACAACAGGTCAACTCAGAGACAGAAAGTGTATTAGTGGTTGCCAGAGGCTGGGGGAAGGAGGGATTAGGGAATGACTGCTAATGGGTACAGGGTTTCTATTTGGGGTGAAGAAAATGTTCTGGAACTAGACAGCGCTAAGGGTTGCACAACTTTATGGATATATTAAAACATTGAATTGTATACTTTAAAAGGACAACAAATACATGGTATGTGAATTACATCCAAATAAAGCTGTTAAAAAAAAAAGAACTTATTGGCTAAACTTCATCCATCCATAATTCCTCTGTTTACAGTTTAAAGAACATTGCAGTGCATATAAAAAGTCAAGCCAGGAAAGAAGAGACTTGGTGCCAGTGAGAGTTCCAGAAAAATGCCCAGGTCCCCTCCTCTCAGAATATAGAGCCCCAGGGTCAAAGCTCCTAATCCAAACAGGCCATGTTCCACTCCTGCTACAGGAGTCATGAACCTTAACACCTCGCATCCTGATTCTCAGGAGTCTGCTGGTTTGATAAAGAGAAGTTAGAAAAATGTAGACAGACCACTGGGTGTGAAATAGGATAAGCCCTTATCTCCCATCATCTCATCAGGACGGTAAAGCACTCATTATTCTATTGATAACATCACTGTTGTTACATTAATAGCCTTAATGTTAATGATAATGTTAATAATTTACCGAATGCCCACCACTGTGACAGTGCCCTTCACTGGATTATGAGGGCAGAACCAAATCTATCTTTACGTCCCTAGCACGTGGGACAGAGCCTAGCACATGGGAGGAGCTCAGTACCTAGTTACTAAGTGAGTGAATGAATGCCAGGCCCCTTGCTAGGTACTTTAATCACCTTCTCCACCCTGCATCTTCCATAGGACTCAATACACAGCAGCATTTGATGAACTTGGTGATGGGCTCACTGATCTCCCAGGCAACTAAGAGGAACAAGAAGTTACACAGAACAGCCCATTTTGGACCAGTGTCGCTCAGCCAGCCTGGTTCCATGCTGCTAACAACTTAGCCATAAGAGAAAGCAAACAAAAGCTCCCTAAACTCTACCAGCAAGGAGTCAGATAAGGTCGAAGTGGCCGGCTACAAGAGCCATCCACCCCGGGAAGATGACAAGGCCTAGGGAATGTCTCCCCTGGAAATCTACTCCATCAGGAATCTGGTAGCCCACGAAACAACTGCTCTCCAAGCGTGGGCACCTGAAGAGGGGCCTGCAGGGGCCATCAGGTACAGATCTAAGTGTCTGAAGATTCATACTGATTATGAAATGATGTACATAGTATACATAAATAACCCGTCCAGGGTGAAAAATAAAACACTCCTGTCAGCATCTGGGGGGGAAATTACTTTGGCACCATGTGTCCCGGGCGTGTTAGGCATACACATTCATGTGTTGGGCGTGTGCAGTTAAGTCCAGCACAAAGAATTCCAGGAGGAGGAGCTCACAGCCTTAGGCTGGTTTTTCTACCAAGGAACCCCACATAATCATTTAACATGCACTGATGGCATTTCTCACATGTAAAATGAGGATATAACCATCTTTGCCTCCCCTGACTGGGTAGTGGTTGCTAATCAAATCAACAGATAAATGAGAACATGCCCATCAAACTGAGAACAGGCTTCATTTTTCCATCATCTGCCTTTCAACATGATTTTGCTTCCTGCTGTACTATTCAATTCACCCTTAACCTGTGAGCATTTTTTCCCCTAAGCCAGAATGAACAGCCTGGGTGGTAGCAAGACTGGTTTTCAGTCGGGAGGAGAAGGTCAAGCAAAGATACGAAGATTCCCTTTGATGAGGGAAGTAAGGGGCCAGACAGGGAACAGGGCTCCTGCTAGACTCGTTCGGCCTGCAGTCAGTGATCCTCTCTGCTCCACTCCTGGAGTTAAACAAGCTACCTGACTTCGAGCCCTGCCAGCTGGCCACCCCACCCAACCCTACATGTTCTAATTGGTCCTGGACCCTTACACAACAGCAAGAGCAGGAACAATACCCCAGAGCCACTCCTCCCCAACTTCTGCCTTCCTTACTCCCTGAGCTGGCTAGACCATCATCTCTTAGACTGCAGGCAGCAACACCCAAATTCCACTGCTGGCTTTGCCACTTTGTGGCCCTGGAAAAGTTACTTAATGACTGAAGCCTCAGAGAAACAAGATACTGAGTCTACAACCCCTAGAGCTACTGAGAGGACTGCCTGCTTGAGGCTCACAATTTGCTCATTCAGGGACTAAATCAGCAATGTAGTAAGATCTGAACTGATGCTACCTAAAAATGAAAGCTCTCACTGCTTGCTTTGGATAACTCCTTTCCCCTCCCTCTAATCAAAACAACACATTACTATTAATACTGACTTTAGAGCTGCCTCTTAGTCAAGGGACTGTCTAATATCATACCGATCCTGAAGATACCAAACAGTACATCTTTCTCTCTGTCTGACCCACCAAGCTTTTCAATTTCCACAGTTCCAAGGAGAGTTTCTAAAATGAAATATAACTACTCAATGATTTCCACTGTTCCAATTTAGAGTTGAGAGCAGTTTACAGTAGTGAACAGTCAACCTCTGGCCCAAGCGGGCAAGGGGGATGATGACATTCTCCCTTAAGAAACTGTCCTCAGCCCTCGGAGATCATTCCAGGAAGAATGAACACATGGACTTTGTTCTGAGGATGCCTGGGAAGGGAAAAGCAAGAGATGGGGAAGGAACTTAAGTAAAATGCCTTGGAAGGAGGGAAGTTCAACAGAGCACAGTCAGAGGCTCTTTAAAAAACACACACAAAAAAATCTCTGAAGACAGCAGAAAAGATTCCAAAGGAAAGAAGCTCAGCATTGAGGTCCTTTCAGTTCTGACCTCTGTAGATGAAGAGGATCTAATTTGCACCGATCATGCAGTTCTCTAAATTTTTATAAAGGTGTTCCTTGTAGCTGAGGGCACAAATCAACTTCTTCCCCAAAGTAATGGGTGCTCCCAAATCACAACCTAACGCTCATAATAAATCCCACTCCTGAGCCAACAAAGATTATCTTCTACCCTTCCATTGAGATTCTAAAACAAACATAAATCGACAAGTTATTCCCAAAGCTAAGCTGCTATTAATTACTTTTATGTGATGGTCTCTGGTTTATTTTGCTTTCATTCCATTTTTGCCTGAGTTCAGAGGAAGAGACAGAACCCAAAGAAACCAAGCCAGATTCTCAATCTTTTCAGAACTGGGACCACTATCCTAGAGGAAACTAGAACTTGATTATTTCATTTAATCTGGACCAAAAAAATGTTGCCTGCCATTTCAGTAAACAGAGAATGTTGCCTACCTTTCTGGCTGCCCCCATCAAGCCATCAGCCACTGCAGCCTCCCCACCCTCCACAGCCCGCTCTGGGGGAATTCAGGATGGAGAAAAACAGGATACTGGCCCTAGAGAGTTAAGATGCATATCAAAGGAATAATTTCAATGAGCCCAGACTCTTGCATCTTCCCACACATATAAAAGCATTAAAATCATTAACTTGAGATGTCTGTTTTTCAAGATTAGTGATAATCTTTAGATGTTTTGCTGGAGAAAAAAAAAAAAGATACATCCCCCACTCCACCCCCGCAAAAACTCCTCTGTATCCTGGCTCCTCCTTCACCCCTTCAAAAGGTTCCTCAGAGCTCCAGTTCTCAGTAAGGTCGCTGAATAAAGCATAATTCTCAACTTTCAGGCAGTGCGGTTTTTTCTCAGTGGACAAATCCACAGACATGTATCAAGCTTCATCCAGTGTCTGGCACTGACCTGATGATGTCAGACCAGCACAGGTACAGAATTTAGGGAACATGTTCCCTCTTCTGTGGGAAGGAAAGCAGAAGAGGGAAGTGAGAGAACTTCTCCTCGAAAAATCCAGAGCGACTTTCATCACATTAAACAGAACTCCAGGCAATGATTTAAGTCCATGGCCTAATTTTCAGACAGGACTTGACTTAAACAATGTCAAACGGATCAGTAGCCAGTCTATTTTTAAAGTCCAAAACCAAAGGAGGATCCATTCCAATAGCAAATCCCTATTGCCTGGAAAGTTCTAGTAAAACCCAGCAAAGTTCAGAAAATTTCCTTTCATTCTATCCTGAAAGGAGTGTATAGCTTTGTGTTTATCCATGTATGTATCAATAGAGTTTCATGTAAAAACGCAATTGTTTCTCAATCAAATGTTTTCTTAAGACCACTGAAGTCACAAGGCTGGCTTCACAAACACATTGAGTACATTTGGTAAGGGCAAAGGTCACTTTCTTCCACTCCAGTGTCCCCAGAGTGTTTCATTACTTGAGAGATCGGGAATCCTCCTCCCATGTCTTCTAACTACCAGTGGTGCTTCTGACGCAGGGCCTCTCAGCACTGCTTGCAGCAACCCTCCTCCTCCAGCAGGAAAGAGAATGTTCCTATACAGAGATGATCCACAAAACAAATTCTTTAAAAAGGATCATTTTTAGCTCCACGGTCAGTTTCTTTGACTTCACCCAACTCACTCAGTTCAGCTCTCCATTTATATCTGAATCAAAAACTTTCCAAAGCAATGCTGAATTCTGAAGACAGACTGGAAAGACTGAGTCATCCTCAAGACCACATCATCCTCGTGGGACCCTTCCAAGCAGCTTCCACCTGGAAGATGCAAGCCCCTCCTTTTAAAAAGTGGCATGGCAGACCCGTATCTGGCCAGCTATAAAAACAGATATAAGCTCGGGTAAAGGCCCTGGGATGCAGGAGTAACAATCACAGGCTAGACAGGAAAGCTAGGTTCAGGTCCACCTCTCCCTGGATCATACCCTGGACAACTTACTCAATCCTTCTCTTGCTCACAGCCTCCATTCCCCACCCACCAGCTCTGTTAACATCTTCCCATTTTCCTGGCTCTGGACTTCCCACTAGAATGTACTCCCTGCTGGCAAGAGTCTGGGCTGTGTTGTCCACCACTGCAGCCCTAGCACAGGGCATGACATAGTAGAAAATCTATACATATTTGCTTAAAAATAAAAAGGAATGAACATAGCACTGAATGTCTAGATGCTATACTCCCTGGGGAAGGGAACAGTGTAGTATGACCATTAAGGGTTCAACCAACCTGCCTCTCCCACTTACTGACTTTAGAATAACCTTAAAGAGGTTATTTAACTTCTTGGGGCCTTCGTTTTCTTACCCACAAAATGAGGATAACAATACAGTCAACTTCACAAGGTCACTGCGAGGATTAAGTGAGATAATGCACTCTGAGCACTCAGCACAGTGGAGGCTCGCAGCAAATGCTAGACAAGTGCGACCCACGTTACTACAGTTGCCCTGGTTTGCCTCGAGGCCACACTCGGCACCACCACCACCACAGAATTTCATTCCATTATGCCCAGTAAAAACCCTCTTGAGAGATGAGGTTTCCAATAGATGCCTCATTAGAGAATTAGGGATAATGGGACAAGGAAGATATTTATTCAACACTTACCACTACTCCCCCTCAAAAGGATGTATATTTTTAATTTTTTTTAAATGCTGTTATAAGATTACATAATATATATATTATGCACAAGAAAGTATTCAGTCTTCAAAAAAATGATGTGACATAATTCCAAAAATTATTACTTCATCAGAGACTCACTAAAGTGCTCATCTCACAGTTTATGTCACAGAACTTAACTGATGACACAGCTTTATAAGGAGGTCTTTGGTGTCTGAGGTAGAGGCTGAAAGGGGCCTGGTTTCTAGTGGAGCCCTGATGAAGTAACAATACGGCATATATTACAAATTTTTTTAATGGAGGTATGGGGGTTTGAACCCACAACCTCGTGCATACTAAGCATGCACTCTACCACTGAGCTATATCCACCCCCCTATTATAACTATTTAAAGCCAATGACAATAGTAACCCTCCTCTGAATTTCCATAATATCCTCTCTACACTGCTCTGACATCATCCACCTTATTTCTATGTATTTATCTTCAATTACTACTAGGCTGCCCTCTCCCCAAACGCAAGTTCAGTGTCTAGCGCCAGTTTCTACCCCCCTCAGCTGTCAGCACATAGTAGGCACTCACTAAATGTTTGATGAATGGTTAAACTGATTAGCACATGTCAAATGAGACACGTGCTGAACACTGTTCTTGATGTGGATGAACAGAAGAGATAAAACAGCATGGGTGACCCTCAAAAACATGACAGTGAGTGAAAGAAAACAGACACAGAACAGTACTTCATTATCCTATTTATATGAAACTCTAAGAAAGTCAAATCTATAGTTACAGAAAACAGATCAGTGATTACTGCAGACTGACTCCCTAGGGGCCCAAGGGAACCTTTCTGGGGGATGGAAATGTTCTAGTTCCTCACTGCTGTGGAAGTGGTCACAGGTGTATATACATTGGTTGAAACTCACAGAACTTACAATGTATACATTATATTATGTGCAAATTATACCACAAGAGTTGATTTTTAAGTACACATGATGTCAAATGGTGCTAAGTGGAATGAAGAAAAGCCAGGAGAGCACTAGGACTGTAAGGTATGGGCAGAGGTTACTCTTTTAAATATGGTGGTCAAGGAGGGCAACTTTATAGTCAAAACCTCTTTAGGTCAATTCTTTTTTTTTTTTTTTAAGTAGCAAACTCAATTTTCTGTAGTAATGAAAGGAAGAGAAAAGTATGAACAATTCAAAGCAGTAGATAAGCCTAAAATCATTTGCATTTAATCCTAGAAAGAAATCTTTTTCCCCTGGCAGTAGTAGATTTAACTTAATTCATGAAGGGGGAGGGGGGAGAAGGAAAGAGGAAAAGAGGGAGAGAAAGAGAGGAAAGGAAGAGAGAGAGGGAAGGGGAGAGAGGAGGATTCAGGAAAGAAGAAAAGGAGAAGGAAGAATAGGGAGGGAGGGAAGGAAAGAGAAGAAAGAGAAAGAAAGGCAAAGCAGGCTATCTTTCTGCCTGTCTGTCTGTCAGATGATCCAGATCCAAATAACAGAGTAAACTGAGACATGGGGGAACAACAGCGCACCCTGTGACCTGCTGGCCACAAAGCTCACAGTCACCAGGACCAGAAAGGGTGTGCAGAAAGAACTGTGGGATCCTCAAACAGCCCCTACTCAGAGACAAACACAAAAGAGAACAGGGTTTTCCCAGGAACAAGGGTTTCTACCATCCCTCCCTTGTCTTGCTTAACCTCTGAATTTTCATTTTGAAACATGTTTCACAGAGATTGCTCAAACTAATAAAGCACATAATTGACGCTCAAGAAATGTTTATGACTGCTGCTGAATGATACATGTAAACTGAATTAAGCTCTTTTTAAAAGACAAGGTTACGAGAAATTAGGGAAAACAGATTATCCATGGAGATGACATATTCACCAAGCAGAAGAGACTGGGCTGAGAAGTAGAGGAATTTCTAGAATACTCTATGATTGCTGAATTGCTGAATTATGTTCTCTCTTAACTTGAACCTGGGGTGTCGGTAACTACATGCCAGAATAAGGCTTTGTCTGTTCAAGTATTCTAACATCTAGAGTCAAATTCCCTGAGAAAGACAGCAATAATCCAGCCACAAGTAGAAGGAAAGTAGGAAGGAGGAAAAAAAAAAAAAGCAGAAGCTACCAGAAAATAGAATCAACCTCCAGTGAAGTCAAGCCAGAAGCCAGGTGCTTGTGTAAGGCACACTTCTCTGCCCAAGAATGCCCGCCACCACCAAGCCAACCTCACAAACCGGTCGAAAAGGGCCTCTTAATTACTGGCCAAAAGCCATTGGAAAGAGGGGCAAAACAAACAAAACAGCCTCCAAGGAAACCTCCACCCTTTCCTGCCTCCAAAAGTCCCTCTGCGCCCCTTCCCATAGGTCTTTCCAATTATTCTTACCTGGAACTTTCTGTATCCTTGCTTTCTTTCCCTTCTTTGTGGTCTCGCCCATTAGCTTTCTTCTGGTTGCCCATCACCAATCAGATGTGCTCACTACAATGAGCAGTTCTAACCTCAGACAGAAATGATCTCATGGGAGCTCCTCCCAAAGCAGGCAGGACTCCCCAGAAAAGTCCAGCCAGCCATCAGAAGGCTTCCAAGCAACAGATACAATCTCCAGGATAAACTCAAGGGCGGTACAGCCAGGAGATGCAGCCACAGGGAAAATACACACTGTCAACTTAATAAGAAATCTGCCTGTTACATTAACCCTGGTTCAAAAAGCCAAATATTTGCCCAATTCCAGAAAAAAAAATCAATCACTTCAAGGAATGCACAGACCAGAAAAAAGTAGAATCACACAAATTAGAGGTAACTTGAAATAGTTAAAGATAGGTTCCCTGAAAAGCTGACTCACAGTAGTTTTAATGACTTGTATGGGTCAAATTTTAAACAGCGCTGTGCTAAACAAAATAGCCTCCCAGGTTAAGTGCCAGGAGCCTGTTGTAACCGAATGAGCCCAAGGCTGAGAAAGCTCAGAAGATGCTGAGCAAAACTGGAGGCACATAATAGGGGCTCTTTCATCCTCTGTTTGTCTGAGTCACCCTCAACCCTGGTTTCCCAGTAACACCACACAATGCCCTCCCCCTACTACCATTACTAAACAAAAGGGCTTTTACTTGGGTTCCTATGAGTAAAAGGCAGTGGAGCAGGAGGGCGCCTCTGCTGCTCATCCAATTATAACTTATTATTTTGACAGACAGCTCCTAAGCAGATCTGTGGGGAATGTTTTTCCTGCATTTTTTTTTTTTTGATGGGGGTAGGTAATTAGGTTTATTTATTTAGTTTTACAGGAGGCACTGGGGATTGAACCCAGGACCTCATGCATGCTAAGCATGTGCTCTATCACTTGAGCTATACCCTCCCTCTCCTGCATTTCTTAATATAGCACCTGACAACCAATAGCGAACACATTCAGATTCTGACCAGAAATTGCCAAAGGGCTAACCAGCCACAGCACCAGAATTAGTCCTTACATTATAATAGTTCAACCATTCGAAGAAAAAAATGGGGAAGTTCCACAATTTAGAAGACTATGCTCCCCAGGCTCCTGACCTACGGAGCAAAGTTAAGACCTGAGGGTGTTCTGCCAGCCTGTCTGAAAGAGAGGTCCTGGAAAGAGCAAGCCCCAGAAAGGTACCCTAGACCAGGAAGCAGAGGACAGGGCCCAGGGGTCAGCAGCAGATGAGGCTCAGACAGAAGGAGCACAGGAATGGGGCAGACCAGCACAGCCAGTCTGTGGTCAAGGATTCCCAACAGTACAAAAACATCCTCTGCTATTTTCCATTCCTGAATCCCACTAGAATAATGTCTCTTTTAGCCAATTAAAAAAAAAAAAAAAAAAAGCCAAGTCACAGTATTTTGAGCCACACTATTCTGGGACTGTAAACAAGGGAAGCAGCCAAACAACGTGATGGGTCTTCTTAAAGCAACGGTCTCAGTGAGATGAGGTCCACCACTGACAACAGAAGGAAGGACAGTGAAGACTCACCTTGGCCTTCCATTTCAGACAGGGCCCAAGGCTATCTATTTCTGACTTCAGGAGGGCCTGCCCCAGGGGACACTTTCTTAGCTTCTCATTGACCCCACTGCTGGGCTACTGGGCTTCCCCATCCCCCTGCATGTTCAGCAGGAGGGGATTTAACTTTAGGAGTCTTTTGGAATGAAAAGCTCCCTGGTTCTCCTGTTGTCAGGGGTCAGTCAGCACGAAGATGAAACAGGTGCAACTGCTGGTCAGGGTGCTGCTCTGGTCCCCTGGAAAGAGGGCAGCTATAGGACGTTCGTAGAAAAGAAACAAAGTGGAGAATGGGGTGGTTGTGAAAAAAAGAGCAACTTGCATGGGGTTTAAATATGTATATATTTATAAAGTGACATATATAAATTACATGCATATAATTTTATTTCATATAAACATGTTTTTCACCTTTTTTCTCTTTGACTAGAAATGTTCTGATAAGACAAGATGTCAGGATCCCTCACAAGACCCAACAGATTGGAAAACACTATCCCCTACGTCCACTGAGAACTCTAATTGTTAGAACTTTATTCCTCTAACCTTTGAGTTATTTGCTAAGGGTGTGGTCTTCAACTTCAAGAGATTATAGATGACTTGTCAGTGTGGATCATTTACCTACTGCGGGCTCTAAATAATGGATCCCTAAGTCCTTTGGTTTTCCAAGTACTGTTGCACTGAGGTCTAGAAAAATCAATGAATACAATGCAGAAAGTCTAACCATTTCACCACAGAGGTTGCAAAATACGCCAAATAAGAATATTGATTTCAGTTAAATTACTTCTGAGGAATGAACAGAACACAAAGAGGGAGGAAAAACTGGTGTATTGGTTGTTTTCCGCTTCACAGGAACCCAGATCACCTATCAGACCAAACCTTCACCTGTTAGATCAGTTCTCAATCTCAGCACTATTGACATTTTGTACCAGGTAGTTCTTTGTGTGGGGGCTGCTCTATGCACTTTCAGACATTTAGCAGCACCCTGGCCTCTACTCACTAGCACACAATCCCCCATCCCCTAGCTGTCACAACCGGAGATGTCGCCTAACCTTGCCAAATGCCCCCTAGGGGAGCAAACTCACTCCCAGAGAGAACTACTGTGTTAGATAGGATCAAAGGAGATTCATCTCTTTATTGTGTGAATTCAGTTCTTAAAGAATTTGTTTTGGGGGAGGGTATGTCTCAAGTGATAGAGCACATGCTTAGCATGCATGAGGCCCTGGGTTCAATCCCCAGTACCTCCTTATAAATAAATAAATAAATAAATAAATAAATAAATAAATAAATAAACAAACAAACAAACAAACAAACAAACAAACAAACAAACCTAATTACCTCCCTCCCCCATTTAAAAATTTGTTTTAGCAATTTAAGTCAATAAAACCTGGAGTATTAAGCAGGTGTTCTTTGCACAAACCAAACACCTAGGAGTCACCACTGAGTTCTCATTCCCTCACCCTTCCACCCTATCAGCACTCCTGCTTGACATCCAAACTTTGTCCCAGATTCATCAATGTCTTTCCATCTCATCGTGTCCACAATCACACCAAATCGAAGCCACGTCTCCCCTCAGCGTCTGTAGCAGCCTCTCAAGTGGTTTCCTTGCTTTCCCTCTCGCCCTCCTATAATCAATAAGATCTAGTCTTCACACCAAAAGTCAAGAGCCATCTCTTAAAAAGTTCTACCCGCTCATGTGAACTTCTAGCATACAGCAGTTTGGGGCTTTCCATTACACTTAAAATCCACACATTCCCGTGGCCTACAAGGCCCCACCTGAACTGACACCCGCTGACCTCTGCACCTCTATCCTTACCACTCTCCGCCAGCTCACTCCGGCCAACTGGCATCCTTCCTGTACTCATATATGCCAACCCACCGGCTCTGGATCCCATTTTTGTCTGGAGGTCTATTTTCCCAGGTAGTAGTAGCCATTAGGTCTCAGCTTAAAAGTCATCTCTACAATAAAAACTTCCCTGACCACCTGGCAAAAGTGGCTTCCCAGGCACTCTTCCTTAATAATACATCTGAACCATCTTTTCGTGTGTTTTACACGTGTGAACTCTTCTTTCCTCACTCGAATGGTAGGCTCTATGACAGCAGGGACCAACTCTTACTATCCATGTGTCCCTGGAACCTAGAAAGTGCCTGGCAACATAACATATACTCAATAAATGTGATGACTGAATGAATGTCTTTGCCTACAAGGGCCAAATGTATCCATTTAAGAGCCACAAATGAGTTCCTGGTTCTGAGAGCAAAAATCAGTTTCTCCTTAAATGTACCACTCTAGCATACACTCAAATGGCAACAGGGTAACGATAAAATTTTCATCTCTAACAGGGAGTTTTTTTGTCCTTTCAGGTTTTCCAAAAGAAACTGAGTAATACTCAAATTGTAAATGATAAATTTTAGAAGATTCTTGGCCATAGCATTTGAGGGAACCACATATAACAGTAACAGCCTACAAGCAGCTAAAATAATCCCTATGTACTAAACTGAAAACAATCAAAACCCACAAATGACTAGAAACATGAAAGAAAAACAAAGCTGGGTCCTAAACCATGGACTCTTCGCTGCTATGAGGAAAGGGCTCTTCAGTGATAACCATCTGGCATTTATGCAGGGCTGTTTCATTGGATCCTCCCAGCAGCGATGAGGAACTGCTAAGCTGGTGCTATTGACCATAAAGTTTGATGAGGAAGTTTAAATGACTTGGTGAGATAGCAGGAGTGTCACAGAGCAAGGATCTTAGATCTCAAATCCTCTGCCACTTCTTGTAACTTGTTCTTGGCAAGTCACTTTGTCTCTCTGTGCTTCAGCGTCCTCCTCATCTATAAAATACAATGCTACGGATAAAATGCTTGTATCCCCCAAAATGCCTATGTTGAGATCGAGCCCTCAATGTGATGGTATCAGGAGGTAAGGACTTTGAGAGGTGATGAGGACACAGGGGTAGAGCTCTCATGAGTAGGATTAGTGTCCTTATAAAAGAGACCCAGAGGCTTCTCTCTGCAATGTGAGGATAGGCTGAGAAGACAGCCGTCATGAAACAGGCCCTCATCAGCCACTGAATCTGTCGTCACCATGATTTTCAACTTCCCAGCCTCTAGAACTGTGAGAAATAAACTTCTGTTGTCTATAAGCCACCCCATCTATGTTATGCTGCCCAGATGACTAAGACATACAACGTCCTTCATGGGGTGTGGTAGGCTGAAATTGCCCACTCCTCACATTCTAATGAACAGAAACTGAGAATATGTCACTTCATGGGGCAAAAAGGCTTTGTAGATGTGAATGAATTAACGACTTTGAGGTGGGGGGATTATGCTGGATTATCCAAGTGGGTCCAATGTGACCACAAGGATCCTCGTAAGAGGCAGGCAGAAGGGCCAGAGACACAGAGGCAATGTGACAACAGAAGAAGAAGACAGAGAAGGACTGGAAGATATTACACTGCTGGCTTTGAAACTGGATGATGCGGCCCCAGAGTACGCCAAAGGCCTCTTGAAGCTAGAAAAGAAAAGGACAAATTCTCCCCTAGAACCTCTAAAAGGAACACAGCCCTATCAACCCATTTTAGGACTTCTGACCTCCAACCTATAAGAGAATAAATTTGCGTTGTCCTAAGCCATTAAATTTGTGCTAATCTGTTACAGCAACAGTAAGAAACTAATACACAAAGTTATCAGGATTAAATGAGCTCAAATGCTAAGAAGAGTGCCAAGCACCACAGTAAGAGCTCTTTAAATTTTAACTACGATGAGCCAAGACCAGAACCCAGGGGAGACTCAGAAGTACTGCAGAAGCTAAGAAAATAAGGTTCAGAAATTTGGTAATATCGATCTAAATTTAAAATGTACATAGCATTTGACAAAATGACTCCATTTCTAAATAGATTTATAGACTATTCAATACATTCCTGGTTGTAATAACTCAAATATCCATTAATAGGCTAAAATTATAGAAAAACCATTCAACAGAGTACTACAGAGTACTAGGCAGCCTTTAAATAATGAGGTAGACCTCAATGTGCTGGTAAATTCTACAAGATGTATTCTGTAGCCAAGGACAGAACAGGAAGCATATTAGGTTCCTTTTTGTTGAAAAATAAAAAGGATGTGTATATATTCATAAATATATGTGAAAAAAATTCTAGAAGGGCATGCAATTAACTGTTTTTGGTTTTTTGCAATTAACGGTTAATGGTGATTGTTCTAACAAAGGAGACTAACGGAATGGAGGAGGGAAACTTGTCACTCTAAGGCAATTTTTATGATTTTAGTTTGTTTGTTTGTTTTAACTAAGTATTGGTGTGATACTCATTTTTACAAAACTGAAGTTGAGATGTGACATCAACCAAACAACAAGTATTTTTCGCTCTGGCAACATGCCTACCATCATACAAGATACAGGGCAGAAGACACGGTCCTGCTCTCCAGGAGTTTACAAAATAGCTTAATTTATCATCAAGATTTCTATCAGACAATCACCGAATTGTTTTGGATATTCACATAGGAAAAGTGAACCTGATATTTTCTCAAAGTATTTTTCCACTTATGACCATGAGAACAAATCACCAGATAAAATTCTATGTATAATCCATTAGTCCCAACCAGTGCTGCTTGCGATTATTAACTGTTATTTCCCACGAAATGGTCTATATTAATGAAGGCAGAAGTCTCTACAAACGACCCAATTGTATACATATTATGTACTACAAGAAAAAAGATGGATGAATATCATCTCTGGGTAGTGGGATCTGTCTTCTTTAATACACTTCCTTATATTTTCCTAATATTCTGCTAAGGAATATGAATCAGTGTTTACAAAAAGAAAACAAGACACACCCTCCTTCCCTCAAAAAATACTTCCTGGTGCTGACACAATACCCATGAGGGTTACTGGTCCATCCCAAATCTGCCTCTCACTTTACTAAGGTGACAACAATCCGAAGTATGACTTTCCAAAGGCTGGCGTTAAAGAGAACTGCTGGCAAAACCAACAAGAATCATCCAAATCCAAGTGTTCCATTTAAAAAATATTTAGTCCACCCTGTCACCAATTAGAGCATAATCCATAATGAAGACATTATTGCTAACAAGGGAGGCAGCATGGGATCTGGGTCACTCTTCCATAACTATTAGTTCCTCTCAGCCAAGAAAGAGAAGTCTGTGTCAGCCAAGTATTCAGCTGACAGTGGAGGTACATAGGAATCATGACGCAATTCATTTCCATCATCTTATCTAAGGAGAAAATAGACAGATGAAAAATATTTAGTGGGAAATTAGAGTTCTCAAATGGTAACTTAGAGAGGTACTCCTCCAATCTGGAGACTTGAGGAGTCATCACAGCTCAAAGTACTGAGTCAGTGTGCCGCAAATCCTCCCCGATACTGACAAATGCAACTAACTGGTGCTGGAGTCTACCCCCCAGGCCCTGTGATAAGGGCCTTTCCATTTCCATTCCTAACCTCTGAATCTTCTCAACTACACAATGAAAAAGTGAAACTGAGGCAGGGAGTTTAACCTGCCCTTGGTTATACAGCCTGTAAGTGAAGTGAACTCACACAGTTTTCACTTGAAAGTAGACATTAATGACATTACCTTCACTGGAAAGTATGAACATTATACCAGCCCTTCCCCAATCACCCCTACCTGCCACACACTTCCATCTCCCCAACCTACTTCTATCACAATCTACCCTCTCCCCAACTCAGAATCAGATCAAATATTCTCTTGTCCTTCTGTAATCCCAGATGCCCTTACTGGCTTCTACTGATCAGAAGCCAGTACATGGAAATGAGAGGCCAACTGGAGAGGGTCCTATGCTTATGGAAAGCCACTTTTCTAAGACCTGCCTCTCTAAATGGAGCTAGCAGGGTTCTAACTTACTGCCTAGCACTCCCATGGGACCCACTGTCAGTGTCTCTTTCCCTGCACACACACAGTCCCTCCTCATTCACATGTATCCACAACTTGCCAAAGTGCTCTCATTCAGAAAACTGTCCCAAATCAGTTCTTCCTAATAATGATCCTAATAATAATAATAGCTACCACATACTGAGCACTTATTATGTAACAGGCTTTATAAACAGTCATTTTATCCTCACTACAACCCAATGAAGGAGGCATTGTCCCCAGTTTACAGATGAGAAAACTAAGGCTCAGAGAGGTAAAGTAATTCAGCCCAAGGTCATGCAGCTGGCAAGTAACTAAATCTGACTCCATGCAACTTAAGCTTTGAGGGGTCTTGCCATTCGTTCAGTGATTACAATGTGAGCACCTCCTGGACTTTCCCTGAGAGCTACCTGCCAACAACAGATCTGCTCCTTTACCACAGGAACCCCGCCATAACCAAGAGCTTACCTGAATTTCTTCATTTTCATCTACTAGGAGGAAACTCACAACCTTCTCAGTCATCTTCTTCCTCTTGGCCTCCTCATCCATCCCCTCTTCCTCCAGGAACTCCTGGACGTCAGGGACGTGGTACACAGTAACGGGGTGTCTCCGTTTGTTACCCCCGGAATGAGTCCTCTTCTGGCACTCCAGGCACAAGTTGATTTTACAGGTCTGGCACCTCACGACTGCCCTCTGCTTCACACCTGGGGAATGCCCATTGGGGCCCTTGCAGGAGTCACAGTAAGGGACGTGGCCTGCTTTGAGCCGGATCCGCTCATGGTTCCTTAGGCGCTCCTGCCGATGGAGCTCCTCCTCACAGCGGACACACTGCAGGCTGCAGCACTCGTCACACTCGAACACGGCTTCCTCAGTCCCGCTGCAGGTGTAGCTCTCCTGGCACATCAGCCCCGGATTCAGGCCCTTCTCTGCTGGGGAAGTCTGGCCACTCATATTCAGACTGGTAAGGAAATCACCCACCATATAACGGTCCTGGGCCTTCCCCAGAAGTGAGGACAAAAGCTGGGAGCCTGAAGACTGCACAGAACTTCCACAGGGTACTGAACACTTTTTTTTTTTAATTATTTTTTAAACCTTCAGTGTCCTATTAGAATTCACACATTCATTAATGTTTAAATGTTTAATTTTCTGCCTCCCACGCTCCTGTATCAGCAGCAACGTTGATTTGGTTTGATAGTTTCATCCTCCATAAAGTGCAGGGAAACACGTGGTCAAAATTAGCTTGAAAGGGTCTTTTATGGCTATCTGAGAGAGAGGTGACGGGTGCACTTAGATGGACTCATGAATTGGGCCTCAGCCACAAGGTCTTGGTAATGAAAGACAGTGGTCAGGAGCTTTGCATTATAATCCAGCCTCAAGTCACTATTTCAGGGGATACCTAGAATAAAAGAAGGAAAAGGATTTCACTCATCTAAAAACAGCAGTGCACCTTAAAAAAAAAAAAAAAAGAAAGAAAGATTGTGATTAAATATGAGGCCAAAACTCCTCAGAGAAATCTCATTCTTGACTGTAAAACTTACGCTGGCTCATTCTGATCCTAGAAATTTCTTCTCAAAATTGTGGTTATGGCTCCTCCTTTTAAAAACAACCACCACCTCTAGGCTCAAGGCATTTAAGAGACTTTGTCGATTTATTTCCCAGACAGAAATTCTCTGTTCATTCAGTTATTAAATTCAGAATCACAAGCACTAATAAGCAAATAGTTTTTGGAGGGACAAACCTCTGCACCCCGACCTGCACCCCATAACTGGGAGAGGTGAAGAAAAACACTTATAAAAAGCTAAAGAAGAGTAATAAATTTTAGCTCCATCAAAGTCCTGGGCAGATACAGTTACCCTTGTAACTGGATTGTTTCGATGCTAGAAAGATGCCTATTAAGGACTCTAAACCTGGAAACAAGAGTCACCATTCCATGTTTAAAAACAATTATTGTACTTCCTTTTGTCCTTTCCTCTAAGTGCAAAAAAAAGGGAGCAACAGGAGACAGAATTCCTCCACTAAGGCCCACAGCAAAGCCAGGCCTGCAGTGAGTTAAAGCAAATAATTTTTCTCTTTGTCATTCAAAATCCAACTTAAAAATAACTTCCAAAAAGAAAGAAAAAAGATAACTGGGGATTTTGTCACTTCTACAATTATATCTCTAATTCCCCTTAGCCTTGACACCCATTCTAACACTCCACAAGGAAATGTAAAGCCTTCCTTTCAGGTATTCACTCTTCCCCTACAGTAATCAATCCACCAATCTTATTTTTAGATAAACAAGGAAGGCTAAGGGAGTGACTAGGAGACCCTATTTACACCCTAACTACAGACGTGCCCAACCAGCTCCCACAACGGAAACGAAAATCAAAATTTGTCACAACTGAAAAAGATATGAAACCAACCTTCAAAAAGATACCTCACCGCCCACCTGACCAAACGAACCATCTGCCCACGCGGGCTCCCAACCCCGACGCCTCTCTCCAGCCGAGGATTCCTCACCCTTCTTTCCTCCCAGGCAACACCACCACAACCCGAGGGGCAGTAGCAGAGTCTAAGAACAAAGAAGGTCCCCCCAAATCCCCCCTACGCTGGCAGAGGCCAGAGCCGAATCCATTGTTTATACCACCCCACCCCCACCCCAGCCGCTCCTGACCCCCCCTTCCTC
Organism: Camelus dromedarius; assembly: GCF_036321535.1. NCBI lineage: Eukaryota > Metazoa > Chordata > Mammalia > Artiodactyla > Camelidae > Camelus > Camelus dromedarius. Next base: position 68,571,020 of record NC_087440.1, read on the forward strand.
CCCGGGGCAGAGGGAGCTCCAGGGCTATCGCTGGCCCGGCGCAGGGCCGTGCCCTTCCCTCCCCGCCTGCGGCGGCCGGGGGACCCCACCATGGAGCAGCTCTGCTGCAGCGAGGCGGCGTCGGGGGACCGCAGGGCGCCGGTGGAGGCGGGGGCTGTCCCTCAGGGAACCGGCGGATCCATCCTCATCTCCATCTCCGCCCCCCACCTCCTTCGCTGCCTTCCGGGCTTCCTCTCCTCCTGTTGTCAGTTAGGATCAGCTGATTCGAGTGAACTTCTCCCAGCTCCGACTAACAGGAAGGCGTGAGCGGTGCAGCCCAGAGAGGGAGGAGCGGGAGGGGTGGAGCCTGACGCCAGCGAGGGCGGAGAGTGGCGCGCACAGCTTCCTGGGAATTGTAGTTCTCCGAAGGTGCGTTTTCCCCAACACTCTGGAAGTGAAGCCCCTGAGTAACTACAACTCCCAGTACTAAAGAGGTTGCGCTTGCGAGAAGGCGGCAGAAACAGGCTTTCGAGCATTTTGGGACTTGGAGTTTTTGCCCTGATTGTGTTTTCCGCAGGTTTCTGCGCGTTGTTTTGGGTAGTGGCCTGAGAAGGAGTGGCGCTGTATTAGAGAACTGTTGTAATATGTAGTAGAGGAGGGGCAAGTAACCCTTATTGCACATCATTCTTTTAGAAATGGATAAAAACAGGCAGTGTCCACTTAGCCAGTTTCACCTTCAACTAAGGAAAGACCAGAAAGCATTTAAAAGAGAATGTAAGTAGTCTTGTGAGAGTTTCGTTTTCCCTTCAAAGTATTCTCCAAGCCAACTATTAATTTTTTCTCCATTCATTCATTTATTTTTTCTGACCTTTCCTTACATACTTTAAGAACTTTAGAATTTTAAATCATCTTGGTACATTTATTCAGGTAAGCTTTCAGGCCACAATTCAGGCTAATGGTTAACACTTACCTGGCTTTTTGTAAATGGTCTTATATTTGTTCAGTGCTTTCACTCTTTGTTTGGTTTTGTTTTTTGGTTTTTTCTTTTTTCCGTTTGTTTCTTAGAACAACACTAAAAGAAAGCCTGATGTAATGTAAAGAGCACTGATCTGAGATGCTGAAGACTGGGTGCTTGTTCTAGAAAGCACTTGGGTAAATCACACAAACTCTCCATGAAATAAAAGGATTATATGGTTTAACCTCTGAGGTCCCTACCAATTCTAATATTCTGTAATTCTATCTTGATCATTGTTAACCCAGGAGAGAAAACGAAGGTTAAGTGACTTGCCAAGGTCATGCAGCAAGTTATTTACAAAGCCGGGACAAGAACCGATCCCCTGACTTAAAAAGAGATGATTTTTTACCTTATGATTCAAGGGACATAACTAGACCAATAAGAAAACCAAATCTACATAATAAGGAATAAGCTATGTATGAAGGTAATATTGCTGAAAATTATGTTTTCAAGACTGGGCAGATAGCCAACAGTGGGGCTAACAGCACAACATGGCTGAGAAATGCCACATCACAAACCAGAATATGAAGAGCTAAGCTACCTGTAGCACTTTAAAACTTCAAAGTTTTTAATAGAGAAGAGGAAAAGACTGATTTTAGAAAGGAAGTTAAGACGGGTCTTGGGCTAGGCTCTTGATAGTGGCTAGCATGTCATAAAAGTTTCCTGGAAGGTTTGGTTCCTAACCTACCACTATAACTTTTTGGAGCCTTAATAGTTTGCTTCATACCCCTAATCATAAAATAAGGATACTAATATATCCTGAGAACAAAATGACATTTAATCCTCATTAAAGCCAACGTGCCCATTTTAAGGTACATTTTTTAAGTTAAAATAAGAACCCCTAAAACTATAGAAAATGGTTGTCTCCAAGGAGTGTAACTACGATGAGGAAGAAGAAAGACTTCATTTAAACAACTTATATTCTTGAAATTTTTTACTATTTAAGTGCAATCTGTTAATAATAATTTTAAAAAACTAGTTTACTTTTATTTCTTTAGTAGATCATTGGAATTATCAGATTGTTTGCAAATGGTTTTACTCATTCTCATTTTTTCTGTGCTTAGTTATTTTTCACTATTGGCTACATTTTCCTTGGAAAATTATTTGTGGGAATTATGAAGGCCAGGATAAAAGTTCATTCCTCCAGAGAGGATTTAGTTTTGCTTCTGCCAGTAGAGACCTCTTTAAACTATCATTGTTTGGGATTTTCTTTTAAACCACGAGGAGATGTATATTTAGGCTACATATCCCACCCTGGAAGGGCTGGCTTATGAGTCCAGTACTCCCTGTGCAGCTCCCCACAATCTCCCTTTCTGAGACAACTTTCTTTACAGTCTAAGTCGGGGTGTGTTTACTTGCAATTCACCTCTACACTGAAACAAGAGCCCTCTAAGATCCCAGCTTTAGACTTCTCCCTTCCTTTTTTATTTTTCTTAATTTTTTGGTCAGTTTTTTGAGGGGGAGGTAATTAGATTTATTTATTTATTTGTTTATTTTTAATGGAGGTCCTGGGGATTGAACCCAGTACCTCATGCTTGCTAAGCATGTGCTCTACCACTGATCTACACCCTCCCCTCCCTAGACTTCTCCCTTCTACCAGGCCTTGGACTTAGTCTTCTGTTCCAATTGCCCCATATGCCTAGAAAAAAATGAGTTTAAGTTCTCAAGTGAGACACATACCCTGGGGTAAAAGTTACATCATTGCTCTACTTACTCTCTGGATCCTGCCTTCCCCTAGATTTTGGTGTAATAATTCCTCATCTTCTTGACTCTTCACTATTTTACCAACATTTTTCATTGTTTCCAATAGGATGGGCCAATTTTCCATACTATGAGTCATTACACACAAAAAAGGAACAGCCCAGCTAGCGGTTAGTTCAAGGAGGGAGCCAATATGATCAGGGCACATGGTGGACATCTGGGTATTTGTTGGCAGTATTCTACTCTTGACCTTGGTGGTGATTGCACCAACGTTCACTTGATACTTTAGCTTTAAACCATTTACAATGTCTTTTGTACTTTCCCTTGTATATTTCACCATAAAAAATACAATTTAAAAATTTAAATTAAAAAAAGAATAAAGTAAAAAGTGACATGAAAGTAGAATCTACAACATAAGCAAACCAAGCTCTTGGACTTAATAATTTTCTGAAGTCATTCAACACAGCATTTTAAAGTTCTTAACCACAACAGGACATACAAAACAAGTAGAAGGCAGGTTTCCAGTTTTGCCCCTTCAGCCTCTCCCTTAAAGGAAGTCCTCACTACGAACAGACACACACGCGTGCGCACACACACACACACCATTGGTCTTTAGCTATTAAAATACACACTCCCAAATTCACGTGGCTATATCCAGTTACCCAGTATGGATTAAGCTAAGTCTGTTTCCCAAATGGTGCTGAGGGATAGCACTCATTTCCTCCCTAAATGTGTCAGAGCCCACAGTGGTAGAGTCCATGCTTAGCATGCATGAGTTCCTGAGTTCAATTCCCAGCACGTCCATTAAAAAAAAAAAAAAAAAAAAAAAAAAAAAAAAACCTAATTACATCCCCCAGATAAAAAATAGGAGGAGTGGATTTGTCAGAGCCCAGATCCAACTAGCCTTGCAAACATAGAAATTTGATCGTATTCTAGATGGATCAATTTCTTAGGGGTAGACACCTACTAACTAACTAGGCTTACCAGCCTGGGGATACTAATCCAATAGTTTACAATTAGATATTACTGTTACCCAGACCAGAATGCTCAAAATTAACACAGCATGTTTGTTCCCATGATAATAGTCCTATAGGAGAAGCCTATTGAAAAGGTGCTTGAGGAGTATAGAATCAGAACAAGAGGAAAGCAGTCAAATCAACTGAGTATTTATGGTAAAAGGCTAACATGTATAGAAATGGTCTTTGCCAATGGAGCCAGAATAACTGAATTCCTCTAAAATTACCTTTCTGCTCTACATTACATGGCTATCCACTAAGACAGAGCCTGGAAATTTGCTCTGTATAATTTAAGAAGAAAGTTATTTTATTGGAGGCTATCAGGTATCTTATAATCTTGTTGAGATGTTTGGAAAATCTGGCTCAAAAACTAGTCAAGGGAGGCAATTAGCAAGAATCACAACCAAATTCTCACCATAGGCCGTCAGGGTGGGACAGCATCATTTGGTCTCCACTGAAGACTTTTCCACTCCACTCTCTATGCTGCTGCCATCACTGCACTCTCAGTGATGGCAACTGTGGTAGTTAGAATAATGGTCTCCCAAATATTTCCATATTCTGATCCCTGTGGGGATCCGTACTACTGTTACATTACATGGCAAAAGGGACTTTGCACATGTGACTAAGGGTTAAGGACCTTGAGATAGAAAGACTATCTTGGGTTTTCCAGGTGCGTCCAATCTACTCACAGAGCAGAGAATTTTCCCAGCAGTGGTCAAAGACAGATATAATGAAAGAAAGATTCAGAGTTGCTGACTTTGAAGATGGAGAAAGGGTACCATGAGCCAAGGAATGCCATGAGGCCTCTTGCAGTTAGAAAAGGCAAGGAAACAGATTTTCCCCTATAGGCTTAGAAAGGAACACAGTCTAGCCAACACCTGGATTTTAGCCCAGTGAGGCCTGCATCCTGACCTATAAAACTATAAGATAATAAATCTATTATGTGGTTGTTTAAAGCGACTAAGTTTGTGGTAATTTGTTATAACAGCAACAGAAAACTAATACAGCAGTGGTGCTGTGAATAATTTCTTAACTGTCTCTGCATTTTTATATCACTCTCAAGATTCAAAATTCTGATAAGGAGAATCTACTGTCTCACACGGATCACATATTTATGGCCTGAATATAAGGGAAGTGGAGGGGGAGGATATTTTTCTCTTGAGTTCTGGAGTAGGAGACATGACATACTGGCAGATTATCTCCAAATAGGAAAGGAGGTTGGTTGTTGGACCACAAAATAACAAGTGTCCAAAGCAGGCAATCCTGTATTTTACCAAGAGGACTTTGCTTGTTCCATTTTTGTTTGTTTGTTTTTTTGTCTGATTGGGTTTGGGTTTTTTCAGGGGGGTAGGGTGGTTTGTTTTTTCTATTCTTTTTTTTTCTTCTCCTGAGGGGTGGGTAATTAGGTTTATTTATTTATTTTTATTTATTTCTATTTTTTTTTAATGGAGGTAATGGGGATTGAACCCAGAATGCTAAGTACACACTCTACCACTGAGCTATACCCTCCCTCTTGCTTTTTCTATACTTTGCTTAGTCTTTTTTTGGAGGGGGAGGTAATTACATTTATATATTTATTCTTAATGGAGGTACTGGGGATTGAACCCAGGACCTCATGCATGCTAGTCATGTACTCTACTACTGAGCTATACCCTCCCCCGCTTTTTCTATTCTTAAATGGATGACTTACTCTGCTCTGGTTGGTAGTTTTTTTTTTAATATGATAATATATTTCATCAGATTATATCTGAGTCCACTAACCCATGAGCTATATTCTTCTTCCAGTAGTTAAGGCAGAAATTGCAAATCAGACTACCTTAATTAATGAAAGAAATATAATTTTTGACAAGGAAAATAAATAAAAGTATACTTTTAAAAAAAAGAAGAAAAGTGATGTATTTCATGGGTATAAGTAAAGTTCAAATTCAGCCACAAATAAAAATTAATTAATTAATTTTTAAAAAGTGTATTGCCTCACATAACTGAACAATCTGGAAATTATAGTTTCGGCCAAATCTCAATCTTGGAGTCAAATAACATGCTCAGGGCCTTGTTTCCTTCTTTCCTTCTCAGCTTTGAGAAATCCACGCAACTAATTTTTGACAAAGCTGCAAAAGCAATCCAGTATCAGAAGGATAGTCTCTCCTCTGTCCTAGAGGAAGGATGGTGCTGAAGTAATTGGACAAAAAATAGGCACACAAAAAATTTAACTTCAACCTGAACCTCATACCTTACACAAAGATTAATTCAGAATTGATCATAGATTTAAATGTAAAATGCAAAACCATAAAACCTTAAGAAGAATACATATGAGAAAATTTTCGAGACCTAGGCCAGGTGAAGAGCTCCTAGACAAGACACCAAAGGCATAATTCATAAAAGAGAAAATTGATCAAATTAGACCTCATCAAATTAAAAACTTTTTCTCTGTGAAAAAGGTACTAGAAAGCTCATGTGGACCATTCCGTGAGTTGAGAGAATAAACCAAAAATATGATCAAAAGTTATACTCAACATAGGAATTCAGGAAGTGTTTAAATATTGTCCCTTTATTTTTACTACTAAAGTTAAAACAATTATGTCATTTGGACCTGCATAATGATGAACTCTTTTGAAGCTCTGTAGTAGATAGAAAAGGTAAAATAGATACCTTCCAAAGTATCTTCTCAGTGTATAATTTTCTCTTTCTCTGGAAAAGGCCACTCTAACCCACAGAGATGGGCCCTGACCAATCACATTTGTATTATATCAGCCTGATCCCTAGCTGTGCCAGTCAGAATCTCTGCCCAGGGAATTTAGAATTGACATCCAAAAGCAGTGAATAGAGCAGAATTTGCAACTGAGAGTGTGCTCTACCTGTAATCTCTTTTCTATGTTTAGAGAGATGCCTGTTGTGTAAGTGTTGTTGAGACATTTGTTAAATCAGTGGTTTGACTGTGGACCGAGTCAAGAGTAACAATAAATAAACGAAGGAAGGAAGAAAGAAAGAACAGTTTGGAATTCAGAATGAGACTTCCATTTCCCTAAGTATGCCTGACATGGTATTCTAAAAAGACTTGTGTAGCAGAATACTCAGATGTTGGATCAACTACAACAAATATACATTTAAATGCATTATTAAACTGACAAGAAAATAAGAGGAATCCCCAAGTGTTAAAAAGAGAAAGTAAAGAAAGAAAGTTAAAAACCCCAACGTGGTAAATTAGTGGGGAAGCCCTGAGGAACTATTCTAGATTCTTGATAACTAATAACTATGGAGAAGAACAGGAGACTGGCTAAACTTTGGACAATAAAAGACAGCCCTTGAAAAAGAAAGCTTGAGTCAAAGGGTGGGAAAGAAATTTACCTGCCAGCAAAGGGAGGAAAAAAAGAAACCTGTCAGTGTGTATGACTCTAGGTGGACTATTTTATAATAATGATAATTATCATAAAAGTTTCTTAGAATTTTTAAACATAGTTATATCATCATAGTTTTACCAGTCTGAGGTTTGAATTGAAGTGACCCCAGGCTGGTAGTGCAATTTGGCACACAGCAAGTATAAATGAAATACTCTCTGGAGGAAAGCAACCTCAACCCAAGCTCTTAAGTATTATCACAGATGATCTTAAGCTAAATATAAGCTAGAGAATAAGTCCCAATGAATAAGAATCAGTAAGAAGCAAGAAATTTTTACCTCTGAGACTCTCAGTTATTTTAATTATCAAATATATTAATTATATACAGAGAAACATTGAAATGGTTTGATAAAACTAGCAAGAAATTATGACATGAAAAACGACCAGGCAAAACTTTTAGGGGAAAAAATTACAATAATTAATCTTTAAAATTCAATGATGGCTTTTGGCCATAATGAAGTAACATAAACCAGATTTACCCACCCCACCCCCCAACCTTAAGCAAATAGAAAACTAGGCAAAATATATGAAATGATGATTCTGAGACATTAGACATCAGGCAGCAAAAGACATTGATCTCGGAAAAAAGAGAAACAAATGAGGTGAGCCTTGCCCCAGTGTTACTACCTGGAGAGAGTTTCCAGGTGCAGTGCAGGGAGGGGAAACCCAAAGTGATCCCAGCAGTTTCAGTTTGTCGACGAGACATAGTTCAGAGTATGTGGAGGTTATGAGAACTAGGATTTACAGAGGAAAATGCAAGAGAAGAGAGAACTTCTCAGAACTCAGGAGATCCATAGACAGGTCCTATGCAAGTCTTTGTGTGAGAATATGAGGAAACTACTTGAGGCTGGGAAAAGGAGTCTGGGGGAATAGAACAATTCCTACAACTCACACAGGGCCTGGATATTTTATGTTCCCACCAGCAGAGTGGAAAGACTTTTTAATAACTGAGACATCCAAAAATAAATAAATAAATAATTGAGACATCCAAGAGACTTCAGAAAGATTTTGCCTTAGTAATGAGGTCAAATTAGCCTAGGCTGCCCTGGACCTAGGCTAACAAAGTTTAAAAAGCAACATGAAAAGGATCAAACAAATTCCAAATGACTTAACTGTACCCTATAACAAAGTCCAATGTGCATTAAGAAATCAAACAAAATCCAGTAAGTAACAACATAGGCTATTCACAATATCTGGCATCCAATAAAAAATTACCAGATAGGCAAAGAGGCAAGAAAATCTGAGCTATACGCAGGAGAAAAATCAATCAACAAAAACAGAACCAAACATGACACAGGAGACAGAATTAGCAGACAAGGACATTAAAATAGTTATGACAAATATCCTCCATTCACTCAAGAAGCCAGAGAAAAGCATGAGAAGTATATATAAATACACACACACACACACACACACACACACATATATATATTTTAAGAAAGAGCAAATTGAACTTCTAGAAATTAAAAATACACTATCTCAAATGAAAGATACACCATGTAGGATTAACAATAGATTAAACACTACAGGGCAGAGTCAGGGGAAACATAGCCATAGAAGGTTCTGAAAATGAAACACTGGAAGAAAAATGACTGGAAAAAAATGAAAAGAGCATCAGCAATCTGTGGAACAATATCAAGCAATCTCATGTATTGATATCACAAAAGGAAAGGAGAGAAAGAGAGAGGACAGAAAATATTTCAAGAAATAAATGGCCAAAAGTTTTCCAAATTTATTGAAACCTGTAAACCCACAGAATGTAGTTTGTAGTTTCCATTATCGAAAACAGTATGGAGATTCCTCAGAAAACTGAAAAAAGACGTATGTATGATCCAGCAATCCCACTCCTGGCATATATCCAGAGGGAACTCTAATTTCAAAAGATACATGCACACTAAAGTTCATAGCAGTGCTATATACAATAGCCAAGGCATGGAAGCAACCTAAATGTCTATTGACAGATGACTGGATAAAGAAATTGTGGTATACTTATAAAGTAGAATACTATACAGCCTTAAAAAAGAATAAAATAATGCCATTTGCAGCAACATGGATAGACCTAGAGATCATCATTCTAAGTGAAGTAAGCCAGAAAGAGAAAGAAAAATACCATATGATATCACTCATATGTGGAATCTAAAAAAAGAAAAAAAGAAGATGCTAATGAACTCATCTACAAAACAGAAACAGACCCACGGACATAGCAAACAATCTTACGGTTACTGGGGCAAAGGGGGTGGAAAGCGATAAATTTTGGAGTTTGAGATTTGCAAATGTTAGCCACTATATACAAAAATAGATCAAAAAAGTAAATTTCTTCTGTATAGCACAGGGGACTATATTCAATATCTTATAATAACCTTTAATGAAAAAGAATATTGAAAAATATAATATGTATGACTGAATCACTATGCTGTATACCAGAAACTAACACAACATTGTAAATCAACTATACTTCTATATATGTGTGTGTAGATAGATAGATAGATAGATAGATAGATAGATAGATAGATAGATAGCAAAAATTGAAAGAATTGAAAGGAGAAATAGACAAATCCACAAATAGAGTTGGAAATTTTTGTATCACTGTCAATAATTGACACAAAAAATAGGAGGGAAATCAGTAAGGATATGGAAGACGTGAATAACATTATCAACCAACTTGACCTAGTGACATTACCCAGCAACAGAGGAATACACATTCTTTTCAAGTGCACACAGGATACTCATCAAGCTAAATTCTGTTGGACAATAAAACAAGTCCCAATAAATTTAGAAGTATTGAAGTCATATAAAGTATTTTCTCTGACCACAATGGAATTAACTAGAAATACATAACTGAAATATATCTGAAAAATCCCCAAATATTTGGAAATTAAATAGCACACTTCTAAACAATGCTTTGGTCAAAGAAGCCACAAGGGAAATTAGAAAGTTCTGGGCTAAATGAAAATGAAAAATCAAGAAATAAACACAATGCTTAGAGAGAAATTGGTAGAATATAATGCTTGTCTCAGAAAGAATAAAGGTCTCAAACCAGTTATTTAAGCTACCATCTTATGACGTTAGGAAACAAGAGCAAGTTAAATCCAAAATAAACAGGGAGAAGAAAATAATTAAGATCAGAGCAGAAATCAATGACATAGAAAGCAAAAGAGAAAATAATCCAAAAGATGTTTCCTTGAAAGGATTTTTAAAAGATAAATTTATGTCTAGACTTACCAAAAAAAAAAAAAAACAAAACCAGAAAACACACAGAAACCATTATGAAATGGAAGAAAACCATTATGAAATGGAAGAAAACCATTATAAGTCCTATACACAATAAAATAATAATAAAGAAATATTATTAATAACATCATGTCAATAAATTTACTACTTGCAAGAAATGGCTGAATTCCTTAAAGGACACAAACTGCCAAACGTGACTCAAGGAGAAACAACCTAAATAACCCTTTATCCATTAAGTTGAATTTTAGTTTAAAACCTCCCCACAAAGACAATTCCAAGCCCAGATGGCTTTGCTGCTGGATTCCACCAAACACTTAACGAAGAAGCAATACTAATTCTACAAAATTCCACACAAATTCTTCTAGAAAATGGAAGAGACAACATCTCCCAAGTCATTTTTTAAAACTGAGGTATAATTGGCATATAACATTATATTAGTTTCAGGTGTGTGACATAATGATTCAGTATTTGTATACACTGCAAAATAAGCACCACAATAAGACTAGTTAATATCCATCACCATATATAGTTACAATTTTTTCTTGTAATAAGTTTAAGACTTATTTTAAACTTTCAAATATGTAATTCAGTATTATTTGCTATAGTCACAATGTTGTGTATTACATCCCCATGATTTATTTATTTTATAACTGGAAGTTTGTACCTTTGGACCTTCTTCATCTTTCTACCCACCCTCAAACTCCACCTCTGGAAACTACCAATCTGTTCTCTGTATCTTTGAGCTTGGTTTTGTTTTCTTTTGTTTTTTAGACTCTACATAAAAGTGAAGGCATATAGTATTTGTTTTCCTCTGTCTGACTTATTTCACTTAGCATAATGCACACAAGGTCCATCTATGTTGTCACAAATGGCAAGGTTTCATTATTTTTATAACTGAATAATATTTCATTATTTATATATCTCACATCTTCTTTATCCATTCATCCAGTGATGGACATCTAGGTTGTTTCCATATCCTGGCTATCATAAATAATACTGCGATGAACATGGGGGTGCATATATCTTTTTGAATTAATGTTTTAATTTTCTTCTAATAAATACCCAGAAGTGAAATTGCTGGATCTTATGGTAGTTCTATTTTTAATTTTTTGAGGATGTTCCATACTGCTTTCCATAGTGGCTGCACTAGTTTAAATTCCCACCAACAGTGCACAATTTCTCCACATTCTCACCAACACTTCTTACCTCTTGTCTTTTTGATGATAGCCATTCTAACAAACGTGAGGTGATATATCACTGTGGTTTTGATTTGTATTTCCCTGATGATTAGTGATTAGCATCTTTTCATGTACCTGTTGGCTATCTGTATGTCTTCTTTGGAAAAATGTCTATTCAGATATTCTGGGGTTTTTTTAAATTGAAGTATTGTTGATTTACAATGTTGTGTTAGTTTCTGGTATACAGAATAGAGATTCAGTTATACATTTATATATATATTCTTTTTTATATTTTTTGTCATTATAGGTTATTACAACATATTGAATATATTTCCCTGTGCTATACAGTGGGACCTTATTGTTTATCTATTCTAAATATAGTAGTTTGTATCTGCAAATCCCAAACTCTTAATTTATCCCTCTCTCCCCTCTTTCCCATTTGGTAACCATAAATTTTTTTCTATGTCTGTGAGTCTGTTTCTGTTTTGTAAATAAGTTCATTTGTATCTTTTTTTAATTAATTTATTTTTTTTTTAATTTTTTGGGGGGAGGTAATTAGGTTTACTTGTTTATTTATTTTTAGAGGAGGTACTGGGGTTTGAACCCAGGACCTTGAGTATGTTAAGCATACACTTTACCACTTGAGCTATACCCTCCCCCTATATCTTTTTTTTTTTTTTAGATTCTACATACTGATATTATATGGTATTTATCTTTCTGACCGACTTCATTTAGTATGATAATCTCTAGGTCCATCCATTTTGCTGCATATGTATTCTGCCCATTTTTTAATTGGATGTTTTGTTGTTGTTGTTATTGAGTTGTATGAGTTCTATATGTATTTTGGATATTAACCCCTTATCAGATATATGACTTGCAAATATTTTCTCCCATTCAATAGGTTGCTTTTTCACTTCATAGATGGTTTCTTTTGCCATGCAGAAACTTTTTAGTTTGATGTAGTCCTACCTGTTTATTTTTGCTTTTGTTGTCTTTGTTTTTGGTGTCAGATCCAAAAAAATTATTGTAAGACTGATGTCAAGTAGCTTGCTAGCCATGTTTAATTACTTCCAGTTTTGTGGTTTCAGAAGAGAAAAATCCCACTTAAAATAACATGAAAAAGAATGAACTACCTTGGAATAAAATTAACCAAAGGGATGCAAGACTTATAAACTGAAAAATACAATACATTATTGAAAGAAATTAAAGAAGATAAAAATAAATGGAAAGACATCCTGTGTTCATGGATTGAAAGACTTAATACTTTTATGATGACAGTATTCCCCAGATTTATCTACAGATTCAATGAAATTCCTATCAAAATTCCAACTACTTTTTTTTTTTGTAGAAATGGACAGTTGATCTTAAAATTCATGTGGAATTGCAAGGAACCCTGAATAGCAGTCTTGAAACATTCATTTCTTGTCAGTTGACTTTCTATAAGAGTTCTGAGACTATTCAACGGAGAAAAAAAATTAGTCTTTTCAAGAAATGGTGGTGGGATAACTGGATATCCACATACAAAAAAAAAAAATGAATCTGGACCCCCTATATCACAACATATACAAATGTTAACTTAAATGAATCCAAGACCTAAGTGTAAAAGCTAAAACTATAAAACTTTCAGAAAAAATACAGGTACATCTATGTGATCTTGTTCCAAAGTCTGAATGTTTGTCTCTCCAAAATTCATATGTTGTTATCCTAATCCCCAGAGGTGATGATATTAATAAGTGGGGCATTTGGGAGGTGATTAGGGAGGGTGGAGTCCTCATGAATGGGTTTAGTGTTTTTATAAAAGAGATCCCACAGAGCTTTCTAGTCCCTCTCTGTCTTGTGAGGATATAAGCGGCAGCTAGGAAGAGGGCCCTCACCTGGCCATGCTAGCATCCTGATCTTGGACTTCTAGCCTCCAGAACTGTGAGCAGTAAGTTTCTGCTGCTCATAAAGCTACCAGTCTGTGGCATTTGGCTACAGCAGCCTGGAAACCTTAGATTTGGCTACAGTTTCTTAAATATAAAATCAAAAGCACTAGCAAAAAAAAAAAGTAAGTTGGACTTCATCAAAATTTAAAAATTTTGTTCATCAAAGGATGCTGTAAAGAAAGTGAAAAGACCCCCACAGAATGGGGGGAAAAGTTGGAAATCGTATATCTGATAATGGTCTAAATTCAGAATACATAAAGAATTCTTAAAACTTAATAATAAAAAGTCAACAGACTTAAAAAGGGCAAAGATTATAACTAGACATTTCTCCAAAGAAGATATATTTTTGGAGGAAAAGCACATGAAAAGATGCTCAGCATCATTGTTAGAGAAATGTAAATCAAAACTCCAATGAGATACCAGCTCACATCTATAAGGACAGGTATTATTAAGAAAAAAAAACCTCAGAGAATAACAAGTATTGGCAATGATGTGGACAAATTGGAATCCTCAGGCTTTGCTGGTAGGTGTGGCTACTGTGCAAAACATTTTGGTATTTCCTTAAAAAGTTAAACATAGGATTATCATATGATCTCACAATTCTACTCCCAGAGATATATCCAAGAGAATTGAAAACATGTTCAAACAAAATATGTACACAAATGTGCACAGTACCATTATTCACGGTGGAAATAATCCAAATGTCCATCAACTGATGAATGGATAAATAAAATGTGGTATAGCCATATAACAGTATGTTATTCAGTCCAAAGAAGAAATGAAGTACCATCACATGGTTCAACATGGGTGAACCCTGACAGCATGTTAAGAGAAAGAAGTCAGGCAGAGAAGGCCACATATCCTGTGTTTCTGTTTATAGGAGGTCCCAGAATAGGCAAATCCACAGAGGCAAAAAATCTAATCAGTGGTTATCAGAGGCTATGGGGAGTGGGTAATAGGGAGTGACTGATCAATGTCCAGAGTTTTTATTTAGGTTGATGAAAATGTTCTGAAATCAGTGATTGTAACACAACATTGTGGATGTACTAAAAGCCACTGGATTGTAGATGAAAGAATGTCTAAAATTGTGAGTTTTATGTGAACTTTACTTTTAAAACAAAACAAAAAGCAGCAGAAGCTATAATGAGTGTAGCTATGCCCAGGCTGGGTTTGAGATGCCCAGGGAGTACTCTAATGGAGATACTCAGTAAGTAGCTGGCTGCTAAGTGAAAGGAATTCAAGTGATCTCAGCTATACGTATACATATAGATATGGGAACACATGATTGCTGAATCCCTAAAAGCAGTTAAGTGAGCTGTGGAATCACTTAGAGTAAGAAGAGAGGAAGGCCTGCAACAGGACACTGAGGAAGACCAACATTTTAAGACATGAGCATAAGAAGAGGACCCTCCTAAGGAGACTGAACAGGAAGTACTGCGGTAGGAGGAAGAGTGTGGGACACAGAAACCACAGAAAGAGGATCTGTCAAAGCGTAGTGGTCAAAAGTTTTAAATACTAGAGGAGTGAAATAAAATAAAGGCTAAGAATTGTCCATTGGACTTAGCAAAAATGTTGATGTAGTTTCATAGGATTAGTGGAGACCAGGTTCAGATAACAGTTGTAGGATAAGATATTCACCTTCACTAGGGGAGTCAGGGGAATGTAGGTTAAACTAAATTTAGTATTACTGTCTCCCATTAGAGTGAGATTTATATACATGTGTATGTATATGTATGTATTTGTAGAAATATAATTGTTGTAGCCCTTTTGAAGAGCTATTTGGTAGTACCTATTCAAATTTAGAAATTAGCATACCCTTCCACCTTTCTTTTCCACTCCTAGGTATCAGTCCTAGAGAATTATGGACACACATTTTGAAGGAAACATGTATAAACATGGTATTTGCAGGATGCATACAAATTGGAGACCAATATTCATTAAAAAAGAATGAAGAAATAAACTGTGTAGTGGACAATGACTGCCTTGTCAGTATCCATTTCCCTCTTCCTCTTTTCTAACAGATTTCTAATTTTGTTCAAATATCCACCTTTCTCCAGCATAGACCCTAGATTTCAGAAAAAGCTGACTTCACTCTTAGCTCAAGGGATAGGCCTGATTTTGTAAGAGTATTTGTATCTATCTTGCCAATTACTGATTTAGGCAGGAGCAAGAAACTCAGTTTAGGATGTGATTCAATCCTGGGGCTTCTGGATAGTTCTTCCTTGATGTTCCGGAAGAACATCTGAAATCTACTTATACTTTCTCCTAAATTAAAAAAAATCATGTGGACTCAATGTAGCCATCCTATGACCACAAGGGGAGCTAGCCAGCCTTAAAATGAGGCCCACATTGTAGATGGTAGACAGAGAGGTAGGAAAAAATAAAGACAGGAAGAACCTCATTCTTGATAAAATTACTGAGATTAGAACCACTTGGCCTTGAAAGGTAACCTATCTAGTCTTTCTGCTGATTGGGCAAATACATTTCCTTTCTGTTTAAGCCGTTTTGAGCTGAACTGTCTGTTTCTTGTTTATAAAAAATTTCTAGTCCAGACACTGTGACACAATCATACTATGGAATAAAATGTAGCAGTTTTAAAAATAAAATAGATTTCTATATACTGATTTAATATAAAAAAAAAAACTACAGGGGAGGGTTTAGCTCAGGGTAGAGTGTATGCTTAGCACAAGGTCCTGGGTTCAATCCCCAGTACCTTTATTAAAAATAAGTAAGTAAGTAAGTAAGTAAGTAAGTAAGTAAGTAAATAAATAAATAAATAAATAAATAAATAAATAAATAAATAAATAAACCAACCTAATTACCACCCCCCCAAAAAAAACCCTAGCCCTATTAATGAATGAAAGTTGAAAAACAAGTATCATTTTACCACATATACATTTACACATGTTTCGTTAAACAACAGATTATTACTTATACCAGTTTTTTTATCTTTAAAATAATGGTATCATACAATATACAGAGTTATATGTTTTTACTCATCACCTCATGTGTGTGACTGTAGTTTATTCATTCTGTTTTTATATAATGCTCATTTTGTGACTTTTTTGAAAATATGTAGGTCTATTCTCTCGTCAGACATTTGAGTAGTTTCCATAATTTTTTTCCTTTGTGAACAATAGTGCCATGGACATTTTTGAAAATGTGTCATGGTACATATATGCAAAAGTTTCTCTGAATAAAATTAGGAGTGGAACTGCTAGGTCATAGGGACAGCACATGCTTTATTTTTCTAGGTTACACCAAAGAGTTGTACCAATATACCCTTCCACCAGCCACCCCTAAGTATTTCTGTTATTCTACATCCTTGTATTATTAGACTTCTATTTTTTTAACCAACAAAGTGGTTTAAAATGATATCTCAAGATGGTATTAGCACTTCTATGATTACTAATAAAAGGGAGCAATTTTCACATGTTATTCATCCCTTGTCCTCCCTCTGCAGTCCCAGTTAAACATAGCTCAGGATAATACTTCCTCCTGGAAGCCTTCCCTGACCTCCCCAGATCCTCAGGCTAGACTAAGTGCTGCTGCTAATACTTTGCATATTTCTATCATTACATTTTAACAAACCCTCCATTTTTCAAGGCTACTTGATCTCTTCTTTATAGCCCAAAGCACAGTCTAACTTATCACTTCATATGGAAAACTGTCCTTTTTTACACCCATTTCCTCTTTCACCCAATATTATACTTGTTTTTTGATAATTTCAGAAGGCCTGACACAGCAATATATCTACCTCCTATAATCACATAAATTTTTAATAATGCCAGTTTGAATTTGCATAAAGTCTAAATCTTGATAGTAAAGTAGCATAAATTGGAGCTCTACGCAGAGATGTAGAGAAAAACTGATTGCTACTTGGCTGTTTAAAACTATTTTGTTATATTTTAAAAACAGGTTGTGATTTTCAAAAATCAAACATTACTTTTGTGAATATTACGTATCTAGGTTGGCCATTTAAGGTGAATAAACACATGGTAACTTCCTTGAAGGAACTCAATGTCCAATAGGGAAACTTTGTGAGAAACAGATGATCATGCTGTGGCAGGTGCCCTGAAATGCTGAAGAAGGAACTGAAGGTACATGTCCGGGCCTCTGGGAGACTAGATCTTCATCAGGAGATGAAGCTGGAGCCTTAGCTCCAGCAGTTCTGATGACAGCTCAGGTGCCTTGATAAGATTTCCAGTAATCGCCTCCTCTCAATCCAGGGCACAAAGGTGCCTATTCTAGTGACCTGTTTTTGACATAATTCACCTATCACTGCATTTCTCTTTTGCTATCAATTCATTGACTCCACTGCATCTTCAGTTTAGATTCTTGAGAGGATCTGCTTGGTCCAGCTAAAGAATGTTTTTTATCAGTCACATGATATTTTGCTGACCAGTTGGCTCAGATATGGCCATAGAAATAGGGCCACAATGCACATAGTGTGGTTACCAATATCCAAATTAATTATCTATAGCCGCTTTCCTTAGCAAGGGCCTATGAGGAAAAACTCAGGAGGGAATTGACTGTCATTATAAATGAATGGGTTGGCCTATCGTCTACAAGTGATACATAACTGTATTATTTAGGGCTCTTTCTGTTGAAGGGATGGAAAACTCAGTTCAGACTGATTTGGGAAAAGGAATTTATTTGCCTTACATACCAAAAAGAATAGAAGCATAACTGTGTTAAAGAATGGCTGAATCCAGGGAGAGGAAGAGCTCAATGGCAGAGTGTAGTTCCCATTAAAATAAACAAATAATCCTAATTATCTCCCCCTGAAAAACAAAAAGAATGGCTGGATCCATGTTCTCAAATGATAGTGTCAAAAATTCTCATCTTCTCTTAGCTCTGCTTTCCTCTGTGCTGGTTTCATCCTTATCCACATGGGTACTGTAATGGCTGAGAGCATGGACTCAGGAACTATATTACCTCCATCAGTTACTATTCCTACAAACTTGGGCAAGTTATTTAACTTCTTCAAGCTTTAGTTCCTTTGGCTTTATCACATTAGATCCTACTTCCCGGGGTTGCTGTGAGATTTAAAGTTGTTGATACTTGCAAGATGCTTGAAATAGTGCCTGATACAATGTAAGGGCTAAATTACCATCTCTGATTGGGTTATCAGTCTGTCCCTGTGTATTAATGGTTCTGACAAGGGTTAGGATTTTCTATCCAAATTACAAAGATCTGGAATAGTGGAAGGATGGTTTCTCTTAAGAAATTTGGAGTGCCTTTACCCAAGTCAGGGGAATGGAGGGTGGGTCAGCATAAACAACAAATGTCTACTACAGGAAAGTTAGCAAACTACTGCTTGAGACATCGTCCCTCTCTTTAAGATTTTATTTTATTATACAAGTAAAAGTAATACATAAATTTGTGTACAATGTTGTAGTCAATATACAGGGATACAAAGTACCCCAAGGGGATTTCTGTTTATGCTTGTGGCTCTAAAAAAAACAAGGAACAAACTTTTTTTATTTGCAAAATGTAACTGGCATTTGACTAGCACTTCACTAAAAAGTCTTTTCACGTGTATTAGTTAATATAATCCTTGCAATAGCTCTGGGGAGTAGGTATCATTTGCCCTCCTTAATGGTAATAAACCTAGCAAGCAGAAACAAATGGATATAAATTTTACAAATGGTGGTACTGTTACAGCCTTCCCCCCGTTAGTCTTCCACTACATTTTATGTTCTGTTGGTACCTATGTATAATCATTTCTTTCACTCAACATTTATTTACTGAGAACTTGCTATATATCAGGCATTGTTCTAAGCACTGGGGATATACAGCAGTGAACCACACGCACTCTTTTAAGTTTACGTGCTAATGGTGTACAGGCAGACAAACCATAAAATAAGTAAGAAAAACATATAGTAGAGTGGTGATAAGTGCTATACAGTAAAATTAAACAGGAAAAGCAGATAGGGAGTGCGTAGGTATGTTCAATTTTATATCCAGCAGTTTGTCATCTATTCTGCGTCGTTTGCAGCTCTGCCGAACAAGAGTAACATCTCACTCCTATTTACTTTCAATTACCCAGCACCGGGAACTCAGGAAGACAATAACTTTATATTGAATAAATTATAAGCTTTCTTAGAAGCAAGCAGTTCGAAAACAAATGCCTCTAACTAGGAATTAACCAGTCCGTAAATTGAATAATCAACTCATTGGTGATTAGCTTATTTCCATTAATCTAGTAAGTTAAGTTCTTTTTAGGACGTTAACATTACAGAATGAAAGTTGTTAAATATTTTTACAGGCCATTTTAGGAATTTCAAACTTCTTTTAACTGCCTCTTTGGTCCTACCTGCGCGTTTAAGCTGTGTGATTGTACTTTCTTAAAAACCACCACAGACTTTGCCAGTTATTCCTTGGTAACAAGAGTAGTTGTTTTCTAGAATGACTTGAAACATTAGGTTGCACACCCGAAATTGACACAAAATTGTAAAGTGACTATATACTTCAATTTTAAAAAATAGTTGTTTTCCAGGGAAAATTAGTACTTGGGGTTTCTACTGAGGTCCCCGGTGAAGCCCTGTTATCAGCCCATCGAACCTCAATGACCCACAGAAGAAGGTTCTAATCCCAGAAACACAAACTACAAAAAGTGGGAAGTCCTCTAACAGCCCTCGCTCCGTGTCCGGCCGGAACCTTGACCTCAAGATGGCGTCGCGTAATTATAAGATCCAATCAGCTCCAATCAAAAATGGCAGAGTGGGTCGTAATTTACAGATCGAGCCTTTCTAGCCCCGACTAGGCGGTCCTTCTCTATGGTTATTCGCCACTGCATGGTGATTCCTAGCCAACCGTGAAGACTATCTATATATGCTCTTCTCTATGATCCTCCTCGCCACGCCCCCGGCCGCAGTGCACGCCGGGCAATAGGAAGACCTCCATAAGCTCCCCGCACAGCGCGGCGGCGTTTGCGGCCTGTGTGAGTAGGCCCTTTGGAACCAGTCTCCCGGCGAGCGGTGCGCAGAAATCTCGAACTGGTGGCGCCCACTCGTAACCTGGAGCCCGGAAGGCCGCGAAGACAGTACCGTTTCCTCAGCGGCGGGTGAGTTCACGCCTCTGAATGCGTGTGGAGACCGGGAGACGGGGGTTCCTCGGCTGGGGGAGGAGGGAAAGTCGGGGAGGCTGCAAAAGGGCCAGGGTGGGATGGGGATAAGGGGGGGTTGGGGTGGGGGAGGGGACGGGCACGAGGCTTAGGTTTCTCCACTTCGGTAAGGCCTCGAAAACCAATGGGCCCAGCAGGAGCCCGTGGAGGCCGGACCTACTGCCACAGCCTTCCTCTTTGCATTGTCGCCCACTTTCCCTTTCCTTTTCACGGTCCGCCAGAGTGGGCTCGGCCCTTTCTAGGCTTCACGTTTGCCACAAAACGATCGGTCCGCTCCTGGGGAGCCTTTCTCGGAGGCCCCTTTTTAACCCTAGCTTGCGGAAGCCCTACGGTAGATATTCGGGGCCTAGGATATACTTGTCCCAGACTTTACCTAGAAGCCGGCCAGCGCCCACCCTTTTTAGCGGGGGAGCTGGCCACCAACTGATTTCTTTCCCTTCCTCTTTGGTCATCTAAAGCCCGCCACCGGGTGAACTGCCCCCCCCCCCCCTCTAGTTCAATTTTGCTACTGCCCACTTTTTTTTTTTTTTAAGCACTCCCCCCCACCCCCAGGTTGGTTTGCTTGTCTGATTGTGATGAGTGTTGTGGTCCTGCCGCCTTCCTCCACTGGAGGTTATAGTAAACTGTGTCTCCGTTGACTCTAGCGGATGCAAGCTCCACGTTAAAATACGGTGCTTCGTTCTCATCCTTCTTTGGTCTTCAATACTATTTCTTAAATACATTTTTTGAGTTCTAGGAGTATGAAGATTATTTTGAGGTTATGTGATGTGGGTTTATATTACCATGGAAAAGCCATTTTGATTTTGGGCAGAGTGGAGCCGACCAAAAGGAGGGAGGAGATTGGACTCTTGCACCAGACTGCTATAGTATGAATTGGGTAGTTGCAGTAGTGTATAAACAATTATATATTGTCTTGGGAGCTTTAATTTTTTAAAAGGTTATTAACAAGAACATTCAGAGATCTAAAAAGGCATTCAAGTAATTTAGTCCATATTAACTGATAATATTTGTTATTTAAGAATTTTAAGTGAAGTATAAGAGCCTAATCGTGACTCTAAAATTTCTTCTTGTGTACTCTGAATAGACTTTAATAAAGTCGAAGTTAATCCTTAATAAGTTTCTCATTGGTATGTTATTACTAGAAACAGGCGTTGTGATAAGCCAAAACAGCCTTTGGATTGGTAATTTCAGGACAGAGGGGATCCTTGGAGACCCTACTCACTTACTGTGTTTCTTTGGACAAGTTAGCTTCTTCATCTTTTAAAGGAGAACAATATATCTACACCAGATAATTTGGGAGATTAAATGAGATAATGTATGTTGAAAGCTTTTGTAAACAGAAGTAAATTAAGATGTTAACTGATATTTTTATTAAATAATTCATCTTCTTGAGGTTAACAGATTACCTTTTTGGGTTCCCAAAATGTTTTTTTTTTTCCCCTTTCTTTTTCTTTTTTTTTTTTTTTTTTGGTAAGGTACCCAAATACTTTTCAGAAGAGAGAGTTTTTATTATCCCACTGTTGCATATAGGCACCATATGTTAATGATAGTTTTGACTACTTGTTTTGTGGTTTGCTTTTCCACTGTGTTAAGGCTCTAAGTATATTTTCAAAATAAAAATGAGTCTATTTTAACATTGCGTTAACTACTTGAGACTTAATGTAAGCCTGGGATTTTCAGGTTTTTTGGCTACAGGCAAATTAGCTACATATCTTTTTCATTTACACATGATTTAGAGAAAAATTATATTGACTCTTACACTGTGGACGCAGAAGTAATCATTGAATGTTTTAACATCTTACAAAAACATTCTGTGTATTTTTTATCATCCCTTGATATTTTTTTTCTGATACTACCACTGGTATTCATAAGAGGATTTTGATTGATTCTTTAAAGTTTTGCACAGCTTTTTCCTACTTTTTTTGAATTTTGAAACTTGAGAAAATAAAAAGAACATAATATTCCCACTAACTAGAATTATTGGTATTGCTTTTTTTCACTTTTAATTTTGACGTAGTTTAAAACATTTTAAAAGTTGTAAGAATAGTACAAAGAATTCTCAAGTATCTTTCACAGAGATTCCCTGAATGTTTACATTTTACCAATATGCTTTATCCTCTCCTTTTTATCTCCATAGTTTTCTTCTGAAATCTTTTTGTCAGTAAGTTGCAGATGTGGTGTCCCTTAACCACTAAATACTTAGGTGTAAATTTCCTAAAAACAAGTGCATTCTCTTAATTAACAGCAGTACGATGATCAAAATCAGGAAATAATACTGATACAGTATTATGTAATCTACAGGTCTGAATTGGATTTTGCCTGAAATTTTCCTGAATCAGTATTGCTCTTTAAAGCTTTATTAAAGTATAAACCTGTTGTAAATGTACAATTCAGGGATTTTTTAGTAAATGTGCAGAGTTGTGCAACCATTACTCCAAAAGGATCCCTTTTTCCTGTTTGCAAGTCACTCCCCGTTCCCACCCCAGCTCTAGACTACCACTAATCTTTTTCTATAGTTAGTATTGCTTATTAATCATTGAAATGATAAAATAGCAAAGTGGAAATCTCAGAAGATCAACTTAGAGATTCAAAACACTTGAGTGTTTGAGTTTTCCTGTAAAAGAAACTTTTTGTTAGGCATCTCCCATTCTTTGGACATGGAACACTTTTTCTTAGGAATAATTCCTGAATACTCCAGTTCCGTGGAAATTCAGTTGAGAAATGTTTTGAAAGATTTGCTTAGGCTGGGGCAGTTATGTCAGCAGTTATGTGTGGGCTATAAGCAGAGCAGGAAACAGTGCAAGCTGCACTAATAATCATTTATTATTAGCTGGACTGGCTATAAAACTACACATAATAACTTAAAATTTGCCCTTTTAGAACTAATAATAATGCTCAGAAAAGAACCTGGCACATAATTAGAGCTAGATGTTTTATTGACTGAATGAATAAGTTGTATATGAGTGTTTGCTGAGGTGACTCTATTAGTTCATTTGCCTCTTACCACTTCAGAATTTCAGCAGGCAGTGTCCTGATGGGGTTAGTCTGTAAACCTATCCTGGGGTGAAATAACTTTGTTTCTATCGGGATACATCTGCAATGGAGGAATACCCAGTAAGGGTATTTTCAGAGTGCAGAAAAAGAGTGGTTTAAAATAGTAAAGAGAAAAAGTGAGAAAGAGAAGAGTAGAATGCATGCATATGTTCAGTGGTAGAGAGAAATCTTATTTAGAAGTTTTTATTTTTTGAAGGGATGAAATTTATTGAGGTAAAATTTACATGCAGTAAAATGCACCCATTTTAATTTTAGTGAATTTTGACTAGTGCATAAACCTATATGACCACTGCCACACTAGAGGTAGGGAGCACTTCCAGCATAGCTGCTTGTTGTTTCATGCTTAGCAGGTAAAAATGCTTTGAACCTTCTAAAAGTGAAGTGGTACTATTCAGATAGTCTTAAAATGCTATTTCAATCATTTCAGTGCTAATAAAATAACCTCTGCAACTCTTCTTAAATCCCACACATAATCCCTCAGCAGTTGGCTGCATTCAAAGTATATCCAGAAACCAATAACTTGTTACCATTTTCACTACTTCCTGTTCTAGGCTAGCCCTCTTTTGTCTGATTATTGTAGTAATCTCTTATTTTCTGCTCTTTTTCATTTCCAGTCTTAATTTTAACATAGTGGCCAGTGACAGTGTTAAAATATGTCAGGTCAAAAACCTTTGAAATGTTTTCCATCTCATTCAGAGTAAAAACCAAAACCTCTGTTACAGTGGCCTACAGTCTTTGAACCCCTTCCCCAGGTAATTCTCGGCATCTGTCTCCCAGCTTGCCTCCAGTACCATGTTCCAGCTGTCAGCCTTGTCGGTCCTTCTGCAGACACTCCGTACCCACCTCGGGCTCTTAATATATGCTGTTTCCTTTACTTGAAAGGCTGTTGCCCCCAGGTGTGAATAGGGTTTCCTGCCTCAGTCTCTTTCAAGTCTTTGTTCAAATGTTACCTTCTTGGTGATCACCACCATGTTCAAAATAAAATACTCCCTAGCTGTCTTCCCTACTTCGTTCTACAAAGTATCTGACCACTTTGATTATCTATATAATTTATTGTAAGAGAGTATTACAATTATCAACCATAGGTAAAATGATAAGTTTTACTTATGGTTATAAAAGTTTATTCTCCTTTTTTACAAATGTCAAAACATACAAAACTTTATGTTGAAGTAAGTGATTGAAACTCTCATTTTAGGATGTTTAAAGTGAACATTAATATGTATATCAGAGATCACCAGAAATGTTTGTTTTCTGAATTCCCGTATGAGGGGCTGTTATCTTATTAAGATTACCTTCACCTTTGAAGTTCAGCCGATGCATAAGCAATTTCTGAACAGTTCTAGATTAAAAGGAAATATTTTGTAGAAAAATGAGAAGTGAACAAAATGGTTATATTAGCATGAACCAAAGCATAATCTGGTTAACTCTTAACAGAATGAATGATACACTTGAAAACCATGAAAAATATTTTAAACACCAGGAACATAGAGGGTTTTTTTAATTGTAGTATATATATTTAATACTTGAGAAAAAGTGATTCTAAGATGAATTCATACCCAGTCTTTATAACCATTGTGAGGCTAGGAGTACCTGTCACATGGTAGCTTCTTCTCAATGAATTTATTTAAAGAGGTTCTCAGAGTTTATTTGTTTACTGATTTATTCATTGATTGTTTATTCAACAGGTATTAATACCAACTGCCCTCCTAAGAAAGTGCTGAGGTAGAGCATTGTAATGATAATTCAGGAGCTTCTGTAAGTAGGACAGTAGCCCTCTCTGTTTTAGAAGGATATACGCTCTGTCCCCTTCCATGTAGAATATTTGTTTTGTTTTGGGGCAAACAAGTATTTAAAAAGGATTATTAAAAATTTCAATGCATTTACAATCTTAAATTAGTTGCATTTTTCTTTTTAATTTATGAATGGTACCTGCTTAGTATTTTAAGGCATTTCCAGTACCTTAATCACTAAGTATATGAACTTACGAATTTATCTTACCTGTAAAGCTTTCTAAACATTTCAAGTGTAGTGTTGTTTTTTGAAATTGAAGTTTAGATTATATAGAATACTGTACTCATCCTAACTTGCTAAGTAAAAAGAACACTCAGGAAGAATAGCTGTGAGGATGAAGGACATAGTTTTTACAGAAATGTCTAATAAACAGGTAAAAAGATATTCAGCCTCATTGGTTAGGGAAAATGCAAGTTGAAACAACTTTTTACCTATCAGATTGTTATAATTTAAACACTGACTTACTCCAGTGATGGTGAGGATATGAGGAAAGGGCACACCCATATATTGGTGGTGCTGTTATTAAGTTGTACACTAGTTTTGGAGGATGATTTAGTGGTAAAGTGTGGATACACATAGTACTAACCTGTATTATAGAATTATTTGCACAAGTACTCAGAGTTATAAGACCAGTATGTCCAATAATGTTTAACATTGTTTGTAAGAGGTAAAATATGGAGTTAGCCCTCAGTTAAATAGTTGTATTATATCTATATAGTAATAGTTTACTGCATTATAAATAATGAAATAGAACTTTATGAACTGACATGAAGAGATGTTAATGATAATGAGGGAGCAATGCACATAACAATATAGTATGATTATATTGTTTGCAGAAAATCACAAGTGATTGTATATTAGCTTGTGTATAGAAAGATATTTAGAAGAATACAACGATATATACCAAACTTGGGATTAGGGGGCAAGGAAGTGGAAGACATGCACTTTTTATCCTCTCTCATCTGAAGGGTGAGTAAAACAATATATAAAACAGAAAAGAAGATAGTAGAGACAAACTTTTTTAAAAGCTTCTAACAACTCTGGACTCCTTCAGTTGTAGTGTAGATGGGGAGTTTTTCCTAGTGTCCAATAGAAATATCTCCTATTAATCACATCATTACTTTTAACAGTATCACTCATATGAGATCAACCCACTTATTTTGACTACTTTTTTTAAATTAGTGCATGGAATTCTCCTACAACATTCTAATATAATTTTTCTACTTTTTCCAGTAGTTCTGAATACAAGTATGGTGACAAAAATGTGAAATTTGAGGGGGGGTGGACTCTTAAAATATTTCTATTCATTTAGCTAAAAGGCAAAAGTTTCTTGTGAATAATAACATAAACCAAATGAATACAAGTGTGTTTTTGTGTATTTTAAAAATTAAATGTTAGCATCTGATTCTTGAATTTTATTCTTTGGTTTATTGAATATCATTCAAGAATGGTTAAGAGGTTTACTTTTAAGTTTAAGAAAAATTACGGCTTTTGTCTCATTGTCACAAGTTGTATGTTCTCTTTATATTTGAATGGTTACTATGTGACCTGAGGTCAGGAGGTCCCGCCCTGGCGCTCCCCCCCCCCCCCCCCCCCGAGTTTGTAGACTCACTGAGACATTCATTTGTCCTTGAAGAACTGGCCAACACTGAATCAACAAATACCATGTAAGTTTGTAAATTTAGTTTTCAGGGTGTGATATGTATAAAAAAATGAGTGCATCAGAACACTTCAGGAAAAAAAAAAGTTGTAAGATACCTTCCTGGATTCTGAGTTTCGTTTAAAAAGATTCATTGATGTTTGGTTTTTAATTTTTGGATATTAACTGAACCTCAAAATTTTTTTCTTCCTTTATATGTATTCCCATATGATTGTAGGAGTCTATCCTGAACTTAGATCGTGTACTTTTGGGAACTTATTTTAGAAAAGATCTAAGTTTTAAAAATTCTCAATGGACAGACAGAGAAAAGAGGGTCTTTGCCAACTCCTTTGGGTAAGAAAACTTTAGAATTTTGCAGATACTCTAAAAATGAAGGCCAACAAACCAGGCATATCGAATTGTAAAGTTTTCAAATAACATGATTTGTCATGATTTCTTTCTTTAGACCGCTGCAGTAAGAATGTCTTTCCCACCTCATTTGAATCGCCCTCCCATGGGAATCCCAGCACTCCCACCAGGGATCCCACCCCCACAGTTTCCTGGCTTTCCACCACCTGTACCTCCAGGTAAGTTTGTGGATACTGTTTTTTTCTAACCCATCCCTGTGTCATTGCAATATTAACTTTAGGAAAATGATATGTTTGTAACTGTTGGTAGTAAAGATGTCTGTTAGCGTTCTGGAAATGTGGTGTCTCCTTTTCTTATGGTGGTAGTTTTCGTGTCTGGCTGAGTGTCAGAAACACCTGGGAAATTACAAAAAATATCTTTGTTTAAAATATAGGTAATACATTTATACCCTTCAAAAATCCCGAAGATACACAGTGAAGAATATTCCTGACATTCCATATAACTTGTTACAATCCCCTACTGAAAGAGGGAGACAGAACAGAGTTATTTATCCTTCTAGATTTTTTTTTTGCATATTACAAGCCACTATAAGTATATATTCTATCCATTTTTTTTTAACAGATATGTAGTAACATATGTACTGTTCTGCCCCTTGTTTTTTTAATACTTGACGATATATCTTGGAGAGCTTTCCAGATCACTATTTACAAGCTTCTTCCAAAGTTCTATGAAGTTAAAAAAAATTCAGGCTGCACCCCTCCCTGCTGAAACAAATGCTCAGAAATTGGGGCCCAGGAATCTCTATTTTTAACAAGTTCACAGGTGATTCCTAGGCATCCATTTAAGCACAGTTAAGAGAACCCACATTTGAGAACCATTATCTTGAGGTTCATAATTAACATTGCTTGGCTTAAGAGAAGGAGTTTTCCTCTGGTTTATAGGTTTAAAATATTTTAATATTTTAATGTGGTTGAAAACATTTCATACAAAATCAGCTTTCCTTCTGAAAGATAGTATCTTTGAGTTCTTAATTTGCATGTTAGAAGTATTTTCTTTTAATAAAGAATCCATGTAATCCAGGGTGAAATCAACAAATGATCTTGTAAATCATCCAGAAGTACTTCTTTTTGAGGAAAACTTTACACCAGGGACCTGGCTTTAACCATTGGATTATCTATTCGAAATTACACTGTTTTACTAAAGAGCTTGACTTCTACAAAATCGAAGTACATTGCAGTTGGCTTATATGATGGGTTGTTAATTCATAACATGTACATCATAGAGATTCATCTTTGGGGGCCTTCTACCCCTAGGCCAGGTACATAACAGTGTTGGAGTAAGTGTTAAAAGCCACAAGATAAACATGGCAGTTTTTCTGGCATATCATTTAAAACTTCAAGGATTTGAGAGTAAATCATAATTTAAAAAATCAGAACAACTACTTAATGCATATGTATTTTGGGGGGTAGAATGCAATATTGGTACAAGTTTTTAAGACATGGTTTTAGCAGGCTGTTTTAAGTTGTTCCTTGTGTGTTTGTTACCCCTTGCTACCAGGAATGTAGTGTGAAAGTTTAAATACTATCCTTTTATTATCCCACGTGCCAATCATTGAATTTATCAATAACTTAATTGCTCTGTAATGGACTATAAAGAGATTTCTGCTGAAAAGGATTGAGAAAATAATCTTAACAGAAAACTTAATGAAGTTAGTTGTCAACCATCAAACAGATTACTTACTTAAGAAGGATAATGTCCTAAGCCACTGTCATTTGGGCATCAATTTTTGAAGGAGTCCATACCCTGATTTTTATTTATATGTTTATAGTCTCCTAATAAGATCTGTTTTTTTGATAGTATCTACTAATGACCATGATACTTTCTAGCAAAGTCCTTGTGTTACAGAGTTATAGGGAAGAATAGTTTATTTTCTATTTGTGAAGAAATTTAAAGGGTTGGGAATGAAGCTTAATTACTTGTTTAGAATCAGGAAAGGTGACAATAAAAAATCAATACCTTAATTTCCTTACCAGTAGATTGATTTTATAGAAAATATTTTAATTGTTTTTGAATTAAAAAAAATACTAAATGTGACATTTTCTGATGAACACTATGTCAAATTATAAATGGAAGGAGTAGATAAATGGGCCATATTTCTCTTAAGGCTACTACTCCCAGCATATCTTTTAAGATGAGTCAGCAGACAGACCCCAAAGCCAGATTTTCAGTATTTCTTCATCTGATTCGTCAGTGCCATACTAATGTGGGCATTTGTTCACAGAGTGGTAATGCTAGTAAACAATTCTGATTCCATTTGCAACAGCATACAGAATCATTTCTGTTTAGGGAAGCATGCTTGGGTGATAAATTGGACTTTAGTTGCAGCTCATTTACTGCCTGCATTCTGTGGGCAGCATCAGTAATTGAAAAGGTAACTGAAATATATGCTAAACTATTATAATAATTCAAGACCACAGTACCCGTCTTCGTGTATAATTTTGTGTTACCTGTTAGTGCAATTAATTGAACTCTAAATGAGATAATGTATGTGGCAATCATATATATTAAATTAGAAAATAAATTTGAAAGCCCATACTTTTTCCTTAAAAAGTAATGCATGCATATAGAAAAAAGGACGTCCCCGTCACAGCTCCTGAGAGTTTCCTTCTGTAAAGACAGCCTTTCTTAGCAGTTTCTTGTGTGTAACTCTCCAGAGATGCTATGTGTATCCCAGTGTATTTGCTTATGTTTACTTCCGCAGCCCACTTGTTTTTTGAAACCTCAGCTAGTATATACACTTTGTGCATTTTGCTTTTTTTTTTTTTCACTTTAGCATGTGTAGATCTTTGTAATGAGCAGCAATATATTTCTCAATGTGAATTCTACATTGCATGAAATTAGTAAGTTGAGGTAGGAAACATACTATTAAATGTTTAGTAACTGTTAAAAAGGAAAAAAATTTTTTTCTAATGTGTCTTTTTCTGAATGTTTTGTGAAATAGAAAATTTATCTATGCAAGGGGTGCCACATAGATTATAGTTGGTAAATGGAGTATTTGTGTTTTGCAGAGTATAAAGTGAAAATTTTAGATACAAGTTGATGATAGTTTTGAGTGTCCACTGATTTAAGTGCTCCACATAAATGATCTCAGTTAATCTCACAGGACCTCTGAGGAAATAATTACCGTACTAGAATTGAGGAAACTGAAGCTGAGGTTAAAGAGCTTGCCCAAGATTGCATAACTAAGTGATAGAACCAAGGAATGAACCCAAGTTTTGATTTGCAGTCTTTTTTTTTCTATCTTGTACAATCTTCTATAGGCTTATTGATAGGAATCTTAATTTTATGTTTTAAAAATCTTATGTTAAAAACTGTGAAGTTATTTTAAATAAGTTATATTGGAAAATAAATGGATAGTGTTATATGTTTAAGAATTTACTATAGTCTTAGATGGAGAATTATCTTAAAGTAATGTTAGATTTAAACGGAAATGTAATTTCAGAACTTCTTGATATAGTTAAGTGTTTCAAAATTGTATTAGAAAAGTAGACTAATCTTTCACTGATTTTGCCCTCATTACCACCTTTTTCTTAGTTGTAAAATAGTAAGATTTCTTCATTACTTATGTACACAGGGACTCTCAATATATAGCTATTTGATAAGTAAACAATGTAGTTGAAAACAAAAATGCAGATTCCACTAAAATGTCAACAGTAGGTAGCCCTATAATAGTGACTGAGATTACTAATCTTTTTTTTTCATGGTTTTTGCTTTTATTAAATAACCAGGAATAACAAGAGTCTTCCGAGGTTTCCAGGTTAATTTCTTACTTGATACTTTTTTTTTTAACTTTCAAAGAATTTGTTTTTACTTTTAAAGGATTTGCTAATACCATTGTTAACCTATATGTGAATTTGTATTTGTAAAAGTTGCTGGTTTTGAGGATATACTGAACCAGATGAAAATGAATCAATAACTATGCAGAATTTTCTATTTCTTAAAGCAAAAGCATGTTGTAGTAGTCTTTGCTTTTAGAGCAGTGTTTTTGTTTCTTAAGTTTATATAGTCTGACCTGATACTACATTGCTTTTGAAAATAAAGCATCCATTAATATCTCATTTTTCCCCCCTTAGTCCACTTAAATGAACTGTGAGTGAGGTACTTATTTGTACGGCATGTAATTGATATAGAATATATAAATGTATATATAATTGTATTTTTAAGACTCATGTTTTTTCTTAGGGACCCCAATGATTCCTGTACCAATGAGCATTATGGCTCCTGCTCCAACTGTAAGTATAACTTCAGGAGGAATTAGGAGATACGGTAGTGCTACTTCTTTTAAATCTAAATAACTTGATAAACTTCAGTAAATTATTTTAAATGTAAAAAGAATAATAGGGAGGAAGAGCATTCATGTATTTCATACTACTTACTTGAATAAGTATCATTTTCACTCAGCTGTACATATATGCAGTTGCTCCTAAAATATGCTCAGTAAATTTCCCTCTTATTCTCTAGATTCTTCATATACTTGTTATCTCAGATTTAGAAATTGGCTCTTCATCATTTACTCATCTTGTGTTGGTCCTGGGGGATAGGACTGATCTGACTTGTCTGATCTCTTAGAAGAAGGGAAAAAAAGAAAGGAATGATCTAGCAGAAACTTAAAATTTTGAAGTGAAAGTTGAATGAAAGTATTCTTTTCCTCCTGCCTACCTAATTTTCAGCTTCTTCCAAGCTATTTTTTCTCTGTCCTCTAGTATGATACGTTCAAGCTTTGTAAGGTTTTATTGAAGCCCTTCCTTTTCGGAAATGTTTCATTGTTCAGTCTTATGTCTTTAACCTTAATTCTCCACATTCATAAAGACTTCTGTATCCTTTAGATGTCTTAGTTAAGAACGCTAGTGTACTATATATAACACCTGAATAAATAATAAACCTCTTAAAACTGTTATTAGCCAGAATTTTTCTTTGAGTAAATTAGAATACCAAGCTTCACTTAGAATTCCACTATGAGGGAGGGTAGGTCTCATGACTTTCAACTGTTTTCTACCTGTGGGTTTTGAAGAGGGCTGGGAGTATTGTTACTTGTATTAAAAGGGTGATGAGAAGGGAACTACGTGGGCAAAGAGGAACATGCTATAAGGCAGACCAAGCGGCAGTCCAGCTTTTCTTTCATTGGACATCCATTGTTTGGCTCTTTTGGGAAATCTTCACATGACAGATACTCTTACTTTCTTACATTTCAGCCTAGGGAAAGGTGGGACTTGGGGTTTGGAGCAGCTCCCCCAGTTCACCACTTCAGTGCCTACTGTGGGTATTTTGCTAAATTCAATTCCATATACAAAGTTGAGTAAGACTATTCCTCCTTCTAGGAAGTTGAATGTTACAAGGCAAAAATAAGATACAAACACAAATAACTGAGAAAAGGTACTTTAAGTGTGGAGAGTGTGCTTTCGGGAGTATTTGAATATTCTGCAGGATGATTAGCAGGGATAATTGAAACTTGCTTTTATACTAGTATAGAATGCAGTTGTAAAGAAACTTCTGAATATATTTGATAATTTTAAGTGATTTATGATACCTGAAATGTTTAAAAGTTATGTCTTAAACATTAAAATAAAAGTCCTATCCAAGTTACTTTTATTTGCTTTTCCAAGTTGTTTTCAAAAGAAAGGTAATCTAAAAGTTCCACGTGGAACTTTTAGATTACCTTTCTTTTGTCATGAATATGTTTGCATTAATGAAAAATGTGCTTTGGAGCTTTAAATTAAGTATGTAGAACCCGTAATAATAATGTGATTTATATTTAATACTGTAAAATGGGTGTTTTTAGCCTAATGTTACATTAAACATGATAGGAAATTTAATTACAAGTTCATATTTTATTGCTTTTCTTCACTTTAGGTCTTAGTACCCACTGTGTCCATGGTTGGAAAGCATTTGGGAGCACGAAAGGATCATCCAGGCTTAAAGACTAAAGAAAATGATGAAAACTGTGGTCCCACTACTACAGTTTTTGTTGGCAACATTTCTGAGAAAGCCTCAGATATGCTTATAAGACAGCTCCTTGCTGTAAGTTAAACTGTTTATTTTTCATTAAAAGTTTTTTTTGTTGTTATAAATTTCAAACTTACAAAAAATCAGAAAGAGGACCCTGAATAATTTTCTTTTTATTTTGAAGTTTCAATCCTGTAAAAAAGTTGAATGAATGTTTAACACTCTTGTAACACATTTTGCCACATTTACTTTCTTTCTCTCTGCATCCCCCACCCCCCACACCACTCAATTTTTTTTCATAGTAATTTGAGAGTAAGTTGTGACATTAATTACATTTCACCTCTGAAGACTTCTTTTGTCTCCTAAGATCAAGAACACTCACCTACATGATCACAAAACCATTATTACATTTAGGAAATTTAAGGCTAATACATATTGTTAACTAAAATATTCAGTTCATAAGTAATTTTCTCAGTAATTAATGTAATAGCTGTTTTTTGTGTTTGGTTTATAATCCAGTCAAGAATTATACATTGCACTGAATTGTCACATCAGCTTCTTTATTATAGACTAGTTCTCTGTCTTTTTGTTTGCTTGTTTTGTTTTTGTCTTTCATGGCATTGATGTTTTTGAAGCATCTGGGACTTTTACAGAATGTCCCTTTCAATTTGAATTTGATTGTTTGCTCATAGTTATTTTCAGAGTAAGCATTCTTTTAAGAATGGTTCATGGGTGATGTATTGTTCTCAGTGCAGCATGGTAAAGAACACACTATCTCTTGATCCTATTTTTGGTGGTTAGGTTTAGTTACTTGGTTAAGGTGGTCAGCTCTCTCTATTGTAAGGTTACCTTTACTCCCTTTGTCATTTATAAGTAACCTCTGGGTTAATATCAGTCCTTTTAACAGCCTTTAAAACAATGATTTTAGCATCAAAAGGTAATTGACTGACTTCAAGTTTTTATTCTGAGCATACATAGTATGTTTTTTTGACTTGGTCAGTGATTTTCTTTTCTGTCTTAGTCTTAAAATTTTATCCTGGTGTTACATGCACATTTTAAGTGAAAAAAATACTGAATGATTTTTTAATGAAAAATAGCAGTCCCTGTATTCACTTCCTCCATAATCTCCACTATTTCTTAGAGAAATTATTTTAAAATCTTTTCTTCATTTTATAAGTAATATACATTATTGCCCTTTCTGTTTTATAAATCGTGTGATCCTTGCATTAGAAAGGAAATAAATACCCACAAATCTACCCTTGTCAGACCTTAGTATTTTGTAATATTAGCTTCACATTTTTATCCCAAAGAAATAAAATACTACAGTTGAAGGTCCTAATTCTCATTTTTTTCTTCCACAGAGGTAATTAACATAGGTAATCCAGTATCCTAAATTTGATATTTATCATTCCTATGCATATTTTTACTTTATTTATATATTTATATATTAATAAAAAAATTTATGATTTGTAAGTTTTAATTCTATAGTCCTCCACAATTTTCTTTTTCACCTAACATATACGTAGCTCTAGGATTATTTACTTTTGATTGCTACATACTATTGCATTGTAGAAATATGCCATAAATTGTCAAATTTTCTATTAATGGTCATGGATTATTTTCATTTTTTGATAGTATGTTTTGCTATACTATTACTGGTAGTAGTCTTCCTACACGAAGCATGAGAAAATTCTATCGTGTATTCTCGTAGGAGTGAAATTTGAGTTACAGGTCATGCTTATCTTCAGTTTTACAAGATAATACTAATTTTTTCCCCTAAATGGAACACTGGAGGACATTTTAAAAAAGCATCTTTATTGACATATAATTCATATACAGTAAAGTTCACTTTTATAATGTATAATTCAGTGGTGTTTAGTATATTCAGAAAGTTGAGCAAACATCACCACTGTTTAATTCCAGAACATTTTTATCACCCCAGATAGAAACCCTGTACTCATTAACAATACTTTACATTTTCTCCTCCCCTCAGCCTCTGGCAGCCATTGTTCTACTTTCTGTCTCTATGGATTTGCCTATTCTGGGCATTTTAGATAAACAGAATTTTAGAATATGTGGCTTTTTGTGTTTTGTCTTTTCATTTAGTGTAATTTTCAAGGTTCATCTATATAGCTTAGTAGTGGTATTTTGTTCCTTTTTGTGGCCAACTAATATTCCATTTAATGGATTTACCACATTTTGTTTATCATCAGTTGATAGACAGCTGGGTTGTTTCCACTTGGTTTTTGAATACTGATTCCGTGAATACTTGTGTACAAGTTTATGTGTGGGTATATGTATATGTTTTCAACTTGAAACATCCCTTTAAAAAATTGTTCTTGATTTATATGTACAGCAGAGTATTTTCTTTTTAAGCTTTCTTAGGATTCCTGAATTTATTTTTTCCATTTCTCTTTCACTTTTAAGACATTCCTTAGCTGTCTGGTGATCTTTGATTGTTCATACTTAAGAGTTAGGGATTAAAAGGCCTTTGTCTTTGTAAGCTGTAGGATGGTGGGCATCGTTGTAGGTTAATCCAGCTGGCAGCCAGAAGTTTTGAATATTAATACGTGGGGTCTTTTCTTTGAGGCTGGTTGCTTTTACTAGAAAACTTCCGATTTTATGCCTAGTAAATATATGATTTACTGCCTATGTAGGCTTACAGATGCAGGACTGAGTGCAAGCATTTGTTATAAGTTTACTTTCTTCCCCTCTTAGTCACTCTGTATCTCATCTAGATCTTTCACATTTGGTGCTCCACATCCCAAGCCTGTTAACGTTCTCTTCAGACTGTGACTCTTATAGGCTGCCTTCTCTGGAGGTGGGAATAGGGTGTTACTTGAAAAGAACTTGAAAAGGCTTTGATTATTCCTTATTTACAGTGTCATGCAAGCACCTGGATTTTTTTAACCTCAGATTTCACCCCTATTCTCCACTGTACTTTATCCCTCCAGTCTGGATCCACTGGGCTTACTAGAGTCAGCTCAATTCTTTGTCACTGGTAACTGCTTCTGTAGTCTCTTGAAGTTACAGGCTTCTTTGCTGTACTGAATGAGTTATTATCCATCCATTTGCTTTTACCTTTTTAAAATTTTGCTGAATTCTGTTGCTGTTCCTTCATGTGATGTTTGACCTTAATGAGTTTTTAATCTTTTATATTCTTAAATTATCATTTTAGTGGTTTCTCTGAGGGGAGATGTGAAAAATTCATGCATTCTCTCAGCTTTGACAGGCAATCTTCAGTTATCATTTTCCACAAATAACTTTTTTTTACCTTCTAGTTTTTATTTGAATAATTAGAAGTAATATTTAAGAATAACTTTGAAAATAAACTATATGTACTAATATCCCACCATTCAGACATCCGCCCCATTAACATTTTGGAATATTTCTGATCATTCTATGTAAATTTTTTTCTTTACAGAATTAAAATCTTAACTGTATATCTGAAATTTCATGTCCCTTGGTAGTTTTGCATCCCATATCAAGCATTTCTGTGTAAATCCTTTGTAATATATACATGTATTTTAAATCATAGTCTTTCTGGACTCACTTATATTTACTCAAATTTATCATAGTTTGTTTTAGCTGTTAAAATATTGAGTATTTTGTTTTATATATTTTTTTGGATAAATAATGCTGTAAAATTTCTGTTAAGCGATAAGCTTTTTTTGTAAATAAATATCAGTAAACATTTATATTTTCCTTTAAAATAATTTGTTATATATTTCATATAATAGGTTTGTGGGAATTGATAAGAGTTAAGAAATTAGTTGCTGACATGATCTTTTGTTTTCTTGGTTTGCTTCTATTTTTCCTGGTGGGAATATAATTGTGCTTTTATTTGCATTATATAAATTAGCTTAAGTGGTAAGGATCCTGTTTGGTTTGTTTTCTTTTAAAGAAATGTGGCTTGGTTTTGAGCTGGAAGAGAGTACAAGGTGCATCTGGAAAACTTCAAGGTAGGTAATTTTTTCTTTATATATTGATTGTTTTAACCTAACCTATATGCATAAATCATGTTGGTATTTACTCTCATGGTCCTTAACTGTGGGAGTGTTCTACTAGTGCTCTGTCTTCACTTTTTTTTAAATAATTATGAAAACTATATTTTATACCTTTACCGAAAACTTTTAGAATAAGTTTCCATTTGTTCCTCTGAAGATTATCATGCTGTGTCTTCATTCTTAGAATAGGCTTAAAGGCAGTTGGGAAGATGTTGGCTGAATATTGAGACCAGAAAATAGAAATATATAACAGGAAGGAAATGAAAAAAATTATTCAGACTAACTGTGTTTTTAATAAGATTACTTTAAAAAGTCTTTTTTGTTTCAGCATGAGTATATGATCAAGACAGAACAATTAGGACTTAGGAGGAAAGTAGGAGAAGAGATGATGAGACGACCTGCTAGTCTTAAAAACAAACTGTTCTTGTTGGTGGAAACACCTGTTTGATATACATTCTTTAAGCACTTTTTATTATGGGAATTATTATATATTCATACAAATACAAAGTTAGAATGTTACTATGAACTCCCATGTACTCATCAGCTAACTTTAACATATATCAATCACCTCATGGCCAATTGTACTTAACCTGTATCTTTACCTATTTCCTTATATTATTTTTAACTTTATTTTTTTGAATTTGTTTTTGGCTTTATTTAGCAGGTAGGGAGGTAATTAGGTTTATTTATCTATTTTTAGAGGAAGTACTGGGGATTGAACCTAGGACCTTCTGCACACTAAGTATGCACTCTACCACTTGAGCTGTACCCTCTCCCCCATATTATTTTTAAGCACTCCTGAGCACCAGATCATTTTGCTTATAAATATTTTAGTGTGTCTCTAAAAGATAAGGTCTTTAAAAAATATATCCAAAATATTATTATAAGACAGAAAAAATCAACTTTTTCTTTTTTCTTAAATAACTTTTTATTAATTATTAAGTCAGTGTTCAGATATCCAACATTCATTCAATATCCAGTCAATGATGAGATGTCCAGTGGTCTCAAATGTAAAATTTTTAGTTTTTTTGATTCCAAATATATATAAGGTCCATGCCTTTCAATTGGTTGACATATTTTTAAGTCTCTTTTAATATTTTAAGTTCTTCTGTCTCTCTTTTTTCCCTTGCAGTTGCAACTGTTTGATGGAGAAACTGGGTCATTTGCCCAGTGGCATTTCATCATTCATTTGCAGGTTGCAGCTCCAGTAGAATTACGTGCCATGTATCTCTGTCCTTTGTATTGTAATGTAAACTGACTGGTAGTTGTAGCTTGAGACTTGATCATATTTGAGTTTGTGTGTGTTATTTTTGTTGATGCTTTTTATATGTAAGAATTCTGTAAAAAAAAAAAAAAAGAATTCTCTGAAGGTAGTGTTCTTCCATTAGGAGACTTACTGGGTCATTTTTTTTTTTCCAGTAGTAGCAGCTGTTGAGTTGATTGTTGATATCTAGGTTGATACATTCATTGGGGGAGGTTGCAAAATGACAGTCTGTTTTAAAGAATTCCATAATTCCTTCATTGAAGAACAGATCTTCATTGTAGTAGAATACTTCTATAATGGTAAACTTCCTCTTTAGTGTACTATTTGGTTACGTAGAGGTACAATGTGTATAAGAAAAATAGGGTAAATGCTTTAGTTCTTTCATTTTTCAAGAAAATGAACTTGTATCCTTAGCATCAGCTGGCAGTGACTTTTTTTTTTTAAGAACCATTATAAGGCAAGTAAAAGACAAACACAAAGAATCATTTTGAATTTGTAGATTGAAGCATACTCAATTTGTTGTTATAATGCTTAATATGGATTGTCATTATTATCACTAGTGAAGCTGAAGTTGTTTCAAGTTGACTCTACAAATTGGATCTCCAGTGATTTTGACAGAAGCCTTCTATAGCTTCCTTGTTATCTGGGATAAGATATTCTAAGCTCAGCAAGTAGTTTTTCTACCCCAGACAAGAGATCAGCCATTTCTCAAGGAGCTCTGGTTCCTTTTAGTGGGAAATTGCTTTCAAAATCAGTCTGGGAATTAGGTGTACTCATTGTAAGAGTGGCTTGGTCTTTGCTTTTACATTTTTCCAGTGCACATTAATTCAAATTCAAGACTAAATAGTTTTTATTTAATCTTTTCTGTCATATATCTGTATTTCCTTTCTTCCACACTGAGAAACCTGGGCTTCAGCACTGGGATGATGGACTATTAAATAATTACTGGCTTACTTTATCTCACATTGCACATAAAATAGTTTCAAACTGATAGCACCAACACTGTTATCCACAATATGATTATTGAAATTTTCTTTTTTATTGACAAGTCTTTCTGTCCTTAGGAGGTATCATACTAAAGTTGTATGGCCAAATTTTCTGCTTTAAAATGACTCAGAATATATGGTTATATAATTAACTGTATACATATTTGGATTCATTTGTTTAATTTGATTTTCAATTTTTAGATTACTCTTTTAAATTTAATTTTGTTTTAATACCTGTTTAAAGTCATGGTAATAATGAGACTAGTTATTAAAATGAAACATAGAAAATTAGACTGGTAGCAAGAATAAAGTTCAGTCTTTTGTAGTTTAACATCTCATAATTTAAAGTGCTGTTTTTAGATTCGAGTAGTCTGTTTTCTGTTAGGAACTCAGGGATGGAATGAAATCATGAAATAATTGGAAGAGTTACTCATAAAATCTGATTCTCAAATATTTTATCAGCACTTCTAATAAGTAGCCATTTGCCTGATTATAATTTTTCTTTCTTTTCTCTATTTTTTTTTTCTCTTTTTTGTTTGGTTGTTTGAGGGTGCTAAAAGTGAAATCCTTGGGGTGGGTATTACAGCTCAGTGGTGTAGAGCACATGCTTAGGATGCATGAGATTCAATCCCCAGTACCTCCATTTAAAAAATGCTATAAATAAACTATACTTCAATAAAAAATTTAAAAATTTTTTAAAAATTAGAATAAAAGTGAAATCCTTATCAAAGATAATTGAAGGAAAAGGAGGAGCAATGACATAAATAATCCTTGTATTATAATATTTGGTCTCTGATGATTTCAATTTTTCATAAGTATTTTTCATCTTTCATAATTGCATTGATATTTCATTAATTCTTTACATCCATTGCTAGCCTTCGGATTCTGTGAGTATAAGGAGCCTGAGTCTACCCTCCGTGCACTCAGGTTATTACATGACCTGCAGATTGGAGAGAAGAAGCTACTTGTTAAAGTTGATGCAAAGACAAAGGCACAACTGGATGAATGGAAAGCAAAGAAGAAAGCTTCTAATGGGGTATGTTTTTTATAATGTTACCTCCTCTAGGCCAACTGTGTTCTTTCAGTGTAAATACTTCTCACTGTAAATGAATCTAATATGGGGCTTCACAAGATCATCAAGAGGGTGTTTATTTATAGTTTATAGTCATTTAAAGTCTTTTATCTACCCATAGTGGGTGGATGACTGTTGGTTTGCTTGTTCCAGGTTGGGATGAAGGTAGTAAGGGAGGCTGGACAAGGTTAACTTGCCAGAGAAAACACTGGTACAGACTATTCCAAACAGAGCTAATTCATTAAGGCAGCTTTGTAAGTAAGTACAAAATATATTTCAACCTACACAATTTTTATTAGTTGCCCTCTTAGAAGTACACGTTCTAAAATGAATGAAAAAAAGTCTTATTACTTTGATCAGGTGGTGGCTACATTAAGTGAAGCTAAAAGTAAAGGAAATTTTTGTATGTTGTGTTGTAATGTATGCCTTATTACTCTCTGTCAACAGAGCAAAAAATAGCTAAAATCTGAGTGTATATTTCCTTGTTTTCCTTTCCTAGTTCCTTGTGACACCTCAAGCTGAATGGATCCAAAATAGATCCGTTATTACCTTCCTGTCGCTACAAAAACAAAACAGCCTTTTTACTCTCTTGAGATTTTCATTATCGTTCAAAATAGAAATAGCTTTCTTGGTTTCACCACTCCTTCTTTTACAAAAACATTGTTTAAAAATTCATAAAATAGAGCAACCTATAAAGAAGACATTAAGTACCACCCATAATTCCACCATCATTATTAACCAGTGTAGACATTTTTGTTGCATAATCTTCTAGGCATTTTTCTGTGTAGATGAATATAGTTTTAATTAGAATATATGAATTTGATTTTTTTTTTTTTACACAAATACAGGGTTGAACTCTTAAGTACTGTTTTGTAAATAGTGTTTGTTTTTTTTAAAACTTATTCCTGTCTTTCCCTGGATTTTTAATAGTATTTTAGCTGATTTATCTACATTTACTTTCTTGTATGGCTGGAACAGCATTGCCTATATTTCTAAAACATAAGTATAATTATGTGAGCCCTCTGCTCATGTATCCTTAGTTTTGAATTGCTCACAGTATAAAGCTCATATCCTTAGCATGCCATTCAAGACTTGCTCTGGCCTGTCTAGCTTTCCCCATCAGTCCTTCTCCATGTGTCAGTCATGTATCTCTAGAAACTTCCTTTGTGCTCAAATGTTCTCATTGCCCATCCAAACTCGCTGTTGAAATTCTATCCATATAGTTAGAATGTTTCTTGATTCACATAACCTTCATTAATCCTATCCTTGATTCCTCTCAGGCAGTTCAATCCTCTCCTCTCATATAAAGGAGGATTTTACTACTGTTACATCAGTCTGCTTTGTAGTATATATTGTTTGTATTGTTCTCTCACAGCTCCTCATATCCTGTTTCGTCCCCATATCCTGCATTGTCTAATTACAAGATAGAAAGGGCAATAAATTCATAGACTATATTTTTTCATCTTGTGCATTCATAGAACCTAGGACAAGATCTTGCCCATAGCAAGAATGAAGTGAACATTTTATCATAAGTTGCAGTTTTATTGCTCACCTGATGATCTTAACTGTGTTTCCCTAGCTTTATAAGGAAATACTATAATTTACACTCCAGAGAAATTATATTTTATCTCTTACCAGCACTGTTGCCTGTCATATCACTAAAACCTTAAAAAAAAACCAAAAAACCCCAACTCTTTGCAACATGACTTTTTAGATTTTCCTTGCTGTGTAACTGAATTCTTATTTAAAATAAAGCTTGGATTCAGTGTCTTCAGAGTTTTTTGTGTAATTCCCTGGGACTCACTGTTTTACTGTGTTTGATCATTAGCTTGTGAGGTGGTTTACATTGTGGTATTTGCAAATGGTAGATTCTGAACATGAAGTAAATCGTTTCAGTGTATATTTGTGTAAAGAAGGAAATGCACAATTGTGTGACTGATTTATTTTGTAATTGTCATTAATAAGAGGAATCACAGTTAAGTCTATTCATATTTTTCTTCAAGAATGGAATTGAAACCACCTCTAAAAATAGAACAGCTATTTCAGATAAAACGAAATTAAAAAAATTAACAGAAATGACTTGTGGGTACACTTGGCTTGGTGCCCACAGGTACTTGAAGTCACAAGATAAACATGGCGTATCTTCCTAGAGTGTTGATTTTACTTGACAATATTGGTAAAATGAAAACATTGAGTGGTTCTAGCAGATACAATTTTTTTCAAACAACTAAAGCAAATACAGCTATATATATAGTGGATAGATTGCAGATCTGTTATGTTTTAGGATAAAATGAAAGTGTACTTGTTCTTTATGGATTTGTTGGAGACATTTAGAAAACAATGACTTAAAGTAGTTAATATGAAAATGAGACACTGAGAAGCTTGTATGTTACAATATTCAGGCATTCTCCTGATTTCCCAGGTGTAAGAGAGAATACAATTAGTTGTCTAGTTCTCTTTGATTAAAAAAAAAACACAAGTTTGCCTAGAAAGAGAGTGAGATACTTAATCCTGACCTGGAATTTTAAGAGGAGTTATGTGCCTTGAGTATAGTCGTTCAATTAAACTCTTTTATTTAGATTTTGTAAAATTTGTAGAAGCAATATTTTTGACCTCTAGTAAAAGTATTTTTCATTTGTGGTACCTATGCTGATCTAGTCCATGTCCTGTTCCTTTCTGGCTGTTCAGCAATAACAGTGTAAGAGTAGAGATAATGTTAATTGTCACAAGTAGTGGCTGTTAACCACACATTCAAGAACGAATTCTGCCAAGTGCTGTAAGTACAGATATTTGGAAAGAGCCACTTGCATTACATTTTAATTGAGGACAGACTAGATACTGTAGGTAGAAACATCTTCATGTCTTTGTCTGGAAGTTAGTCTAGTTGAACCTACATTTTCTCAAAAGA
Organism: Camelus dromedarius; assembly: GCF_036321535.1. Taxonomy (NCBI): domain Eukaryota; kingdom Metazoa; phylum Chordata; class Mammalia; order Artiodactyla; family Camelidae; genus Camelus; species Camelus dromedarius. The sequence continues at coordinate 68,614,682 of NC_087440.1, forward strand.
AAGAGCTCTGTATTTGCTTAAGTTCCCAAAGAAGTTCCTGTTTTGGACTCCAGACATCAGTGCCAAAAAGTGAGCTGTTTTCTAACTGGCCAACCAGTAACTTTACTATGGAAGTTTTTGATTCCTCTGCAAAGAGCCAAATAGGTGGGTCACATAAACATCTCAGATATTCAGTTGATTTCTATGATCCCCTTGTACATCTAAACTCTTAACTGTTTGCTGCTCAGTATTGTTGAATGTGCTTTCTGTTTCTGAAGTTGAAGAAGAAATTGGAAATCAGGAAATTGTTTATGGTTCAGGACCCAGAGGTAGATTTTGAGTTGAAACCAAGAATAGCCTTTCCTTCCATGGCATATCTGGTTGTTTTTGTTTTTCTTACATTAACAATTGATTAAGATATTTGGGCTCATAAGCTTTTCTTCTAAAAATGTGCATTTTCTCTCTAGATCAAAGGGCAATAGTCTTTTGTAAGGTGGTGTGAATTAGTTCATTCCTAAATGCTGTATTTCTAATTTAGGTAAGATCAGCTATACTAATATTTAAACTTTGGTTTAGGATGATAGTGGTAGGGAATTGAGGAGGTACGAGTATTTTTAGTTGAGTAAGCCTTTGGATTTATAACCCCACCTGTATCCTTACACTTAGGAAAGCATAGAGATGTAGAGGGTTCGTGGAAAGCAATTTAGAATGTAGGGGGAAAATGCTAAAGATAGGTACCCTTGGATGCTCTCTCATGAGGTATGTTTTCATGATAAAACATTTAGGTCTCAACAGCTAAAGGTTTGGGTAGAATTAGCCATGTTTGGTACAAGACCTATGGTTTCAGTGACCACAGTTACTGGAGGGTTAATTCTGTCATTCTGTCATTTAAAATCTGTGGAGAAGCGAATATCACTGAATGGATTTTAGGGAAAGCTGCATAAAGACCTTATTGTGATATATTATTGATTTAAAATAAGAAAGGAACACATCACCATAATTTTAGTTGACAGTATTTTTAGTAAATAATGTAGGCAATGTAATTACAGTCCTTGGTTAAAGCGTCTTGTCTTTATCCAAGGTGCTGACTAGAAAATTGGCTACAAGAAGATTAGATGAAGAGGCAGGTTTGAGAATGTACGAAACTCAAGAGTGGTTAGTTTTATAATACCACATTTAATGGCATAGAATTTACCTGTATCATAACCTTCTCTTACCTTATATTGTTGAATGCTTAAGGGCAAGTTATTTCTTTTTTCAACTTTAAATTTTTTTTAACCATCTAGCATAGTATCTTGCACATGATAGCCTCTTAAGAATTTGTTGGGCAAATTAATTTAAGAAATAAATGCTGTTGAGTAAGTATCCATTAGCAATAGCTTTCAATATGCTGGTGGTGGTTATGAAGTCATGGCTACGTTAAATGAAGGAGCCACTGGCATGAAACTCACCTTGAATAGAGTTGCATGCATTGTGATCAAGAGCCAGCATTTGTGCAGAACTGCAGGGTTCTTGTTTGTATCTGAAAATTAGTACAGTGTATGTTTACCAAGTAAATTGATAAACACTTGGGGAATGCATGTATGTATATATAGTTTTAAGTTACAGAAGTATTGTACACATTCATTTTTATGTTTATCTTTTTGCTTGTTATACTTTTCTACCTTTCCAAGTTTTAAGAGGAGAAAAGTTGAGGTTAAATGGAAACTATTCAGTGTTGGGGTCATTCTCTGGATTTTGTCATTTGAACTGGATTAATTCCTTAACTAGGAGGCTAAAAATAAAACGTAAGATAGAAACAAGAAGAATAGCACATTGGAAACCAGTAATTTTTTTTCACATGGACACAATTAACAACCTAGACTTCTTTTAAAAAATGATAAAGTCCTACAAGTACTTACGTGTGAGAAGTATTACAACATGAATTTTGTGTTTTTAATTTTTTTTTTATAATGTCACATGTACAAGTTATGGGGAGAACTACATTTGTTTAGAGTTGATTCCTCAGGACAGTCTGAGCAATTGTGAAAGTTTTGCAGATATGTTGTATAGTATGCTAGTCCTGTGATTAATCTTTCTGTAGCTGGTTAGTGGTCAGAATATACTAGCTATCAAGGAAAGAAAGGAAAAGAAAATGATAAAGTACCAGTATCTAAGGAAAAAACAATAAAACGAATGAAGTTAAGAACAAAATTTAGTTTGATGAAGTTAAGAACAAAACCAAATCTGCATTTAATAGGACTATGGAGATGTTTTCAAGAAAACATGTTTGTTTGTTTTGTGTGCTAACTTGTTTTAGAATGATTTTCATTTTCTTGTTTGATTTTTCTCCCTCCCTTTCCTGAATTTGCCTTTTTTTTTTTTTTTTAAAGAATGCCAGGCCAGAAACTGCCACTAATGATGATGAGGAAGCCTTAGATGAAGAAACAAAGAGAAGAGATCAGATGATCAAAGGGGCCATTGAAGTTTTAATACGTGAATACTCCAGTGAGCTCAATGCCCCGTCTCAAGAATCTGACTCTCACCCTAGGAAGAAGAAGAAGGAAAAGAAGGAGGACGTATGTGTTAACTGATTTCTAACAAGAGTCAGTTTACTTCTTGTGGTGTCACTCTTGTGTTTTTATTACTTTCCAACTTTTGAGGGGAAAATAGAATGACTAGCATTTTTAGCAGTATACTCTGAAGGCTAATTTGACCGTGTTTTACCAACAAATTCCTAATTTTTTTTCCCCAAGATGGTCCTGTTTTGCATGTTTGAAATGCAGTGGCATGGAGACTTGTGCTTATTTATGGATTCATTAAGTAAGAGGATAAAAAAAAATGCAAACGAGTGATAAATAGGAACTGATATTAAAGGGGTAAAGTAAGATTATTTTTTCTGGCCACAGAGTGGCTGGCCTTGTTTTGCCTTACTCCCTGATTATTATTCTTCTGTCTCTGCTCCAAGCAGTATACCAGGTCTCGTTCACTGAGAATTTTCACCCGTTTTCAAATTTTTAGCCACCTTTCCTTAAGAACCACATCTCATTCCACTCCTTGGATAGTAATGCCGATGCCCTTATAAATGGAGTACTGTGAAAGAGCCCCACAAGATGAAACACTCCTCCCCAGAGTATTACATCATCACCCACTTTTGTCAGCTTAAACTAATTGAATAGTAGGGAGTCCAGGTTGAAAGAAAATGTTTGGTTTTCTTATATTTATTTCTTTTGGATAAACTTTGAGAAATGATGGGGAGTGTTCTTTAAAAACATTGGAAGTATCTTATATACATGGATTGTATTTGTCATGAAAAAGTAGTACTGTGAAACCTGTGAGTTAATATCCTGGGGTAGTTACAGTTCATACTATTTTGGATTTTATTGCCTTTTAAGGCCATTTTCAGCTTTCTCTGTGGCCAAATACATCAGATACATTTTTATTACTTGTCTTGTTCTTTGTCGTAGTCGTAAAAACCTGTCTAGTGAAGTACCAATCACTGGAAATGGTAATCAGTAAGAGTAGTCAGGAATAGGGTAATTGAGACCTGTAGAATTTGTTCTTTTTTTCCCCTGCATTAATGGCAAAGAAGAAAATAACTAGAGATACGTGTTTGATATGGGTTGGGAGGAGACAAACCCTGCACTATGACAGGAATTATAGGTAAATTTGTCATTATGATTGTTTCCTGTATCTTGGATCAAGGGAAAAGCGCTGCTAGTGCGAGACCCTCCTTACTCCATTGGTTGAGGTTGTTGGAGGGAGAGGAGGTGGTGGGTCATGGGTGGGGTTATAGAGAATGAGTGAAATCTTTTTTATTATCAAGTAATTTGAAATCAAGAAAATATTACAAAAATCTTGCATTGCTTACAGTGTAAACATAAACTATTTATTGAAAATTGTTTTACAGAGTAATATGAACTCTTCGTTTGTTTGTTTTAATCTTTGTGGATTTTTCCGCAGATTTTCCGCAGATTTCCGGTGGCCCCACTGATCCCTTATCCACTCATCACTAAGGTTCGTTTACATTTATAGACTTTGACAATAACTTATGCTTACTGCTAATTGCCAGGTTTGTGATTCTTATTCATCCGATTCTTCACTATTTAACTTAGATCATTGAATTTGTTGCTATATAAGTTCTATTTATTTATTTACCCCATCTTCTGTAAGACCTGTACAGAATATCTAACCTTTAATTTTTGTTTGTTTGTATCGATGTAGACTAATCTTTATGTATTCCCACCTCTCCCCCTTGTCTTTTAGGAGGATATAAATGCTATAGAAATGGAAGAAGATAAAAGAGACTTGATATCCCGAGAGATCAGCAAATTCAGAGACACACACAAGGTAGTATTCTTGTTTTTTCACTTGATACCAGTCTAGACTTTTTACAGAATCCAAAGCAAACAGACAAAAAATCAACCTTACAGTAGAATATAATTTTAAATGCTTTTTATAGGTATAATTGATATTTAGGTAGAAACAAACAGAAGACCAGTACCATATTAGAGTAGTCCTTGGCATATTGTACATAGTTTTTTCAGTTACTGACTACTCTGCAGTCATCTCACTTTAATATGAATAAAAGCTAGTTTTATTTTAGATTTCAACATAAACTTCAAGGTCAGATTTAAACTAGATTCAAGGGGGCAGCAGGATAACATACACTGTAGAGTATTTCTGGGGGCAGTTATTTAACTTAATCTTAGGAAAACCTTTTCTTTAGAGCTGAGATTAAAATTTAAGATTATATTTGTATAGATTTAAGTTGAGAGGGGGAGATTTTAAAAAGTAGGTCAGTGGTTACCAGACTTACCAAATTTTAGATGCATGGAAGAACTGTAAATTCCCATAAAGCTAATCTATTCATTGACCCCCACCATTATGATAGAGATCATATGGTGACTAATGCAAGATGAAACTCTCAGCTTGGAAAGTAACAAGGAATAGGATGTAAGTATGAGCTTCTGTTTTTTATTATATTTATGGATGCCCCCTCAGAAAAATATGCAAAGGGGTAACTGGCTTGGAAATGGGTATTTGTGCATAGTAAATCCCACTCACGTGTTTTGCCTATTGAAAGCTTCTCTCAATGACAGTGCATCTGTGACTGTTCACTGGTATTGAAGATGATGCTTATGGACGGTGAAATGCAAACACTGCATGAAATGTATTTTAATTTTAGAGATGATTAAAATGTTCCTGGTTCTTACTCCAAAGACTGAGTGAGCTTTAACTCAATGAAATGTTACGTGTTCATTTTTTCTTACACCTTTCAAAATCCCGTGTTACTGCCATTGAATCATTGCAGATTGAAAACATTATTATCCTGATGCCCAGCCCTCGTTCACATACACAGGGCCTTTTCAGGAATTAAATATGTCTAAAAGCACAGATGTAGTTCTCCCAATTAGTTTTGAGGGTTTAAAAGGTAGTTCGTGGGAAGTGATTTTAGACAAATAATCTCAGTTAGGTTCAGTACTCACTCACATTCAGGGTCTGAGTGAGCTTGAAAATGGTATACAGTTGTGTGTGTGGTTTACCCCCTTTTTGTTGTTACTTGTTAAATCCTGTCATGTCATTGGTAAAGTATGAGGAAATCATGTTTTTAAAAAATTAATTCAGGAGATACTTGCTTCAGAGTTTGAGAAGCTGTCAGGCCTTTGACTGCCTTACATGTATTTTACTGTGGGGAGAGTGTTTTGAATTTCCAAAATTGTGCTTTAAAAGTAAACTCAGAATGAAAAAGGAAAGCAGTTCTTTTTATTGGGTGGTATAGTTAAAGGGGATGTTTGAAACTTCAGTAACAAAAAATGAGCTCAGTGAACCTTTGCATGTTTTGGTATGAGTTTATTAAATAACCACGGACTATCAGGGTATCAGCGTGGCAGGGGGCGTCCATTTACAGCACGGACGAGTCTGAAGAGAGAATAAGGTAAGATTTATGATTTTTTTTCTGTCCTTTCTTCATTATTTCATTACTTTCGTATGTCTTTTGAGACTCACTTCATTTCCTCTTTCTCCAGTCTTTGTCTTAAAATATATATGTGTGTGTATCTGTTTCCTGCATATATTATCTTATATACTCTTATAGAAATGCATTTAGTATGGACCAGAGTCACTCACTTTTTCATTTACATAGAACAAAACTTTTGAAATGAGTCCTGAAACAATATTATTTACATAAATAGAACTACACTTAAGAAATAAGTAGTATAGTGAATAAGCAGGAGTAAAAACATTGAGGGAATCTACAAAAGACATTTATTATTGGAACAGCTAAAATAATCTGTAAGTATTATCTCAGAAATGAACAAATTTCTTTATAAGTGTATGACACAGAGGTAAGTTTTATGTAGTTTAGCCTCATTTTATAGTATACATTTTTATATTCCATTAGAACTGTTTCCAAAATTAGAAGTTGCCCCTTTAAATAGTTTTCAGTTTCTGTCCTCTTTCTACCATTTCTTTTCTCTTTGTAATGTCAATGTGTTCAGTATTGGCTCTGCCTACGCTCCACTTTGATAGAGCCTGGCACAGCGGCTGAATATATTGGTTTCTCACGCATTAGCTTTTCTTTCATAATCCTCTGTCAGTTCTCTGATCCATGAGCAAGAGAAAAGGAGTATAACAGGTAAGATTGCCTTTTAAAGTTGTTTTAAATGCTTTACATGACTGAGAAAAGAAAAAAAATGCACATTTTATTGTTGGAATTTAAATATTTCGGTGACACTAAACATGGAACCAAAGGGAAAAAAATGTGTTTTGTTTTTGTTTTGTTTTTGCTGTTTGGGGTATTTTTTTTCTGAGTTTGTGTAGAAACTGTGTGGTACACTGGTAATCTTGTCAGGGTACAAACTTCGTCTGATTGTTATTTGGTTTATTTGTGAACCATGTACTTGCTCTTCCTCCCAGAAGCATAGCTTGTAGGCAAGGTTAATCCAGTGTTGGCGATCCATGTCCTAGCACAGCATCTGTAAGTTAATACGCAATCGTTCCTTCCAAGGATGGATTTGTCACTGTTGATATATTTTTATTGTCTTATAGGCATAATGGGCATAAATATATTGCTTTTTAAATTAAGCAAAAAATTAATTAAATGAAAATATTATGATTATGTACATTTTTTTGCTTGAAGTGAGTGATTTTCAAACTTTTTGTATTTGGTGGGCTGTCCATCTTGTAATGGTGGGAGTAAATGTTTCCATAGATGATAAGGCAGATATTGGTTGAGTTCACCTTGTCTTTTGGAGGGTGGGCAAGCCAGAGGGCAGAAGATTTAGTTGCATTCCAGTGAGCTGACTCTCCTCCCCCACCTCCCCTTTAAAACCCTCAACTAATAACCTTTAGGTAATGGGAAGTCTGGGGTGATAGTATCAGTAATCCCAGTGACTTGTAGAAATTCATAATGGAAAGAATTACGTTTTAGCAAAGTGATTGTATTTCTAGAAATTATTATGAACCATCACATTCCTTATGGTCATTTTAGTTATTTCATAATCATTGAGTGGTCAGCCACACTTGACACAATCTCCCAGCATCCAAGATTGGAGATTCCTGGTTGGTGTAGAGTATATGGTTTTGCACGAAATCTAGACTTGTTATTGCTTCTGTTTAATTTGTCAAATAAAACCACAGCTATTTAATATAAAAGTACCAGTGGTTTGGTTTTTTTTGTTGTTGTTGCTGTTTCCAATATTGGGCATTGCGCCGGGGAAGTCTGAATACTGGAGCTACAGAGTTAACTCTAAAAGTATTTTTGTTGGTTTCTAGAAACTGGAAGAAGAGAAAGGCAAAAAGGAAAAAGAAAGACAGGAAATTGAGAAAGAACGGAGAGAAAGAGAGAGGGAGCGTGAAAGGGAACGAGAAAGGCGAGAACGGGAACGAGAAAGGGAAAGAGAACGTGAACGAGAAAAGGAGAAGGAACGGGAGCGGGAACGAGAACGGGATAGGGATCGTGACCGGACAAAAGAGAGAGATCGCGATCGGGATCGAGAGAGAGATCGCGACAGAGATCGGGAAAGGAGCTCAGATCGGAATAAGGATCGGAGTCGATCAAGGTAAGGCTTTATTGAAGTTATTGTTTGCCTGATAGCTTTTTCCTGCCATTTACATTGATATGATGAGGGAACTTCCAGAGCGTGCCTAGCTTTCTGTCTCACATGTGTAAATAAAACATTGGTTAAATTAACAATTTTCAACCTCAAGTTAGCTTTTCTGTGTGAAGCCAGTTTTTACACAGACCCAAAACACACCAGCTGTCCACCCAGTGTTCTGGATGGCTGTGATTCCTTTTTGTCTCTCTGGGTCAGTGGATAATTTTTTTTAGTCAGCATTTCCTTGAGGTCCCCTATACTGGAAAATGAGCTCAAGCGCCACTGCATTTAGCTAGCCCCTGATATCTGCTGGTCCTAGAGCCCATTGGATGGCCACAGCTCACCTCCTGAGCTCTCAGTTTACTCTCCCTTTCTTTATGGTTACTGGTAATTTCACTTTGGTTTTGTTTTATTTAAAAATCTTTTGTAATTATATTGAATTCACTTGATTTATCATCAGATTCTTCAAGAATGAGGTAGAGCAAAAATGAACGAAGGGAGTGAGTAGAAGGAGGGAAGAGAGGAAAGTTCACTTTTTTTATTCTTTCAAGCTAGTTTTCCAATATACATTACTATGTTGCAGATACTCCACCTGATTCTAGTTGATGGGAAGTCCACTGGTTGCTGGATTTGGAATTCAGTAGTGCTCTTAGATCTTCAGTGGGCATTAAAATCCTTCCCTTCCTTCCTTCCCTGGAATAACCATCACCCTCTGGAATAACCATTATTGATAATTTGACATACCAGTGATTTTATACTTGTATTACAAATGTGAATCCTTGAACAGTATATTGACTCATATACATACATATATTTATATTTAATTAGATCCATGGCACCCATGTTGTGCAAGGGTCAGTTGTAGTTTTAGTTTATCCAGGCAACATGGCAAAATATTCTTTGCTTCACATCTTTGCCAGCATCTTTCCTTGATCACCAGTATGGTAGGCTATCTTGTAACATATTTTTTGGCTCTTTGTATTTCTCATATCCAGGTTTTTTTGTTTTCTAAGACAGTGGTAAGCATTAACATTGAATTTAGAATGCAATTCACAATTTGGGGCTAGGATTATATTCTGTCTTTCTGACAAATAAATAGCAGTTTGTAATTCTGTAGAAATCAAATGCTGAATTCTGATTTGTGAGTTTATGTACCATTTCATAATGTATATTATTTTCCTTTCTCTTGGTTTTTAAAGGGAAACACAAAGGAAACTGACATTTTAAAATCTTTTGTTTACATAGAGAAAAGAGCAGAGATCGTGAAAGGGAACGGGAGAGGGAAAGAGAGAGAGAGAGAGAACGGGAACGAGAAAGAGAACGAGAGCGAGAGAGAGAGCGAGAAAGGGAACGGGAGCGAGAGAGAGAGAAAGACAAGAAGCGGGACCGAGAAGAAGATGAAGAAGATGCATATGAACGGAGAAAACTTGAAAGAAAGCTCCGAGAGAAAGAAGCTGCTTATCAAGAGGTAAATTGAGGGAATGCTTTTATTCTTAATTCTTAGTACTTAGTAGGTTAGTAAAAAATTTTAGAGCCCTTTGTATACTTTTTTTTTTTTTTTTTGGATCAAGCCACTGTATTGAGGGGCTTCAGTAGAGGGTCAAAGGGTTGGGAGGACAATGAGATCTGACCTCCTCTTCCTGGCTGGGATCTCCTCGGCTGCACAGTCGCTGAAAGGAAGCCCTTTGTATGCATTTTTAAAGTTTTGACAATTTCTTTTTTTAGCGCCTTAAGAATTGGGAAATCAGAGAACGGAAGAAAACCCGGGAATATGAGAAAGAGGCTGAAAGAGAGGAAGAAAGAAGAAGAGAAATGGTAATATATTAGGTTAAAAATAAGTAATTTTTCAGGTAAAAATCAGATCAAATCTTTACTGTTAACTAGAAGTAGCTTTATAATAATTATAAGCTCCCAGTGTAGATAATTTAATTTTTATATATTTCAAGTAACCTTGAGACAATTTCAGTTCACTAAAATGGGTTTTCCTCGTACTTTTCACATTTTTACTCCCTATAAACTAAATTATCTTTCAACATACTGTCAAAGTAAATCTCTCATAGAGTAATATACAAAAAATGAGAATTTATAGAACTTTCCTTGATTAAGAATTTGCAACATTTTTCAACTTGAAGATTTGATACCATTCTGTATTGGTATAGTACATTTGGATGAAGGAAATAGTCATAAGAAACCTGTTTTTAGAAATCAAAATTACTGTCTACTATATATAACACTTAGGAATTGTTGTTTTTCCTTATGTTACTATACTATCCTTCCTTTTAGCTACATAATAATCATAAAAATGAATCTTATTATTTGCATTTATACTGTTTGATAAACTGTAACAGTGAAGCAGTTGGCATAGGTTGTTAAATAAGTTAACTAAGTAAAATGACAAAAAGATAATTTATTTTATCATAGTGTTTGCTTTAGTAGTATGTTCCATGTGTTCTATCTTTGCCAGAATTTCATGAAAGTTTCTTTATCTCCAGTTTGGAGATTATTCTTCCAAAAACTTCACTGAAGTTAGGAATCTTCTTCAAATAGCTTTTGAACATGAGACATAGAGGGAATTTTTGTAAGTAACCAAAAGGGTGCATGCAGCAACTAGATAGATAGTATGGGTTTTCCAGATGGTAGATCCTCTAAGGTCATTTAGTTATTTTTAATTTCCCTGGATTGTAACACCCATTCTAAAATTTATTCTTCAACTCTTGATTATAAAATAGAGAATAATATAGTAAGAGACATAATTATTTGAAGATATGTTTCCCAACACCAACATTGTATTGCTAGATTTGAAGTGATTCTGCTTCCTATAAGCAAATATGAAACCTGTCTTTCTAGAGAAAAATTTCCCATTATTTTTTGGGGGGGGGGAGCTTTAAAAAAATCTAGTTAGAAAAGCAGTTGCTTGCTTATTATAGAATGTTCAGCCGAAGTGTATGATGTAAAAAGTTAACGTTGCTACTCCTCACGAGTGGTAACTTAATTTTTTAGTATGTACCTTATGGATCCTCCTGAATATTGTCATTGCTACCTGACCATCCACTTGAATTCATTTGACAAATTTTGAGTGTATGTTATAATCTAGCCTTGTGCTAGGTACTGGGTATACAAGAATAACTGATGCTTGAAAGGTTTAAACAAGTGAGTAGTATGGTCAGAGATGAAGTAGTTATGTCAGTGTTTAAGGTATGATAATGGTGTACTCACAGTATTTTGGGAGTACAGAGAAAATGATTAATTTTGTCTAGGGGAAGGAGTTGGTCATGGATAGATGGTTAGATTGGGGAATTCTTTACAGAGATAACATTTGAATTGCATGAAATGTGTTAAAATTTTATTGCAGTCAGAAACCTACATCTTTGTTTGTAGGTATAATGATTGTTGATATAATACATAGAGATGTAGGTTATAAATAGTTAATTTTATATACTTTATATCTATATATAATGGTTAGATGTGACTTCTACTAAATATAATAGTTGTATTTAAAATTCCAAAAATAGGAATAAGAGATTCATGTACTTTCATGGTTTGTGTACTCAAAGTTAGGCAGGCATTTCCTTTAGATTAATGCATAAATGTGATTTAAATTTCTAATCTAGGATTTCATAAAAACTAGTTCTTGTACTATCATCTACCTTTAAAAGAGAAGTTAAATATTTTTGTCCAGTTAACAGAGTCAGTAATAAACTTTCAGTGTTACTTCTTGGTGTGCTCAGGTTTCATTAGAAAATACTACACTTTGAAAATTACATTCAGAGAGGAAATTTATTTTAGCATACTATATGTGGTTTTCATTTCACAAATAAGTCCTAAGTCTGACTTGTTATAAGGGTAAAGATTAAAAAAGGAATCCAATGTTATTTACATTTAATATCTGAAGTTTATGAGAATTACAAAGTTCAAGTAGTATGGATAAGAAAAATCTGTTCCCAGGAAAGGGGGAGGGGGTAATGTAAATCACTTTTATGTTAATTTTGCACACTTTGTCCTTCATTTCCTCAAAGGCAAAAGAAGCTAAACGACTAAAAGAATTCTTAGAAGATTATGATGATGATAGAGATGATCCCAAGTATTACAGGTAAAGAAGCTTTGCTTTATGAACTCACACATTCAGCTTTTTATTAGCTGTACTTTCTCTTGTCTACAAGAGAGTGCAAGTTCACTCAGTGGAATAAGAAAGAAAGAAATCCTCAAATTCCACCTTGTAATTATCCCCATAGATGATAGTGAGATGGGGGCCGGGTGGAGCTGTTGGAAAAGGATTTGACAGTTCTATGCTGCTTCTTTGGGGGAAGGCCCGTAATAGTGTTACAGCTAATCTTTATGACTATCTACCATGGTCTGGAAAATTTTGTATTAAAGGATTTCAGGAGTACTACATAGCACTCTGAACACCCTCCTACCCGTCCCCAACCCAACTGATAGACTACTATGAAGTGAGAGTTGGGAAGCCTGCCTTCCCTCATCCTTTTTTTTCCCCCATGGTGTTTCTGAACTACTCTCATTCTTTTAGTACCTACAGCACTGTGGTTTTGTTATGCTGCCTCCACTCTAAACTCTAATTTCCCTCAGGTTATGCACAGTATTTTGATTTTTTTAAATCTCTCATGTGCCTGACGTGATCCAGGCATGTAGTGAGTGCATTTAATGTATATACTTTAACACACTGTAGCCAAAATAATTAAAACATTGAATTAGCAACTTAAATTGAAAGAATGCCAAGGATTTGACTTTGTAGAAAAAGTAAAAAGATGAGTAAAATTATTGAATCACAAAATAATAGTACATAATTTCAACATTCTGAGATATAATAAAGTGCTGGGTAGAACCTCTGCTTTTTGTTGATTATTCCCTACTTCCTTCTTTGATTCCCGCCCCCCACCCCAAGGAAAGGAGTTTATTTAAGTTGGAGATAGAAACTATTATTAGGGGTGTTATTACTCCATGTATTAATTTTTTTACAAATTGGCATCCAAGAAAACACAAATTATGTGTTAGAGTTAGAATAGGTATAAAATGAGTACTCTTCTTTGCTCTGGAAGCTTCTTTTCTACTTATTTTAGACACTTAGAATGACTTAAGAATGAGGCATGGTGATAAATGACAAGACAGTGCTTACTTATTAAACACTAACATGTAGACAGCACACTGTATTGGGTGTTCTGTAGACACAGAACATTAGTAAGACGGTCTTTAGTCTCTAAGCGTGAAGCTTTTAGTATGGAAATGATTTGCTTTTGGAGACATCATATGTAATACCTGATGGTCTGAGTATCAAATAAGGCCTGTTATGATTTACTTTTGTAGAGGAAGCGCTCTTCAGAAAAGATTACGTGATAGGGAAAAGGAAATGGAAGCAGATGAACGGGATAGGAAAAGAGAGAAGGAAGAGCTGGAGGAAATCAGGCAGCGCCTTCTGGCAGAAGGGCACCCGGATCCAGATGCAGAGCTCCAGAGGGTAAGATACTGTAACATCCGTAACAATAGTCTTCTGAGAATATTACGTCATCTTAACCAAGCCAACTATGGTGTAGTTTAGTTTATAAGGGAAGTGCACTGTATACTCCATGCACTTTTGTGTTTTGGGGGAGAATATTAGTACTTTTTCTTTATTGTGTATGTCATCAGTATTAGTTGATTTACAACTTTAACTGTTTTAAACATCTTTCATATGTCTTAACTCCTTTATTTCTTGTTAAATGAATATCTTTTAATGTAACATTGCTAGAGACCTGTCCTTCCTACATGTATATGCTCTGATACATAATGACTTTTGTAGTTTGAGTTCTCTCACTGCCAGCCTAAAAATTTTGTTTCCAAAAGATATTTTCGCTTGTCATTTGAAAAGGAAGAGTGCCATAGGACATGGCGCCCACGTATTCTTGCTTTTTAGAAATCATGTTAGAATAATTATTAATATATCATGAATCTAATACTATAATTCTTTGTATCAACTTTAAAAATTCTTATATGCTATTAACAGAAACCACATCTTCCATGACCCTTTTATTTTTCAAAGTGAAAGTTTTTTTTTTCTATTGATTAAGTACTTACATGAGTAAATAGAAAGTTCACACGACATAGAACACAGTAATGAAGACATTTCTTATCAGCCATTTATAATCATTATAAATGTGTGGTTATTTTTTTTTCCCTCAAAAGAAACTATTTATTTAGAATAAAACAAAAGCAGCTCAACTGTAAGCACACGTTTGAGTGACAGCTACTTTTAAGCTATGTGAGCCATAAAAAAGGTTTTTCTTTACTTTTCCAGAAATCTTGTGTACACAACACAAAGCAAGGTCATTTTTTTCCACTTCAAACACCGGCATTGGCATCACAATAGCAGATTCACAACTTTAAGCTCCCATTTTAGTAAAATGCACAAATACTAAACAGATTAGCTTTCTTCCATCAAGAGGCACATGTAAACTCCACATAAGCCATCACTTCTCTTCAAAAAGGTCCATTAGAGCTTTGAATTCCATATCTTCATCCGTTGTTCACCAGTTTTGCTTGCGGGGCGGGGGGAGGTTATTCAGTACAAATGTTTACAATATTAAAAAGATATATTTCCCCTATGCCATTATAGATGAACGTAATGTTAACAAGTTCACCTTGACTTCAGAAAGCACCAATAATACCCACTGACACACACCTTGAAATGAATTTACCGTATGAATAGACAACAAGTAGAACAGTAGGGTGGATTTTTTTTAAAGACTGCAATTAAGTGAGGATTGTAGGACTGAAAATATCCTTTGTACTCATGTAACTGAGTAAAACGTCAAAAAGTTTTTCAGAAAAAAGCAAGTGTATAATCAATTTATAATCAATATATTCTAAATATAACTTAAAAGATGAAACTATAAAAAGGTGTTTAGTCAAATTTTATCCCCTCTATCTTCATTCTGTAAATTATACAGAGCAATTCAGACTTAACTCCATTAAGTAGAAAGGGGTCAAGGTACAAAGCCTTTTAAAAATCCACCTTCATCTGTGTTACCAAAGATAGCAGCTGTTATTTTCTTTTAAGAAAACACTCACACAATTGCTAAACAGCTAAAGAACACTGTAGGACTTTTATGTTCCAACTCTGTTTACACCGTACATATAAAACTCCTCATTAGGCTTGACAGTTCACCGTGGTTACCTGAAATCCTTTCTCCCTTTGGGCACATCACTACAACCAGCATGTTAACAGGGTCAGCTCTCTTCTTGTTCTCATACCTAACTCCTATCTCAAAACCAGATGCTGTGGCAGAGACAGGAAAAAAAAAAAAGTCCAGGAATTCCCTCCAAAAATTTTCTAACAAAAAAGGTCACTAAGGCCCTCTTCTCAAGAGGATTTCCCAGTTCTGTTACCACAGGTGAATGGTTCCTACACGGACCTAAACTGCAGTTCAAGCTGCACCTGCATAATGAGCAATTTGACTCTGAAGAAAGTGGATTTAAAATTAAAGAAACAAAAACCTGTCAGTGAAAATCTGCTCATAAATAGGTTCTAAATAAACCTAAGCAAGTGTTCGACTCTGAAAGCAACAAACACACATCTTACTTTTACTACTCTACCTCAAAAGATCCAATTGAATTAAGAACGGCCAGAGTATATTTACCTTCAAAATGTGACAAAAGCTTATAGCAGCCAGAGGATGGACATTTTTAGATTTAATCCTTAAAAGGGAAAACTTAGTCTACTCTCAGTTGAGAGTCAAAGTATACATCTCAAACCAGGAATTCATATTTTTGTGAGGAAAACTTTATAGGAATCCCAGGTACAACCAACAAAATAATATTTTTTAAAAAACTGGCTAGGAGCTGAATGATTGCTTAATTTTTCATAAACGTCAAAGCTGTGATCTAAAAATCTTAATTAGCTTGATTTTTTTTTTACCAGTAATACTAAGTAAGTCATTTAATGATATACTGCAGAAATTTTTTTCATTTGAATTGAGATCCAGAAAAATCAATTAAGCAAATACATATTTTTTCAAGTAAAAGAAACAACTGGTTGTTACAAAGAACATCCAATGTTGAAATTATGAAATTCTAGCTAATGAGAATTAGAACCAGATAATTTTAGACTTTTGCTTTCATTCCACTCTGAAGCTTTAAGTAGATAGTTTGCCAATATTACAAACCTGCACAACAGAATGGGCAACAGAAGTAAGAGATTCACCTGAATGATGGCACTCTGTAGGTAAGCACCAAACTAAACATAATTGGTTATAATACATACATTTAGAAATGGTATCAAGCCATTGTTTCAAAAACACTGAAGCACAAATTGCCCAGATCTAACAAAAGCTGCGATGTCAGATAAAGATTCGAACAAACATGGAGCAAAAACCACAGTACTCTTCAGTAAGCTGTCACGTCAACTTTGAAAGAAAGAAAAAAAGAAAAAAGAAAAAAAAGAAGGGAAGAAAAAAAGAGAAAAAAAAGTAAATGTGTGGTTATTTTTAAAATGTCACACACATATACATATACTCCACTCACACAACATTTTCTAAATACAAATATCATTTACATGCTATTTTCTGATGTGCTTATTTTTTCCTTTTTACATTTTTATTGAGGTATAGTTGACATGTTAGTTTTAGGTGTACAGTGTAGTGATTGGACATTGATGTACATTATAAGTTGATCATCATGATAAGTCTAGTAACCGTCTGTCTCCATACCATTACTTAGAAGGAAAAAATGATTATATAATGACCAAGTTGAGGATTTGTGTTGCCTCTTACGTAGTGTCAGTACTCTTCTAAAAGTTTCTAGAGGGGATGTTATAGCTCAATGGTTAGAGTACATGCTTATCATTCATGAGGTTCTGGGTTCAATCCCCAGTACCTCCATTAAAGTAACTAAATAAATAAACCTAATTACCTCTCCTCCCAAAAAAACCCCAAAACAAAAAACTTCCATAAAATGAAGTTTCTAGTTGTGATTTCTTTAATAAAAGTATAAGAACATACTTTTTCATTTTAAATTAGCCAACTATTAGCATTTACTCTTGTTATCTCTGAAGAGTGTATAAAAGCTCCTGAGGAGTGGTAAATATATGTGAAATACTAAAAAGCATTTTGCAGAGTACCTAATGTGATTCTATAGATTTACATGGCTTTCTGATTATAGAAGTAAAGCAGTGTTTTGTTGTTCCTAGTGAAAAAGAAAAATAGAGATTTTGTGAAAGATACTGTAAAACAAAGCATTGGTTGAACTGAATATAGTTTTGGTCTGTTTCAGTTAATCAGATTTTTTTTTTTTTTTTTTTTGATTGTAGATGGAACAAGAGGCTGAGAGGCGCAGACAGCCACAAATAAAGCAAGAACCAGAATCGGAGGAAGAAGAAGAAGAAAAACAAGAAAAAGAAGAAAAACGAGAGGAACCCATGGAAGAGGAAGAAGAGCCAGAGCAAAAGCCCTGTCTCAAGCCTACCCTGAGGCCCATCAGTTCTGCCCCATCAGTTTCCTCTGCCAGTGGCAACGCAACTCCCAATACTCCCGGGGATGAGTCTCCCTGTGGTATTATTATTCCTCACGAAAATTCACCAGATCAGCAACAACCTGAGGAGCATAGGCCAAAAATAGGACTAAGTCTTAAACTGGGTATGTTAGCATCTCCTTCCTTTTTTCTCTACTTCTCCCCCTTCAAATACCTCAATTTTGCCTCAAGGTAAAAAGTAAGTATGTGCTGCTTGGTAGGTAGATAGAAGATTATTCAAAAATGCCTTTTTAGCTCATGACTGTTTTCATAGTTCTACTAGTGCTCCTATATGTGCAGCTGCCTCAAGTTCTGAGAAGAAGTGAAAAGTTAAATTTTCTAGCACTTGTGAGTAGTGAGTTATTTTTTAAGTTGGGATCTTTCTCTGAGATTTGTGGAGGTACATTTTATACTGCTTTTGAGGGATGGTGGGTTGTAAACTGTAACATTTGAAAATTAAGTCATCATGCTAATGTAGTATTTTTACTGTAGGTGCTTCCAATAGTCCTGGTCAACCTAATTCTGTGAAGAGAAAGAAACTCCCTGTAGATAGTGTCTTTAACAAATTTGAGGATGAAGACAGTGATGATGTACCCCGAAAAAGGAAACTAGTTCCCTTGGATTATGGTGAAGATGATAAAAATGCTGCCAAAGGCACTGTAAACACTGAAGAAAAGCGCAAACACATTAAGAGTCTAATTGAAAAAATCCCTACAGCCAAACCTGAGCTCTTTGCGTATCCCCTGGATTGGTCTATTGTGGATTCTGTGAGTAGCAAATTGTATTTAATCATTTTATTTTGAGGTTTTGGTTTTTAATAAAGCATACAAACTTAGTTGATTCTACTAATGACAAGTAGGATGATACCATTGGCTAGAATCTTGACATGGCCAATAGCTTATTGTGGAAATTCTTAGTGGCGCTTGAAGTCTCCATAAATTAGAAGCAAATGCTCATATCTTGATACACACCTTTATCAGTTCAACTTTGAATGATCGTGTTTTATTTCAGCCTTAAGAAAAACTATGAGGTTATATAGGGTTTTTTTTAGTAAATATAATAAAAAACTCTTCAGTTCAATAACCATGTTTTTATTTTGCAGATATTGATGGAACGACGAATTAGACCATGGATTAATAAAAAAATCATAGAATACATAGGTGAAGAGGAAGCTACATTAGTTGATTTTGTTTGTTCTAAGGTTAGTCTTTTACTCTCTCCACCCTCAACATTTGCTATATACTTTAAAATATTAGACAGTTTCTAAATTGAACAATTTTGTAGAACCAAGTCCATGATAATTCAGTTTCATTTAAGAGATTTATGGCTACTCACGTGAGCCCCTTCACACTATTTCAGACCCCTTGCTTCATGCTTTCATTTCTGAGGTTAAGGAAGACAGTTGCTGACTATTGCCAATTTTGCTCTCTCCCTGCTCCTGAGAATGCTTCACCACCCTCTCCTTGTCTTAATGGTTAAAACATTGCTGAAGTACAGTTGAGGAGGTTTTGTGGAGACAGCCAGTAGCTTGTCTCAATTCCTTTGTCAGTCGTCCATCCTTTGGAAGAAAAGCAAAATAGTGCTCTTTATAGCATGATAGTAGTGTTAACGATTGATGACTGTGTGCCAGGCTTTGTTCTTGATAGGTACTGTGTTAAACATTTTATAGAACTTCATCTTCTTTAAACCTCCCAATAATCTTAGTAAGTTGTAAGTTACTAATAGTGTCCCCATTCTATACATTCTATACATGAAGAAGTTAAAGCTTAGGGAGAGGTTGTGTCTTGATCATGGTTACATTATAAGTGGCAGAGCCAAGCCTGTAAAACTCATACTCTTAACCACCAAGGATTACCACATCCTTTCATTGTCCCCTGAAGGCAAAGACTTTATCTTATCTTTAATAAGAAAATTATTATAGTAGAAGAAAGTTATTTTTCTATAAAGGAATAACTAACTGTGTTTTAAGGAAATGCTGTTTTTCTACCAGCACTGTTAAGTAGGAATGAGCATTAGGAATGGCAAATATAAGTGGCCCTTTCCATTGTAATTTTTGTAGTATTAAAACTCATTAGTAAATCTGGATATGGATTAGAAGACATAATATAGTGACTAAGATTCTAGGTTTAGGTGTCAAACTTCTCTTGAAAGGAAGGGGATTCTGGGAATTAAGAATTTTATAGAAAGGTTCTTCTGCCACAAATTCTCATACTAATTTGAGGGAACCTTAAATTTGTTTTGACTGTATGCTAACGTTTTGTTTGTTTTCAAAAATGACATAATTTTTTTCTTTTAGGTTATGGCTCATAGTTCACCTCAGAGCATTTTAGATGATGTTGCCATGGTAAGTTAGAAATTTACTGTTATTAATATTTTAATTAATATCATTGGGAACACATTAACTTCTCTGAATTTGATTGATTTTCTACCCATGTTGGTCCAGAATCTTTATAGGCCTGAATTTAAATTTGAATATGCATTAAAAGAGGTTTAAAGGCATTCACACAAGATATCATTAGACAAGAGTAAAGCTAGAATTTTCTTTTTTATCAGTCTCTCTCTTCCCCTCCCTTTGGTTTTTGTGTATATAAATATAAATCCTGTATGAATAAATTCATACATTTATAGAGCATTTATTAAGTGCTTACTGGGTAGAACATTGTGCTAGAAGCATAAAAAGGTGGACTATCTGCTTTTAAAGAACTAGCAGGGAGATGGGTATATCAATGTTGATACTGTAATATACTTGATATAATGGGGTTATGCAAAAAAGATAATGAGGTCAAAGGGGATAGAGCATCTGATGGTGTTGAGGGCAGTTAGGGCAGTCATCACAGGAATTGCCATCTCAACTGAGACCTGAAGATTGTATAACTCTTGTCACTTGGACAGGTGTCTTTTGGGTTGGCAGTGGTTAAACATCAAATCCCCATTTGCATTTAATTTGGATATTAGAGTAGTGGTTGCATTGATTTTTGTGAGAAAAGAAAGGAGGAAGAGAATTGATGGTAAAGATAAGAGGATACTGAATGAAGTATGAACTCCAGTCTAGGAAGAGAAGGGAGTAATACCAGAAAAGAGCTGGTAGTTTGAGTGCATCGAGGACTTGGTGGTTCCAGTGAAGGTTGTGGGAGATGTGTGTGAGTGAAATAACTGGAAGGAGAGGTATAGTTAGAGAGTAGAATGTTTAAGAATACAAGTGATGGATCAGTCCAGATGATGGCAAGATGCAAAGGATGGTGGTGGGAGAGAGTTTCTGGGGCAGAGCTGATAATTGTTTAGAATGTTAATAAACTTTAAGCCAGGTCATAACACAAAGAAACTGAAATTCCTGCGTGTTGCGACTGGGATTGGAGAGAAATACGAGAATCAGCTGCAAGAGCACTAATTTAATGTGGATGAAAAATGGTATTTGCTAGACAGCTGCTCTTGGAATGAAAAGATGGTGTAATGAGATCTCATGAGCCTCAGTGGAAATAATGTTTACAAGGAGACAGTAAAGATCCAGCAGCTTTCCCTCTCCTGTGGAGACTAAGGATTTGAAAGTGACAAACTTCCTCACGAGTGTCAGGGTCTTTAGGGGACATACTAGGTTTTCAATTAAGGTAAGGAGATAAAAAGTCAAATTAAAGAAGCTGAGGATGGTTAGTATAAAGTTGAATAGGGTCCAAAGGACAGAGTGGGAAGACAGCAATGGAAGGTGAGTCAGGGAGGAAAGAGGAACATCAAGCATGAGATAAGGTGGTAGATGACTGGAGAAATTTGCATTTTGAGCTACAGTCAAAGTCTTCAGGGAGTGGCATAGTGGGGTGCCTAACCAAAAGGAGCTTTAAGGTCAGGATATTTTGTGTCCACGTAGTATATGATGTCTAAGCCAGACAACATTAGCTTTCTGCTGCCTAACCAGCCCAGTGCAGCTGTTTAAAATTCCTAAGTAAGCCAAATCTCTAACTACTTTGAAAAGTTTCACTCTAACGCTGAGCCTCAGATGAAAGGAGAAATGTGAATGGATCTCAGTACTTGGGGACAGAATCTTAACTTCCTTGACTTTCCAGGCTCTTTAAAAAGTTATCCTTGTGGTAAAGAGAGAATTTCATAGTTAGGCCTGATTAAGGAATTAAAAAAAAAAAAAAATCAGTGTTCTGGGTTTTGGCCTTGGCAGAGATACAGTCATTGTTGGTGAAGACCATATGTCAGGGTTAATCCATTTTGATCTGTTGAAATACTTTGGTATTTGGAGTTTAATTAGACTCTGCTTAATCACTTGTATTGTTTTTGATTATTTTCTGGCCCATTGTTGATCAGAGTGGGAGGAAACCAGTTGAGCTAGTGTCAGCTGGTTCTGGAAATAGCTCATGGATCCTCTAAATATTTCTTGAATAAATGAGGTTGAATTTTTAGCTCGAAAAGTATTTTGCTCTTATCAAAAATCTGACATTTTTTCAAACTGTACGTTTCTTCATTTTACATTAATTAATGAGTTTTGGTTGCAGTTTTGTCCCTTTATCTATATTTCCAGGGTATGATTTCCACATTAATTAGTATTGCAGCATAGCTCTCTCTTGAACTGCCAGTTTAGTCTGGCTCATAAAAGTCTTATTTAAAGTTCTTTATTTGTCATCATTGAGAAATTTAGGGAAATTTCTCAAAATCATTTTCTGACTTCTTTTAGGTACTTATTGATCACTCAGGTCCTAAGCTCTCTTGAAGGCTCTTTGTATATGTTAACTCTTTTAATTCCTACCATAGAACCAGTATGATACAACTATTATATCCTCCATTTCACAGATAAGAGAACTGAGGCTCATTGTGATAAATAACCCAACCAAGGACATGTAACTAGTAGGAGGTAAAAGTGGGATTTGAACTCAGGCAGTGTAGTTAGAGATCTGGCTTGCTTAACTGCTAACCTGACCTGCTGCTCCAGAGTCCTGGCAGCATTAGGCCACATGCCATCATGATGGTGGTACCCTGGAGCTCAGTCATTGCTGCCTTCTGTAGAAGAAGCATGCTATTCCATTTTACCACATGGCAGCCCTGGAGTGGAGTGCCATACTTGTGGGGGATGAGGACAGGAGGAGTGGTAAGGACATGATGCACTAAGTAAGTAGACAGAAAAATAATTTGATTTGCCAACAGGAAAAGGCCTTTTATTTATTCAGTAGTCTTGTGTCCCTTGCAATGATACTGTTCACTTTGTATCCCAGACACTATATTAAAATTAATATATTCTCATTTAATAGTTCAGTGTCACATACATAATGTGGACTCAGTAAATGTTGTGAGATTATTTAGGGGGTGATGAGTGAGATACTCTATATTATTATGTAGTTATATAACTAGTTCTGTCTGAATTACCATGTTCTTTATTACAAGCATTTGCATTCCTTAGGAGATAGTTTTTCAAGACGTGTAAATGTAGTATTTGTAAAGTTGAAAGTTAGAAAAAAAACTGGAGTACTGTGGTGTCAGTATTTAGTAAGCAATGGAATTTTGCTGAATGCTTTTTTTTTTTCGGTAGTTTACTTGTATTAATACATTTCTCACAGTAGGTTTCCTTTAAGTCATTTTATTGAAAGTAAATGCTTTTAAAAAAAAGAAAGAAAGAAAGAAAGTAAATGCTTGTTGGTAGGTAAAGACCTTTTTTGATACCAGTCACTGTTGTTGGGAGATGCTGATGATTGCTTATCTTGCATGTGAACTTTTTTTGTGTTTTTCTTTTTCTTTTCTAGGTACTTGATGAAGAAGCAGAAGTTTTTATAGTCAAGATGTGGAGATTATTGATATATGAAACAGAAGCCAAGAAAATTGGTCTTGTGAAGTAAAAAACTTTTTACGTTTAGAGTTCCATTTCAGATTTCTTTTTTCCCACCGTTCAAAGGACTTAAAAATTTTTTTTGTCTTCAAAGACATTTGTGAGATCTGTAATTTTTTTTTTTAATGTAGAAAATGTGAATTTTTTTGTCTTCTAATTTGTTGATGCCCTGTGTACTCCTTTGGTTGTAAAGACATCTGAATCCTACCTTGGTTCTCTTTATACTCACCAGGTACAAATTACTGGTATGTTTTATAAGCCACAGCTACTGTACACAGCCTATCTGATATAATCTTGTTCTGCTGATTTGTTCCTTGTAAATATTAAAATGACTCCCCAATTCTTTTGCAAAATTGCACTTAATATTGAACTGTACTGTATAAACACCAACATGAACAATGTTAATCGAAAGAATGCCCATCACACCTATTACCCTTGCCCCTCTGATCAAAAATGGCAGGCCCTCATGAAGGCATGGAATTTAAAATTAGAGTGCAAAAATTAGCAGACAATCCATTCCTCTTATATCTCTGTATGAATGTGTTTGTGTGGTTGTATGTATAAAAGTCTTACTTTTCCCTAATTTGCTTTGGAGGGTTCTGTTTCCTTAAACATTTCCTAATTGAATAGAATTGTAAAGGAAACATGGTATTGTGCCAACCCAAATGTCTGGGGTAATTAGGTTATTAGTCTCTCAGAGCATGGTATTTTCCTGTGACAAGCAAGTCTTAAAAGGAGTGGGGTTTTTTTCTGTTCATAGCTGGCTACATCAGCCTCTCTTTTAAGGGAGTATGAATCATGGTGGTCCCCCCCCCCCCCGATTTCATTGTTGAGAAATGAGGCAGATCCTTAGATTCTGGAGAGCTTTATTTTATGCGTTTTTGCACTAATTGGTCCTTAGTTTAATTTTGATGTACCATTTTGTTTAAAAAAAAACAATTCAAAAAGCATTAAGTCAAAAACTTTTTAAAAAATAAGCAAAAGATAAAACTAAGCAATTTTACAGATTAGGAACATTTGACAAAATGCAATAGGAATTCAGCAAGGCAATTTACAAAGTTTACATCTATTTTCTAAGGATAAAGTAAATCGTTTAAGGTAGTTACCACTAATTTTTTGTTTTATAAGGGTTTATCTCATGTGTGTATACACAGGCACATACTTTGTTTATCTCTGCTCATCAAAGTTTAAAAATGTACTGATGGTGTTCTTAGAGACATACATGGGGCTTTCTTGATTGTAGATCAGAACTTACCAGGGAGCAAAATTACCTGAAAATCTTAACAAGTTTTTAAACAGTTCTTAACAGAAATTAGGTGCAGCTATTCCCATGTCTGAGTATTTATTTAAAAAAAAAAAGATTTGGGGGGGAGGGTGTTAAAAAAGCATAACTGAGCTTGAGTTACTAGATTTTTTTACATCTTAAGACATTTGAAAACACTGTTCTTAACATTGGACCATGACATGGTTCCATTATGTAAATATTTCAAATATTAAAAATGTATATATTTGATCTCGGGGACTCATTCTTTCAGAGTCTTGTTAAATAAATGGCATCATGTTATAATTGTGCAGTGCATCCTAGAAACTTAATTTGAAAATATGGGCTGAATTTTTGATGGAATTGATTTTTGAATATTAGTAACTGAAAGTCAGAGGCCATTGTGGATTTTGGATTAATTTATACATCTATAGAGATACCTTATTTTGAATTATCTATACGTCTATGTAGATACCCCCTTTTAGTGTTACAATTTTTTAAATTGTGGTTTCTCAAGGGAAATTTTCAGAAACATGCTCCTTGCTATTTACAGATTCATTTACTAGTTTTTCTCAGATTGACCCCCAGTGTAACTCCTTGTTTGAGCTGTTTATTATGCCTCTGTCTTGTCTTAATTATTATTATTTCTAAGGCATCATATTAGGTTGTTTTTATTTAGCCAGTATTAGCATGAAAGTTTATTCAGGTAGATTTAATTTTCCTTGCTTTGATCTCTCCTGCTCTCTTACCACATTTACCTTAAAAGGGCCCTTATGTGAAATCCTTAGGGGCATATACCACATACTGTGTAACACCTCCAGTGAGATTTGTGTCAGGATCCCAAATGTATGCATTAACATTTCTGCAGCAGAACAGGAATGATCACAGTCACTGGATTAAAGACTGCTTCATTTATAGCTTAATGTCAGTTCATATCTGTTTTTGCCACCATTAAACTTGGAGGTTTTCAGAGTTTTTTATTTTTCAAGTTTGTATGTAAAGAACTGGACCTGTCTAAGCTGGTATAGTGTAGTGTCAGTGAGAATACACATAAAGAAAAAATTTTTGCTAAATTGCTTGAGCTTTCTGGATTGTCTTTACCATTTGCCCGTAGATTAATTTGGGAACCTTAGTTAATTCATATTTACCCATTCAAGTTATAAAATTATATGAAAGTTTTGAGAACCATTCTTGATCTGGCAGTTAGGAAACCCAATATTCTTTTTCCTCATTTGACCCTATAAATAAAATAATTTTAAATGTGTACATCTGTCTTGTCTACAGGAAGAAAGTGGTTTTTCTCAAACTTTAACGTGCGCTTGAATCACGTGGGGGATCTTGTTAAAATTCAGACTTAGTAGCGCTGGAGTTGGACCTGAAATTTTGCATTTCTGGCCAGCTCCCAGATAGATGGTGCCAGTACTAACTGTTCCAAGAACTACTTTGATTAGCATTTTAAGGTACCTACTCAGTACTAGTATTATATCCTAAAAGACTGCACAAATGCTGCTTTAGTTTCTTTTCAAGTAGATTTTAAAGAGAAAAACATTTTGGGGGGCAAATAGATATTTAAGTTCATGAACATAAAGCAGTCTTCCAAAAATGATCCCCAAGAACAACTCTTAATATTCTAGGCTTTATTTCCAGCCAGCCCCAGAACATTTTCTCTTTAGAGAACTTCTATGTTGCTACTCTGCCTGAATCTTACCATAGTGCTTCCCGGTAAACTTTTTGTAACAGTAAAGGCTGATGATTTTGTGGAGAGTGCTGTTTCAAGTACTTATCAGGCATGAATACCAGATAATGGTGAACAAATTGAGAAAAATGAGCACGAGAGTCAAATGAGGCTAAACACTATTATAATGTTTTCTCCTTTAATATTAAGTAAAAATTTTAAGTGCAAATAAATGTAAGCAGGTGTACAGTGTGTATATGAAGCTTATTTACCCAACTCTTCTCTAGTAAGTTCTATGAATGTTTCCACTTTATACCCAAACACTGCTTAAGGGTTTTGTGTCAAAGTGGTTACACATTTTTCCAAGTCATATTTCAGCATTCTATTCCTGTGAAACTGAGAAATTGTTTGCTTAGCAAAAGATGGTGAGGTTGATTTGTGAATGCCACTGACTAATAAAGGGTATTAGAATGAATGCCACATAGGCAAAAAAACAGGAAGTCTAAGTGTCAGGAAAACTAGGGAAATTCACATATATTTTAAATCCAGGAATTATTACTGTTCATTTATACTAAGACTAAAGTGAGCTTATAATTTTTGATAAACTGGTAGATTTTTTGAAATGTTATGTTAAATTATTGCAGTATTTGTTTATCTGCATTTGAATGCTTACATTTTCCTCTTTATTTAATTGACAGATTCTTTGCCTTTCATCTTATTACTTGACTCATATGAAAGCCAAATTAGGAATGTTAATCTAAAATGCCTAGGAAGGAAAGATAATTTCTATAAACGAAAATGAATAAAAATTCTTTTCAAGCCGTCTTGTTTGCATTAAATGACACTCAAATCTGCCTGTGCTGCCACATCATGTAGTAGTTGGATTGATGACTTTTAGATTCTCTTGCACAGAGTGGTAGCTGAATTTTTAAGCAGCTATCCCTTTCATCTTTTTGCATATAACTTATGTTTGCCATTGAAGCACACTTGATATGTGCCGTTCATGTTATAAACTAGGTGGAGTGATAGGCATAAAGAAACCAAAATCCTAGGAGCTGACAGTCTAGTAGTGAAGAAATAATAAGGATCACTAACAGACGTATATACAAAGTACTATATGAATCGTCATATAGTAATATAATTTAATTATAGTCATATAGCAATATAATATAATATAATTGAGATAATTTCAAGGTTGAGAGGGAAGGGACAATACGAAGATTCTCAGCAGAGGTAGTAATATAGAGGGGACCTTAGAGATCACATCATCTTAACTACCTGATGCAACACTGTTACAGTGTTCTCCAAAGTTGGATATCTAGATTTCTGCATATTGGATTCTAATTCATGGTCTAGATCTGCACTACTAAGCTTTTAAATTCATTAAAATTAAATTTTAAAATTCAGTTCTTCAGTCACACTAGCCATGTTTCAAGTGTTCAGAAATCATATGCAACTAAACTGAATTTAAAAATCCAGTTGCAGCATTCACATTCCAAGTGCTCAACAGCCATATGTAGTTAGTGGCTACTAATATTGGATGGATATTTCAGAATTAACATTACTGTGATTACAGAAAGTTATGTTGGAAAGGTATGGTCTAGATGCTAATATCCACCTAAGGGCAGTGGATAGTGCTTACTAATAAAGTTCCCCCACAGGAAGCATTTTTAGCAAACCTTCATTAAAGCAAAAAGTATTGCAATTTAAAAATAGTTCTAAACAACTTTTTCCATTTTTTTTCTTAGAACCAAAGTAAAAATTAGTGGACACTTCATATTGTGGAATCTGGACATTATAAGAAGGTTCATTTTTTTTTTCCTGTCAGTTTAAAAATACTGCCAAATATATCCAGGTGAAGAGACATGACTAATTGTTACTGCAGTAGGTATTAGAAAAGCTAGATGTTAAAGTTTCATTTTAAATATATTCTTTAAGCAGATTTTTTAAAAAGGGTCCAGGTTCTTTGTTAAGAAGGAATTTAGATTAATAAAATATTGACAGACATAAAGAACTGAAGACTGAAAATACAAGTTGAGTAACAGAGCCAGCCCTTCATCTTGAGCTGTCCCAATCTAAGGAGACCAATCCTTGCAAAGAATTAAAGCCATCTAAGAGCTAATAAGAGAATGTGGCCAAGCACCCAGCCCTGATGACAATATTATCTCTCATATTTCAATTCTACTTTACTCCCATAACAAATAGGGCAATGACACTGTATAAATGAAGGCAGACTGCTTTTTATGTGGGAAGTGTTAATTGGATTGCCTTGGAATCAGTGGTGTAAAGAACTGGCCTTGATCCTGACTCTATTGACTAGTGACTCTAGTCTTTAGCAGCCCCTCTCCCCAGGTAGTTCTTCTAACAAGTCTGGCACTCTGGATTTCCCATCCACTTCATCTGTTACTACTTACTATTGGTTTTGGCCACCATTTATTTTTGTCATTTGTTTCTCCATCCTGCTCCCAATTTCCAGACACTTACGGGGAAAATACAAATGCACCACTGCCGGTAGCCTGGACCCTCAGTACCGTTTTTCTCATTGTCTTATTGAACTTAAGCTCTCCCCCACACATTGCAGCTTTACTGTTTTTAAACCTCCAGTAGATAGGTATGAATATGTAAAAGTCATTTCATTTTCCCCCTTACTTAGCAAATAACTCAAGGTTTATAAAACCTTAACATCAAAAAAGTCATTTAGGCATGTTCTTTCCAGTCCTAGCTCTCCAGTTTATAATAACATGCATCTTGGATCTTTGCTTTCTATAATTAATGATTGGTATTCCATCCATCCTATCCAGAGACCTCCCCCACTCCATTGGCTCTGGTTTCTAATTACAGTTTGCAGTTTCTTGAGTCTTGCTCAGGTGTTTCTGTTATCTTTTCTCCTTCAGGCTAGAATAAGTTTCAAAGAACACAAAAACAACCTTAGAATTTAGATCTGAGTAGCATATAGTTACATGTGCCCTCCAGATTTCTCAGGTCTCACTCAGTGTTTGTATCTCTCCATTCTACTGGTGACTGGTGATAGCCTAAATGAGACTGGCTTTGTAAGAGGTTACATCCTAGTTTATCTCTTAAAACTATGGACATCTGCTCTCTATTTGGGACTTTTCTTGGTATCTAGGACGTTACTTTAGCCTTGTTCCTCTAGTCTGTGTCATTCTTAGTGTTTCTTTGCTGTTCTTCCTCTGTTTCCTGGGTTTTTATACTCCTAAGAAGATGAAGAAATACAGAAAAATGTACCTGTAGTTCCAGTTATTCAGTCATTGATTGCTTTTTTTTAATCACCTTTGTTTCCTTTTTGCGGGAATGTGTTTTGACATATGCTTGAATCTTATGTCTCAGCTTTTAACAGGATGAGTGTTTCTGTTACACTTCTGTTGATCTTCAAAAACAATTTTATTGACATTTGGTAAAGTAGGTGAGTCATAATTTATTGCAGGATGTTTAGCATTCCAATTTTTGCTATTAATAATACTCCATGAACATGCTTGCACAAAATTTTTGTATTGAAATTGTTTCTAAGGATAGTTTACCAGCATTTTAAGACTTTATACTCATATTACAGATTGCATTCAAAGAGATTGAACTAGTTCACAAATAAATAGATGGATTTTAGTTTATGCTTGTTTGACAAATGTATTGTACTGTTTATGTGCTAGGCACTGTTCTCGGCATTCAGCAATATATGTGAACAAATGGAAAAATTCTTACCCCTGTGAAGTTTAAGGAGGGAAAGGAGAGATGAGGACTACAAAGAATTGGGGGGGATGTCAACCTTATTTTTCTCCCAACTTTTCCTGTTAATGGAAAAACTACTGCTACTTCTGTTCTTAAATATGAAGTTGTGTGTAAAAGCTATTTAAATCCGTTCATGTATTCGAGGCGGGCAGGGACGAGAGAGGGATTGGAGACTGATGCTTTAGGAATATGAATGGTTATCTTGGGGGGAGAATTTAAAAGAAATAAAAATCTCATTTGGCCAGATGCCATGTTACTGATTTCATTTTCAGTTTCCTAATTACCTGTGTAATCAGAATGTGAGTGTTTCTCCATTGTCCACCTTTGGTTTTACGTGATAGTATGCATTGTTTACTTTTAGCTTTCAGATGAGTGTATGAGTGTGGTTTGCTACCTAAGGAATTAGTTATTGGTACGGCCTTTATGGCCATTTGAAGGAAAGCCGGCAGATGCGAAAAATCAAAGGACCATTGAGCAGCTCAGTATGTACCAGATACCCTCTTAGGGTTTGGAATTACAAAAATAAGACAAGTTATGCTCTCTGAAAGCTTACCATCTAGGAAAACTGGTCTTGGAGCCCAAGAATCCTAGACAAAGTTTGTTTAAAATGCAGTTTCTCAGGTTCTCTTACCCACCAGAAATTTTGATTTACTGGGTAAGGGGTGGAGGGCATAGGTATTGACAACTTAAATTAGCATACTTTTGATTGCGGTGCAGCTGATTCGCATTAAGAAACACTGTACAAATAGGTATTACCGAGAAATGAAAAAAACGTTAGATTTAAGATGCCATCGCTTGTAGGCAGGGAGAAGCACATGCTGGGTCCATTTTACGTAAAAATTTTAATTCTCAGCTCAAGAGCATTCTCAGATCCCTGAAAACCCCAGACCCGCGCTGGCACTCTAGGCAGCTCCCGCCAGGTCAAGGAGGCCACCTGTAACGCAGGGTCTCCCCAGCAATCCCGCTCACCACCGGAAGCTCCACCCCTTCCTATGGGCCCCGCCCCCTCAGCCAGTGGGGCCTCGCCAACGACGCCAGGGCCGGAAGTGACGACACCGATGAAACCTTTTGGGAGGGGCCTGGGTCGAGCAGCTCCAAAGGCCGAAATTTCACATCAGAAACAAAACAGCAGCTGCTCGGGAAGGAACCTTGGCTGCGAGAGGATAGTGGTGGCGGCGAGGCAAAGGTAGGTGTGTGGTGGGGGGTCCGGGGAGAGAGAAACGCGCCCCTCATTTGGTGCCGACACGGGTGGCCGCGGGCAGGCCCGGCCCTTTGTCGCCTCCCGGGCCGCAGAGCCGGTGTCCTCGAGGATGAGGAGCCGGGCGCGGCCGGGCGGGGACCGAGGAGCCCCGTGTGGGGAACCAGAAGGGTCGGCCAGTTTCTCCGGCTCGCGGCGCGCGGTTGGGTTGAAGAGCGATTCCCTTTCGCAGCCTTGGTCCGGAAGTGCTGGTTTCCCTTCGACATCTCTAGGCGCAGGTGCCTTGACCAGGATTGACCGTCTTGCCTGGAGTGGAGCAGGAGAAAGAGAAAGCGCCTTGCTCTGGGTCTGGCTGAGCAACTGGTGAAACTCCACGCCTCCTCCCCCTAGTGTGTCCTTGTCCAGAGAAAGCAAGTGGTCCCCAGGACCAAGTTCCTTCTTGTCTCCGTTCGGGGCGAAAAACAGGGTCTCATGATTTTGCCTTGATCTGGACTGTCGCGAGGCATATATGTCTAGTGCTTTGCACGTGTTTTAGATACTTGGCGTTTTCATCCCGCTCAGATTCCTTTCAAATAAATATCGCTTCTCTTGTAGGAAAGTAACTTAATTCTTGCCTGCTTTGGACAAGATGAATAGCTTGTGCAAGGTTTACTGTGGGAGATAAGAATAGTATGCAAATAACTACACGGTAAAGCAAATTGTAAAAGTCATAATATTCCCTGAAATTTGAGGCAGGTAGAGATTACGTCTGGCTAAGGGCATCTTGTTTTTTGAATTATCTTTTACAATGGAAAGGTTTTCACCCTCGGAGTTGAAGTGAGGAGGTCATTATATCAGAAGGTGTACTACAAAAGAGGGGCCCTGTGGATCTTAAGGGTCCAGCAACCCAGACTGCACGTTAAATAGCTGTTATGAAAGAGAATAAAACAGCAAAGTAGATTGGAACCTGTTGCATTTGACTGATTTCAGTCACCTGCAAAAGCCAATTTCAGTTCTCCTTAACTCACAGATTTCAGCCAACTTAAACCCCGTCCCACCTCCACTTAAGCAAATCCTTAACAGTGAAAAAAGAAGCCTGTTTATTGAGTGCATGGTTCTTTCCCCCTTACCCACCTTTCCTAAAGAAAAGATGATAGAAGTGGCATCTATCTTCTGGTTTTTCCATTTGTGTTCTCTGGTCCTTGGGTGGATAGTTACCACAATTCTGGGTATATTTTCCTCTGAATGGATATGATGTATTGCTAAATTTTAATTAAAATTAAATGACTGCCCCTAGTCCTAGATTGCTGTGTGAATTTACATTTGGGGAGAACTGGGGGATTGGAGTTGGCCTCTGAGAATCATTCTAGCAGGAAAGATCTAACATTCTACCAAAGCTTCTGTGCTCCTCTTCCTCTCTCTCAGATCCAGGTTCAGTCTACTCCTGCTTTCCCACTACTGTTATATTCGATTGTAGGGGGAGACTTACTTCTTTTGGATATATTCTGAAAAACCTTTCAAAGACCTCTAATGCTGCCTCTCCTTCATATCCTAGATGCCAGGCAGATTTGGATGGTGTTCTGAGATTTGCTTTTGATAAGTTTTGGTTTGCTTTGATAACCTTAACCTGGTAGGGGGGCTAGAGAGGCTAAGAGATTTGAGGTGATTTTTGTATAATCCAGGTGAGATACATGATTTTGATCTTTGGTAGTGGCAGAGGCTTAGAAAAGAGGAAAAACATGAACAGGACATGACAGCCAATTGCGGAGCAAGGAGTAAAGCATAAAGCTGATTAGGAGGCTTTAAGTTTGGAGAAGTGGGGAGATCACAGAAATAAGGAAGTTAGGAACAAAGAACTAGTCTAGAAAGGAAGATGAGGAAGTGGTTTGGAAGTATCACTTCTGAAGTGCCAGCAGTTGAAAATATCCTATGGACAGGCTTGGAGCTGTAAATGTGAATCACTTAAATAGACTTAGCTGTTGATGTTGGAGCAGTGGAGGAGATGCCTAAGGAAGGAGGGGGGCAAGGAAGCCCAGAAAGACCCTTCAGGACACTTATAATGGGGAAGTGGAAGAGGATGAGGGACCCGCTGAGGAGAATGAGTGGTGGGAGGGGAACCTCCATAGTGCAGTGTAACAGAAACTGAGGAAGGGAGGGAAGCTTCAAGAAGGAAAAGATTGTTAGAAATTTTCAGTTTAAGCCTGTTGTAGGAGAAAGAACTGAAGCTTTAGAGCAGCACTGTCCAATAGAAACAATGCGAGCTGCAATGGTTAATACTAAATTTTCTAATGAGCATAATTTTTTTAAAACAGAAATAGGTAAACATAATTAATTTGAGTAACATATTTTATATAACCCAGTGCATCTAAAATTTTTTATTTCAACATGTAATAATATTAAAATGTGCTTATCTGTCTTCCCTTCTGATAAAAGCTCCTTATGTAAACAGAAGCATTATCTGATTCAATAACCTGGTGCCTAGCACAGTGTCTGGCTATGTAGAAGAAACTCAATTAAGTGTTTGTTGATTAAAGGGTATTAATGTCTGGTCTTCACAATGCTTGTACAGTTCCTTAAGTTGATCTAAGGCAAAAGAGAAAATGCAGGTATTGCTGAGTAAAATCAATGATTTACAAGTTAATTAGATGTGAATAGTTATTTTCATTAAAGGTTAGTCGTATTCTACCCATTTCCACCACAAATTTGATACGACTCAGGGTAATTATACCTTTTATGTAGAGTTATTGAAATTAAATTTGGGGGGGAAAGATTCTTTATAATTATATAAACATTGATATTACAGGACTATGGTCCCATATCCACAGTTCTTGAATCCTGAAAAAACTGAAAGACTTTTCATAATTCATTTGACAGCGAAATCTAACCTGAACCTATTTATGTAATTTAAGACTAAGGTATATATTTTTCTATATGTTTATTAATGTGTTTGATTTTGTGGTTCTAACTTAGGACACTGAGGGAACATTATAAAACATGGTATTTGCATAATGTGACCTCTGTAAAATCCAACAAATATATACATTCTAAACATATTTAGTCCTAAAGATTTCAGGTAAAGGATTTTGGATTTGTAAGTCTTTGTTCATTTTTTCTGCATCTTCTGAGTCCACATAACCATTATTATTTGAAAACAACTGTGGTAATGCTACATAACAGACCTTCGCCAAACTCAGTGCCTTAAAGCATTAGTTCTCGCTTGGCTTAAAGGTGTGGGTCTGTGAATCAGCTAGGGCAGTTCTGCTTTGCATGTCTTATTCTGGGGCCCTAGCTGAAGGGACAGTGGCTACCCAAAGTAAGTTCTCGTTGATGTAGCAGCCGAAGTACAAGAAAGCAAGGCCACCTGCTCAAGTACAGTTTAACTGTCTGTTGTGCCACATCTCCTAAGATCCCATCAGCCAAAGCAAGTCATAAGATTGTGCTCACAGGCATGGAGTGGGTAGTAGACTGCGCCCACCTTGAGGCCAAAGCAAGTCAGAGCCAAGCTCAACATCAGTGCAGAGGGGAAAGATATTCCTCTGCTGGGGATGCTGGGCGAGGGAGTGCAAGATTTGCTGAATAATAAACTAATCTACCACAGATGGTTCACAGAAGTAGAGTGGGAAGGAAGGAGGAAAAAATCACTAAATAGGGTGTATCACTGTCCTTGCTCTTTTTAGGGCCTACCGCTTTCACAAAGCCTCTTGTAGGGCTAGGGAAATTATTTGCTCCTAGTCTCTTAAAATTCTGAATATCTTTCCAGGATGTATTACTGAAGTTTTAAACTCATTTGAAATTATTTTTATTGATTTTAATTATAGAATGCAACTTGGAGATTGGTTACATTTATTATTGCATTGAGCTTTTAAAAACTCAAATAGAGGCTCTCGCAGCCCATACATATAATCAGAACTTGGGCTGCCTGTCCTAGAAGAAGCTGTCAGAGCAACACCAAGACTGATTAAATTCTCTTGTGGAAAGAGAATAAATCACAAGTTCACTTGGCACTTGAAAACTTTTTAGTGGTTTTCTAAGTGAAGGGGAAACTAGTTCAGGTGGCTAGAATCATGAAAGCAAGCCACAGTCCTTTGTACTGGGGAAGATTGTGACGAAAACAGTTTCATGAAAATGTTTGTTTCTGTGGAATACGCATTTTGTTTATGTTTATCTCAGAGTGAGGAAGGAAAATGGTATCAGTAATTAAACATGCTATAGTTTAGTTGTTAACTTGGGATGTAGTGAGAGACAGAAACGTACTTTTCTGTTGGTGCTTCCTTAAATGAGATTTTTAATAAACTTCACTTTGGGATTCTAAACATTTCTCCTGTGGTACTTTTTAAAGCGCTGATGGATAGGTTTTCCGATTAGGCTTCTCTATTCAGCACGTCTAAACTTTGAGATTATTTGTATTCTCCTGGGCCTTTTTTTTTTTTTTTTAGGTTTTGTAGTTGCTGATCAGAGAAGGATTTCTTTTTCCTTTTATCTGATCGAGCAAATGTTTTGAGAAAAAGGAAATGGGATGGCAGTGAATTCAAGTATTGTGCTTTGTCAGTTTCAGAAAGTCTCTAGCAGGTGGCCAGAGAGAGAAAACACCAAAATCTATTTACATCCCTACTCCCACTCCCTCTGCAATCCAGGTCACATGAGAGATCCTCACTTCTCAACAGCTATCTTTTCTTGTTCTCAGGGCGCTGCTAAGAATGTTATAAAGTCCACTAGTGTCTTTTGCCACGCTGCGGAACAATGGGGTTGTTGACCTTCTCCATGCAGTCATCAATTGTCTTCAGCTGTTACTGGACCAAAATCAAATCTGGCTTTGCTTGCTCCTTTCATTGTACCAACAGTCTTTGTTCACCAGGCCTGACTGAAAATTTAGCTCGCTAGCCCTGTTGCCTGCCTATGCTTCCTACTGAGCTCCATGTACAGAGCAGCTCTTCCAGGGAGGGTCACCCTGCAGCTGTGATCTTCAGCGCATCAGTGGAGGTGTGAGTTTTCTCTGGGTTAACTGGCAGAGACCTGGGCGGGGCATCAGAAGATCTGGCTGTTACTTGCCTCTTAATTGTGCACTGGCAAATTGTTTCACCTTTCTTGCGCCTTAGTGTTTCACATATAAATACTGATATGCCTTTGTGACAGTCATCCCTCAGTATTCAGAATTGGGGGACTTTGAGAGCAGAGAAGTGGTTCCAGGACTCCCACTAACCCCCACCTGCATGGATACCAAAATCTTCAGATGCTCAAGTCCCTTGTGTAAAATGCATAGTATTTGTATATAATCTACACACATCTTCCTGTATACTTTAAATCATCTCTAGATTACTTATAACGCCTAATACAATGAAAATGATATGTAAATCATGGTAAGTGCAGTGTAAATGCTATGTAAATATTTGCTGACCCAGGCAAACTTAAGTTTTATTTTTTGGAACTTTCTGGAATATTTTTTCAAATATTTTTGATCTGTAATTGGTTCAGTCACATATGCAGAACCCTAGGATAAGGAGGGCCGACTGTAGTATTGGGATATGCTGAAGTGACTGCTATATTATTGATGATTCTTTTAAGATTTGTCTGAGAAAGCTCCAATGTGATAGTCAGTTTGTGTGGTTTCTTGTAATAGCTGAATAGATCCTGTAAGCATAAGGCTAATAATGCAAACTACTTAAATTAAAATGACCAGATTCTCATTATAGCTTATTTGAAAAATAAATAAATAAATACTATGACTATATGACTATATAAGGAATGCTTTTTGCACTTCAGTTTTTAATTTATAATTCAGTTATTGAAGTCTAAGATCTCATTTATTACTCTTTTAAAAAGATCTCATTTACTTCTAAGCAATAGTTTTACTAGTAATAAAAATCAGCCCAGTGTTTCTTGATGCTCACTGTTGTAAACTCCTAAAGGGCAGGGATGAAGTTTTACACAGAGTCAACATATTGTGATACCTGAGTTTTTGCTTTGCTCCTTTACTTACTGGATGTGACCTTGGGCAAGTTTATGAACTTCTGTGTGCCACATTGCTTTCATCTGTAAAATGGGTGGAGTGAACATAATTAATTAAATCCTCTCAATGTCTGTCTTTGATTTTGATATAAGTAGATAGCCAGTAAACTATTTAGTGAATGGGTAATCACTTGTCTTCTATTAATATTTTACCTGTAAATGTAATGCACTTTATTTATTTTTTTATTTTTGCCTGCATTGCCCTTTCTTGCCTCTTGCTCGTTTTGTTTCTGAGGGATCATACAAGAATATTAATGACAGATTTCTAAGGGTTTTTCTGTAATTAAGCTAGCCTTTAAATGACATGGTATAATCTTCAGAGCAGCCAGTGGAGGTTACGAGTTGCACCTTTTTCTGTTTACCATCCTGTGACATTTCTGGGTTAGCTGAGGTAGTAGGTACTGTACTAAATGTTTTTATGGAAAAGAAGAGAATAATATGTGCTCTGTTGCTGATCATAAATGCTACATTAATGTTAATTTTTCAATTAGATAGTCAGCTTTTAAGAATCTGGAAGCTGGGGGGAGGGCAGTTGCTCAGTGGTAGAACCTATGCTTAGCATGCACGACGTCCTGGGTTCAATCTGCAGCACTTCCATTAAAAAAAAAAAAAGAATCTGGAAGCATAGGTCAGAACATTTACTTACAGTACTTTGAAAAGATAACTGTCCTATTGGAATCCACTTCTCTTTTGGGTAAGCTAACACACATATTGCCAAACCTTAAATATATTTTTGTGGGTTTACTCCCACAAAAATCTATTTGAATTATTAAATTGAAATATTTAGGAATGTGCACAGATCATAGGTATACAGCTCAGTGAATTTTCACAAACTGTAACCTCACCCTGTATAACCAGCACCCAGATCAAGAAACATTACCAATACCCCGAAAACTTCCTGTGTACCCCCTTCCAATGAGTAACCCCTGTAAAAGTAACTATCGTCTCTCTTTGCATTTTTGATTTACTTTATTTTTTAAACAAATTTACATTATATTTAAAACACAGTCACATAATTGTCTTGTGTAGTTAATAACAGTTTACAGTCCCTTCGTCTTAGTCCAGCTAACTGGGCTGAAGTTGGAGAGGAGGAGAAAGGTAGGCAGGTACATAAAAGCATGTAGGGTAGAAGGGAAAGCATATCTTGATTAAAAATTTGTCATGATTTGAATGATCCAAATATAGGCAATTAAGAGTTAATTTGAACCCAGTACCTTTCCTAGAGGAAAAAGTTGCTTTATGTGTTTTTGATGAAAGATCATTAGAATAAAAAAAAAAGGAGTATTTAGAGGGTACTTCTACCTGAAGCTAAAAGTGAAAATGAAACGGAACATTGACAAAATGCTTTCATGTAAATACGTACGTGGTAATATTTTGATACTGTAAGTGAATTAGAATACTGGTTAAGTATGCAAACAGATTTTTTCCTTCTATATTTCTGGAGACTTTCAATGAAAGGGAAAATTGAAGTCAAAGAATTAGCTGATATAAATTCAGGTAGACAGACAAATGGGAATGTGGGCCCCCAGGAGGGTGGACTCTGGGAGATAGGATGATGTGCATAAACAAGGCTGTGCCAGGATGCAGAGGAGAAGCTGGGAGTCAGGAGTCTGCAGTTTTTGTCCTGGTCTGCCCTATTGTGTACTTTTGAGCAAGTCACTGAATTTGGGTCCCCTTCTGCTTTTGTAAAAGAGGTATGTTACCTGTTTACCCTGCCTTGGGACATTGTGATAAGGAGAAAATGAGATGATAAAAAGGAATTTTGCAAAATCAAAAGCACTAGACAAATAATTTTACGGAGATATAAAAATTAGGTTGGATTGGTCAGCATTGAAAAGGAATGTTGATGAGAACATTCTTTAAGATCATTCAGCTCCCTTTACTCTGGATCTGAAATCATTAGATATCTTTGTGATTGAAAGTATCTGGTTTCTCAGGTAGATCTACTCATATCTTGAGCTGACAAAAGTTTGTCAGTTGAAGGTCATGGCAAATGTATACATTCTGGTTTACAAATTAGTCTTAAAATTATTTAATTGGTGTGAATGGATTTATTAGGATTTGACCAACTCTGGGTAACCTGGTAAAATCCTATTTCAGACCTAATCTGGGAGCCTGCAAGTGACAGCAGCCTGCGAGGTCCGTAGAAAGCTTGGCCTGGACGAGAACACATGAAAGAAAGGTTTGTTTTTGCTGAAAGTAACTTATAAAAGTGTTTCAAAATGAAAGTATCATTGTAATGCACGAAGGGTTGTTTTCTTTTTGCTTTTTCAGAACCCCAAGAGGCTTTGTTTTCTGTGAAAAAGTATTTCTATACAGTTGCTCCAATGACAGAGTTACCTGCACCCTTGTCCTACTTCCAGAATGCACAGATGTCCGAGGACAACCACCTGAGCAACACTGTACGTAGCCAGGTACTGTGTCAGCCTCTGCCACTGCCCTTTAAGACTCTGAATTCAGTGATCACCTTCCCTCACCTCCAGAGAGGCTCAGGGGCTGAGGGGCTTTCTCTGCTTTCCCAAATTTACATAGTTGCCCGACTTCAAGTGAGGGCAAAGCATGGTACCATTTGGTGCTGGGAGCAGAAGGCTGTGTGAGCATTGGGTGTTGGTACAGTTCCTCCCGGGCTCAGACATCACTTCCTCCAATGACACTTCTCCAGCTTCCCCAGCTGTTATTTTGCATGTCTTGCTCTTACTCTTCTATGGGCTGAGTACATGCTATTGACTTTTTAGTTTTTCAGTGCCTTTCCTGGTTCTTAACAGTGCTCAATAAATGCTCATTGACAGAATGCACAATGATGGATGCAAGGCTAAGTGTAGAAGTCCTAGGAGAGATGGAAGGAGAGAATCAGAAAGGGGATGTAATTCGTGACAAGGGTTGGAGACTCTTGACTGACTACACGCAGACCAAAGCTGCCTGCCGCTGTGTTAGCTAATCATTATAGATTGAAGGCAGAGTCCACAGATGGCCTGTGTGATGGCTGGGGAGTCAGTAGGATTTTTAGGGGTTGAGCCAGGATGGCAGAAAACACAAGGTCAGTGGGGGAGGGTATAGCTCAAGTGGTAAAGCACATGCTTAGCATGCACAAGGTCCTGGGTTCAATTCCCACTACCTTCTCTAAAACCGTAAATAAACAAACCTAATTACCACCCCTGCATAAAAAATAAGCAAAAATAAATTAAAAGAAAAAAAAAACACAAGGTCAGTTGTAAGCTATACAAGCTGAGGGGAGGGAGTGGAGGAGGCAGACTTTTCTGTTGGAA
This sequence comes from Camelus dromedarius, assembly GCF_036321535.1. NCBI lineage: Eukaryota > Metazoa > Chordata > Mammalia > Artiodactyla > Camelidae > Camelus > Camelus dromedarius. Next base: position 68,655,178 of record NC_087440.1, read on the forward strand.
CCAAAGGGCAGAACCAATGGAAGAAGGAGACAGGTTCTAGGTCAACAAAAAGAATTTTCTCACAATAACTGTACATCTGAAAGAGCATGGACTGCCTTGTGGGCTGGCGTGTGCTTGTCACTAAAAGCACTTACAGAGGCTAGAAGAGGACCAGCCAAATCTGCAGAGGGCTAGTTCATGGAATGAGCAGTGAACAGGAACACTAAGTGGTCTGGAAGTTCCTGTCCCACTCCAAATATATAGGATTCCAACTAAGGGTCAAAATGTGGGGAGGAAGGCTTGACAGAGTAGACTTTGATGGATGCGTAGGATAGGAATAGAGCAAACTGGGAGGTCATTACTGATAGAAGAAATAACACTTGTGGAGGAAAATTTTTCCTACAATATAAACTGACAGGGAGGCTGAATCTGGAGATACATCTTCAGAGGCAGATCACACTGTATTGCTAGAACATTTTTAAACAAGTGAAATAAATTTTAAATGAATATCAAAGGAAACCCTGAAAGGGAGCACCTGAAGGATGGGGCGGCAGGGGTGCCTGGTTCATAAGAGGTGGTACAAAGACTGATCTTTCTGGCAGCGCATCTGCTCCTCTGCTGTGTGTTGACAGCTTGACTTTTTGCTGTTCCCTAGGAGTGGCCTTTTGAAAAGTTAGGCTGGGCTGAATTATAAAGTTCTTTGGATGCAGGCTTCGAAAGTTTGAAGGCTACAGACTGTACTCATTTTCAGACTGTTACTTCAGAGGAAGGAGAGGGAAAGTGGAAACAGCAGACTTAGTCGGGTCTCTTGGTACCCCTTTCTTAACCAGAGCAGCTCCTATTTTATCTGCTTTGCATCTTGATCTTCTGTGGATCTCTTTGAACAAATGATTCCACAGCTAACAAATTTGGAAAAAAAAAAACACTGTTATATGTCACTCATCTGTCCCAACCCTCCAAAGACATCTTATCTCAGAATAAAATCTGGTCTAAGAGGTTTTAACCTTCCCTTCCTTCCTCCCCACCCCCTCTGTTATCTCTTACCACCCTCTCCCTCCCTCACTGCTTCCTCAGTCCTGCTTCTGGACCTGGGTTATCGTCCCAGTCTTCTCCAATGGCTCCCTTCACTTCCTTCAGGTTACTGTATCAGTGAAACCTTGCCTTCCTCGGCTCCTGCTCCCTTCCGTGCCACCGGGCACTCCCTATGCCCTTCCTCTGCTTTACCCGTGCGTAGCACTTACCAATATTTCTAGCATACTGTCTGCTTACACGTGATTTGTTTACCTGCCTCCCTCCAAGAACAGTGCTTAGTACACAGTGAGCTCTCCACTGTTAGTGTAGTGTTGTTCTTATCCCTCACACTCAGATTTTGTGGGGCTTTCATAGTATTTCTTTCCTGCCTTTTTTTTTTTTTTACACCTTTCTGATTGATAAATTGAAAAACAAGGGTGCTCTAGAGGAGGTATAGTTGACACAGGATTATTACTGACAGTTCCATGTGTTCCTGGTTTAATTTTAGCAAGTCTTAGACCTCACGTTCTCAGTGGTACCTTCCAGATCTAATAGGGCACCACTGTCTAGAAATTCAGGCCTAATTAATTTGGTTAATTTTCACTCTGCTATTGATAATATGATGTCAAATAAATTCATCTTTTGTTTATCTCCTTAAAAATACTTTCTACAGCTTACAGAGATCTTATGTATATATCCTCATATTTTCCAGTTACTACAGGATAGGTATTATTCCCTATTCCAGTTAAAATGGTTGTCCAAGACAACATAGAAAATTAAATGACAGACCTGAAACTTAAAACTATGGTTTCTAATTTCATACTCACTCCAGTGTTCTTTCTGTTCTTCCACTGTCTTACCCCAGAAAAATGTTGTAATACTGAAAGGAGATATTGTATGAAAAAAATACTGGAGAAGAAAAAAATACAAAGTCTGTGTATTCATTTTGCACCAATGTGCTTTAAAAAAAAATCCCAAAGAAAGAAGAAAAGAATCTCATCATTAAGTTTTTTAGCTATAAAGAAGCCATTGTGCAAGTGTATGCTCTGGCTGGTTATGAAAAAATGGGGGTAGGTTCAAATTTAAATTGGACATAGAAGACGTGTTTTTGCAGATTAACTGAAAGCAGCTCTTTTATTTCTGCTGTTGAATAATGGGGTTGTTAAATACAAGTGCAAGAAGACAAGCCTCTGCAGGCATAAAAAATCCTTACCAGGCTTATTTCTTTATTTACTCAGGGCTAGTTTAGAGGAATCAAAAGGCAATTGAGAAATATGAAAGTTTGAATCTTTCCATATAACTCAGGAGAGGAAATGATCATACTGAGTGTTTTCAGTGTGTTGGACTCTGCTAGATACTGTCACAAACATTGTGTAGTTTTAGGGCCTTGCATTTTGAGGACATTTACCGTAAATGAGCAGATTTTCCTTCTGTCTTCCCCTATTTTGAATAGCTACTCTATTAAAGTGCTTACCTATGTGAATATATCCTCTAGAATATACAAGCATGCTATTTTACATTAGATATTACAAAAAGAAAGGAAAATTCATTTAAAAATATTTTTGAAACTGCAAGAGATGTTAATAACTTCCCTACAGGCTATTCAAAGATTGTTGTAAAGAAGTGGGGACTCTGTTCCTTTCCTCTGCTCAGCATCTCCCTCCATGCTCAGGAGCACCCCTCATCTTGAGCTCATACCATGAGGCAATCCTTTGAGTCTGGGAAAGAAGTAAGAGGGTAACCAGATATTAAAAGTTATCCAAGAATGCTGATTAAATTGGCATTTAGGGATTGTGGCTGAGTGACATGTAATCACGTTCTTCAGAGGGAAGAACTAAGTTTGATCCGCTTGTAATTTGAAGTAGCTGTGTGTAAGTTTAGTTTAATTTAGCTAATTTTGTGACTATCTCATTCTTCCCATCTGTAAAATTAGGTGATTTGCTAAATAAATTCTCTTCTAGAAGTTTTGGTGTAACCAGAAGTTTTTTCTTTTTACTGAAGTTTACAATATTGTATCAATTTCTGGTGTATAGCATAAAGTTTTAGTCATACATATACATGCATATATTCCTTTTCATATTCTTTTTCATTGTAAGTTATTACAAGATATTGAATATAGCTCTCTGTGCTATATAGTCGAAACTTGTTGTTTACCTATTTTGTATATATAGTAGTTAGTATCTTCAAATCTTAGACTCCTAATTTATCCCTTCCTACCCACTTACCCCTGATAACCATGTTTATTTTCTATGTCTGTGAATCTGTTTCTGTTTTGTAAATAAGTTCATTTGTGTCACTTTTTTAGATTCCACATAGTGGTACTGTATAATATTTGTCTTTCTCTGACTTAATTCACTTAGTATGACACTCTCCAGGTCCAACCATGTTGCTGCAAATGACATTATTTTATTCTTTTTCATGGCTGAGTAGTATTCCTGTGTGTGTGTGTGTGTGTGTGTGTGTGTGTGTGTGTGTGTGTGTGTGTGTGTGTGTGTACACGTACACACCACATCTTCTGTATCTAATCATCTGTCAATGGACTTTTAAAAGTTGCGTCCATATCTTGGCTGTTGTAAATAGTGATTCTGTGAACATTGGGGTGTATATGTGTGTGTGTGGGGGGTCACTTCTTTAAAGTGTGATAAATCCTGTAAAATTAAATGGAATGCTAACATATAACTATTGAAAGTGGTAATTAAGTACTTGGGGCCCTGAGGAAAAAAGTAAATGAAGGGTGCTCTAAATTTAAAATGAATTGGGTCCACAGGCCCAGTCAGCCTTTGGATGATAGTGTTGTTGTACTGTTTATAGTATTGAATTTGTTTCCCCATTTATGTCACAGGAAAGTAGGAGAAAAAGAACTTAAAATCTTGGGGACTTCCAGAGAAACATGTTTGTTTTCTTATGAAAGTAAAGTTAGAAATCTTTGGCACAGATCTTAATAGTTTGTTTTTAAAAAAACACACAACAAAAAAACAAACTCTAGGTTCAGGCCTAACACAACAGCACCATAAATGTTGACTATTATCTCTAACCAGTTGTAGCAACCTGTCAGGGAAATTCCAGCCTTCCTTGATGATAGAGCAGTGGTTAAAGCTCTAACTCCAGCTAATCACAAAGCTTGGGCAGGTGCTGGATGGAATTCTCCATGCTGTTGGAAACATATTACGAATGATTAATAAACATTTTCAAGTTTTCCACATAACTTGCCAGTTTTTCAGTTAAGCTGCTCTTTAGTTTTTCCTACAGTGCAGACTCAGGAGCCTCACATTTCTAATTGTGGACATCCAAACAATATCTATAAAGTGTTATAGCATTGATACTTTTTCTTATAAATAAATATGCATCTTAAGTAAATAAATAATATGCAGACTATAAATCTATCAACATAATGGAATACAATGTAAATTTTTAGGCATGTTGACTTATTACATGGGAGTGTATGCATGAAATACTATTTGATGAAAAAAATAGGGTGCAATATTTGTGAATGTTCACTATAACTATGTACCTGTGTGTATGTTGAAAAACACTAGAATTTAAGATGTTGTAAGAATAAGTTGTTTTCCTTGTAAAGTCATCTAAGTTCATATTCAGCAATACAAAATTATAAACTTAAGTATGGCAAAAACTGCCGTGAACAAAGTCAAAAAACAAACTGGGCAAAGGCTTATAATGCCTAATGACAGATATATCTTAATATATAAAAAAATCTTATAAAGTGAAAGGGGACATGAACAAGTCAGAAATGATATTACCAAAAAATACAAACAATATATGTATATGAAGGAAGAAGAAGAAATATAAATGGTAGTAAATATATGAAGAGACTAGTTGGGGGAGGGTATAGGTCAAGTGGTAGAGTGCAAAGGTCCTGGGTTCAATCCTCAGTACCTCCTGCAAAGGAAAAAAAAAAAAAAACTTAATTACCTCCCCCACCAAAAAAAAAAAAAAAATTTGTTCCTCCCTCCCCTCCTCAAAAGTCAGTCTGTGATTAATCATGATCATAATAGACTAAAAAGAAAACACTAGTTAATCAAACTTACTAATAATCAGAGACATGGAAATGAAGACCTTTCATTTTTCACCTATCAGTGAGCAAAGATTGATCCCCGTTGCTACTAAAGGTATGGGGAAATAGGCATTCTCATTTGTTGTTCACAGGACTTAAATTTGTGTTTATTTGGAAGCAAGTTGTCAGTTGAGTCTACTAAATACACATGCCTTTTAGAGATAATGTGGCAATTAAATCTAAAAGTCCACATACCTTTTGACCTGGCATTTCCAGTTCTAGATTATCCTGTAAAAACATTTACATAAGAGTGCCAGGAAATATAGACAAGAATATTTACTGAAACATTATTTGTAACAGAATTTTGAGATAACCTTCCAAAAATATTTATAAACTTTCATTTTTACTATTTCTTTTCATTACAGAAATAAAACTAAAAAACAGGGGCGAGCAGGCAGAAAACAAGGTTCTGAAAAAAGGGCAGGTTCTACACTATATTAAAAATCCCTCCATGATTTTTGCTGTTCGAGAGCTACTCTCCCTGCTTGAGGGTCCACGTGCCTTCAGTGGCTGGACCTATAGTTTCATCAGGTTCTGAAGTAAGGAGAAGGGAGAGAGAATTAAAATGAAGCCTCTGACTTAATGGTGTAGGAGCCCTGAGGAATCTGGCTTCTTAGGAACTCACTTCCCACATGCTCACCACTTCCCTTAAGACCCCACCCTCCCTGAAAGTTACAACATTTATATAGTGAGTAATCCTTCCTCTGCCGCTGAAATGAAATCGTTTGTAGTGGCTACAACACTGGTTTCTCTGAAACTTAAAATAGCCTTTAAGGACAAAACTGCAGGCAGTAAAAAGATCAGTGGTAGCCACGGTATAAGGGAAAGAGAGGGGGCAAACAGGCAGAGAACACAGAGGATATTTAGGACAGTGAAACTATTTTGTATGGTACTATGGTGGATGCATTTATTACACACTTTTCAAAACCCATAAAATGTACACTACCAAGAGTGAACCCTAAAGTAAACTATGGACTTTGGGTGATAATGACATGTCAGTGTAGATTCATTGATTGTAAAAATGTCCCACTCTGGTGTAGGATGTTGATGGAGGGAAGGCTCAGTTTTGCTGTGAACCTAAAACTGCTCTGAAAAATAAAGTTTTGTTTTGTTTTTTTTTAATTAAGAAACAGAGGGGAGGGTATAGCTCAGTGGTAGAGTATGTGTTTAGCATGCACAAGGTCCTGGGTTCAACCCCCAGTACCTCCATTAAATAAATAAACCTAGTTTCCTTCCCCCTCCAAACTCTCCCCCCAAAAAGGGAAAAAAATTAAGAGAAATGAGCTACCAAGACACACATACAAGGCCTTTATGTTCTCATCTTTTAGAAATATATACTAAAATATTTATGAAGGAAATATGTTTGAGTTTGCCTCAAAATAATAGTGGGGGGCAAAGTGGTTAGGAAAATAGATGGAATACTAGCCATTAGACAATAAGTGCACATTGGGCTTTATTATATACTCTGACAATATTTGTTTTAACTTTTTCCATAATAAAAAAGTTTGTTTTAATTAGCATTAAAGATAATGCTAAGTCATCATTCTAATATTTAGCCAAGATTTTTCATTTTGGAAATCCCTCAGTAGTTCTAGGGTCACCTTCTTAATGTGACAATTTTCAAAGGACCTACATACCTCTTTGAGAAAAATACTTTTTAAAAAACAGCTTTTTTGGGATGTAATTGGCATTAGTGAGCTGCGCATATTTAAAGTATAGAATTTAATAAGTTTTGACATCTGTATATACCCTTGAAAACACTACCACAGCCAAGATAATGATCATAACTATCACCCCTAAAAATTTCCTAGTTCTAGAATATGAAAACAAATATATGTATGTTCATGTATGACTGAAGCATTATGCTGTACACCAGAAATTGACACAACATTGTAAACTGTCTTTACTTTGATAAATATATATATAAAAAAATTGCAGAAGGTTCCTGGTTCTACTTAATCTCTCCCTCCTGCCCCTCCCCAACTATTCCCTATTATAGCAGGAAACCACTGATCAAATTTTTGTCTCTGTATTCTAATTTTCATTTCCTAAAATTTTATATAAATGAAATTATACAGTGTATATTCTTGTCTGGCTTCTTTCATTCAGCCTAATTTCAAGATTCATCAGTGTTACGGCATACATCAGTAGTTTATTCCTTTTTATTACTGTGCTGTATTCCATTATATGGATATACCACAGTTTTTAAATCCATTCGCTTATTGATGGATATTTGCATTTTTTCTGCTTTTGGGTTATCACAAATAGGCTGTTATGGACATTCATATACAGATCTTTGAATGGTCATATGCTTTCATTCATTTTGAGTAAATACCGAAGAGTAGAATATGATCCAATGTGGTAGGTGTGTATTTAACTTTTCAAGATACTGTCAAACAATTTTCTGAATTGGTTGTGTAATTTTGCACAAGAAGTGTATGTTTCTCCATATCCTCATCAGCACTTGGTACAGTATTTTCAGTTTTTTAACCCTTACTAGTATCATTGTGGTTTTAATTTACATTTCTTTGAATAATGTTGTTAAGTATCTTTTCATGTGCTTGTCCTCCTAATATCTTTTGTGAAGTATCTATTCAAATTTCTTGCTCAGTTTTTAAATTGGATTGTTTGTTTTCTTATTGAGTTTTGCAAGTTCTTTATATATTCTGGATACAAGTCTTCTATGATATATTTGATTTGCAAATATTTTCTCCCAGTGTAAGGCATGCCTTTTTATTTTATCAGTGTTTTTTGAAGAGCACAGAAATAGATCAATTTAAATATTGATGAAGTCCCTTTTATCTTTTTCCTTTTGTGAATCTTTTTTTTTTTTTTTTTTTTGGTGTCATATCTAAATCTTTACTTAAGTTCTCAGAAGTTTTTCTACATTACTTTCTTCTGGAAACTTTATAGTTTTAGGTTTTACATTTAGGTCTGTATAGTGATTATAATTTTTTATATATGGTATGAGATATGGACCAAAGTTCATTTTTCTCCATTTGGGTAAACAGTTGTTTTAACACCATTTTGTTGAAAAAGACTATTCTTTCATCACTAAATTGCTTTGCACCTTTGGCAAAAGTCAGTTGTCCATATAAGTGTCAGGCTGTTTCTGGGCTCTCTATTTGGGCTTTTTGTCTTTTTGCCAATACTACATTTTTTTTTTATTACTGTAACTGTATAAGAAATCTTGAAATCGAGTAGCCTTAATTCCCCAGCTTTCAAAGTTGTTTTGGATGTCCTTAATTTCCATATTAATTTGATAAACATTTCTACAAAAAATCTGCTAGAATTTGATTATGATTGCATTGAATCTATAGATCAGTTACGGGGAGTTGGTAGAACTGACATCTTAAGAATACTGAGTCTTTCAATTTATGAACACAACAGTATATCTCTACATTTATTTGGATCTTAAAATTTTTTTAATTGTGGTAAATGACATACCATAAAATTTTAAATCTACCATCTTAACCATTTTAAGTATATAGTTCAGTAATATTAACTATATTCACATTGTGGTGCAATAGATTTCTAGAACTTTTTTGACTTGGAAAACTGATACTCTATACCTATTGAACAAAAAATCCTCATTTCCTCCTCCCCGCAGCCCATAGCAACCACTGTTACATTTTGGGTTTTTTGAGTTGGACTACTTTAGATACGTCACATAAGTGGAATTATATGGTATTTATCTTTTTGTGACTTGCTTATTTTACAGTATAATGTCCTCAAGGCTCATCCATGTTTTAGCATGTGACAAGATTTCCTTCTTTTCTGAGGCTGAATAATGTTCCATTGTACAAATATATCACATTGCCTTTATCCATCTGTTGATAGATATTTGCATTTCTTCTATTTCTTATGAATAATGTTGTAATGATCATGGGTGTATATCTCTTTGAGATCATTGCTTTCTATTCTTTTGAATATATACCTGGAAATGGGGTTGCTGGATCACATGACAATTCTATTTTTAAATTTTTGAGAAACTTGCATACTTTCCTGCACCATTTTACATTCCCACCAGCAGGGCACAAGGGTACTGATTTCTCTGCATCCTTGCTAATACTTTTTATTTTGTTTTTTTGGTAGTAGCCATTCTGACGGGTGTAAGACGGTATCTATTTATAGTTTTGAATTTCTCTAGTGACTAGTGATATTGAGCATTTTTCTGTGCTTGTTAGCCATTTGTATGTATTCTTTAGAGAAATGTTTATTCTTTTGCCCATTTAAAAATCAGATTTTTTTGTTGTTGTCAAGTTGTAAGATTCTTTATGTATTCTTTATGTATTCTGGATATTAACCCATTATCAGAAATATAACTTGTGAATATTTTCTTACATTTTGTGGTTGCCTTTTTACTATGTTGATTGTTTCTTTGATGCATGGAAGTTTTAAAGTTTGATATCTCATTTGTCTATTTTTGTTTTTTTTTTTAATTGAAATATAGTTGATTCACAATATTTTGTTAGTTTCAGGTGTACAGCAAAGTGATTCAGTTATATATATATAGTTATATATATATATATAACTATATGTATATAGTTTTCAGTTAATTTTCCATTATAGATTATTATAAGATATTGAATATAGTTTCCTGTGTTATACAATAAATCCTTGTTTATCTATTTTGTATATAGTAGTCTGTATCTGTTAATCCCATATGCCTAATTTATCCCTTCCCTCCTCCTTTTCCTCTTTGGTAACTGTAAGTTTGTTTTGTCTATTTTTGCTTTTGATCTTTAATTTCTCTTAGCAATATTTTGTAGTTTTCAGTGTACTCATGTATTTGCAGTTCCACAAGACGATGCTCAGGGTCAGTGAGTAGCTAGAAGGACTCACAGATCTCAGAAAAGCTGTTTTACTCACTGTTACAGTTTATTACAGTGAGAGGTTACAGATTAAAGTTAGCAACAGTAAAAAGCGCATTTATCAAGGTCACAGATCCAGGAGACATCAGGCCCAAGTTTCCAGTTGTCCTCTTCCAGGGGGAGTGGTGTGAACAGTGCTTAATTCTCCCAGGAACAGTGTGTGACCACATGCATGCAGTATTGCCTCCCAGGGAAGCATACTTGAGCCATGGTGTCCTGGAATTTTCCTGGGGCTGGTCATGTAGACATGGCTGACCGTAGTCCTCTAGCCCCCCCCAAGGTCAAGGAGATACCACGTGGCCCAAGATACCCACTGTGGATCATACTGTTAGCAGTGTAGCCCAAGGCCTCATATAAACAGAAGCACTCTTAACAGGCAGGATATTCCAAGGGCTTAGAGGTTATTTTCCAGGAACCAGGTCATATCTGTCTTTGGCATGTACAGGGTTTGGACACCCTGACCTGCTGAGTTAGTCCATTAGAGTACAAAAGCCCTTTCGCATCCTTTTATTCTTCAGGTCTCAGCTCAAACGTCACTTCCTCAGAAAGATATTCTCTGGTTACACTATCTGTAACCATGTGTTTATCACACCACTGTATTATATAGTACTGTCCCAGCCTGTAATTATCATGTTTATTCTGTCTTCCCCTGCTTGAAATCAGTTCATGAGAGAGGTCTTGTTGACTACTATATCCCTGTACATAGCTGACATTCACTGTTTTTTAGTTAATAGGTATAACTCAAACAAAATACCATAAGCCAAATAGAAAAATGGCCAAGGATAGGAATACTTAGTTCATGGAAAAAAATGCTCATCTTTCCTAATAATAGGAGAAATAGAAGTTAAAATTACACAAACCCCATATTTTACTATCTATCAGACTGATAAAAATCCAGGCATTTCACATGTTTCATACTACGCTGACAAGGGCTTGTTGAAATAGTCACTCTCCTGCATTGCTAAGTCTTTAAACTGGTACAGCTCATAAGGAGGGCTATTTGGCAGTATAAATCAGCATTTCAAGTGCATATATACTTTGACCCAGCAGTTTTACTTCAGGGAATTTATCCTACAAATACACCCCCATACATATGAAATAACTTACAGGGGCATCCTTTACAAAAGTGTTTGAAACAGCAAAAAATTAAATGTTCATCATTGGGGGATTGACCTAATACATAATAATACATTCATGTACTGGCTATGTAGCTGGTTAAAAAAATTTTTTTTTAATTTTTTTAGAGAATAAGTATATTCTTTAGTGATGTGTAAAAAAAAATCTCTAAGATACATAGTTTAAAAAAGAAAGCAAAATATAGGACAGTGCATTTATTGTGCTACTATTTGTGTGGACAAGGAGGATGAGAATATATATTTGTATTTGCTTGTATATACATAAGGAATCTGAAAACATTTGCCATAGTGGGAGTTTTTTTTTTTTTTTTTACTATATACATTTTTATACTCCTTGACTTTTGAACCATATGCATGTTTTACCTGTTTAAATAAATAAACTGTATTGTTTTAAGGCATTAATAATATAACTAGTCTTAAAAATAGTTCCAAAGGACTACTGTAAAGAGGAAGGGTGTGTGGGTGTGTGTATTAAACAAAGCTCTAGTATTCCATATCAGCTTAGGGGGCAGGGCAGGGTGGGGTTGGCTAATGTTCATTATAAACCAGAATATCCAGTTGAGTACCATGAATGAGCATATAATGATTGCCTCTTTCATACTAGATTCACCCAGACTGCTCATGTAGTCTGGTAGGACAGCTGTGGTGCCATAAAAAGAACACAGGTTTTGAAGCAAGAGACTTGAGTTTGATTCCTGCCTCTGCTATTTTCTGGCTGTGAGATTTTTGGATCATTTGCTTTAATGTTCATCTACCAAAACCTTCCACCATATGAAAAGAACAAATGAGGTGATGTGAGAGTGCTTTATAAATTATATAAACACTTTATATAAATTATATAAATGCTTTGTAAATACTATAACAAGAGAGCTGTTATTACTTGTATTTTAATTTATATTGAGCATTAATCAGCTCATCAAGTTGGTCATAATTATATTGCTGAATATTGGCATAGTAGTAGTCACCTCCTGAGAAAACGGAAGTGTGAATTACTTCAGCTCTCCTGCCCCTCAGCTGTCGGTCATACTGTGCCCCTGTTCTCCAGATCAAACCTTCCTCCTAACAATTTCCTTCCTACTGAACTTCAGTGACTTATGTTCAGCAAAAGTTATCTTTCTTGGTGATTAGGGTATATATTTCTATCTTTTGCAATAGTCTCCTTTCTGTTCCTCATAGGGTTTGAATCTTCATGATGTTTGTTCCATAAGGTCAGTTACTTCCTGGTCTCCAGGCTGAGGCGGAGGGCACCAGTACCTTTGTAAGGCCAACTCTTCTCCCTTATTTTGTTCCCCTCCATTTACCCCCTACCCTGTTTCATTAGTTATCATCTGTCTTATATCATCAATCTCTTCCTGTACTCCTGACTCTGTACTTTGATTTGACAAGTATGCTCAAGTCTCTTAACATCCCTAAAATAACTTTCAAATTTGAATTCCTTCTGTTGTCACATTTTTTTTCTTCAAAGAATGACTGCCTTTAATTTCTCAGTTTCCATTCATCTCCTAGTCCATTATGATTTATGATATGACTTCCCTCTGAACTGTTTTACTTTTATAAAGATGTTGGTGAACATCCCACTGCAAACTCAGTGGCTTTGTGGCTCTCACCCTGCCTGCTGATGACACTTCTTTGAAATGTGCTCTTCCTTTAGCTTCTGTGATATATTGATTCCTGGGTTTTCTTCCCTCTTCCCTGTTCTCTTTCTTGCTGGTTTTTCTCCTGTTGCCTGCTGCTTACGCTTAGGGATTATTCACACTTCTCTCCTTGATCGCCATCTCACTCTGTATTTTCCTTCTACAGCTGTTATGTTACATTAATGCCCAACGTGTCCATCTATACTCTCTCCCTGAGATTTCATCCATTTCCATAGTTATAGAAACTAATGACTTCCCCCAACTCTCTTCTTAGCTTGAAATTCTTATTAATTGCCTTTGGATTTGACTGTCTGGTTGCAGTACTTCAAATTTACCACCTCCCTAACTAAAATCTCCCTCCTCTCCTCCAGGCTGCTCATCTTGTGTTCCCTATGTCTGTCAGTGCCATCACCACCTTTCTAGTCCCTTATGCCAAAAAACTCCAGATCACCCATGACTCCTTCCTGACCATTCACATGTAATTTGCCACAAAGCCCTATAATTCCGCTTTTGAAATATTTTTCTCATGTCTCCTATTTTCCATCTGCCATCAGTCAAGTTTCTTAAAAATGAAACATAACCTGATGTGTCACTTCCTCAACCTTAACAATTTTTATGACTTTCTGTTGCCTTCAGGACAAAGTCTGAAGTCCCTGACATGGCAAACAAGGTTCTTCACAACCTGTTCCTAACCTTTTTTACTGCCACCAGCCCTGAATACCCAGTTCTCCAGCCAGCTCAGGAGTACCCATTGGTTTTCTGCATCAGCCTGGCTCTTCACTTTCACACCTCGATGCTGCTGTTCTTGTTGTCTCTGTCTGGAGCTCATTCGCCTCCACCCCTGAAAGTTCTGCTCAAGAATCGTATCTCTTATGTTGCCTTTCTTGGCCACATGAAATTAATCAATCAGTCCTGTAGCACTTTATTCATACCTCTAATAGAATAGTCCTTAAAACTATCTTGTAAGCTCCTTGAGGACGGCATCTAGATCTTACTGATTTTAGTATTGCCACAGCAGAGTACCTGGAACATAGAATTCTGATAACTATTTGAGGAATGAATATATTGAAAGTAAAGTGAATGAGAAAGCCCACACTGAGTCTGCAGGGCTCCCATGTTGGCTGGTGAATGACACATTGAGAGGTGGTTAAAAACTCAATTTATGCAGTCACACACACCTGGGTTCACACCCTCTCTGTATTACTTACCAGCTCTGGCTGTTTCCTTGCCTGTCCAGTTGTGGTGATGGGGTGGCTGTGAGCATTGAAGGTAAAGCACATACAATAATCCCTGGTATCTTGTAATAATTTTAAGCTGTTATTAAGTGTGTAGTGTATTTTTAATGAATAATAGTAACTTATTACTATTAGTTAGGCTTGAACTCTGTAGTCACAGTGAGGTACAAGAGTGGCGTGTTTTCACGTGATCTTCCTGAAAGAACCGTTTCTTAACCAAGCTGATTACATCTTAGCAGCAGCAGTGACTGTCCGTCTTCACCTCCTGTTTTATTTACATCTCTGTGAGGAGACCTAGTGCTTGTTATTTTTCTCCTGTTATCTATTATTTTTATTATTGTTGTTAGTGCTCTTGGGTTTCATTCTACCCTTTTCGAAAATTTGGAATTTTAGATACGAACAGTAATACCAAAAAGGAGGTTGAACCTGAAGAATATGAAAGGATAAACCCAGGATAAGGATGAAGGTAACAAAGTGGTGTTTGGAGTAAGAGAAAAGTAGAACCTAAACGTGTTTCTAATTTCATTCCATCATTCATCATGTGTTTATTGTTCCCTTCCTCTATACAGGGCGAGGTGAGAATGGAGAGGGGTGAGGGTGGGAGGGCATCAGAATTGTTAAGGCCTAGTTTCTCTCTCATAAGATTTTTTTAGTTGAATATTTTTGGGGATAATTGTAGATTTACATGCAATAGTAAGAAATAATACAGAGAGATCCCTTGCACATCACTACAAGGATTTTTAAGTTTTACTAATAATGAAGGTGAGATAGTTCCTTGTAAAGGTGATACGAAACCGCAGGTAGAAAGCACCTGATGATTTTGAAAAAGGCGAGAGTACTCTGCTTGCAGCTGCAGCCAGTAACGAAGGCTTCATTGCAGGTGTCGTTTTTAAGTCACACCTCAGAGAATGAGTACAACTGTATTGGGTTGAGAATGGAAGGAGAGAATGAGGTGAGCCAAGAGCCAAGTGAAAGGGCTCCTTCAGTGGACAGTGGTAAATAATCTAAACTTTTAAACTGAAGAAACTAAACACTTCTCGTAAACGGATTCCTTCTTGCCAAGTTTCTAGAACTCACGTGATGACGTGCCTGTTGTTAATCTCAAGTCTAATCATTACATTTTCTGTCTTTGATAGAGAATACCTTGATTCTGCTGAGAGTCTAACTTACTGGAAAAGTTTCTCCTGTGCTTTCAGAGTGACAGTAGAGAGCGGCACGAGCATGGCAGCGAGAGGCGGAGGCGCGGCAACTCCGAGTCGTTATCCAATGGCCGAGCCCAGGGGAACTCCCAGCAGGTGGTGGAACAAGACGAAGAGGAAGATGAGGAGCTGACCCTGAAATATGGCGCCAAACACGTGATCATGCTGTTTGTCCCTGTGACTCTCTGTATGGTGGTGGTTGTGGCTACTATCAAATCAGTCAGCTTTTATACCCGGAAGGACGGGCAGCTGTATGTATGAGTGTTTTACTTTATTATTTTGTGTGTATGTGTGTGTTATGTATGTATGTATGTATGAGTATTTTACTTTATTATTCTCAAGGCCAGTGTAGAAGTCCTTCATAGCATGTCAGGCCTCTGCACTGAAGGGACATGAACACTAGAGAGTCCATTCTCTCTGATGGCCAGAAGCAGTTGATACTTTAAGTAGAGAATGAAAGCTGCAGAATTATATTCCTATATGGTGTCCCTAAATAGAGCTGCATTTATGTGGAATTGAGCAGGTAAGGAGTTGAGTAGTGATCTTTACCACCTCAGGCCCATGGGCCCATTGTTCTTCTCTCTGGAATGTTCTTTTCTGTTTCTAACATTGGTGGATTCATTCCTATCATCCTTCTTATCTTGGCTTAAATGTTAGTCATGTTAAGTCCTGAAAGATAACTTCCCTGATCCTCCTAACAGCATTAGGTCCTTCCTAGTATTCTTTCTCATAGCAACCTATTCTTTTTTGACTTGTCACAATATGCAAGTATATATTTATTTTCATTATTTAATGCTTGGTTTCCTTCTATGCCATAAGGCCTATGAGGGTGTTTCCAGGGTAAGGTATATAATAAATGGTCAGAAAAAAAAAGTTGTTAAATGAAAGGATGAAGAAGTAATGCAAACTGGCACAAAGTGCTCACAAAGTTGTGTGGATTCTCTGATGCTTCTGGTGTCTGGTGGATTGTCTGATGCTTCTTATCTCTAAGAAAAATGCTTTGATTCAGGTGTCACCTAGTTGTGTTTCTAGGACTCTTGTGGGGCTCAAAATTTTTAATGAATTTTGTAATTTAAAATTGGCAGGTGTCTGAAAAACTGTGGGTTCTGAAAGCCAAGCTTTAAGCTTTTGAGAGAAAGTCTAAGGCTTGAGTGAAGGGCAGGGGTTGGAGACAATAAGGAAAAGAGATTGGGAAGCGTTATTTGTGTTTGGCTGCAGATTATAGAACAGGGTTAGCAGGCTGTAGCCCACAGGCCAAATCTGCCTGCCATCTCTTTTTGTAAAGAATGTTTTATTGGAGCACTGCCATGTCCATTCTTTTATATATTGTCTACAGCTGCTCTCATACTACGATGGCGAGTCGAGTGGTTGCAACAGAGATTATATATGACATACAAAGCTTAAAATATTTACTCTCTAGTCCTTTACAGAACGTTTGCTGAGCCCATCACAGAAAATCAAAACAAGTGGTTTAAATGATGCACGGATTTTCTCTCTTCCACAGAGTAGTGCAGAGGTAGTAGTAGTTCAGGCTGGCGTAGTGGTTTCTCATTCATCAAGGACTCAAGCTCCTTTGGTTTTTTTTTTTTTTAATCTTCTTTCCTCTTGGTTATTTTGGGGTCCATTGTTGACACCAGAGGCCCAGCCTTCATTCAGACAGCAGGGAAGAGTAGGGGAGAAGAGGACATAAGACGTTTCTCTCAGCAGAACTACTCCTTTCTTGGAAGTTCCATACAACACATCTGCTTATAATTCATTGGCCATCAGTTAGTCTCATGACCACACGTAACCTTAGTGAAGGCAGAAATAAAGTCTTTAACTGGGAACATTGGCACATGGAATTAAAGCTTTTATGTGAATGAGCAGTGAGGGGAAGATGGACATGTGACATTTTCTCAAGGCAACTCCAGTTGCAATCACCCTACAGATGAAAGATAATGATAAGCCATTTTACCTTCTGACAACCCCTTGTCACCTACGTAGTTTATGTGGCAGAATCCAGCTCTTTAACAAATCTAATAAGCTGTGGAGAAAGAACATTTGATGGAGTAATTATCTCAATATAAAGTATCCACTAGATGGAGCCAGTGTCTGGCTCACATAGGTCTCCATACTTTGGATATCTCCTTTTATTTTAGCGTATAGCTATTTTTCTTAGGTTAAAAATTCTTGGCTAGATTGATGAGATGAAAAAAGTGACTTATATGAGTTGAATCAGGGAAACAAAACTGGTGTTGGAGGAGGGTGTGGTTTGTGATCTCCATTAACACTTACCTGGGGCTTTTGTGTTGTTTTATTATAGAATCTATACTCCATTCACAGAAGACACCGAGACTGTGGGGCAGAGAGCCCTGCACTCGATCCTGAATGCTGCCATCATGATCAGCGTCATCGTCGTCATGACTATTCTCCTGGTGGTTCTGTATAAATACAGGTGCTATAAGGTGAGCAAGAGACACAGCTTTGCTTCCCACCATGTTCTTTTTATGGTCGGGTTTTCCTATCACCTTACTTGGTCTAATAAAGAAAAAGATCTTATAGTCTAGAACTAAGTTAATTTTTAGTTTTTCCCCCTTATTTGTGGAACATTTAAAAAATACAAAAAGGCATAAATGGAAGACAAATGTTTTCATATAATACCACAATCTAAGTGTTTATAATGTTTTGACTTGCAGTATACTTAGGACATTCCAGGATATATCCTAAGACCTTTGTGAATTCCCTCATTGACAGATAGCACTATTGGATATAAATGTCCCCATAAAATGCATAATTTAAAAAAAATTCAGATTTTCAACTTAAGTATAGAGCAGTAAAGCCACCTTCAGACGCTGTGGTTAAACTCATTAGCAACTGGCTGTATTGCTGCTTCTGAATTGGTAGCCAGCCATTCCCTCACCATCTCTCCTGCAGGAGAACTAATTCTTTGCTTGAGGAATAAAAGCAGAGGAGGTTATGCAAGAAAGTCACAGGCCCTGCCCTCCCAGCCCCTGCGCCCTTAGCTCACTCTCTAGCTGAATGACTCACTTCGGGATTTCGGCCATCTGGCACATGTTTCAGATTTATGACAGAAAAAATGATAAATTGTTACAAGTCATAAACCTTTAGGCTCATTCTCAAATAAAAGAAGTAAATATTAACCTTTCAAACACTTAAGTTCTCTTCTCTTTTATTGATTTCTGTATATTCTTTAGCAGGGTTAAAATAAAATGTGTAGTCAGTATGTGTCCTTCTTTTAACTTTTACTTTGATGTAAGCATTTTTCCATATTATAAATTCTTAGAAAATATCTAATGGCTACATAATATTTGACTCAATGAGTCTATTGTAATTTACTTCGCCTAACTTCCCCGATGTTGGACATTTAAGTTGTTTCCAGTTTCTCACTATTCTAAAAAACAATGAATGTCTTTAAGCATAGAGCTTTTTGTTTTTCAGATTATTTCCTTAGGGTAAAATCCTAGGCACACAATTTCTGGAGCAAATTTTCTACGTATTTTTGACGGTCTTGGTATGCAAAATTTCCTTTTCAAAATGATAGTATCAGTTTGTACTTAACACTAGTAGTGAATGAGGCTGTCTTACCCCGTCTTCACGAGCACTGAGTTTAAAAAAAAAAAAAATCTGTGCTAACCTTTATAGGCAAAACAAAATGTCTTAATTTTAATTTGTGTTTGATTACTAGTAAGATCAGATACCTTTTCAGTGTTAACAAACTCTGAAATTGTACGGAATTTAACCTTGTTTGTTGAGTGGGTGGAAGTATTAACCTAAGTGATGCCCAGCTGCAGTTTGACCTCAGCATATGGAGACTGAAGAGGAAAGATGTATATGATGGTGACACGTAGTCATCAACATTCAGAAAGCCAAAGAACAAATGATGTAAACCTTTGCTGGGAAACATTCTCCTTCCCCTGTTTAAATATGCTTGTGTCTTAATTACTTCATCTTTTTTTCACCATATGTATTTTGTCTGCATATAAACGTTTACTTGCCAGTTCCATTTCTCTGCTTTATTGGACTCTCTTGTGACTTGTATCTGGATTACGTGCTACTTTTTGTTCTTCTCCTGTTATTGGGAATCACCTGAGATTTTGCATTCTTTTTTGGTGTTGGGAGACCTCTTTTCTGCTTCTCTAGCCAGAACTTAGAGAGTTTCTCCTGGAGCTCTCATTGTCTTGCTGATGCCCACCTGGGTTGTGTTAAGTTTGGCAGAGGAGGGTAATACTGGAGGGAAAAAGTGGTAAACTCATTGCTGGCTTCCCAGTACTTCTCATTCCCCAGACTTTAGTAGCTGTATGCATTCTATCCAGATTTTGTAGTTGCATTTGGTAAGAGAGACAGGGTGGAATATATTTTTACTCCATGTTACCTGGAACCTTTCTTGATGTATTTTTGGTCACTTTTTTGCATCTTTTAGTTAATGCTTCATATTAGTTTAAAAGGTTTCATATCAGTCTAAAAGGTTTATATTCAGCTGGATTTCCAAATTCACCCATTCGTTTGTGTTGTTTTGTTTTGCTTTGTAATGTTCAAGTCTTAGCAAGCACAGCCAATTCTATAGAAACATGTTTACTTTGACTCCTAGTATAAAAAATAAAAGAAGCTTTTGAGTCAGAAATTCAGAAACTTGCCAGGACCTGTTTGGCAATAAGCCCTGAGGATTTGTTATGTCATTGGTTGGTTGTGCAATATTTGTGAGAAGCACAAGAAGCTAAAAGACCAACCAAACCTTAAAAAGGAAGAAATGAAAAAGGCAGTTAGTTATTAGTTGCCGTTTGTTATAGATGAAACTATGTAACTTACTAAAACCCATGATTTCTGGCTTGGAAATTTGGGATTTAGAGGAGATTCTTGATGTCCTTTACGGAAGAGGCTCTCTTCTTTCAGAGTTTTAGTACAGGAAAGCTGGGCTAGAGATTTTTGTAAGATGAGAAAGTCCTGTTTTTTACCACCTGATGTTCCAGAAAAAGGGGAGGTGTTATTTTGTTATCATCAGAAGCTTTGAATTAGGTAATAATTCAGACAATTATAACATCAGTGATTAACCTAAATAAGAAAACCTTTACAACCATTATTTTAGGCAGAGGGCTAATATTTTTACAATATGAAGAGAACTTAACAATTAAGAAATTAAAGCTAATTAGAAATTAAAACTAATAAGAAATTTAAAAAACCCAAGCAGAGAAATTATGAGGGAAATATAGATGGCCAGGAGGAGAGAGAGGAGAGAGAGAAGGAGGAGGGAGATAAGGAGAGATGTGTATGTGTATTTCCTCACTAGTTAAAAAAAAAAAAAAAATACATATATATATATATATATATATGTTAAAAAAACAAATTAACATTTAACTTACTAAAGATTTATCAGACCTTTTTTGTGAAGTGACTAAGCTAATATATATCAGTAGTCAGTAATTAGAAGACATCTATACACTTCAATTCTGTAATTTTTGCTTTCATGATTTATCCCAAAGAAAGAAAAATGCTGAAGAAAATTTGCATACTAGGATATTCATCTAGCATAAAATATAATCGGGAAAAAAAAGGAAAATACCACAAATTAGGTTAAATTGTGGGTTCATGTATTTAAGTAGACTATTATTTAGTCATTTAAAAATCATTTAAAAAAATTTGGTGGCATGAGAATATGTAATAAAATATTAAGTTTAAAAAGCAGAAGATAAAATCTTATGTTACTTGATCCTAATTTTTTAAAAGTTCTCTGTACTTGCAGACAGAAAACATGTCTGAAAAGGAAATGTTAATATCAACCTTGGTCCTCATCGGTCAGTGGGAATTGTTTTCTTTTTTTAGTGTTTCTATATTTTCTAAATGTTATAAGCATATGTTACTTTTGTATTCAGAAGCATGCTGGTTTTTTAAAATAAAAAACATTCCCATGTTCCCTTACCTCCTCCCCCAAAAAAGATAAAAAAAAAGAAAAAGCGTTTCTCAAGACAGTTGAGAATTTCTAGTATGTAATGTTTACTCTAGCCCTTTGTCTGGAGCTTGATATGGAATACCAGTGTATATCTCCCACTCTTTAAAGCTTTTCTATTTTGTAATATTTTACATACTTTTTAGTCTTATAACTTGGAATATTTCTAAAGCTGAGACTTGTGAGCATGTGGACTGGGATGCAAGTGGGAAGAGACCTTTCTGCTTAAGCCTTATTGGTTTATTTGCTGAAATAGATCAAGGGCTCCCTTTAGAATATTTTGCTAAGGTTGAATTCTTTGCTTAACTTAAAGTACTTAGAAATTACAGGTGTCTTCAGTTTACTTTGATGTGTATTAAAATGGACCAATGGATGGAGAGGTGGATAGAAATGTTACACAGCAAGTACAGCGAAGTGTGAATGGTTAAATTTAGGTGGTATGTGGGCAGTGGTTCACCATGTGTTTGAAAATTTTTATAATAAAATGTTAAGGGAAGCTTTTGCAAAAAAGCACCAGAAATTAAATTTGTTGTGTTTGGATGGTCAATTTAGAGTATTCTGTTGTCCAAGGAATAACAACTTCCTTGTAAAGCTACTCTTTTGACCTTTTCCCAAATTCTAATGTTTCATAAGGTTGTTTTAAAGAAAGAGAAGCAGCGAGAACTTTTAAGAAAATTTTCTTTCAAAGGAATTAACAATCACAGATCACCTTGGGTGATCAGGACAGAACCACAAGAGAAAATTAACATGGATTCTAATCGCAATGAGATTTTGATAGCTTTGGAGCAGGACTATTGACACAGCTGGACCTGGGAGGTTGGTGTGGGAGATTTAGGGAAAAAAAGAGGACAAAATAATATTCTTGATTTGGAGCTTTTCTTTTCTTCCTTTCTTCAAGGTTTGCTTTGATCTTTTCAGGTTAAGAGATAAGTTTAAGTTGTTGGTTAAGTAGCTCCTTTTGAGCTACTTAATTGAAAGATTAAAGCATATTATGAGTATATCCACTTCAAAATAACTTTACTTTTTGTTAGAAATTACTTGACAACTTATGCTTCTCCATTCTATTTTTTTAAAGCTCCAGACTCCTTGGGTTGTAGCATTTTCCCAAGTAGACTCATTGCATAAAATTATAATTAAAAATTTTTATTTTGTATAGTAGATTATAAAAATCAAGTTCTGATTCTCTCTCTCATATTAATAAGCTAGCTGTTCCTGAGTTAGTGACTAATATTATATAGTCCTTTATGAATTCTGCATGATAATGAACTGATTTTAAGTGTTTCAAAGAATTTGTAATATTGATACTTATTAATGAACCGGGTGAAATAAACATAGCATTGCAATACTTCCTGAAACCTCAGATTCTGAATATTCTTTTGTCAAATGGTTATATTTAGAAGGCATAATTTCTCTGTACCGTTAATGTATGTATACATAGGTTACTTAAGTGCATATCTGGCTTTCAATTTTATTGAATTTTATTTATTATTCATTTTTTCAATTTATTTATTGTCTATTTCAGAAACACAAAATTCCTCCGTTGAAAATATTGCTATTTTAAAGCCAATTGTTGGCTCCGTTTTGATAATTTGGTATTTTAGAATGCATTCTTTTTCTTTTTAAAATTTTACCCGTTTCTAAAGGAACAAGGCTCTATATATGTCTTGCTGAAATTTCTATTTTCTATTGTGAGTAGTTCAGCACTTGAGTTCTAAGTATTTACAGATCCCAAAGCCATTTTTGCCCTGCCATTTGAATATCGTAACATATATAGAAATAATATACTATTTTTGAAGTAAAATATTTGGATTATTTTAGGGTTATGGGATCTGTTAATTATATTGAAACACTTTCTTTTTAGGTCATCCATGCCTGGCTTATTATTTCATCCCTATTGTTGCTGTTCTTTTTCTCATTCATTTACTTAGGGTAAGTGGTGAAATATTTGGTCTATTTTTCAGAACTGAACTCTGGGCTCTGTAACTGTCATTTAAAACCGTATATTTTGTTGTGAGTTACTCTTAAATTATAGTTGTTTTTATACATAGGTCATATTTGGTATATAAATATATATACATAGATATATAGATATATAGATATATCTAGTTAGAGACTAACACAACATTGTAAATCAGCTATACCTCAATAAAAAAACTAGTTGATATTATCATAGGAATATTCTTTTGTTGATCCTTGTATAATCAGCAGAACTGAAAGAATTCAAGACTAGTTCATTTTAAGCCCTTTTAAGTAAAAATTATTATATTCTTTACTTCTAGTAGAAATCTATGAATCAGAATGTTTAAGTACTCAAGCATGTATATAAACATGAATTAATTGGTTTTCAAACTTTTCTGTTGTTTCATCATTTTTCTTTCAAATGAAATCTTACATGAAAATTTCATTTATAAAATAGAAAAAGTGAAGCTGCTCTGTTGAAGAGAACAGAGAGGCTCAGAGATTTGTCAGCCTGTCCTTTCTCTCAGCCCCAGTGGCAGAATACAGTTTGTTATGAACCATTGCATTAACTCTTAAATTAGGAACAAAAGCAGTAAAACTAAAAAATAAATTGAAGAGTTAATTTTTTGGTAGAAGCAGGGGGAATAACCATAGACAAAATAAATAAATGTGAGAATCTCTATGAAATGGATGATTTTCTAGAGAAAAATTCATTACCACAACTGACCACTGAAGCAACAGAAAATTTAAGTAAAGCAAAGAAAAAATACAGAAAGTTGTTGAAGAGGTTCTCATCCCACCTCCACCAGTAACAACAATACCAGGCCCATAGTTTCATAGGGAAATTCTGCTAAACCTTTAAGGATTGGATAACTCTAATACTATTCTAAGTATTCCAGAACATATAAAAAGAAGAAAAGC
The DNA here is from genome assembly GCF_036321535.1 of Camelus dromedarius. Lineage (NCBI taxonomy): Eukaryota > Metazoa > Chordata > Mammalia > Artiodactyla > Camelidae > Camelus > Camelus dromedarius. The sequence goes on from NC_087440.1 coordinate 68,679,139, forward strand.
TTCCAGATTTGTCTTGTGAAGCCAGCATAACATTGATACCAAAAACCTATAAATTATCAAGAAAAAAGAAACTATAGACCTATCCTATTTATTGATGTCAAAAGAATAACTAAATATTAACAAACAAGATTCAGCAACAACACATTGAGGGAGTAATACATTATGCCAAGTGGAGTTTGTCTGCAGAATGAAAGATTGGTTCATTACTAGGAAATACCGATATAAGTCGCCATATTACTAGGTCATCGTCTCGTACAGGCTAAAAGGCATTTGATAAAATTCAACACTTGCCCTTGATCAAATTCTGTATTAAGACAAACAGATGATTACTTCTTTAACATGATAAAATGTGATTCTCATTCTAAAGGCTGGTGTCATCCCCTTAGGAAAACTCTAGAAGCATGCCTGTTAACATCAGGACAAGATGAAGATTTCCTATATCACTGTTGTTGTCTAGAGGGAGTAGTGAACATGATTAAATGAGGGAAAGAAATAAGAGCTATACAATTTGGAAAAGAAGGTTAAGTTATGTTCAAAGATAAAATGATTATTTACTTCGTTTCAGGACTAACCAAAAAACACTTAGAATCACTAAGTAAATTTGGTAAGGCGACTGAATACAAAATTAATAAACATAAATCAATAATCATCACATAAATAATTAGAAAACTTAATGAAAAGAAAAAATCCCATTTGTGGTAGCATCAGGAAAGATAAAATATCTAGGATTAAACAAGAATTGCACAAGATGTATTATTAAGAAATTTTTAAATGCTTCTTAAGGGATTAAAATTTGGAAGACTTAAACATAATGGAAAATTATACCAGGTGATATAGAAAGAATGTCACAAAAATATCAGTTCTAAGTTTATTTTAAATTTTAATATAAACTCAATAAAGATATGAATAGAATTTACTTTTAATCTGGACTAGATGATCTTAAAGTTTATTTGGAAAAATAAGTAAGTGAAGATACCCAAAGAATTGTGAAAAAGGAAAAAAATGAAGAGGTACTAGTCCTACCTGTTATGAAATTATAAAACTACGATAATTAAAATAGGGTCACCTGTACCATGAATAGATGATCCATAGAAAATACTAGAAAGACTTAAAAAAGCTCAAATATATATAGGAATTTAATATATAAAGGAATTTTAAACATATATAAAGGAATTTAATCTGTGGTAAAGATAGTATAGAATTAGTAGGCCATAGGTGGATTATTTGGTAATTGATGTTGGGATAATTGGGTAATCATCTTGGGGGAAAAATCTGGACTTCTTCCTTGTATCTATACCAGGATATATTCCAAATGGATTAAAATTTTAAATATGAAAGTGAAACCATAAAAGGACTAAAGAAAACTATGGGAAATGGGGAATTTGATTTTATACACACACACACACACACACACATATAAAATATATATAAAACATTAGATTAAGAAAGGACTTTTTAAGTTGTATTATTTTTAAAATACAAGTATATATACACACCTATATATATAAAACATTGGATTAAGGAAGGACCTTTTAAACAAAACCCAAAATAACCAACCAGCCAACCAACCACACCATGAGAAAAACTCAGAAGATGAATGACAAACTGCTAAGTGTATTTTCAACTTATTTTATAGACAAAGGCTAATTTAGTTTATATATAAATGTACATGGCAGTAAGACCAACAACCTAACAAAAAATGGGCAAAGGATTCGCAAAAATAGTTAACAGAAACACAAGTTACTTTTAAATATATGAAAACATGCACACACTCCTTATAAAATGAATGCTAATTAAAGCTGTGTATTAGATTAACAAAGATTAAATAATTGGGTAACTATTCTAATTTGGCAAGGTTGCAGGGAAATAAGCACAAATTGGTTTATAACTTTTATTAAGAGCAATTTGACATACTGCTTAAAACTCTAAATGCGTATGTCCTGAACCTAGTAATTTGTAAGGATAATCATTACAGCATTGTTTCTAACAGCAAAAGAATGGAATCAATCTAAATGTCCATCAGTAGAAAACTGGTTAAGTAACTTATGGTACATCCATACAATAAAGCCATTAAAAACGATAAGACAGTTCTGATAAAGTGATGTGGAAAGGTCTCCATGAATATCATTAGGAGAAAAAAGCCTGGTTTAGAACAGTATGTATGCTATCATTTGTACCCAATAAAAAAGTATGTATAAGATATATGGACACTCTCTGAAAGAATATACCTGCAATTAATAATAGTACTTTCCTTTGGAGAAGGGAACTTTGGGACAAGGTTTGGGGGGGAGGTACTTACTTTTCACAGTATATGTTATGTATTTTATGCATGTATTACTTAGTCAAAGATTAAAAATGGTTTGTTTGTTTTGAGTGCTAGGATGTCTGAAATGCTTAATGCAAATAACTACATTGTTTAGAAATTTCAACATTTATTTTGAAATTTCAAAATGAAAAAATCATCTTTCTGGAGAGTTTCCAGAACCCAGTTCGTGCTTGAATGAGTGCTGTCTTTCTCCTCAGTTACCCAGAGCGTATTCTATATTATTAGATGGTGAAATTTTTCCCCCCAAATTAAAATAGTGTTCTTCTTCATTATAAAAATGCTAAACATTCATTGTAAAAAAAAAAGAAAGAAAGAAAGAAAGTAAAATAAAAAAGAAAAGAAAGAAAAAAGGAAAACAAAAAGACATTTTTTAAGATTATAAAGAAGAAAAGTAAAATATGGCCAGATTCCTATCACTTGGAGATAAGTCCTGTGTCTTTTTTGGAATTAATATATCCATCTCTTGTTCTCTCTTCTTATATACTATTTCATGTAAATGAGATCATTTCTTTTAGGTAATAGTGTTTCATGCTCGTATTCCATGTTTGTGTGTGTATAAAAAGATATATATATTTGATAGCTGTATTAAGTTTAATTTTATGAAAATAACATATGTCCTAATTCTAAAATTTATTGTGCATGTTTAATTTTTTCCAATTTTAGATACTTCAAACAAGGGTTTCCCAAAATACAGAATGGCATTTTAGGTGTTATATGGCCTTCTTAAAAGTTTTTGTACTTATTTTTATAGCTCTGGCCTGTGATAATGGTTTCCCATTTATATGAATGTTACAGAGTTTTCTGTTAAAATAAGCTTAACTTGAGGGAAAAAAGTGAATTAATTTAAAGAAACGTTGTTAAATAACAGCACAGTTGATTTAAGATATGGTAAAAGTATGAAGGTGAGATATGAGTATCTCATGTTTGGGAATCATAGTTCTAGACAGACAATGTTTTGATGGAAATTATTGTGCATAATTTTAGGTATCTGTTTAATTTTTTTCAGGGAAGTGTTTAAAACCTATAACGTTGCCATGGACTACATTACGGTTGCACTCCTGATCTGGAATTTTGGTGTGGTGGGAATGATTGCCATTCACTGGAAAGGTCCACTGCGACTCCAGCAGGCTTATCTCATTATGATCAGTGCCCTCATGGCCCTGGTATTTATCAAGTACCTCCCAGAATGGACTGCGTGGCTCATCTTGGCTGTGATTTCAGTATATGGTAAAACCCAAGACTGACATTTTGTTCATCACAGAAATACCTCACTGGTGTGTTTTCCTTCCTCTTTCAGTTATCTTGGCTTAGGGAGAATGATAACAGGAATGTCTCATAGCTTTTCAGTAAATAATTAATTAGCTATAGTACCTTTTTCATATGAAGATTTCAATTTTTTTGAGATATAAGCTCTTTAAAAATGTTTTATTATTGCCCCAGTCTAACTCAGGAAGTATCTGTAGACTGCTGGTTGTAAGAATTAGATTTGAATCCCATCTCTACCACTCACAGCCTTTATGACCTTGGGAAGGTGACTTGGGCTCTTTGATCTTCAGTTTTCTCTTTTGGAAAATGGAAACAGTACTTCTCAGAGTTGTAAAAGAGTTCAGAATATGAGTTAAAAAGCACTAGCAGGGTGTTTGACACACATAAAATGCTCACCTAACTTTTAATATAAAAATTAGGTTACCTACTTTTTACAAGGAAATGTGGATAGAATTACTCTTTTAAAAATAAAACATATTTAGGCAATGTGAGGTTCAAATGTATTAGCAACCATTGTGACGTGGGTCCTGAGAAGTCAGAATATGCCCTAGCCATGAGTAACCAAGGCAGCTGTACAGGTGTGAACTCTAGCTATCGCCCTGCACAAAAGCCAAAAACTCTGTTTTCAGAGGTCAGTATGTGGTCCCTATATGATAACTGTGCAGGCTCATTCATCCCTATTCAAGTGCTTATTAAAATGTCAGATGACCCGTAGTAGGAAACCCCATCATCCCCACTTGATTGATGAAAAAAAAGTTTGCGGAAATAGAATTGGATTGGTTCTGTTCTCATATCTGAGCAGTCAGTCATAGAACTATAGAAGTCACATTCTCTGTGCCTGACTTTTTGTAATAGCCTTAGGTTATATAGTACTTAATGGTTTACAAAGTACTCATCTTTTATTGCACAGCTGTGATTAAGAATGCAGTTCTAGGGTGAGGGGGTGCTTAGTGGTAGAGTGCATGGTCCTAGTTCAGTCCCTGGTACCTCTGCTTAAATAAACAAATAAATAAGTAAACTGAATTACTTCCCCCCCCCCAAAAAAACAACCAAGAATGCCGTTGTAGACTCCATCCAATGAGAAACTGGTTAATATTTTGCAGTCAGAGATTTTACCAATATACTCTTCTGTTCAGTGCCTTTTCCAACAGCCATAGTTTGCCTTCACCTTTGGTTGATACATATATCTTTGCCTAGCTACTTAGCAGCCCTACTGTTGCACCTAATCTTTGCAGGCTAGAACTTAACCACATCCGACTTTTCTCCAAGAGCACAGAGAACACTGATCATATCATCCTTTGAAGAAATTCATTTGACCTACTTGTTGAGGACATTCAGATATTCCAAAAGAGCTCATAAAGGGGGAATGGCATTTCCCTGTATGTACTGCAAGGCTCTGTCACGCTAGTTAAATTCCTGAAAATTATTTGGTAAGCTGAGGGCTTCTGCATCTCTGACACTGTCAAGAAATAACAGTTGACCCTCTCTGCACCCACAATGTTAAAACAAGCCCAGTATCTTTTAGGCCTTTTTGAGATCTGGAGACAACAGACCCTTCACTTACAAATTTTACTTAAGCCTTTGCAAATTGACACACCTTGAATTGGGGCCCTTTAGAACAAAGGTCTCTAGAATCTGTCCAAATTGTAATACAATAGTTACTCCCATCAGTGTCTCTTCTCCCTGCCCCCAGAGAACCATTCACTTAGAGGTTTTAGCAGCCTCTTTTCATACCTTCTAAAATCTCTGGAGCACTCACTATGATCATAAATTTCCCGTGGATTTCCGGTGTGAGGAACTACCCCTCTGAGTCCCATGCCGTATATAGGATGGTGATTTCTGACTGTATATTGAGCTCTCCTAGAAACCGGTTCTCACAGCCGTGAACCTGTGAAGCTCCGTATCTCCATATCATGGAGGCAGCATTCTACCAGCTCAGCACAGCCTCCAGGGCCTTCCTGCTAAGACAGAAATGTTATCTGTATGATGGAGCTAAGTCTGGGTCCTCGAGAGTATGCCACCTGCAGGAGAGGGTGGCCTCTTCTTTCCTCTGTCTCTTGCCAGTTGACAGGGTGCTACAGGTTGCCCCTCTCTTGGACCCCTGGCTGCCTCAGGAGCCCTTTTGGATCAAATGAGTGACCAAACAGCAGTGGGAGTTTACACACTTTATGGACAGCATCCAAACTACGTGTGATGGAGCTTGTTGGAGAGCTGCGCTTTTATTCCTTAATCCAGGCATCCTTGATCAAAGAATGGGATCCAAGGGTCAGCAAACTTAGCTAAACTTTAGGCAGTCATCTTACCCTGGCCAACAATTGGCTCCATCTGTTTTTTTATAGACTCTTGGGCCAGTGATCTAGCCACCTGCTACTGCCAGTGGTAGCAACAGCAATTACTTATCCAAGGTTTCTGTCTTTAGGGAAAATAACTGTGAGACTCTCTTGCCTCACAGATACCAAAAACATAGATCAAAGTTACACATGTCTCTCTATATATTATAGCCACGATACAGGCCTCCTTACTTTATCCACTTTGGAGTTCTAAGCATTGTTAATAGTGACCCTTTTACTTCTAAAGATACAGAATGCTGGGCTCCTGAACAAGGTGTTCAGTGGAACCTCCACCAGACTTACTGGTTCATGCTCCAGGCCTCATAGGGCACCATTACAACACAGTAGAGCAAGTTAAAACTTAATTAACTGAAAATGGCGTATTTGTCATCAAACATTGGGGGTGAATCATAATAAAGAATCTGATTCCATTTTTTTATATTAAAAAAAAAAGTGCTAGTTCTAGGGACAGACTGGGTTTAAATCCAGACTCTTCTACTCCTAACACTTAATGGGTATGGGGCCACAGACACATTACTCAACCCCTGAGTCTTAGTTACTGTGAAGATTAAATTAAACAGTGCGTATAATACACTTGGAACAGTATCAGTATTAAAAATATTAGCTGTTTTTTAAAAATATATAATCCTGTGAAGTAAGCAAGGCAGTTATCCTTGTTTTCCTGCCAAGAAACCTAAAGTTTATAGAGATGAAGTATTTGCCCAAGCTTAGGCCATTTTGTCTAGAATCCGAGTCCTGTATTCTTTCTGCTACAGCACACTGCTTCTCCCATCAACCCTCTGTACATGTACAAATTATCATCTCTACAAACCTTTGAGCTTTAAAATAAGAGACTTTTGTGTCTAATATTTAGAATAATGATTCTTAATGCCATTTTCACAAGGTCTTAAGATGTTTAATTTGTCACAAAGGTTGTTCTAAAAATTTCAAAACAACTAATTTTAATTCACTTTAACTGCTCTAAAAATAAAGGAGTTTATCAATTAGCAGTTCTATAAGTAGGAGTATGTCTTAAAACCTAGTTACAGGACATTGCAGCTTCAAACACGTTGAAAAAAAAACTCATTATTTCAGAGTATGGCAAATTTCCCTTTTCTCATCCATAACACAGGGGAAGCAGTGAGAGGAGAAATTTCTTTCTCTCTCTCTCTCTCTGTGTGTGTGTATTATTGTAGTAGTATAAAAGAAGACATGACCACTACACAAGCTATCAAATCTTCCTTTACAAATTTGGCTGTACTTGTATAGTTTTACTTTTTTTAAAATGTTTAAAATTATTTTAAATGTTTAAAATTATTTTAAATGTTTCTGTATTCTGAATTCTCTTCACACAGCAAATGTAAGAAAAATTGCATTTGATGGAAGGAGATGATGATAGAATCAATAATCATTTAGACATATTGCTTCCTCCTCTGATGCTGTTTTTGTAAAATAAGCTACTTTTCAGTACCACATTCTGAGATGAATATTTGTGAAGTGCTTTTGATGAGAAAACTAAAGAAATGCTAAACGTTCTGTTGCAAAAAGTTTGTTAGTTTGTTTTGTTTAAATTTACTTCCCTCTTACGTCAAGTATCCCTAAGTAGTTCATATACTATTTTCAAAAGAGAGGGAAGAGGAATCTCTTCTACTCTGTTCTTGTATTTTGAAAAGTTCAGTCAAATCCCCTCTATCACATCCCTCCTAAAGTCAGGCTTCAGTTTGTGGCTCATTGTTATGATATGTTAGGCAGTGGCATGTTCCTGGTTTTGCTTATTGGAAATTCCAGCTGCTCTGGTTGTCTTACCATTATCTCTGCCTCTTTTCTTTAAACTGGGAAGACTTACTCCTAGAACCCAGTGATGATACACTGTAAACTAACCAAAACAGCAGTCAGACTAAAATGAAATTTGCACATATCTTCTGTGCGGTTTTGTGTATTTTGTTTAGGTTGTTTTCTCTCCCCAACCCCCTCCAGTTTACCTGCTGTTTATTTCATATTCATTCAACATCTTTTTGTGTTAAAAAAAAAAAATTAAACCTTCTCAATTGGTTAGTTCCTCCCTAAGACACCTATTTACAAGTTTAGCCAGTACAGTTTTCAGATGTCTTTTCTATTTTTCTCTTTCTAGATTTAGTGGCTGTTCTGTGTCCAAAAGGCCCACTTCGTATGCTGGTTGAAACTGCTCAGGAGAGAAATGAAACTCTCTTTCCAGCTCTTATTTATTCCTGTAAGTATTTTGGAATGATCTTAAATTAGTGAACAGCTTAGAATTTATAGAGATGCAAACACATGTAATTGTGGTCGTTATCATGATGCTTTTTCTCGTCTTCAGTACATAACATTAATAGAACTATGGCTACTCTGTTTCCTTGCAAATGACTGTCTTTTGCCTAACATTGGTTCAAAAGCGTTTTCAGTACGTATAGAGATAGAAGAAATATTTAGAGATTGGGGAGCCAGTATTCTTATTTAAAATCTTATTAGTCAAGAGTTATTGAGTACTTGTTACATACATATATTGCAGGTGAATCTTGCATTAGCTTGTTGAAAGAATTGTACTATTCATTCAGAATGTGTTTGCCCTTTTTTTGTTTTAAAGTCAGATATTTACTGGGCATCAGCCTGATCTGCTCCCCAGAGCACTGTGGAGGACGAAAGGATGACTAAGATACTTTGACTTCCATCAGAGCTCATTTGCTTACAGTTTAGAGGTCAAATAAGACAAGTATACAGCTAAGCATCATTCAAGGCAGAATGTTATCACATTCAGAAGAAGCACAATCAAAATGCAGAAAGAGTTCAAAATAGGGAAAATCTGGCTGGGGAAGACTTTGTGGAAGAGACAGCATTTGGACTGAACCTTTTAAGGGTGGGTGGGATTTCAGTAAGCACAGATGGAAGAGTCAGTTCCAGAAGTGGTCTTGTCACAAAGACTGGCTTAGAGACATAAGTGTGGGCAGTCTTTATCAAATTTCAAGTGTTCAGCTTGACTGGAGCATGGAGTACAGAATGGAGCAAGTACTAGGAGATGAGTTTGGAAAGGGCAGATTAGGGCAAGATCAAGAATAGCTTTGAGTGACTGGTTTAGATCTCTGTATGCTATTCATGACTGCTTGGGAATCATAGAAGGTTCTTGAATAGGAAAGTAATGTGATCAGAGATGTGCCTTTGGAAGCTTGCAACATGGTGTGAGATGAACGGCAGCAGGTGGGAACTGAGATAATGGGAATTATAAATAAGCAGATGTTGCCATGATCTAAGTAGAAAATACTGAGGGTCTGAGTTACGGGATTGGTAATGGCAGTCAAGGCAAAGGCCTGATGAGAGTTTTTGGAGGTAGCATCAGTAGTTTCCAAGTACTAAGAGTTTAAAGCCTGAAGGAAGGATGATAAAGTAGAGATGTTTTTCTTATTGGAGAAATCTGTGGTGTTGCCTGTGGCCCATATCTAATTTTGTTGGCAGGACTTGTGAGCCATCCACGTAGAAATTTCCAGCAAGAGTTTACAAGTGAAGTACCAGTGCATAGGAAAAGATAAAGGAAAATGATAGAGACACAGAACTGAAGAACATGGTAGACACGGCTGCAGGAGTGGATGAGTGATTCAAGTAAAAGGAGGAGAGGAGGCGAAGGATAGATCTTCATCAACTACTGTGTTTAGAGAGTGAGAAAATGGAGAGAGAAAATAATAAAGGGAACAGAAGAAATTATCAGAAAATTGGGAAAGCCAGCATTTTTCACTTAGCAATATCATGATTGTTTTTCATATCACTACATGAAATACCAGTTAACTAATAACTGTTAGTGATTATTTAGACTTCTTTGTGTATTTTTTTAGCCACACCTTTAAATTTCTTGTTTTATGACTGGCTTGGTATAATATTCTTTTCCATATTTTCAGAATTAATTTTTAATTATACAAGTAATACATTAATGCATTATCCTTGAAACAAATTTTTAAATTACAGATGAAGTTAAATTTCACTATAATTGTCATCCACAATCTTAATACCTTACCAAGCATTTACTTACCACTGTTATCAGTTTAATATATATCCTTGTGGACTTTTTGCCTATTTTTCTGTTGAGTTATTGAAAAAGCAGAGTTTCCAGAAGGAGAAAATGTCAGATGCTATAATATAAAGAAGTCAAAGATAATGAGGACTAAGTAAACCGTATAGAATTTGGTGTTTAAGACATCGTTAGTGATATTTAAATGAGCAATTTGAGTAGAATGATAGGACAAAAGCAATATTCCAATGGGAGGAAAGTGTGCATCTCGCTGGGTCGGTAGGGGGTGTGTCTGACTGTCTGGGTTTTGCTGCTACTGGCACTGGCAATGGAAGTGATGCAGCAGACAGAGAATGAGTGGTGAAGGAAAGGTAAGTTTTACGTATTATTTTAAAGATTCCTGTCTCACAGGCAGAGCACTGGTGACTTAAGAAGAAAGCAGATTTGGGGAAAGGTGTTTCAGGAGAGAGAAGATTTAGTCATGTTTCTAAGGTTCAGGGAAAGGAGCCAATAGAGAAAGGCTTTGAAGAGTCCAGCAAGAAGACATAATTCTTGCAATAATTATTATAGTATATAATTATAATAAATAATGTAATCACTGGAGCAAAGTAATAAACGAAGCAGGTAAAAATTGCTCTAAGAGTTCAGGAAGAGAAATTAGATGAGAACAGGGGAAAGACCTAGAAGGAAGGAAAAGGAAGACAAAAGCAGAAGATAGTAAGATGTAGAGAGAAGTCAAGTTGGGAGTACATGTTAGTTGACTCAGTCTTTCTTGTGAATTTGATGTTAAAGCATCTATGGGACATAGAGAGGGTAGGGATTGTGCTTGTAGCTAGAGATGTCTGGGAAAGTTTTAGAACACCCAGTGTCTGAAATGCAAGAACATTTCTCTTACTTTTTTTCCAAGATAAATTTATTATATCACGTGCTTACTGTGTTTTTCGGCAGAAAAAGAACAGATGAGGTTCGTTTGTTTTAATTTTGTTGGGGGGAAGTATTTAGATTTATTTAATTTTTAATGGAGATGCTGGGGATTAAACCCAGGACCTCGTGCATTCTAGGCATGCCCTCTGCCATTGAGCTATACCCACACCCTCAGATGAGGTTTTAAGCATCAGCATTTTCCTCTTAATGGTTGGGTATGAGCTTTTTCTGTGTTATTCCTGGAAATTAAAATTTATTTATTTTGTATTTGTGCATACAAAATGTTACACCAAATGTTAATAGTGAACGCTAGGAATTTAAACTAAGGTATATATTGTAAAAATATAGAAGGATGTTCACAGAAGCAATGGTTATATTAAGAAAAAGATGGAAATAACCTGTGCCTGTCAAAGGGGACACTTTCAAATGATTATGCTACATTCGTACAATGGCTAGTTGTGTAGCCATTTAAAAGAATGAAGTAGCTATATATATGTTCAGTTTTTTTTTAATGTCAGATTATATATTAACTACAAAAATCAAGATTTAAAACAATTCATGCAATATCCTATGTAAGGAGTGGGAGAAAGGAGCTGTATATAGATGTGTGTGTATATGTATAAAATCCCAATAATACATTTAAAAGCTGATAATATATTAATAGTGGGATTTAGAGATTGAGACAACTTTTACACTTTTCCTTGTATCTTTCTCTACTTGTAGGGTTTTAACTGTACTGTATACTTTTTTAAAAGTTAATTGTGCATGTGAAAGTGAAGGGATTGTGAGTTTTACAATTTTTCTTAGTTTTAGGATTTTACATTGTTCTACTATTGTGTCTCTTGTTAGTACCACAATAATGCTGTGTAACAAACCACCTCAGAACTCAGTGCCTTAAAAATGTAATGATTTACCATCACTCCGGCATCTGCAGGTCAGTTGACCCTGCTGATCTGTCTTGGCTGTGGCAGCTCTGCTACATGTGTTCCCCCATCCTCTCTGGACCAGCGGGTTAGCTGAAGACTTGTTCTTCTGGTGTCTAGGGGAACAGCAGGTCAGCAGGCCTTCTGAGGCCTAGGTTCAGTATTAGTCCCCTGTCACCTCTGCCCACATGCCCTTTATTGACGCGAGTCACATAGCTGAGCCCCTGGTCAGGAGGAGGAAGACTACGTTCCAGTCACGATGGGGCCACAGCAAGAGTGTGAGTGCATGAAGGGTGAAGAAGGGGTCTTTCAGTCTGCCACAACGCTAATGTGTATGTTAATTTTATACTCAAGAAAAAGTATTTACTCTATTTTTAAAAAAATCATTCATATATAATATCTTATAAAACTCAAGTCTGTATAACATTTGATATTCTGAGATATTTTTGTAGTAATTCCACATATATGGAGAAAATATGAGAAACCTTTACCTCCTGCGTAGATGAAATATGTTCAAGAAAGTATCTGTTCTCATGAAATACTGAATCTTTCGTGAGGATTTTATAAATCACTGAGCTTGAGAGTTTTTTTTTTTTAACAAAATAGACAAAAATAGCAATATTAATCAGTACTTTCCCCCTGAAATGAATATAATCATGAATATGAAAAGTTTTAAGTCAGTCCTCTCAGCTATTTGTCCTTTAAAAATACAATCGTTTTATACATTTGTATACTCTTCCCCAGTTAAGGAAGGGTATTCAGTTTGCAAAAGGGTCTCACCCTCAGGCATTTTTGTGAGCATTTTTGTTGGTTTTCTATGTCCTGTGTTCTGACAGGAAAAATGGACACCTACCCTCTGAACTAAATCATTCTTCCCTGGTTGTGACCTACTTTGGTAGCTTATCAAAGAACAAAAGTAACAATTCGTTGAGGTCGACTATTTTATGTAAAGTTTTTCTCTGACTTGTATCAGTTTGGAAAATTTTTAGATTATGTTTATTTTTAACTTGCATGTTTTTCTGTTGATCTAAGATGTTCAGTGTTAAGTTGAAAGCTCAGAAAGTGGGTTTTTTAGATATTATTATAGTAATATTAATTCGTTCAACAAATATATATTCTGCTCATGATAATTTACATACTACCTATAGTTAGATCTGGCCCTTGGCCTATTTTTATACAGCCCTATAAGCTGAGAGTGGTTGTTACATCTTTAAAGAGCTAATAAAAAAGAAAAGAACAAAGAAGAATTTTGTGACAAAGACCAGATGTGACCCACAAGCCTGAAATGTTTACTTTCTGGCTCTTTACAGAAAAAGTTTGCTGACTTCTGACTTCCATGGTAATATTAAGTGTTAAAATTAAAAAATTTGTAGCTTTTTCCCCCTATATTTACATAAAGAAAAAGTCAAATAGATAACCTGCTGCCTTCATTACCAAGAAGGCTACAGAAGCCTTGTACATGGTGGTTGTCTTTCTGTTTCCCTTTCATTGGGTTTGAATTTAGTTAACAGTGAATCGCCTGCCTGGCTTAATTGACTTTGATCAGTTATTCTGGTTATCGTATAATGAGACTTGTTTGACTTCAGAATTACAAAGCTGTGAATGAGTAAGTGCAGCTATTACAGGATTTTCATCCTCTGTCGTTGTGTTACTCATAAGTTATTCAAGAAGCCTTTGAGTATTAGGAAAATGGATATGAGCCCTAGTTTGTCCTCTAATGTAGTTATAAAAAGTAATTTGTATCAGTGAATTCATACTACTTTAGGATTTCAACCAGTCCAGCTGTGGTTTCAGTATAGGCTTGCTGGCCTGAACAGTTTTCCTCCTGGTTACTTTTCAGGGGCTATAAATGACAATGAACGATTCTATAGTAGCAGCTGCAGTTTGAATGTTGCAGTAAACATTTTTCTTTTATCTGTCAAAATCAGAAAGAACCTTTTATGGTTGTTAATATAGATTTACTTCTGATTATTAAGGATTCTTAAGGTGACATTAAGAAGATTGGTGATTAGTGTGGAGAAATAATGACCTGCTATCTATTCGTAAGCTTTCCTTCTGTGTTTCCAGTGCTTACCTGTACTTTTGTCTTTCTCAACAGCAACAATGGTATGGTTGGTGAATATGGCAGAAGGAGACCCAGAAGCCCAAAGGAAGGTATCCAAAAACACCAGTTACAATGCACAAAGTAGGTGACTTTTATTCGTTAATTCCCTGGTTTTGGGGGTCATTGTCATCTTGTAGGCTGATGATGGATTATAAAGCAATGGTTTTTAACTGCTTTCTTTGGTCATGGACCAAAGAATACCCAGAAAACACAGATAAATATTTAAGGAGTTCAAATGCTCCAAACCCAGTAGTGCAGCCAAGGTACCCTAGATTAAGAATTTCTGCCACTGAGCACCATTAATACCAGTCTGGAAATGTTTCAGTTGAGGCTGTGATTTTAAAAAGTAAAATAGGCACTCTCTTCAAACCTGTATAAAAATGAGAAGCTCTTGTTTGACAAGGCCAGAGTAACTTGAATATAATATGATTTGCAGTATTACAATGTTTATGCCAAGAAGATAAAATATTCCAGGTGGACGTGACTTTCTGGAAGAGGATAATAATGGTGACTGGTGACCTAGGATGGGAGACTGAAAGGCTCACTTGTGGATGCTACAGAGACTTTACGGTGAACACACGTTAGGAGGAGTTATTAGGAAGAGTTGAGGAAACAGCACAATATCAATAGCCAAGAAGAAAGGAAACTTTTTTTTTAAAGGAAAACAGAGGGCTAACCTTATGAGAAAGCTAAAAAACAGAGGTAGAATAAAGGTTAGTCAGAGAAGAAAAAAGGGCCTTCATTGAGTTGCTATTTGTCAGGAAAGGGAGAGTTAAGGTTTTATAGAGCCAAGAAAACTGCTGATTTAGCATTTGAGTCACCACGAGAAGGACACTTTGAACTGGGAATTCATATTGGGGACCCAAAAATATTAGACCCATTCTGCAGTGAGCGAGGCATTAGACCAGTGTAGACCTAGGAGACAGTTGCCACAAGTCTGGTTGTTGTGTTAAACTAAAAGAAATTAAAAGGTTGGTTATCTATGAGTACATATGTAGATATATATGAGTTTGTGTTTTTAGTGCATCATGATTTTATTTTTTTGACAAATGTTGATTGAGCACCTAATTATGTGCCTGGTGTTTTGTTAGGCACTTGGGCACTTAGCACTGCATGCAATATCCCATACCTGTGGAGCTTATGTTATAGCCTGTTTGGGGAGAAACACATGTTCACCAAATAATTCCACAGGTAATTCATACAGTTTGTGATAAGCACTACAAAGGAGAAGTGTAAGTTGCTGTGAAAGTTTATAGTAGAGGAGTTTCATTTATTCCGGAAAGTCAGGAAGGCTTCCCTGAGGAAGTGACAGTAGGAGATGGCCAGTGAAGAGTGGAAGGAGAGCTTTCCAGAAGCGGAAGCAATGTGGGCAAGGGCCTTGAAGTGAGAAGGGTCTGGATGAAGTGCAGAGCCCTCAGTAGGAGTGCGGTTGGCATTTCAGGTGGGCGTTCTTCACTGTGGGACTTCCCCTCACGGCGCAGGATGTCCAGCATTCGTGGCCCCTCACCCACTAAATGCCAGTGGTGGCTTTGAGGTTGCAGTAACCAGAAACCCCTCCATCCTAGTTATTTCCAAACACTCCATGGATGGGAGGTATTCTTTGAAAACCACTGTATTAAAGGAACTATAAGTTTGATTGGAACAAAGGCTGTAGGATTCCAAGAGGGATGTCTTTAAAGGAAAAAATAGTAGAACTCAGAGGTTATCTGAGCAAGTGCCTAAAATAAAAACATCAAGATACATACAGCACTATGAGCATGTTAATTATAATTAAATGTGGAGGTAAATACCAAAAGAAATAACTGAAAGGGTTGAAGGTAGGGTGAGGATTGGGAGTGAGGAAGGCATAGGGCAGAGCAGGGACTGCTGTTTTCATTTCTAAATCTTATACTTTTATGATTTTATAAACTCTGACCCAGGGAAGATTTAGGTTTTGTGGAGATCTGGTTAAGAAAAAAATACAAAGACAAAACTGCTAGAGCCCCTCCCAGAAAAAAAAAAAAATCCATATAAGTGAGAGGCCTGAAGCTTACATGCTCTCATGGTGAATGAATAAATATGAACATATATTATTTTTATAAAAAAAAAAACTTTACTTACGTATTTTAATTATCCTTGATGTATAGAAGTTTCTCGAGACAGTCATGTTATGCTCAGAGTTTTCAGTCAGACTGAGACATTATAACAAAATGAGTAGCCCATAAAAAAATTCACTCCCTCCTTTCCCCTCCTCCCACCCCTCAGTAGTGGTCCACTTTTGTAACTTAGTCACTAAAGCCAGTGGTGAGTGCCGTCAGCTGCAAAGATCAGAAGAAATGTCTTCTCACATTAGCCAAAGTCTGAGGTGTAGGCATTTGTACGGCTGGCTAATTTTATCACTCATTGATACTATCAAGGGCCCAAGTTCTTTCTGTTTTCCTGCTCTGCCATCCTTAGATATGGGCTTGGTCCTCCCACTGCTTCTCATGGTCACAAGATGACAACTGGAGTTCTAGGCATCATACCCAGATGACACAACACCCAGGGGAAGAAAACGACCGTTTGTGTCTTCCTAAGTCTCTCTTGAAGAGTGAGAAACATTTCTCCCAAGTTTCCAGCAGACTTTGCCTTATCACACATCGACTAGTCCCAACCCCACAGCCTTAGAGCTTCTCCTTGGGAGGAAGAATGGTGGGATGTCCGTGCTTCAGCTTGGATTGGTGAGGGTTTACCCCAGAGTCATGTGGCTGAGAGGTGGGCACCCAAGTACATCAGGACTCTGCTCTCAGGAAATAAGGGGAGAAATGGCTGTCGGGGAAGCAACCAACAGGTGCTGCTGCAGCCCACAATTTGTGGTTTAAGAATCAGCAAACCCACTTGGTTACAATGACGGGTAATTACTGTTTCCATGCAGTTTTATTACAGGTATTAAGAAATTTTTCTAGTACTACAACTGTGATTTCCACTTTTTCTCAAAGGCACAGAAAGTGAGTCCCAAGACCCTGTGACAGAGAGTGATGACGGTGGCTTCAGTGAAGAGTGGGAAGCCCAGAGGGACAGTCGCCTAGGGCCTCATCGCTCTACACCGGAGTCTCGGTCTGCTGTGCAGGAACTTTCCAGCAGCATCCTAGCCAGTGAGGACCCAGAGGAAAGTACGTGCATTTCTCTACATTGGAAAGTCATGAATTCCTTTAGGTGCTGCATGGTCAAACTCTCCCCAAATAAAATGAATCAAAGTGGTGCAGTCTAAATGCAGCTTTTAGTGGGAAATAACAATAGTTGGTGCTTTTTCATAATTAAATTTGTTAATGGGCCAAATTCTGCCCCTCAGATTTTTAAAATTACCCCTCTACAGCCTGATCTTTGGCATTTGTTTTATAAGGTAAAAGATTTCGTAAATATTATTATTCTGGTTAGACAGAATGTGTACAAAAATTTCATTAATATATTTCACTCTTCGCTGCACAGAGACCTATGGATTTAAATGTTTCGACCTTTCACATTATTATTCGTGTTGTTGGCAAGTACTGTATTTTATTAATTTTAAAGAAAATCAAAGGGATTTAGGTTCTGTGCAGAAATGTAAGAGTTTCTTCAGTGTCTGAGGTGTGTTGTCACTTAGATTCAGGTCAGCACCTGAGGCTTTTTAGGCTGTTGGCCATGGTTCAGGCTCAGTCATCTCTTCATTTAGTCTTAGAGAGTTAAAAACTCTCTAAGAGATAAGCATATTTCCCAAATAAGTTATCCTCAATTTTTTCATTTTCACAAAAGTGAAACTTTTGATTAAAACATTAGAGCAAATATGTTAAGTAGTTTCAAAGAAACAAAACACCTAGATTCCTTAGCTTCTCTAATCACCTTTTTTTTTTTTATGGAGGTACTGGGGATTGAACCTGGGACCTCTTGCGTGCTAAGCATGCGCTCCTTCACTGAGTAACTCCCACCCGCCTCTAATCACTATTAATTGTGACCTTGCATTATCCTTCAGCTTGAGCAGAACACTTCTTACAGCTCACCCTTAGTCTTTTACCTGGATCAGAACCTGGGCATATCCATGACTCTGGAGCTGGGTGAGTTTTCCAGATGTTAGAGCCAGCTGTAGCCTGCAACTTTCGCACTCCTGGGAAACCAGACACAGTGGCCTCCCCTTGCAGCCAGGCTCGAGCTTGCCTTGGCTGGTGTTTTCTCCGCGTGCAAAGTTTCCACTGTAACTAGGTTACCTCTCCTGTTCCTCTCCTCTTTTCTCAAGGTGTGTAGAGCCAAAAGACAGCAGTAAAGTAGCTGCTGAGCATAACAGCAGCATAATTCTCCATGACTGCCTTTCTGTCCTGAAGATTCTCCTGAGCATCTCTTCATGTCCTTGTCTTCATCTCTAACCTTTTTTTTTTTTTCTTTTTTAAGGAAGACCCAAATATTGCCTCTTCCAACTTCAGATTAATATTTTCTTTATCTGGGACCAATATAAACTAATAATTGGCATTCTTTCCTCATCTTAGCATCCAACACGCACATTAACCATCTCTGACTATATTAGTGTTTTAAACAAGGCTTCTGTTTACATACAGAAAAGTCTCAGTTACACTAGAATTTAATACATAAGTCACATATGTCTTCCAGAACAGTCTTTTAAAAACCAGAATTTAATCAGAAAGCTGGACACAGAGTTTTTAACTAGAAATGTAAACCATATTTATTCAGTGTGCAGTTGGTCTCCTAGTGCATTTCAAAATATACTTCTTTCAGACATCATGCCAATGATGAGCTTGTCCTGAGTGTACCACTGATAGATTAAACATTTATCAGAGTAGTGAAATTAACCTGTTATTTCCAGGAGTGGAAATTTGACTTATAGAGGTTCTTTTTCTATAACCTCTATGGAAGATTGGGAAATAGATTTTGCTATTTACTTCTAGTGGAGGAGGAGATTTTAGTAGTAAAGAGGTAAAAAAATATATTTCAAGAAGCTTTTTATATGTTTATGTAAAAGATGATAGGAAATATTCATTATTTTCATGTTACTGTAACATTTAATCTAGGCATCTATTCTGCCAGGGGTCGTTCAGCAAAATCTTTTAAGAAAATATTCACCATCATTTATTATCTTCACCATGTCTTGTGTTTGGTATACCTGCAAATGCCCCTTTTAATATTAAAGGAGCACCATAATTACTTAAAATTATTTTTTAGAGTTGGCAGAAACAAAACAAAACAGTAATAGGCCTACATTACCATTAGCAAATAGCAGTAAAATAACCAGCAGCCAATCTCAGCATTAGCACTTGGCAGTGGAATGCTGTTAATTCACTATGTCTAACTTCAGCAGTTTCCATTGCTGTAATTTTAGTTGTTTGGCCATAGCATATTTTCATTGAATAAATCAAAGAAGCTATTTAAAGAAAACAGATTCCTGAGCAACATGATTTTTCTTAGGTTTTATAAACTCATTCAGTCGGTCTCTTCTGGTTGTGAAATAAAACTTGTTGCTTCAGTAAGTGCCTAAAGAAAAAAATGGTGGTTACTTCTTTGTTTTTTGACTCTATTTTAATTTTGCTAATTAAATATGTCCATATTTCTCTCTCTATTAAAATGAATTCTGTGAAGTATAACTATAGCATTTGCCATAATATTGCTATTATTTAAGCAAACGTAAATTTTTAAATGAAAGAAACATGAGGCCGTAAGTTTAAAGCTTGATTCAATACATTATTTTTATTTTTTGATACCTCTGTTGAGACATAATTCACATACTATACAATTCACCCATTTAAAGCAGTAGCTTTAGTATATTCACAGAATTGTTCAAATATCACCACAATTAATTTTAAAACAGTTTCATTACTGCAAAAAGAAACCCCACACTCCTTAAACTGTCACCTCTCCAGGCCCTCTCATCCCTCTTCCCCCTATTTAAAGTGTACAATGCAGTAGTTTTTATTATATTCACAGAGTTGTGCAACCATCACCACAAGCTAATGTTAGAATATTTTCATCACCTCAGAAAGAAAGCCTGTAACCATTAGTCCTCATGCCTCCCAAAACCAGCTAAGAAACTATCTTAATAGATTTGCCTATTCTGGACATTTCATATAAATGGAATCATACAATATATGGTTCTTTGTACTGACTTCTTTCACTTAGCTTTATGTTTTCAAGTTTCACATATGTTGTAGCATGTATTAGTACTTCGTTTCTTTTTATAGCCAAATAATATTCCATTGTACGAATATATCACATTAATCATCCATTCATCAGTTAATAGACATCTAGATTGTTTCCACTTTGGGCTACTATACATAGTGTTGCTAATAACATTCATATATACCTTTGTGTGGATGTATTTTTTTATTTCTCTTGGGTATATATACGTACGAGTAGAAATGCTGGGTCATGTGGTAACTCTGTGTTTAACTTTTTGAGGAACTACCAGACTATTTTCCAAAGTGTCTGCACCACATTCCTACCAGCACTGTATCAATGTTCCAATTTTCCACATCCTCACCAACACTTGTTATTTTGCGTCTTTTTGATTATAGTCATTCTAGTGGGTATAAAGTTGTATCTCATCGTGGGTTTGATATGCATTTCCGTAACGATTAATAATGTTGAGTATCTTTTTGTGTGCTTTTTGGTCATTTGTACATTTTCTTTGGGGAACTGTCCAGATCCTTTGCCCATTTTTTATTTATCTTTTTTATCATTGAATTGTAATAGTTCTTTATGTATCATTTATCAGATAAATGTAGAATTTTTCTCCTGCATTATTTTTAAAAATTCATTTCTGTAGCATTTTTTTCTCGAAGAACTTAGTTTCTCTTAGTTTCTTATAGCTCTTAATATTTGGAATCAAAAGTCTTTCTAAGGCTATCATTTGTTTATTCTCTGGGTGTGCCAAGAACTTTCCCTGTATTATTTTTAATTCTCAACAATCCTGTGAAATCTCTCTGTAATCCCCATCTTACCGCTGAGGAATTTGGGAGTTAAAGAAGTAAATCAGCTTGCCCTGGATCACCCAAGTAACTAAATAGTAGAGCTGGGCTCTTTAGCACACCTGAAACTGGTGAAAATATTTGTCAGTCTGGGAAGGTTGGCAAGTTAAAGGGTAACTGACCGTGTAATTCATAGCATCAGATTTCATGTGTCATATGTTAATTTTTTTCCATTAAGGAAGACTTCACTGTGGCTTCCCAGGATTTAAGAAGAACACTGAGAGGGGAGGGTATAGCTGAGTGGTGGGGTGTATGCATAATATGCACGAGGTCCTGGGTTCAGTCCCCAGTACCACCTATCCAATCAGTCAGTCAACCAGCCAACCAACCAACCAACCATCCTCACAAATAAAAATAAAAAGAACACTGGTTTCTCAGTAAGATCTTATTAACCAGCACTCTGTTCCTTTCTCCTGCACATGCGGAGCAGACCGTGCTTCTCAGGGCCCTCAACCGCTATCTTCCAGAAGTGGTTTCTCTAACCCAGGCAACAAAACTTTAAGACCAGGATCAAACTTCAGTTGAGAGTAGTTACTTAACAACCAGAAAGTTGAAAGCCAGTTGTAAAGCTTTATGGGTTACTGTTGGACCCCAAGTGAAAGCATATTTTTTAATCTGTAGTTTAGCCTTTGGTTGATTATTTATCACTTTAAAAAGAACTTGAAAGGTTAAAAATAATGTTTGACAACAGAAAACCTAGGACCTTTGCATTTCTGTGTAAGTTTTAAGATCAGCTTGTCAATTTCTACAAGCTGATTAAAATTTATTTGGAAATGTAAAGAACTTAGAATACCCAAGACAATTTTGAAAGAGAAGAAAAAAGTTGGTGGACTTATACCATCTGATTTCAAACCTTACTCTACAGCCATAGTAATCAAGACAGGCACAAGGACAGGCACATAAATCAGTAAAACAGAACTGTGAGTTCAGAAATACACCCTGACATTTATGGTCAATGATTTTTTACAAAGGTGCTAAAATAACTCAGTGGGGAAAGGATATAATCTTTTCAACAAATAGTGCTGGGACAGCTGAATATCCACATGCTAAAGAATGGACAGAAACCCCTACCTCACCCTGTCCATCATGCACACAGTCAAAAATTAACTCAAAGTGGATCACAAACTGAAATGTAAGTGGTAAAACTATAAAACTTCTAGAAGAAAATACAGAAGAAAAACTTCACAACCCTGGGTTGGGCAAAGAGTTCCTTAATATAGCACTGATACATAGAAGAAGAAAATCAATAGATTGGACTTTGTCAAAATTAAAAACTTTCACACTTCAAAAGATACCGTTAAGATACCGTTTCACAATAGCCATGAGGTGGAAACAACTTAAGTATCCACTGACAGATGACTGGGTAAACAAAATGTGTATACACACAGTGGAACATTATTCAGCTTTAAAAAGAAAAGAAATTCTGACACATGCCACAGCATGAATGAGCCAGGACATTATGCTAAGTGAAAAAGCCAGTCACAATAAGACAAATACCATATGATTCCACTTAAGTGAAGTACCTAGAATGGTCAAACTCAGAGACAGTAGAATGGTGTTTCCAGGGGCTGGAGGGAGAGAGAAAGGAGGAGTTACTATTTAATGGGTACAGAGTTGCAATTTTGCAGGCTGAAAAGAGTTCTGTGGATAGGTGGTGGTGGTGGTAGGACAATAATGTGAATGTACTTAATGCCATTGAACTGTGTATTTTACCACAACTTAAAAAAAACAACTATTTTACCACAATTAAGGAAAGTAGACGAAGCCAAAGACTGAAAGAAAATATTTGCAAATCATAGTGCAAGCCCTGTTTGGAGAATTTGTAGTTAAGTTATATAAAGAATGTTTACCACTCAATAATAGGAAGATAATCCTATTATTGGATTATAGGGAAAACTTTGGATAGACATTTCCCCCAAAGGAGAAATATAATGGCTAATAAGCACATGAAAAGATACTCAATGTCATGAATCATAATGGCTCCAATCAAATAGACAGCAATGCCAAGTGCTGCTGAGGATTTAAGAAACCGGAACCTTCATGCGTTGCTGGTGAGAATGTAAACTGGGACAGCCAGCATGGAAGACAATTTGACAGCTTCTTTTAAAGCTAAACATAAACTTACCATATAACCGAGCAGTTCCACTCCTAGGAATCTCCCGGATTGAAATGGAAACAACCTGTTCACACAAAGATGTATATACTGATGTTCACAGCGGCATTATTTGGCATTATTCTTAATAGCCCGTAACTGAAAACAATCTTAACAAAATATAGTATATCCATACAATGGAAAGCTATTCATCAGTAAAAAGGAACGAACTACAGACACATGCAATATCGTGGGTAAACCTCAAAAATATTATGTTAAGTGAAAGAAGCCAGTGACAAAAGATTTCACATATATTGTGTGAGTCCATTTCTATGCAATGTCTAGAAAAGGCAAATTGATAGAAATAGAAAGCAGATCTGTGGTTGCTTAAGACCTGGGATGTGATGGGGATTAACTATAAATGGGCACAAGGTATTTTAGTGGGGTGGTGGAAATGTGGTGGATTGGGGTGATGGGTCATTGAATTGTACATTTTACAGTGGGTGAATTTTATGAAATATACCTCAGTAAAGCTGTTTTCTGAAAAAAGGAGGTAAATGCCTATCTTGTGAGGATTCATTAGAACAGCTGGCAGGTATAAACTAGGCATTCAACAGATATTATTTATTGTTATTTTTTAAAATATAACCGTAGCATCTACTGTTAAAAGACTCCAGAGTCAGCCACATAGCATCTGAACCTCCTGTTACAGAAATCCAAAAAAAGAAAGGGAAAACCCAGCTAAAGCCTAATTTTGTATGATATCATTTACTGACTTCTCATTCAGCGTAGGATGGAGTGGGGGCAGTGATATTTTTAAATTGTGAAATCATAGCAAAGAGTGACAAACTTTTATAATCTTTCCTTTTTAGGGGGAGTAAAACTTGGATTAGGAGATTTCATTTTCTACAGTGTTCTGGTTGGTAAAGCTTCTGCAACAGCCAGTGGGGACTGGAACACAACTATAGCCTGTTTTGTAGCCATATTAATTGTAAGTATACACTGTGAAAATGTGTTGAAACTTCTCATCTCAAAACTGATTAAAAGGTGGTCCTTTTAACCCCAGCTAGGCTGAGTGTTCGAGTCACCTTAGGGGCTTTTTAAAAACACAAATAATTGGATCTCACCTATGTAGTTCTTCACCTGGCCACACATTAAAATCCCCTGAAAGCTTCTAAAACTGTCTCCACCCTGAGATATTCTTATGTAATTTGTTTTAATTGTGTATTTTTTTTAACATTTTTTATTGATTTATAATCATTTTACAATGTTGTGTCAAATACCAGTGTTCAGCACAATTTTTCAGTTTTAGATGAACATATATAATTGTGTATTTTTTTAAGGGTCCCCAGAAAATTCTGGCAAGTACCTCTGACTAGGAACCAGTGCTTCAAGCTTGGCAGTGTAAATGATGTGAGGAATTGGCTGTGCTAGCTAAGTCTTAGTGGGGTGGGCAGATGCTCACATAGTCTGAAATTGGTGGTGGTTTTGTGTTTAAGACCACAACCTGCAGCACGCAGTGTTCCTTGGGGCAGCAAGTATGAGGCAAGAAAAGCTAACACAGTGCATGGTCCTACAAAGATTTTGCTAATGGTGTCACAGCGTGAAGCTGAAGCTTTCAGAGCTGTGATTGATTTAAGTAAATAAGTCATATTTCTTATTGCTATTTTTGCTAAAGATGTGATATCTTTGATATATGTGAGTGAAGTCAGATGAGAGCTTAGACAAGAGCCTTGACTTACGCATTTATTTTGTGATTACATTTGCGATTTATACTTGGTAATATGACAAGTTACAATTTTCATTTATTTTATTTCTCTTTTGATATTAGTGTTCTGGATGTGTTGTATCTTTTAAGAAGAAAATTACTTATTGTGGATAAACCTGAAATGAAGTTCAGCCTCCAGACTGTATAGTCAGTGTCTCAGTAACTAGGGTAAAAAAATGGACTGTATTATCTGGCTGCTCTGTGATTACAAGAAAGCAGTATACACTTTCTAAACAGCTTTTATTGGTTTATTCCATGAGCACCTCTTTGTCCCCACACACCATAAAAAATGTTCTTCGCTTCTGGGATTTAAGTTAGTCAAACTAAACTTATAGTAGCCAACTCAATATTTTAGATAGAAATTTCAGTATTGTTTAATTGTTTTCAAAAATAACTTTACTTATTTTCAGATTCTATTCCCTACCTAAAATTAGAGGATGAAATATGAACAACGTATGCATGATGAACTCTGTTGCAAAGGAAAATAACTGTTTCTAGATTTAATGAAAAAAAATTTGTTCTAAAATTAAAACTCAAAGGATCGTATTCAGTTAACCAAATTAAAACCAAGACTTGTGATTGTTTCTTGTGCACAAAATGCTTGCATAATCATGTCTCGTTTGTGTCTTTCCCCCTCTTCTCCACAGGGTTTGTGCCTTACCTTACTGCTCCTCGCCATTTTCAAGAAAGCATTGCCAGCTCTTCCAATCTCTATCACCTTTGGGCTTGTTTTCTACTTTGCCACAGATTATCTCGTGCAGCCCTTTATGGACCAGTTAGCATTCCATCAATTTTATATCTAGCATATTTTCAGTTAGAATCTCATGGATTTTTCTCCTTTAACTATAATAAAATCGGGGGAAGACAAAGGTGATTTTCCTGTGTCCACATCTAACAAAGTCAAGATTCCCAGCTGGACTTTTTACAGCTTCCTTCCAAGTCTTCCTGACCACCTGCACTCTTGGGCATTGGAAGGAGATGTCTACAGAAAATGATTTTGAACATAGGTCCTTGTGACTGAGTCCCTCAGTGCAAAAACTACCAGATTTGAGGGACAAGGACAAGGAAAAGTGACGGGCCAACAAGTGGCTGTGCTGCTACCAGCAGTTTGACCCACAGTCGCAGGTGGACTTTACCAACACTGCAGACTCTCAGGACTACCATTACCAGGAGTTAAATGAAATGATTTAAACCAAACAAGACTCTTCATCTTAAACTACATGTTGAAAGCCAACCTAATAAATCTGTATTGAATTCTGAACCTTTTCAGGAGATACTGTGAGGAGAGCAGGCACCAGCCTCAAAATGAAAAGATGGAAAGGGGCTCAAACTTTCAGACTTTTTTGCTGCAGACTTACCATTTTTAAATAAGACTTTTTTCACCTTGAGTCGAGTCAGATGTGTAGGCTGATTTTGACAGTTTTTTTCTCAAGCACTGAAACTCATACCATCTATGGTTGCCATTTCTTCCCAAGGCCAGTCTGAAGTTATTTGAGGTTGTTTTATCTTAAAAGCCTAACCTCAGGTTCCAAATTCAGTACTTTCTAGAAATAATGGAACTGTAACTCGACGGTTCCTTATCACCCTTTTCCACGGGATTCATAACTTTTCTCCGTGCTCGCAGGTTCCCTTGCCCCAAGCCCCCTCCCTTGTTCCCTGTCTCCCTTCACTCCCCTCATAAGCACTTCTCCTCTACAGCGAATAAGACAGCTCCGTTATGGTAGCAAAGGATCCAGTTACTCTAGGGTTTTGCTCTTCATGTGGTGCAAAGAATGTGTTATGAATCTGTGCTATCAGCCTTGCTTTCTTAACTTCTTCAACAGCAAATACAATGTGTGCCCAAAGATGGTAGAATTAAAGAGTAAAATGGCTGGTGAAGCACTTTGCCTGGTTTTTCATTTTTCTTTTTTTTTTTTTTTTTTTTTTAACTACAACCCATTGCCTCTGACAGTAGGTCAGAATTTGAACCAGTAGCCAAAAGCTGGTGGTTTATAAAGTTTGAGTCAGTCGTATCAGGAGAAAGCAAGAACTTGGAGAAAGCTGTTACTTCACTTGCTGAGCTCTGGGAGAACCAGCTGCCGAGAGAAGAGAGAAGGGGCCTCTGACAGCAGTGGGACCGCATAAACTAACGTCCCATGGGCAGATGTTTAGGAGGGGATCCAAGTGATTCCTCAGGAACCTCGCCATGGGTGTTTTGTGTTTTCCCTTCCAATTCACCTTTCGTTTCAATGTACCTTAGTGTGAGTTGAGCCGTGGAGTTCAGGCCCTATGCGGTTCAGTTGGAAGATGTGCATAAACAGGGCCGCCAGCCTGCGAGTACACAGCACCTGTAAGTGAAGCTTTGCTGGGGCGCAGCCCTTTTAGCATGGCCAGCCCTCAGCCGCGGCGATCAGACTAAGCATTTGTGAGAAATTCCGTTTCCCCCTGTGGCTGAAATGGGGCCAGCTTTTCGCCTGTTTCCTGCTGCTTTCTCTCCAGCCATCATTTGATCTGGTTTGGGGTTCTCCTTGGAGTGTAGAGTATTTGTTTTCTGTCATGGAATGTTTTCTTATAAGAAGCTAACTTTAGGAGTAATGTGCTGGTACTACCCTGTGTATAAAACCTGGCTTGTGCTAGACCGTGAGAACTGCAGGAAAAATAAGAGCTGTGCCAAGAAGGTGGGGCTTTTAGAGTAGGTTCTCGTATCTCTTTTTTTCATTTAGCCACCCTTCCCCAAGAGTCTGTCTTTTTCTCCTCATGTATGTGACAGCGTGGGTATTATCTTCTGGAAGGATTCGCAGTTCAGCAGCTACAACAAAGCCACCTGAACACCAGTTTGTGATGTGAAGCCGTCCTGAAGGGAGCCCCGATCTAGAGTGGTTGACTTGCACAAGGGTCCCAGTGTGCTGTGTCTTTCTGAAGGGTTTATCTCTGAAGAGGATATGTGGTCTGTGTGGTTGTGTTTAAGATTAAATCTGTCCTATGTAGAAAGATTGCAATAGATCTGTCACTTTCTGCAAGATGGAACCACATCTCAGCATAGAGAACACATCTTACTTCTTTAAATCACCAGTCTCAGATGTAGAACCTTTCCTTTGAAACGTCTTCTTAGAGTCTAATTCAGTTGTTTCTGAGATATCAAAATGCTAGTCCTCCACCATGAAAAACAGATTGTCACCAGAGAAGACAGTAGCAATTCCACTGGGAGGATGTTCCCTCACACAGGGCGAGAGGTGGCTGTGGAGGCAGGCAGAGCAAGTGACAAAGCATGACCAGCTCAGCCGACCTGTGTATAAAAAGGGGGAGGGCAGTTGGAGGAAGGGTGACCGCTGATGTCTGGGCCTGATTTGCCTACAGAATAAAGAGTTTACATTCAGAATGTTGCCACAAACTAGCCTATGGAAAAAAAAAACAATATTTGGAAGGTTTGTAGAGTTTTCACTTGATCTTAGCCAAAAGGCCAAGAAGCGACTGTAGAGTTTTTTCAAAGAGGAAGGTCTCACCTCTCTTTTTATTTCTCATCGGGTTAGTGTGTGGTGCTAGGATCACAGCTCTCACTGTAAATGACTAAATTTCTTGATCAGAAAAAACAGAAGCTTTCTAAGCATCTTGTAGAAAAATCATAAGTGAACAATTTATTAATTTCACTGTAGAAGCAACAGCTAATAAAATCTGGATCTCCGTTTGTTAAACTGTCCCTTGGTTTTAAAAACCCTCCTTCCATAACAGATACCCAAACAAATAATACGTTTAGTACTTGCCCTTTACTTGGCCTCAAAAAAACTTTATACATGTGTTCTTGATCATAATTTGTAGAATGTGAGAGAGATGTGAAACCACCACATGAGATGTGAAACCACCACATAAGATCTTCCAGGGCCAGATGTCTCAAGGAAGTCTCTGATCCTGACCCCCAGTGCCTGCCTGGCCTTGCATATTCGCCCGTTCGTGACCTAGCCCCGAAGAAAAAGAGCACAGAAACCACTGTAAAAAGTTTTGTTTGATGTCTTTTGTGTTCCTGGAGTGGTGCTGGAGTCTAAAGATACAAAGATGAATAAGATACATCCTCAGAATGTAGCTGTAGTCTCTTGTTTTCCGGTATATACCATCTTAACTTAAACTTCTCCAAAATGCTGTATACTTTTCAATTACCCCTTTTCACAGTTACTGCTATTGAGGGCATATAAAATTGATGTTCCAAAGGTGACTTCATTCTTCCAGAAGCCAGTCCTTTCAATAAAGTGTACTCCTTTTTCTCTTAAGTTTGCTTTTGGATAGTCTATAAAAACCGTCTGACCTGCCATCCTTCTCACCTCCAAGGGTGTCCTGAGTGCTGAGTTTGGCAAGAGACTTGAAAACGACATTTGGTTTTGCCCTGGAATGAAACAGTATCATCATAAATTTGAGCCTACAAGTGATCTTTGTGATCTTCTTGCCTCTTTAAACTCCCCAAAGACATGAGATTAGGAACAAAGGTTTCAGCTCTTCACAACCCTCATTGAAATTGCAGAGCAGTGTCCCAACAAGCCCGTCCTCACATTCACATCCCAAATCATCTGGATGGCATCATCTCAAACAGTTCTCTCCTCGGGCAGGAAACACCTCAGATTTGTGCGTTAAGTCAGCCTGCTGCTGAAACGAACCCTTCTCCAATGTCACAGCCATTTCCCATGTCCTCCGACAGCTTCGCATTGCCCTGCGGAAGTAGTTGGATCCACCCTGGGCCCTGGAATCTGGTGTTAGCACTTCAGCCTGGTCCCTGTAGTTAGGAAAGATTTCCCAGAAAGCAGTTTCCTTTTTAAAATAAGTGTGTGTTGCAACAGGGCAGCTTCAGAGTCAACTGAGCAGATATAAGACTGTCACATTGACGGTGCATTTGGAGGTGCTGGATTCAGGTTTCAGCCGGATCATTTACCCTCACTTGTTCATTGTCTGGCTTTTGCTTCTACAGACAGTGCTTTGTACATGATTCAGACAGACTGTGAATACATCTTTTTAAAATATCTTTCAAATTCTTGGTAAGATACAATTTTGATAGATGATTGCAGATTTCCCTGTATTTGTCAAATTAATAAAGACTGCATGAATCCAACTGTGCTAGTTTTCTTACATGTAAGTATAATGTGTACCTGTGAGAATTGTTCGGCATTTATCAAGAAACAGTTTAGAAACACAAATGCGTTGTTTTCATCCTTCACTCATAATAAAGTGGCATGGATTACAGTAGACCACACCTCTGAAGGGTACGATATTAAATCTGTTTATGAAGTTGCAAAGCAACTATCCTTAATACTTAGTTTCTGAAAAATACTTTTTTCTAGAAAATATCTCAAATTAATGTAAAGACTGTCATAATTAGAACTTATAGGACATGTATGTTATACAGTACAGATATTTCAAGTGCTAGATGATTATCTTTTTACAATTTTACTTTTTAATTTCTTAAAGTGGAGGTGCTGGGGATTGAACCCAGGACCTTGTGCATGGTAGGTGTGCACTCTACCACTGAGCTATACCCACCCTCCTAGATGATTATCCTTTAAAAATTATGTAGATCCTATCACTTCAGCCCCAAATCCTACAATATCTTTTGTTTCTAAACAGTGAAATTGCACACACAGTGTTGGAATTGTTGATCAGAGAAAAGTTTGTGGCAGAAAAACCAAAGTTGGCCCATTGTCTCCAGAAGGAACATAGGAGAGATGTGTTCCTGGGTATGCTGGCCAAGGGCATCAGGAAGCAGGGAAGGCATTCATTCCCTCCTTTGGGAATCAGAGGCATCGTTTGCTTTAATGAATCTTGTAGGCAGTGTTGCTAGAGTCTGCCACAGAAGCATCATGATTTGTCCTCAGCTGGGAGGGGTTTCTGATTCTTAGGGACCCTAACAGAGGTGCTCTTGATGGAAGAATGTCCTCGAGCAGATTGAGAAGCAGGAGTAAAGAGGCTGAATTTCCTGCATCACTAGGTAAGTACCGCAGCTCTTTGTAGCCCAGCCATTCTCTCTGGGGATTGTTCTGTGTACCAAGCTGGGCGACCCTGCCCACCAACAGCTTAGGATCTGTTTAGAAGTGAAATGACAGCATGCTTGAGTACAAGCAAGACAGTGTAGACTCACTACGTGGTGTGGATGGGAAGGCAGAGTAAAGGAGGGATCTACAAAAGACAGGGTTTAAGAGCAGAGTTTTCTCCAGCAGCATAAGGTTTGAACCAAGCTTGGGGAGAAGGGAAGAGTCTGAACTGGCAAGAAGACAAAGAGCATATGCTAAAAACAAAATGAAATATGTAGGAGACACCCAGGGGTAACTGGTTTTTGAATTAAAGTGATGATTTATTCAGAGGAAAACTTCATTTGCTAACTAAATCTGTTTCCATATTTACTTAGCCTATACCCTCTTCATTAAATGACTTGGAGAAACCGTGGAGAATGATGACCTGACCTACCACGGGGGCCTTTCAGCACAGGGCCTCTTGTTCTTGGCAAAGATTATCTTATGTGGGCTGGTCCTTCTGTGCCTGGTATGCTGTGCCCTCTAAAGAGGGGAGATGGAAGAGCCCCAGAAACCAGGTTTGTGGGAGTCTTAATTCCTGGGAGAAAAGGTGACATACTCTTCTCTGTTTCTTTTTTTTTCCCCCTAAAATTATTTTAATTACATAGTAACCCAAGGTCAATTCCTTATGCAAGAGAGGAAAGGCTTTTGTTATCCTTTCATCCATAGCACACCTCAAGGTGGATCACAGATAAAATTCTGTTTATATTAGTTTTCTTGGGTAGCAGACCTAGTCAAGAACCACTAGACTCACATATAAGGATGATTTAAAAGTGAAAACAACACTGGGAGCTAGATAAATATATTTATACTATGCCTAAATACCTGAACTTAAGTGAGTTTTTTAAGGGCCGGTGCATCCTCTCCCGACGTGGTTATCACAGATGGACACGTAGTAGTCTCTCAGATATCTGCTGAGGAAACTGAGGAGAGGTTTCTGGGACTTTATCCTGCACTTAGATTTTTCAGAGGTTTTGTCCACTTGTTAGGAAACAACTTGTTTTTCTGCTTACTAACTGGATTTACCTTCATCTGCTATAAAATAGCGTAAATGTGTAGTGCGATGACTCAGTATTAGCTTGCTTAACCTTGATAGATGTGAAAGTGTGATTTCTTCAGTCTTTCTGAAATGTTGAAAATGACTTCCATGCCACCCTTGCTGTTTTGGAAATCTCCTTGTCAAATCTTGTTTCTGAGAGTCCTAACCCAGCTCCCCCCAGCCCTTTCTCTCCTGGTGAGAGGTCTTCTCTGGTCTGTACAGCCAGACAGTGATCCAGTTTGAAAACGTCATCAGATGTGAGTGATGTAACACCCCAGTGGAGGGGAAAGGGCTCTTCTGTCCTGGGCAAGCTGCACAGGGCTTGGGGGCACAGTCTGAGGGCGCCAAGAGAGCGTCTGTTCTCACTCTCATTTCCTCGGTGTCTGTCCTATAAGGCAGGGCTGGGAGAGCTGGGCTAGACTTCACGCTGGTTAATGTGGCTACTCTGACTCTCAGGCTACTTCCTTAGGCATTTGGAAGTGAAGTCCATGGCTGTTCATTAAGGGCCTTCAGCCTTTGTGGGAATCCTACAGTGCACCAGCCTGCCCAGGGGTTAATGTGCTGTTGATGGCATCACCCATTTGACTCTCTGGTTCCGGCCGTCTAAGCCAGGGCACCCTTTTTGTGCCAGATGGGCCCATGGCAATGGCCTCAGAGCAGCTCACCCTCCGGAGAGACAGGGTCCTCTCCCTGCCCCTGTCCACATGCAGCAAGTTATCCTTTGGGGATCTCTTTCTACCCAGCAAAGATTAGAAGTCCCCCTTTGTCCACTTGCACAATAGATCAATTCATGACTTAAATAAGTAAATAATAAAGTCATAGACTTGTTACAAGTGATTATGCAACTTTTGTCATTAAAGAAATGATTTACCAAGCACTCCAAGCATTTGATAATTGCTGCATGAATTGACTTTTGTTTTTAAGTCAGATGCACTGGTGAACATTTTTTATGAGGGGATTTGAGTGATCTGACCCAGAGAGAGCCCGTCCCAGATGGAGCTCACCGGAGACCAGGCCTGGGAGTTACCACCACTCTGCCAGGCTGGGCTGACGTGGACGGCCAGTAGCACTATGGGCTCCTGCCCCATCCGTCCTTGGGGACTTGGAAGGCCCTGCCTGTCTCTTCCTGGCAGTGCTCCAGCCTTCTGGCAGGCGAAGGCTGGCCACCCCCTCAGAGGGCCCCTGCCCATGGGGCTGGAGACAAGTCTGGCCCCATCTCCCCACCGGGAACGCAGCCAACCCAGCTGTTTCCTGCAGCCCCTCCCTGATCACCCCACCTCTGCAGTTTCTCACGAGACAAGCCCCTTCTTCCCAGACAATGTTGCCCCAGGATTCTGTCTCTGGCTGGCAGAGGGCCGAGGACCTGCTTCTTCCCTCAATTTACCTGAGGTGTGGCATCCCACCGGCTCCCCGCACCCTCTTTGACACACTCCTTTGTTATTCTCAGAGCAAACAGCCCTTGTCTGCAGACTGGCTCTCTGGACAGGGAAGCTGGCAGAGGAAACTGTCTAGCTCATCCTGGTGCCTCTGAGCCAGATGAGGGAAGCCAGTGTAGGCACCTTCACACAGACCACGGAGGTGTGCCTTCTGTCTGGCCACCCAACTGCCCAAAACCTCCTGCTCCCCAATGTGTGGGGACCAGCCCGGCCTGAGCAGTAAGAGGGAGCTGGGTGCATGCAGCCACCCACCCCAGGGCTCCTGGGAATTGCTCAATAAGTGTTTAGTGAATAAATGAAGTCATGGGTGGATTAGAGGTCCCCGGGAGGGGATTTCCGTGCAGGATGATATAAACAGGGCACATGTGTGGGAATGTGTTTAAGTAAGAACAAATATTAACCAGTTTTGCCCTTGTTTACAGGGTTTTGCTGGAGACTCTGGAGCCTGAAGTCAATTGGCCTTATCCACTTAAGAGACCCAGTATTTAGAAACAAGTGGTCCAGGCTGACTCCAAACAGGATTCCTCCCCCAGAGCACATTTGTGACATCTTGAGAGACATATGGGTTTGTCCCCATTCAACGTCACCACGTTGAGTGCAGGAGGAATAAAGGATAGTGCAGGTCTTAATACTTCTACTCACCCCTCATTTAACCAAGAAAAGCCCCGGAGAAACGTACTTGCCCCATAAAACCACTGTCCATTGAGCATTTGTTATCAACGTGTCCAGACCCTATGCTGAGCCCATCACAAGCATTGTCTCAGGTCATCCTCATCCAGCCTGTGAGTAGGGTTATCCCCATTTTACAGGTGAGAAAATGGAGGCTTTGAGAAGATGAGTAACAGTCCCAGACACACACAGCAACAAAAGCAGGAGAGGCTGCCTCAGCCCTGAGAAGTCTGACTGCTTAGCCGGAGCCGGTGCGGCTTACCTCCAGGACAGAGGGGCGCTGTGAATGGGACCACCTCTCTGGGCCTCTGGTTTCTCTTCTGTAAAATACAGACAACATTTCTCCAGTGTGCTAACTAAAGCTGCTCAAACAACAGGGGAACATGAGAGACCCTGAGGGTCTGGGACACAGCCCAAAGTGGCAGCCACAGGCAGAAATGTCTCCGGAGTTTTAAGAAAACAAAAGTTTTAATTTTATTTCATAATGCATGTTGTTTTATTCTGATAAAATACACATTACATAAAATTTACCATCTTAATCATTTTAAAATGTATAGTTCAATGGTATCAGTACACTCATAATGTTGTGCAACCATCATCACTATCCACCTCCAGGACTTTTTTTTTTTATCTTGCAAAACTGAAACTCTGTGCCCATTAAACACTAACTCCTCATTCCTCCTCCCCCAGCCTCTGGTGACCACCATTCCGATTTCTGTCTCTATGAATTGTCTGCTCTAGGTACCTCATATAAGTAGAATCATACAGTATCTGTCTTTCTGTGTCTGGCTTGCTTCACTTAGCACCATGTTCTCAAGGTTCATCCATGTTGTAAGTCTGTATGTCTGTTTTAATAGAAAAGTAACCACAGCATCATTATACTCTAAGATAGGGGACTGGGATGATGGGTCTGAAATTTACTGGTTAGAGAAGCACCACAAAAAAAGACGAAAAGTTAGTGTTGGAAAGTCTGTTTCTGAATTGCAAGGTGCTGGTCTTCTGACTTTCTAAGTGAGGTTTCCAGGTCTTTGCCACAGGCATAAACACCTCTCAGTTTCTGGGCTTAGAGTCATCCAAATACAGAGGCTGAAGCAGCAGAGGAGATGAGTAATGCCCTGGGAGAGTGATGGAGGCACCAAGAAGAGAGGACTGCAGGAGACTTGGCTGCTGGCCTCTGGGGGTCCCACCCCGGGACCCCTTCCTGGCAGCCCACAGGGACAGCAGCTGCAGAGCAGCAGATGCCAAGCCAGATGTCAGGACCTGCAACAAGAGAGTGACACCTTGCCCTCTCTCTGCAACGACCGAGGCACCGAGGCCACCCTGCTCAGCCACAGGACACCAGGTATGCTCTGGAGGCCAGGCTGTCCACGCTGGGCTGAGAAGGACCCTCCAGCCTATGCTCTACAGGCAGGTCCCACACCCCACACTGGCCTTTCTGGGGGACTGGGCCTGAGCCTCTCCCACATAGGAAGCAGAGAGTGGGTGAAGGGGGCGCTCCACACACCAGCTCCCTTAATGTCTCCAGGAGTTCAGGTGGTTGGCTTCTCCAGAGAAGACTGTAGCCCAGATCCTTGCAGTGTGTGGTGTGTCCATGTGGAAGGAAGGGGATGAGCTCTCTAAGGCTCGAGCCGCTGGGTGGGAGCCAATCAGGACAGGATTTCCAGAAAACCCCTTCTTTTGCCGTTTCTGATGCTCTCCCGTCTCTGGCCTCCCACCCCAGGGCAGAGTCCTGCCCACACCCAGGTTCCTTGTGTGGCCTCACCCTCCTCCTGGGGCTGTATCCCAAGATCTGGATTCAGGCCCCAGGCCACTGAACGACATCCCAGGAATTCTGTTCTTTCCCTCTGGAGGGCCCTTGTGTCTGTGGGAAGGGTCGGGGAACCTGTATTTCTGTCCCAGCTTTGGGGATAAAACTCCCCTCCAAAGTCCATACACTCCCATACAGGTGGTGTATGACAGCCTCTCATCAGCCACACTGAGCATTGCACGTCTCACTCCTGCAGTCCCGTTTGGCGTTTCAAGGTCCTGACTTGAATACGGCAGCAGCAAAGGGAGGAAGGAGGATTGGTACAGGGGGTGGGGGTTGCAGACTGACACTGAGTGAACACTCTCCTCCCAGCAGCCCCCTGCCCCCCCCCCAACACTTTGAAAGACTATATCAAGGGAAATGGATATGTGTTGGAGGGTAAAGAGGCAGTAGAGAGATAAATGGAGAAATCCTCAAATGTGAAGGGCTCTTTTTTCCTTTTGGATTCGGCTGTAGCATAGGTTGTGAATTTATTGTGGAAATACTTGTAAGATTTGTTTTATTCTAAATTAACACACACAAGGGAAGAATGCAGTGCCCTACTAGAAAGTAAACTCCCCAAGTGGGGACGATCTATGTGTTGGAGCCCACAGCTTGGGAGAGCTGACTGCACAACTCTGTGGTTAGTGACATTACCTTGGTAGCTTGAAAACAGCCTTAGTAGTTACATGTCCCTCTGAGGTGGTGGGACATGAGGCTTGAAGACAAGTGCCTGACCTGGGCAGTGACTGCCAGAGCCTGGCTGGTGGGTCCCAGCAGCATTGTGTGGGTTCTGCCTCCCCAACCTCTGGGTCTCCTTTGCATTTGGGGTGAGGAGTAAGGAATCATGGCCCTGGGTGTGTCTGAGAAGCAGAGATCATGGAGGAAAATTAGGAACAGAGCAGGAAGGTGCCTTGGCTGCCCACCCCCCACGGCAGGAGAGGCAGCTGCCTCCCACTTTACAGGAACCTTTGACCAAGCTCAGAAAATTCCTGGCTGATGGGGGCAGGGAGTAGGGTTTTTGAATGGAAGAAACTATTTTCCTTTTCTAGACAAGCTTTGGGTAATTCCATTCCCTTTTCTCTGCCAAGCTTTATCTTTGCCTAAGAACTCACACAACTTCCCAGGGGCCCCTGCTACACAGCTGCTTCTTCTCCTCTCTTCACTGATAGGTAAGAAATGGGCCAGATTTAACATGTTTATGTTTTAATAAGCATTTTGTTTGAGCATCAGTGATGGCCCAGGGAGATGTGCTGCAGGAGCTGGAGGTCTATAAACGGGGTGAGCTCCCCATTGGTGACTTTTCTCTGCCCCAAAGGAGGCCAGGGGAGAAATGCCAAATGGCCAGGCTAGGAAAGGGGCTGAAGGCAGAAGAGGATGGGGGCAAGGAACCAGACTTGTGATTCCCTACCTCCCATGTGCCCCAGGGCCAGTGCTGTTTTTCTGGAAATAAGTGATTTCCAGTTCCAAAAAAAGAGATGGCAGGCAAGGTTGGGGAAAAGAAGGCCAATTAGGAAAGGAAATTAATTTTATCCCATTTATTGAGTTCCTACCTTGATCCCAACTAGTGCTTTAGACACAGGAGATAGGGATGCAAGCTTTACCCTCGGGGACCTCACTGCTAAGTTAGGGAGACTCCAGTTCCCACAGGGTGATGCATCATAGAACTACAGCAGACAGAGGTGGAGACTGAGGGAGCAGGGAGCCACCAACTTTGCCTGGGATGGTGTGAGGAAAGCTTCTAGAGAAGGTGAGTTTGACCAGGGTCTTGAGGGATGAGTAGGAGTTTGCAAGGGAGAGGGGGTTTCCAGAGTTCATTTTCGGCAGTGGTAAAAGGTGGCTGGGAGGTGGGAAAGAGCAGCAGGTGTGTGGAGAAACTCATTTGTGGCCCAATCATAGAATACAGGGGTAGAAGACAAGCAGGCAGCTGGACGCAGGGATGTGTAGGAGGGATGGCACATAACTGGAAGGCTCAGGCGCAGAAGAAATGGGGCTGGTGCCAGCACAGAGTGGAGGGCAAGCCAAGCCTTGGCACAGAGCCAAAGGAATGGAGGCCCTGGGCATCGCTAGTCACCAGGGATGGATGTCAGCAGGGCTGGGTGTGGGGGAGATGGGGCGGGAAGGAAGACAGCCAGCGGCGGGGAGAGAAAGTCCAACCTCCGCAGACGCTCCGGGTGGCCGGGCCGACCTCCTAGGCTTAGGCTGGGACGGACACCGACGGAGCGGCCCTTCCGGCCCTGCGCGCCCAGGACTCCCGGAGACAGGTAGGAGGTAGAAGAATAGGAACGTTGGCGCGGGCGGCTCACCCCCAGGCTGCTGCAGGAATTCGCCCCGCTGGGCTCGCGGGGAGAGCGGCGTCGAAGGAAGTGGGAGCGCGGGAGGAGACCCGGCCTCCGCGCCCTCGGGCCGGGGTGGGAGGTCGCCGGCGGGAAGGAAACGCTGGGAGCCGGGAATAGGGCTGGGGCCGGGCGGTCGGAGGCAACCAGGGCAGCCTCGCGGGGTTCAGCGCTGCCTTCCGTCGGGCGCAGTTCCTGGCGCAGAGCCCCTGAGACTAGCGCAGTCCCTCCTCCGTATCTCTGCGGCCTGGAGCGCCCGAGCCCCGGGTTCCTGCCGGGCCAGCCCCGCGTCCCATGTCGGAAGCCGGATCTCCCCGCCTCCGGGGCTGCACGGGCGCGTTCCTCTGGCGGCGCGGGGTGATCCTCTTTTGGGGGCGGCCGGGGAGGACGCGCGGGGACCCTAGACTCCCGCCCCCGGCACGCCTGGCGCGGAGCCGCAGACCCGCCCCGCCTGCCAGCCCCTTGTAGCAACTATAAAGTTTTTCCCTCTTGTCCGTCTTGCCGCCTCTACCCTAACCGATGCTCATCCCCTCCCCTGAAAGGCTGTCTCTACCCTAGAGCAGCATCACCTTCGTTATTAGTCCTAGAACAAGGGTCCCCAGGCACCGCGGCTTCCCCTTCTGCCCACGGCTCTTCCAGGAGGGCCCTCAGAGCGAGGCTGGGCCGCGGCGGTGGGAAGGGTGAGGCCGAACCCCACCGCCCTCACCCCGCCAAGCCCTGGGAACCTCAGGTTTGCGGTGAAAATGATTACATGAAACACTGTTGGTGCTAAGTTAACGGAGCATGTGCGTCGTTAAATGTGCCAGGTTGTACTAGGTATGCTGTTTTATTCTTGTAAACTGAAGTCATTTTATGCTTAAAAAATTAAAGAGAACTTTCGTAGAATTACAGATTTTAAACTTTAAGCATACAAGCCAGTACTTGTTTAACGTTCTGTACTGAACGGGGCACGTTGTGTGTGTCATTTTCCAGTACAGTGACATGTATACACATGCACACATACTGCACCCACGCACCAGACTACACTCTGTACACACTGCACTCTCCCACTTCGCATGCATGCACATACCAAACTCCACACAGGCAGTCCCCAAACACACACACACACATACTCCCCCCACGACCCACTTCTGGACCCAGACTGTGGAGCTTTTCCAGTGCAGAAATGCTGGCTTGGGTTTCAAGTAAGATACAATTAACATTTTAAAATCATTTGAATTTGGAAAGTGCCTTAAAAAATTTAAAACATCTATATTAACGAGTTTTTAAACAAGTAGTGTAATGGCTTTTTAAAAGGAACTTCTTGCTGAATTAAAACAGTGAGTTTGATTGTTTCGATTCTGAGCTCTGTTTTTCAACAAGGAAGTATTTAATTGTCCTCTTTTCTCCCCTCAAACCCTGAAACCGCTGAACTTTCAGAAGCCAGTTGTAGACAGGCCTTCCCTCCCTCGCTGTGTGAATGGCACGGCCATTCTGCTGCACCCCACGACGTCCCCTCCCGTCCCTCAGCATGTCTCCGGGTCACCTGTGGGCAGCGGGGAGGGAGGGACATGCTGCCACCGCGCGGGCCCAGGAGACGGCTGGGAGCGGGAGGCTCGGGGTGGGGTGTTGCCGGGTCCTTGCCCCGCCCCCTCCAACCCCGGCCTCTCCGCAGGCCTGGCCGAGATGCGGCTGCTGCTGCTCGTGCCTCTGCTGCTGGCCCCTGCACCCGGGTCCTCGGTGAGTGCGGCCCTGCCCCTTGGGAGGACCCTCCTGGGAGGGGAGAGGGGTGACAGCCTCTCCGTGGGCTCGAGCCCCCTGAGGGCTAGAGAGGGCCAAGGTCGGGGAAGGTGGAGTGGGAGGAGGTGAGCCCTGGTCCCCAGCACCTTCAGAGAGGGGTTAGATTTTTGAAGCCATCTGGCCAAGGTGCCCAGAACTTCCTGCCTGGCTGCGGGGCTCAGTTTGCAGAAATGGCACCTTCCCAGCGCCCTCCCCATTCACTAAGGCTGGGAACCTCTGCCCTGGTGGTCTTCTAGGGCGGAAGGAAGAGGGGGTCAGTGATGACACCAGCCAAGGTGCAGGGCTAGGTGGCCCATCCCACCAGACGTCTGCTACCTGCCTAGGACCAAACTCAGCTGACAGTTTGGGGCTGTTTGGGCCGCCAGCAATTCCCCACTGCTCTGGGGGTTAACATCTGGAGCAGGGCTGTCCAATAGAAACTTCTGAGACGATGGAAATATTTGATATCTGTGCTGTCCAATGAGATAGATAGCTGCTCGGTTCATGTGGTTACTGAGCACATGAAATGTAGCTAGTGCAACTGAGGAACTGAATTTTTAAATTTCAATTAAGGTAAATTTAAATGGCCACAGGTGTGATTAGTGGCTACTGCATTAGTGCAGGTTTAGAGAGTGGACAGTGGACACAGGAAGCCAGCTGATGATCAGAGTAGCTGTTTCATTAACAGAGGCCCCGAAGAACATACCTGGATTCTGAGGAGGTACAGGGAATCTTCTAGACTGCCGGACCCACCTTTGGGGAGAAGATGGTCTGCAGAGCTGGGCTTGGCCCTGGAGGCTGCTTCTGCCAGCCTTCTCCTGCGTTGACAGGATGGAGGTCACAGAGGCAGCCAAGCCCTGCCCCTGGAGAGCTTTCCATGGGGAAGACCCACAGCTCTGCCCAGTCCTCTGAGGCTGGCAGGAGGACCTTGAGAAAAGACTCAAATTATTTGCTGCCTTAGGGAGGGCAGGGGAAATGCTGCCACTAGAAATGTGAGTGGAGGATGAGAAGGGCAGAGAGGGGAAGACCCCAGAATGAAAACCTAACAGCTGTGTCCCTAAGCAAACAAGCAGGTCTTAGCTTCCTTTAAATTGGTGGAGGTGGGGGGAGGTAATAACACCCACCCACAGGTTGCATGCAGATGAAATGAGTCAAGGTATCCAAAGCAACCCGGGTCCTATTAGGTGCTTTCTTCCTTAGAAACACCTGGGTAGCCTTCTCTTGCCTCCTACTCATACGCTGAGCTCAGCTGGGGCTGGACCTGGCCAGGCTGAGAACTTTCTTAACCCCCTCCACTGTCTGGGGCAGGGGTGTGACCCAGGCTGGTTCTAGCTGGGGGGCAGGACCCCCACCACCACCACTGGATCCCCAGCACTTCGTGAGATCATTCTCAGTGCTGACAGGGGTCAGCTTGAGCAGAATGAGTAGCTGATTAAGGAGGAATGAAGCTGAGATATAGCACTACCTCCACGCCCCTCACTACCCCCAAGGCTGGTCGGGGGAGGCTTCCTGAGGGGGCCTTCCAGTCTCCTCATCTCTTCCTCTGTTCCCACTCCCATAACAACCCCCCGACCCATGCACACCAGGCAGCTGATCCCCTAGGAACAGTGCAGCAGGAAAGGGGGCTCCTGAGTTGCCTCACACGGGGGTTGGAGAAGGAGCGAGTCGGGTGCTGAGAGTGGCAGGAGGCAGGTGAAGACAGGCCCAGCATGAGGGTGGACTGGACCAGCTCATTGTGGCTTCACACCATCTTGCAGCTCGTGGCTTGGGTAATTACAGAGAAACAAGATGTGTCTGTGCTGCTTCTGGCTGAATGTGTTTTCTTTCATCAGAGAGACTTGAGTACTGGGCAGGGCCTGGCTCTAGGATGCCTGCCTCACAGGTGCTGGGGGCAGGGGACGAGGGGATTTTGCAAGGCTTGGTACTTAGAGGGCCCTCTGTTCGGGTGAGTCACCCCCCACCCCATCCTGATGGCACAAGGTGGCTGCGTGCCAGGGGTTCCCCTTGTTGCCTTACCCACACTGGTAAGCCCAGCCCCACCCCAGGGCAGGGTGGTTTGGGGAGGGTCAGGTCATGTGCTTCAGGAGCAAGACTGACATCCAAACAGGCTTTGGTCAGAGGTAATTAGCAGCTAGGCTGAGGCTGGCAGGATGAGAAAGCAGCAGTCCCTGTGGGCTGCTTCCAGAATTCTTACAATGTGGTGATGAGTCTGGGATGGGGGTAGGGGGTGATGGTTGTCCCAGGAAAGTCACCCTCCTGGCACTCAGTATCTTCCCCTTTAAAATAGAAACTGATCCCAGTAAACTTCAGTTTAAATTTTATCGAGAGAACACTTACATTTCGGTTCACTGGTTTTTGGAAGCTTGGAGATTTTGGCTCAGTTAGAACTGAAGGGTAAATGATTTGAAGAGTGAAACCTCAGACCTTTAGTCTGGCTGGCCCTTCCTTCTCGATTTTGTATGTGGTTCAGCAAGTGTGTGTGATTTGTTCTGATTCAGGGTTCTGATTTTATTTATAAAACAAGGATAACTAGATGTTTGGCACTGGGGTACTAGAAGTACGCAGTGAGTAATCCGCGCACGCGCAGACCTCCATCCACAGCCCAAATGCTGTGACGTGGCTGGAGGCTTACAGCGGGCGGAAGAGCGTGCTTTTCCATGTTAGGACTCAAGTTCTTTCTCTGGAAAATGGTAGTGATTTTTTTTTCCCCTAGAGATTTTTATGTGGCGATGCCCTGAAATAAAAGTCCCCTTCTGGCAAACAGGACATATTTTCAGTCCCCCTTTTGCCTCCCAGCAGGAAATCAGGTCTAACACCTGTCCAGCTCCTTGGGACTCATCTAGTTTCCCCTTTGGTTCCTCAGGTGAGGTCGGTGGGAACCTAGTATAAGAGCAGAGGTCTGGAGTGAAGCCAACCTGCTGCTATGTCCACACATTGCTACGTGGCTCCCACTCCCTCTGCCTCACTTTTCTTATCCATGCACTGGTGTCTGTCAGGTTGTTCTGAGGTTTAAATGAGAGAATATGTGTGTAGCATGTGGGCTTCTGATGCCAGCTGCAGGGTGTCAGATCTTTCTGGTGGGAAACTATCCATTAGGATTGTATCCCAGTTGCAGAGTCCCAAATGACAGCCCTTCAACAAGAGAGACTTGATCCCTCTCTCACATAAACACACAGAGGTCAGAAGTCTAGGGATGGTCTGTCTTACAAAGTACCCCCAGGTTCTAGGATCCTTCTATCTTTGCTTCACTGTTTGAAGCCTCTATTCTCAAATTA
Organism: Camelus dromedarius; assembly: GCF_036321535.1. Taxonomy (NCBI): domain Eukaryota; kingdom Metazoa; phylum Chordata; class Mammalia; order Artiodactyla; family Camelidae; genus Camelus; species Camelus dromedarius. The sequence continues at coordinate 68,722,174 of NC_087440.1, forward strand.
CCTCATAGTTTATAAGGCTGCTCCAACTCCAGCCATCACATCTGATTTCCAACTAGCAGGAAGGAGTACAGGAGGGAGAAGAAAGAGGACAAATACACATGCAAGCTATCTCTTAAGGAGGTTATAGGCACACTTTGTTTTATTGCACTTTGCTTTATTGTGCTTTGCAGATACTGCATTTTTTTTTTTAACAAATTGAAGGTTTGTGGCAACCTGTGTCAAGCAAGTCTATTGGCTCCATTTTTCCAACAGCATTTGCTCACTTCATGTCTCTGAGTCACATTTTGGTAATTCTCACAATATTTCAAACTTTTTCATCATTATGTTTTTTATGATGATCTGTGATCAGCGATCTTTGATGTTACTATTGCAAAAAGATTAGGACTTGCTGCAAGTTCAGATGATTAGCATTTTTAGCAATAAAATACCTTTAAATTAAAGTATGTATATTGTTTTTTAGGACAATGCAAAAAAACACACAAAAAGACAACGCTATTGCACACTTAATAGATTATAGTATAGTGCAAACAACTTTTATATGCACCCCAAAATCCATGTGACTCACCTTATTGCAATGTTTGCTTTATTCTGGTGTTCTGGAACCAAACCTACAATATCTTTCAGGTATGCCTGTCCTGGAGGCTGCTGCAAAACACTTTTATTTATATCTCATTGAAAAGAATTTAGTGATATAGCTACGGTTAGCTGCAGGAAATCCAGGAAATGAATTTTCACAGGGGGCAGCCAGGTATCCAACTCAGAGTCAAAGGTTCCTTTAATGGGAGAAGGGGAGGATGGACATTGGAGGATTCCTGGGAGTCTCAGCCACAGATTGACAGGAAGAAACCACAACCCACCCCACCCCCAACCCACACACACATGCAGGATTAGATTAAGTTTTTATTTTAATACAAAAACATGGCACTGCCAGTGGGTGACATTCCCTGCACAGGTGGAGACATATCTACCTGAGAACATGCTGTTCTTCCTGCCCTTTTATGTCTCCCTCCTGGAAGGTATGTTCTGCTGATCCATGGGCTCCATTCAAGGCACTGTTTGCAGATTTCTTGGATCTCAAACCAGACTCTGCCCAGCCAGAGGATATCATGGTCAGGAGAGCGAGCCTCTGCCCCTAGCTTGGTCATTTCCCCACTGTACCTGGCAAATAGCAGGGGCTGCTAGTGGCAGTGGCTTTGACAGATGCGAAGGTTGGGCTTCTTATGGTGAAAGCTGGCTAATTCCACAAATGAGTACGTTCAAGTGCCTGGTGATGTTGTAGTCCTGAAGGGCTGGCTCTAGGAAACACAATCTTAGGATCCTTGCAAAGGAGGGCGGTGTTTGTAGGCAGGGGAACTCGGGGGAGCCCTGAGAGCACTTGTGAGGGCTCCGAGTGCTGACTTCCACTCCTGAGCATCTCCTCCTCCAGGCTCTGAAGGTGAGGCGGCAGAGTGACACCTGGGGCTCCTGGGGCAACTGGAGCCCCTGCAGCCGGACCTGCGGAGGGGGCGTCAGCTTCCGGGAGCGCCCCTGCTACTCCCAGAGGTAGGGACGCAAGAATGGGCCAGGTTGTCAAAAGAAGGCAAGCACTCGGGAGTGGCTGGATCCTGGGCTAGGAGCCCTGGGCCAGTGCTAGGCCACATGGACAGAACCCATCACACAATAGATTTGTGCTGGGAAAAGTATTGGTGGAGTGCTTGAAACTGAATCATTTCCCATGTGCTTACACACTGATTGCAACAGCCACCTTACTTTAGGGGAGCTGGAGCCATGTCCGCTTCATCCACCCTTGAGTCTCTAGCTCCTAACACAGTGCCTAGCATGTGGCAGGTGCAGTGAATTCATGTTGAATTAATGAATAATCTTCAGCAATTCTTAACCTGTGCAGTTTCTCTACCGTCAGCCTCTTTGTCAAGTATAGGTGTTTCCCAGTCTAAGTGACTTATTAAGCACCTGCTATGTGCCCTGCACTCTGACAGGTACTTTAGCGCCCAAAAGGGGGCGTGAAGACACTGCCTGTCGGTCGGTGGGTTAACTAGTTCCTGAAAACTGTGTGAAGAGGAAGAGCAATGAGATACTGTTCTAAGTGCCTTATACTCATTTACTCCTTAAGTGGCAGGATAACCTTACCAAGTGGGTATATGTTACATCTTGTTGTATCTCCAAAGGCAGAATTTGAGTCTTCTCTGGGAATTTGCTTCAAGAGGCAGAGTGGCCTCAAGTTAGACAAATTCCAGAAGAGTTAGACTCCTGCGTCTGGCTTCTCCCAAGTATAAATATGGGCTCACTGCATCTACCTAAGGGGATTTATGTACTGGGGGACACCCCTCCTCTCCTTGCTGCCCCTCTGGCTGAGGGTTGCCCACCATGGAGCCCATCCGTAGCTGGGGGGCCTGTGGAAGAGCTCCAGGGAGGCGGGGTGTTAGTTATGGGGGTTTGGGTCTTCCTGGTGCTCTTGCCCTACAGGAGAGATGGGGGCTCCAGCTGCGTGGGCCCCACCCGGAGCCACCACTCTTGCCGGACAGAGGTAAAGTAAAGCCGGCAGGGATGGGGGACAGCTTCCCAGAACCCCTACTCGGCTGACATCCTAGTGCCCTCCTGTTTGTGCACAGACCGAACTCCAGAAGCCCCTTCCCCACCCTGCACCCAAAACACCCCGCACCCAACCCCCCCCCGAGGGGGGTCATGAGCCCAGGGGCACCTCTGAGCCTCCCAGAAGCCGCAGCTGGCGTGGTGGGGCAGCACGCAGTGGGACCCCAGCAGCAGAGTCATGTGCCCCCTCCCCACCCCCACCCCCCAGAGCTGCCCAGACGGCGCCCACGACTTCCGGGCGGAGCAGTGCTCCGAGTTCGATGGCCAGGAGTTCCAGGGGCGGCGGTACAAGTGGCTGCCCTACTATGGGGGTAAGTGCGCAGGTCCCCGCCCCACCCCCGACACCCTGCGGTTGTCCAGTGCTGGGCCCCATCTTTTGCGGATCTCTTTAACAAACTTCACAATTTGCATTTCACAGTTTTCATTACTATATTAAAGATGCAGTGTCAAGTACATTAAAAAAAAAAACAACCCAACCAGTACCCCCAGGCACATACCCATTACAACACAACAGTGCTGATCATTCTGAGGTTTTTACACCCTTTTTCCCTCTGGATGCAAACAAAGCCATGCCCAGGTCTGTGCCATTTTGAGCCTTGTTCTGTGCGTTGCTTTGGCCTGCTCCTGAAGCTTTCCTCACCTGGCAGGAGTTGCAGGGCAGGGGTGGGGGGGATGCTATCCCGCTGAACTGCAAGGTGGTCTCCAAGGGGTTTGGTGGGGCGAGAGCTCATTCTCTCAGGAACTCTGGGGCTGGAGGCCTGCTCTCTGGGTAACTATGAGGCAGCTGTAGGTCATTAATTTTTAGAGCAATACAGTTCAAGAAAAAAAAAATACTAGCATCTGTGTAATTAGAACATTTTTGATGAGTCAGAAGATACCTTAGGTTAATCCTTCTGAGTACTAGTTTTCAGTGCTCCCTGTAAATGACTCCTGGAAACTCAGTGGCACTCTGGATTCCAACTCAGTGAACGGTCATGTCCTGTGTATGCCTTGGGGGTGGGGGGAGGGGGTCTGGGCTAAAGGGGGTGGCCCCAGTGAGTAGTCATTGTTCCTCCCGGATCCTAAGGTAAACATACGTTGGAAATAATTGAAATATCTATAGTGTAGACAAATTAGAACAGGGGAAAGATTGAGAAAGGGGTACCTTCTTTGTGATTGCAACCCTATTAGCACCTCTAGGCTATTTAAACAATGCGTGTATAATATTTAGATAAATGCAAAAACTGAAACAAAAAAATGACCCCACTTCTTTCATAGGATCATTGCTAGCATTTTTCTAGCCTATTTCATGTTATTTTTTCTCTATGTTTACATGTTTGTAATTACTACATGGTATCACTTTGCTTTCTGTGTTATAAGCATCTTCCCACATTATGTATAGTCTTTGTATCATAATTTTTAACAGCACAGTCAACATGCATAGTAGCCTAGTGATAGATAATAGTTAAAGAGTAGCTGATTGTTAACTCTTGGACTATTATACATAATTCTGAGATAGACCTCCTCAAGTATCTGCCTTTTTCCTTATTCTGGGATTTTTATTTGACTTTGTCCCCAGAGATGCAGCAATGTCATGGAGAGCATCCCTTCTCCATGGGCTAGGGGTGGGATTCAGAGCCACTGGGGGTGGGGATGCTGTAGGACTTCCTCTCCCAGCTAGATGTGTGCTTCTGGCTCCTGCCATGCTTTGCTGTTGCTAGGAGAGGCCTTGAACATTGCTCAGGCTCTCAACTTTCCCATCTTGCCTGCCATAGCCCCAAACAAGTGTGAACTGAACTGCATTCCCAAGGGGGAGAACTTCTACTATAAGCACAGGGAGGCTGTCATAGATGGGACACCCTGTGAGCCTGGCAAACGGGACATCTGTGTGGATGGCAGCTGCCGGGTAAGTTGTGTGCCACCCACCCCCACCCCCTGAGCTGGCTTGGGGCTTTATTATAGGATGTCTCCCTTCCCTGAGCCAGTGGCCAGACCTTGATGTCTTCTCAAGACTGGCTTCTAAGGTGCCTTGCATCACAGATGCCCTGCGACCCTCTTACTTTTGCCCTTTGAAAACTCTAGCACCACAATAAAAGGAACCCTCTGGGTGGCAAGTTACAGAAACCCAGCTAAAACTGACTTAAGGGAAAAAGAAAAGCCACTGAGGCATGGGCGGTCTGGCTGGCTGCGGGTTCCTGAATGACACTGCTGGAAACATCTCCTTGTCTCTTGGCTTTCCTCTCTTCTGGGTCCGCGTTTGCATCAGGCAGGTTCTTCTGGTGAGGTATAAAGATGGCCACCAGCAGCTCCAGACATCAGCTGTCCCAGCCTGGAAACCCCCTGGGACTCCCAGGAATTCTAGTGACCTGGGGTTGCTTCTGGTTTGTCCTGGCCTGGGCCTCCCCCTGTACGTTTTGTGCAAGGTATACAACCCACTGATTGACCCAACCCCTATGCTGGGAGCTGTATCCAAACTCAGTAGGAGAGGTGGCTTCCAAAGGGAAATGACGTGTTGTTGCCAGAGAAGGGGACATGGATGCCAAGCAGGCGGAAGAGGTGGATTGATTGTCAGTCACCATTTACTTGCCCCCATGGCTAGTAAATGGTTACTGCTCTTCCCAGACCTGGCCGGGCCACCTGGATTCAAGTCCCAGGGTGACCATGACTTCCTCTGGTCTTTCCTGTCTCCCCTCATCTCTACCTGGCAGGTTGTCGGCTGTGACCACAACCTGGACTCATCAAAGCAGGAGGACAAGTGTCTGCAGTGTGGGGGTGACGGCACAACCTGCTACCCCATCACAGGCGTCTTTGATGCCAATGACCTCAGCAGAGGTGGGGGTCCTCCCAGGGTCCACAGACAGCTGAGACAAGGGTCTGTTGCCTGCCCCTTCCTTGCCTGTCTCCTGTTCTGGCTGAGTCACTCTCTTGGCTCTGAGAGGGTCTGATCTGGCACTTAGGTCATGCCTCAGGGTGGAGGCCAAACCCTTGCCCAGGAGCCTGTGGGCTGATACTCAGGTCTCGGCCCACCTATCCGGTGGCCACCTGGCTGCCTCATCTCTTCCCACATCGTCCCCACCTGTCCCCTCCTCTCCCACCCCATTTGGGTGTTGGAGCCTGCCTGTCCCTCTGGCCTTTATAAAGCTGTTTCTTCCTTCAGGAACACCAAGCACCCCACCCTGCTGTGTCCTACTTGCCCTCCCCTCACCCAATCTGTGCTGCCAGGCACTTAGCATCCTCAGGGCCAAATCCTCCCTGTGCCCGGGTGGTCCCAGAGTATCTCTGCCCCTCAGGCTACAACCAGATCCTCATAGTTCCTGTGGGGGCCACCAGCATCCACATCGAGGAGGTGGCCGCCAGCAGGAATTTCCTGGGTGAGTGCATGTTTGGGTCTGGGGTGAATCTGGGGCTGGGACTGGGAGGCGTGTCCTGCCCTGGCAGCTGACTAGGGTACTCACCCTGCACAGCGGTGAAGAGCGTCCATGGTGAATACTACCTCAATGGGCACTGGACGATCGAGGGCGCCCGGGCCCTGCCCGTGGCCAGCACCATCCTGCACTATGAGCGGGGAGCCGAGGGCGACCTGGCGCCCGAGCGGCTCCATGCCCGCGGCCCCACCTCAGAGCCCCTGGTCATTGAGGTGAGTGGGGCAGGCAGGAGAGGGCCTCCAGGGCGAGTGGGGGGCACCTGGCCCCCAGGGGGCCAGCGGAAGGGCTGTGGGGCAAGCGAGGGAGGCCCCCCTGGCGTCAGGCTCAGAGGGGACCCTCCTGCACAGCTCATCAGCCAGGAGCCCAACCCCGGCGTGCGCTTCGAGTACCACCTGCCCCTGAGCTCCCCCCGGCCCGGCTTCAGCTGGAGCCACAGCTCGTGGGGCGACTGCAGCGCTGAGTGTGGCGGAGGTGAGGGCAGCGGCCTGGGGAGGGCACACAGCTGTGTGCGGGCACTCCAGCCTTGGGTGGGAGGTGGACAAGTAGATGAGACAGCTGCATGTCACGGAGGTCACCTTGGGGTGACTGGGGGCAGAAACCAGGGGTCAGGGTTCCCCGAAGCAGTGGCGTCTCATAGGAGACAGTGCTCCATGGGCAGCAGAGGCTGGGCCTGGAGCTGCTGACTGGGTGTCAGAGTGGGGCTTCATCCCCTATAAACAAAACTCTCTGAGCCTCAGTTTCCTCATCTGTAAACTGAGGACAATGATGGCACCTACCCCAGGGGGTCATTTGAGGCTTAATCAAGATGATACTTGGGAGGTGTCCAGAATGGTGCCTGGCCTAGAGAATGCGTTCAGTGAATGCTGACTGACCGGCTGCCCACTGTGGCTGGGCCGCTGCAGGTCACCAGACACGCCTGGTCTTCTGCTCCGTCGACAATGAGGCCTACCCCGACCACATGTGCCAGCACCAGCTGCGGCCGGCTGACCGCCGGCCCTGCAACCCTCATCCCTGTCCACACACCAAGCGGTGAGGCCCTTGCTAGCTCCCTCTGCCCATGTGGGGTCCAAGCTCTTGGTGGGAAGGGAGTGGGGTCCCTCAGCTGCTTTAGTTGTGGAGCAAAGAAAGAGGTTGGGGGGCTCCTCACAGAAGTGGCTGGAGTGGGGAAGAGGCAGCTGTCAGCGGGGAGGCAGTGGAGGGGTCTGAGCACGAGACCCCGGGCTATTCTGTCCACCTTTGTGAGTCCACACAGTGCCCATAAAGTCCAGGCTGGTGGCAGGAGGGTTGGGGAGGTACCGGAGGAACCTGTTTGAGCCAGCAGGGAACTTGTCAAATGCCAAGGTGTTGGTAATGCCTTTGTTCGTGCACAAAGGACCTCTTACCTGCACCGGCCCAGAGCGTGGCACCTTGCTGGGGCCCAGCGTGTGTGCGGGAACAGGTAATCCGCTGGCCACAGGCTCCCTGATGGGCTGTGTAGTCCTTCCACCCCGTGGCCTTGGTGGCAGCTGGTCTCTTGGGATGGTGGTGGGCTTGGCTTTGCATGTGCAGTGTGGGTGACCTTTTCTTCTGGGTCCTTGGGCCCCAGGGCCAGGCAGAGCCACTCCACACACCCGGGTGAGCACGGCCCCTCAGGGAGACGCCCCTAAGGTCTGACCCGGAGGGAATGGAGTCTGGCTAGGGGTGACAGGGGATCTGGAGAGAAGAGGGGGGGATGCAGGTGAGGACAGGAACACTGAGGGAGGCAGCCGGCTCCATGTTGTCAGGACCAGCACACAGTGGTAGGAGACAGCAACCTGGGCTGGACTTTGGCCTTTGTGCAAAGCTCTTTGCTCCTCACCTGCACGGCCTGATGCTCAGAGGATGGGCTGGGTCAGGGTCCCCCCTCTGCCTGCGTGTGAGAGCTGGTACCCCCTCAGGCCTGGGCCTTGGCCCCTGCTGCCAGGCCAGCCTCACCGGCCTCCTGCTTCCTGCCAGCTGGAAGACAGGGCCCTGGGCGCCCTGCTCAGCCTCCTGTGGGGGCGGCTCCCAGTCTCGCTCCGTCTACTGCGTCTCATCCGACGGGGCTGGCGTCCAGGAGGCTGCCGAGGACACCGAGTGTGCGGGCCTGCCTGGGAAGCCCCCCACCACGCAGGCTTGCAACCTGCAGCGCTGTGCATCCTGGAGTGTGGAGCCCTGGGGGGAGGTGAGGCCCCTGCTGGGACCAGGCTGGGGCTGGGATTGGGGCAGGGCTGGGAGGCCTGTCCTCCGCTGTGGAAACAGATCCGGGGAGTAAAGTGACCTGCTGGTCATATTGGAAGCTGTGGCCAAGGCTGGGACTAGGAGCAGGGACTTGGACTCCTGCTCCAGTGCTCTTCCTCCTTCTCTAGGTTCCCAGGCAGGGTGGTAAAGGCTTTAGTAGAGGGAAAGAAGAAGCTGGGCGCATTTCTGGGGGGCATGGGAAGAGCTGACACTCTTGGGGCTGCTGGTCACTGCTTCCAGCATCTACATATATTCTGGCTGCAAATGAGGGAACGTATTTTACACCTCAGCCTGGTGTCTGCAGCCCCAGTCTGAATGTGGGCAACAGGGTGCTGTCTGCCCTCCATGCCAGGCCAGTGGGCCTCCAGCTGTCCGAGCTGGCATGGCTCCTCTGGGCGAAGGCCAGCTCCTGCTGACAGCCCGGTCCTTACAGTGCTCTGTCAGCTGCGGTGCCGGAGTCCGGAGGCGGAGCATCACTTGCCGGGGTGACGAGGGGTCTCTGCTTCATGCCACGGCGTGCTCCTTGGAGGACCGTCCCCCCCTTAGTGAGCCCTGTGTGCACGACGACTGTCCCCTCCTCACCAACCAGGCCTGGCACATAGGCGCCTGGGGTCTAGTGAGTACTTCCTCTCCCCATATCTGCTGCCCAGGCCTGGTTGCCTGGGTCTCTGACAGGTGCTGTGCCTGTGCCTGTCCTTGGGTCTGTCGTGCAGGACCAGGCACCTCCCCTCTGCCTTCTGGGTGCCCCCACCCCCAGCCTCAAGGTCTGTCTCTTGATGTGGGCATGTTCTCTCTTCCCACTCCCGCCCCGGCCCCAGTGCTCCAAGAGCTGCAGCTCAGGCACTCGGAGGCGCCAGGTCGTCTGTGCCATTGGGCCACCCGGCCACTGTGAGAGCCTGCTGCCGTCGAAGCCTGCAGATGCGGAGCCCTGTAACACGCAGCCCTGCCATCTTCCTCCAGGTAAGGACAGAACGGGCGGGGCGGAGCCTGGCCTGACCTCTTTCCCCACTGTAAACCTGGCCAGCACTTCCTGTGCTGGGCCTTTGCCTGTGCTGCGTCAGTCTCCTGGACCGCCCTTCTCCCCCATCTCCACCTACTGAAGCCCTTGTCACCCCTGAAGTCCAGCTCTAGGCAACCTCCCAAGCCAGCCCTGTCCCCACCCCGCATAGCTCATTGTAACTGCTGTCACTCTTAGGTTGGTTCTGAGCTGCAGTGGTTGTATATGGTTAGGCCGGCCTACTAGCTAGGAGCTGCCTGGGGGCCAGGACCTTGACTTCCTTCTTTCTGTTTTACCCCTGCCCGCACCCCCCCTCCACCCAGAACTTTGCTAGCATGTGGTAGGTACTCAGTAATATGTTTGTTGAATGACCGTGTGACTGAGCACAGAGAGGGAGGTGGTCCAGGAAAGCTTGTCCTCGTACATTGCCCCTGTCTTCCCCACTTCCCCTCACTCCCATCCCCACTGGGAACGACGGTGCCCAGTCATGAGGAGCTGCAGGACGAAGGGCACGGAGGCCAGCACTTAACTTGGTGTGCGGAAGTGTTATTGAGGAAAGGTGTGGGTTGGGGCTGAGCTGGGGCAGGGGCAGTTGGAGGTGATACTGCAGAGAAGTGTGTTTGGCCCTGACGTGCCCGAGGCGGGGGAGTGGTAGGATTCCGATGGAGGCATGTGGTAAGGTGGCTGAGAACCAATGGCTTGGAGTCAACGGCTAACCTGGGTTCAAATCTCCTCTCCACTGCTGAAGGGCTGCGGGGCTGGGCAAGTGCCTCTCCTCCCTGGTCCTCAGTTTGTGCATCTGTATAATGAGTTAGTAAGAGTGACTTTTCAGGCCTGTGGTGATCTCTTGGCAAGGAACACACAGTACTCGATGAGCAAAGGGTCGGCAGCGGTGGCTCCTGGGGCTCCTCAGCCTGGGCCTGGCCCTTAGGGTGCATGAGCAGGAGGATTCCCGAGCTCTTCCAAGCCCAGCCCCCTGGAGCCACTCAGTGTCCCAGGGCCCTGGACGCCTTCCTGGAAGAGGCAGCCCTGGGCTTGCCCTAGAGAGGCATTTGCAATAGGTAGATAGGAAGGAAGCCGTAAGAGAACTTCAGACCAGGTTGAATTGTAAAAGAAATAACCTTCACTGCTGTTTTCATAAGCATAATAATAATGCATGGTCATTGTGGACAGTTTGGGGAAATCAGAAAAGGAGTGTATAGCGAGAAACTTTAATTACCCTTGATCCCGTCGGTGTTGGGATAAATCTTTCCTGAACTTCCTTGTAATGTAAGTGTGATTTTGTATCTACTCTATGCCCTAAATGCCATCTGGTGTGTGAACATTTTCGTCCTGTGCTTTCTAGGTGAGCGCATAGTGGGTGAGAATTTAGAATTTAGGCGGTTTCTGGGGTTTGGGTACCGAAACCAGTGCTGTAGTGCTTACTGGCGAGCACCTGCGGGGAGGGGCTGAGGGTGGGAAGAGGAGGCCCCCTGAGGGTTGGGTGTCCCATGGACACACAGACAACTCTGCTGCCTCTTTTTTCTGGCCTGTAGGGCAGCACTGGCCAAAAGTAAAAAGAAACAAGTGAATTTATATTTAATAATATGTTTTATTTAACCCAATACAGTATTTTTGACATATAATCTATATAAAAATTATGAATGGGATATTTTATGTTCTTTTTCCATGAGATTTTTTTTAACAAAATGAAGTCTTCCAAATCCAATGCATAGCTTACACTCACGGCACACCTCAGTTCAGATGCTAAAATTTCGCTGGCATACCTGATCTGGATTTAGATGTCATCAAATGTCCAGTTCAAAACGTAGATTCACCTACCCAAGTGGTTTCAGGACCGGGGAGAGAGTTTGAATCAGCCTTGTCTGAGGTTTTGGCCTGAGTGGGATGGGCGATAACGTGAAAACCAAGATTTTACCGCCTGCTTCCTAAGTTATTGTTTTTAAAATATCCCCTGGGGACTGGCAAGATGTAGTCCATATGGGAATGGAATTTTCAATTATTTTATTTTTCATAACTTTGTTCCACCATGTAGTAATATGCTTATTGTGGAAAATTTGAGAGACACTAACAAATAGCAGGAAAGGACCACCCCCAACCCCGACACGAAAGGCCGAGGCACTTCACTGTGAGCACTCTGGGGGTGTCCTGCTAGCCTTTTTTGTGCATCATGAAAAAAAGAATAACTGTTGTCCTCATTTTCTCTACTCAGCCTTCTGCATTTTTTTCTCTAACATTTTATGATGAAAAGTCTTTTTAAGAACTTTATTGAAGTGGTCAAGTATCATATACCAGAAAATTCACTCATTCTACTGGTACAGTTCATGCTTTTTAGTAAATTTACCAGATTAGACAGTGAGATGATGAGAAATTTTAGTCATACAGGAAAGTTGAAGAACTGTAGTGAGCAGCCATGTGCCCACCATTTAAGTTACACAGTCAATATTTTGTTATATTTGCTTTTTCTTTTTTTTAAACAATTTTATTATGGTATAATTCCTGTACACATATTTTGGATGTTCAATTTGATGAATTTTGATAAGTGTGTACACATATATTTGCTTTTTCTTTAAACTAGAGGTACTGGGGATAGAACCCAGGACCTTGTGCATGCTAAGCATGTACTCTACCACTTGAGCTATACCCTCCCCCTATGTTTGCCTTTTCATCATCTACTCTCTTTCTGTCCTTTTCATCTATCAGTCCAGTCGGTTTTAATATGGACTTGTTATTGAGGTGAAATTCACATCACACACAGTGGGCGTTCTGGAGCGCACAGTGCACTGTTATTTGGTGTGTTCTCCATGTTGTACAACCACCACCTCTCCTCTAGTTTCAAAAATTTTCATCACCCCGTAAACGCATCTAGTACCCATTAAATAATCACTGCCCGTTAACCCCAGTCCTCTTCCCTGGTAACCCAATCTGCTCTGTGGGTTTGCCAATTCTGGAAGGCAGCTGTGCTCACCACTATACCACCAGCGCCTCCCTGCCAATTCTGGGTACGGCATATAAAAAGGAATGAGCAGGCCTTTTGTGCCTGGCTTTTTTCACTTAGCAGAATGTTTCTGAGGTTCATCCAAGTTGTGGCATTTATCAGTATTTATTCATTTGTTTGCATGACTAAATCACACCGAATTATATGGATGTATCACAATTTGTTTGTCCATTCATCTGTTGATGGATGTTTGGGTTGTTTCCACCTTCGGACTATGATGAAGAATGCTGCTATGAACAGTCACATACCAGTGTCTGTGCGGACTTAGAATTGGGATTGCTGGGCCATATGGTAACTCTGTTTAACTTTATGAGGAACAGCCAGGCTGTTTCCACAGTGGCTGCACTGTTTTACATTCCCACCAGCAGAGCTTGCGGGTTCCAGTTTGTTTGCACCCTCGCCAACAGTTGTTACTTGCCTTTTGCGTTAGAGCCTTCCGTTTACATGTGAAGTGGTGTCTCCTTGTGGCTCTGATTTGCATTTCCTTCACAACTGATGCTACTGAACATCCTTTCATGTGCTTGTCGGCCATTTATTTATCTTCTTTGGAGAAGGGTCTGTTCAAGGTCATTGCCCATTTTTTAACGGGATTGTTTGTCTTTTCATCAATCTAGTTGAAAAAATTTGTGTATCATTTTTGTTTGTTTTATATAGTTGGGATCAAACATAGATGCTAATTTTATATCTGGCTTTTCTTTTCAGCTAAACATGTAGTATTAGTATTTTCTATGTGATTAAAGACGCTTTTGAAACCTGGGAAGGGTGTTTACGAAAATACAAATCTGCTCCTTGTCACTTCTGCTGTCCTGGGTTTTCCAGGTCCTGTCTGAGCAGTGGGGTGGGAGCAAACATTGGTGGGGGTGGCCGCTGTCTGGGCCCATCTCTCTTCCTTCCCTCTGCTCTGACTGCCTCGGCTCCCTGCAGAAGTCCCCAGCACACAGGATGTGCGCACCAGCCCCAGGAACCCCTGGATGCCTTTGGGCCCTCGGAAGACCCCTGCCTCAGGTGAGAAGCTCAGGGGAAGCCCCCAACCTCAGGCCCTGGAGATGGAGGTGGAGAGTGGGGGCAAGTAGTTTTGGGGGATGGAGATAGGTGGGTGATGTAGACACAGGTGGAGGGTGACGAGCCAGGCAGATACATCATATGTCTTTTGTTCCCTTCTTCTTTCTAGATTCCAGAGACCAGTGGTGGGCACCCCAGGAGCAACCCTCAATTCAGGGTAACCCCAGAGGAGACCAGAGCCCCCATCTGCCAGCCCTGGGCCCAGCCCTGTCTCCGCAGCAGTCCTCACACCAGCAGACCCTGCGGTCTGGCTCAGGGCCCCGTGACTGCAGACACAGCCCCTATGGGTGCTGCCCTGATGGCCACACTGCATCTCTTGGGCCACAGTGGCAAGGCTGCCTGGGGGCCTCATGTCAGCAGAGCAGGTGGGTGCCTCTTCCCCCTCACCAGGTCAAAATGGGAGGTGTGTCTTGGTTGTGGGGTGTATGATGGGGTGGGCAGTGTTTCTGCTCAGAAAGGGGTGGGGTGGGTTAGCAGAGCTCAGGAACGGGCCTCTGAGCTGCTCTGATCGTGCCATTTGAGGACTTGGCTTCCTCTTGCTGAGCTCCCTAATGTGCTAAGCAGGGGGTGTGAAAACCCTTGCCGTCTCTAAAGAAGTCAGACTGTTGAGATGTAGCCTAAAGTGCTGGGAAGACAAATGGAGTATGATTCTAGCTCTCAGATCCAAACCAGGCTCCCACTCCCTCAGGGGCTGGGTGCTAAGGGCCTAGACTTCTGGGCCAGCAGCCTGGGGGTGATTCCCAGCTCAGCCACTTACCAGCTATGTGCTGGGTGACTTGGAGAAACTTACTTAACCTCTCTGATCTTGGCTTTCTCTGCTGAGAATTGGGAACAGTGACAGCCACTGGCTGGGGTTACTGTCAAGATGAAACAAATCACATGTGCCTGGCACACAGACAGCGCTTTGATGCGTTCCTTCTTTCACCTTCCTTCCTGACTCCTGTTGGTGGAGGTGAGATAAGTGGTGGGCTCCTCTGACACCCTTTTCTGCCCCATCTCCTATCTGCTGCTATTTTGTAAAAACTCCCTGGGAACCTGGCATTTGGGCAGGCTCAGGTGAACATCCCCCTCCTCTGTTTTACCGTGGGACTTTTGAGTTGAGAATCTGTCATTTACTGGGAGTTCAGCTCTGCTTATTGAGTTACTGCTGCCCTTTCTGGTAGCCCCTAGGTGGTCAGTGGACATGACAGAGACTGGGGTAAGCAAAATGCTTCACCTTGCATACAGGGACAGACTATCCCCACTCAGGTCTTCGCCAGATGAGCTCCCAGCTCAGGGAGGCTCAGGGCCTGGAATCCTGGGATGCTGGAAGCTCAGGGACCCTGGTAGGGTAGGGTTCAGGCCTGGGTGGTGAGGGGAAGGCTGTGTGATGTCTGTCTAGGTTTGGGTGCTGCTCTGACGGCGTGTCTGTGGCTGAGGGGCCCCATCAAGCTGGCTGTGCAAGGTCTTATGGAGGTGACAACACCGGGAGCAGGCCAAGGTCGAGAGCGGTGGCTTCCATAGTAAGTGTCTGGTCATGTGAGGGGCGGAAGTCCAGCCCTCAAGCCTGCTCAGTGCCACTGTGACCCAGGTTCTTTGCAGCTTTGGCCTTGGAGAAAGGAGGGCTCTGGAGCCTGCTGGCCTGGGCCACCCTCTCCAGGGCACAGGGCTTCAGTGACAGGCCTGGGCTGGGGTTGGGGGGTTCATCTGACGTTCTCCTGACCTCTCATCTCCTCCCAGAACTGGGGTTATGCACCATGGGTTCACAGTTCTGTCCCTCTCTCTTCCTGCCATTCTGCCCCTCAGCAACCTATAGCCAGATCTGTTTCCAACTTCCCAACCCTGGGCTTCCTCCCCAGGCTCCCCAGGCCCAGCAGAATGAGCCCAGTGAATGCCGGGGCTCCCGGTTCGGCTGTTGCTATGACAACGTGGCCTCTGCGGCCGGCCCTCTTGGGGAAGGCTGTGTGGGCCAGCCCAGCTATGGTGAGTGGGTACCCCTGCTCGTCCTTCCTGGTGGGTTGGCACTTGTTCCACTGTGTCCCCCACCCCACTCCACCCAGAGCCAAAGACAATACCAGCTCAATTATTTGTTCATTTCTTCCACAAATACTTACTGATCACCTACTAGGTGCCAGGCCAGAGAATGGTGTCAGATGGTTCTCGTGTCCAACAGTTTGTAGTTAGGCTGCCTGGCTGCTTATGGGAGCTGGGGAGACTTGTCAGAGAGGAGTCTATGGAGAAGGAAGGCCTGTGCTGCCCTTGGGCTCAGCCCCCTCCAGAGGCAGGGCGGTCAGTGTCCCCACCCTGCCTGGGATGAGTCCTGGAGGGAGGACTTTGAGGTCAAAGCACAGGGTGCACAGGAGGAGCTGCCAGGGAGCATCATGGGGACGTTGAAAGCCAGACAGGCTAGTGGTCAGAGTCTGCAGAAGGCTGGGCACCTGGATAGGCTTTAAGCAGGAGCCAGCTGTGGTCACATCTGAATGCAGAGAGGCGGGGCTGTTATTACAGGCAGGCTGGGGGCTGGAGGAGGTTCAGAGGCTGGTGAAGGGCCCTGGGAACAAGGGCAGGCCCCTCGCTGGGCATCTTCAAAGGCCTCTGGGGGCTCAGGGCTGAGTCCTTATTGTCAGCTAAGCTCGCAAGATTTAGCCCTCAAGTTGCTCTGTGGGGGCGCTAGGGGGCTGGGGAGGGGCACGAGGGAGCCCGTCCGGGGAGCTCATGGCCCCGACCTTCTGGAGGGCTCTTGCTCTGGGGGCGCAGGTGGACAGGACTGATTCTGGAGGCTGCTAGAGTCCCAGCCCAAGGCCGGTCAGGGGCCAGGTGGGGGTGTAGACATGCTCTTTAAACTGGGAAGGGCCTCTCTCCTAAGTCTGGGGCCGAGGGGATGGAGGGCGCTCTCCGGCAGGGCTCTGCTGGGCAGCATTTGCAGCTTCGTTCCTGGGCCTGATGACCTGCGCCCTCCCCGCCCCTCAGCATACCCTGTGCGGTGCCTGCTGCCCAGTGCCCACGGCTCCTGCACCGACTGGGCTGCCCGCTGGTACTTCATCGCCTCCGTGGGCCAGTGTAACCGCTTCTGGTACGGCGGCTGCCACGGAAACGCCAATAACTTTGCCTCGGAGGAGGAGTGTGTGAACAGCTGTCGGGGGGGCCAACACGGGCCCCGCCGACCTGAGCCTGGGACCTCTGGCCAGAGCACACACACAGATGGTGACGGCAGTGGTCCTAGGGGCCAGCAGGAGGCCAGCCGACATGGGACGGGGCCCATGGTCCAGAGAAAGCCCTTGCCTTCTGGTGGCCTCTGGTGGCACGACCAAGAGCCTGGGCCAGGGGCAGTGGACCGCAGACAGGCTTTTGGAGAACAGCCCCGGGGCCAGGAGCTTGGGCCCAGTGCCCCTGGACTGAGCAGAGACGCAGGCCGACCGGCACCATCCTCCCACAGCTCCTCCTACAGGTGAGGCCCCTCCTCCCCATGGGGGGAGGGACAGGGACCCGTGCCAGGGGCTGAGCCTGTTGGAGCCAAAACCCTGAGGTCAGCTGGCTCTTCGTTTCCATCCCTAACCTGTAATGTTCCAAACAGCCCAGCCTGGAGGGCCTTGTTACCACCATTCTACAGATGGGGAAGCTCAGGCTTCAGAGACCTGAGACTTGCCCAGGGTCAGGCAGTCGGTGGATGGTGACGCCTGGATCTCCATCAGATCTTGCCGGTATAGCCCAGGGTCTGTCTAGTTGGAAAAGCTCACAGGCTTCATGACCTTAGGCAAATCATCCAACTTCTCAAAGCCTCCATTTCTTGACCTGTAAAATGGTGATATAATCTCTTAAGTTTAGTGTGGGTCCCATTTGTTGTTACCCTTGTGACTGTATCATATTAATTAGAGATTTGGGAAGATTAAAAACAAAATTAATAAAACAAAATTGAGTTCTAAAGGTATGTGTTGAGTCTCCCACCTGAATCTGGTGTTGCTTCTCTCCCAGCCTCTCCATCCCCAGGGGTCTGTGCCTACTCTGTGCTGTTGCAGGAGCAGGCGGAGGTAGCAAAGCCTGGGGGCATGTAGGGGGTTGGGGAGGGTGGATTCCCAAGACCACGGGCTTCTGGAGCTTGGCCTCCCATAAGGCCCTCTGGCCTGCAGGTGCCCGTGACAGGATGGGCACCAAGCTTAGTGTGGGACACGCTGATGAAGGGGTAGTCCCTGGTCCTGGCACTCAGACCCTTCCTCCCACCTTCCCAGGATTACCCTATTGGGCTTGGAGCCCTCCCTGGTGCAGGCAGCCCTAGGGCAGTTGGTGCGGCTCTTCTGCCCAGATGACACCTCCTTGGACCCTCATGCCGGGTGGCAGAAGGATGGACAGCCCATCTCCTCTGACAGGTGTGTGCAGTGTGCTCCCCCAGCGCAGCGCCTCTGACCTCCCTGGGATGGGAGGGTGAGTGTGTGGCAATGGTCCCCTCCAGCAGAAACTCAGAGCACTGTTGCCCTTAGGAACCCAGAGCTCAAGCCCTCCTTTCTTCATTTAGGCACAAGCTGCAGCCTGATGGCTCCCTGGTCATCAGTCCCCTGCGGGCAGAGGATGCTGGCACCTACAGCTGTGGCAGCACCAGGCCAGACCACGACTCTCAGAAGATCCAGCTTCGAATCACAGGTCTCTGTCCCCACCCCGCCCCACCCCAGTGGGTTCTTGTGGGCCGCAGGGTAGGAGGGCTTACCGGGAGGGCCTGGGCCAGTGTGCCCCCACACTAGAGGGCTAGGGTGCTTCCTTGGGCCAAAGCATCCTGATGGCAGGGACCACATGCTCCAGTTAGGCTGGGGCAGAGGTCTTGCCTCTTGTGGCCCTCATTTCTCCATATGTCCCCTGCTGGCCTCACGGCCCAGCCTTCCTTGTGTCCCCTTCTCCCCACAGCTCACCCCTTGCTTCTCCTGGTCTCATGACAGGGGGTGATGTGGCCGTGCTATCTGAGGCTGAGGCAAGGCACTTCCCTCAGACCAGGGACCCAGCCCAGGGCTACAGTCCTCGGGACCCCAGCAGAGGTGGGGATGCTGGGGGCCTTGGGGCCACCTCCTCCTCGCACCCATGGCCCACGACCAGGTAACAGTGTGCAATGCTGTCCTGCCCTCGGCCTCCCCAGCTGAGGGCGAGGGTTGGGGGAGGTCTCAGTGGGTGAAAGGAGGGGAAATTGGATGGTCCCCAGGCCAGTGTGTGCTGTGACCAGGCTCTCTGGCCCCTGCTCAGGGCCCTGTGACATGAGGACTAGGAAAACAAGGACCCCCTTATGGCTGCTTGTTCTGCAGGCTGCGTCTGGACCAGAGCCAGCCTAGGGTGGTGGTCGCCCATCCAGGCCAGAGGATCCGGCTGACCTGTCGCGCTGAGGGCTTCCCACCCCCAGCCATTGAGTGGCAGAGAGACAGGCAGCCACTCTCTTCTCCCAGGTTGGTTCAGCTCCTCTCCCCTCCCTCCTGTCCTGCCTCCAGCCCCCACCCACCTGTGCAGCCCACTGGGGCAGGGAGCTGCGGGCGTCACCTCTGGCCAGTGCTGAGCAAGACTCCAGGTCCTCTCGAGAGCTGGGGCTGCTGGGCGTAGGGCTCCTTGGGCAGACCGTGTTTGGGTGTCTGGGCCTTTCCAGAGTGTGGGTAATGGACAGCGGTAGGAGACAAGCTAGCAGAGGTGATGGCTGAGGGAAGAAATGGAGGTGGACACACTTCTGGCTGTAATCATCAAAGCTAACATTTATTGAGCCCATGCTGAGGGTCAGGCTTGCTCTCCTCTGTCCGATCTGCAGACGAGCCACGTTGCTGTTTTATTCCCATTTGACACACAGTTCAACACCACACAGCTCCTAAGCAGCAGAACCAGGATCTGAGCCTACTAACACTTATAGCAAAAACCCCAGACCAGAATTATTTTGTATCAGAAAATTCGAAATGATTTGTTCATTGCCAGGCTTAAAATCAGGCATCTTTAAGTAAACAAGAGTGCCAGCGGCTGGGGGACCTTCAGGCCTAAGGCTGACTGGCCCTTGGTCAGACCCCACCGGCCAGCAGGGTCCTCTCACCAAGGAGGGGAAGACCTTGCCCCCTCCCCCACCGCCCCTTGCTGGGTATCTGGGGATGGTGCCACCTGACTGTGCTTGGCTCCTAGACACCAGCTGCAGCCTGATGGCTCTCTGGTCATCAGCCGCGTGGCTGTGGAAGATGGCGGCTTCTACACTTGTGTTGCTTTCAACGGGCAGGACCGAGATGAGCATTGGGTCCAGCTCAGGGTTCTGGGTAAGGTGTCAGTCCCGAGTGGAAGGGTCAGGTGGGGCAGGATTGGTGTAGTGGCTGACCGTGCCTCCTCCTTGGGCGCAGGGGAGCTGACAATCACAGGGCTGCCCTCTACTATGACGGTGCCAGAAGGTGACACGGCCAGGCTGCTGTGTGTGGTCACAGGAGAAAGTGTGAACATCAGATGGTCCAGGTGAGGCTCTGTTCTAGACGGCCCTGGCTCGCAGACCCTCACACCTGAGGTTGTACAGCCCGAATAGAGGTGGTCCACCTTTCTGCAGGATGCTGCTGTCACCACCGCACCCCCCCCATCCTTCTACTCCTACCTCCAGGCCTGGTTCCGTGGAGGGTGGCAGCACCCTCATCCCTGCACAGTGAGGCCCCAGAGGACTGCTCTCTTTTCTGTTGGTTGGGCTACACCAGGGTTTCCCTCCCTTGGCGCTACTGATGTTTGGGTTGTTGAGGTGCATTACAGAATGTGTAGCAGCATCCAGGCCATCTACCCACCAGGTGCCAGTAGCACCCCCTTCCAAGTCATAGCAATTAAAAAATGTCTTCAGATGTTGCCAAATGTCCCCTGGGTGACAAAAATCTCTGCTGGGTTTGAGAACCACTGGGCAACACTCAGCTTTGGGGACTTTGGTGGTCTTTTACCCCAAACCTGCTGGTCTTTTATTTATGCAGCAAACGTTTTTTCGTCCCCTTCCTCCTTGCAACGTGTCAGGATTAGGCTAGGCTCTGGGGTCCTGGGGTGATCTGAGCCTCCCAGAATCCCCCAGGCAGGAGATGGCCCAGTGTCTGTCTAGGCTCCAGAGGTCTGCCCTTAGGGCGTCTGTGTACAGAGAGGTGAGGCTGCTCCTGTCTGGGAGAATCAATGAAGGGGCGGCCTTGAAGCTGAGGAGGGGAAGGAGGTCCTTGGTCAAGCCTCAAGGGTGAATGCTGGAGAGATATGCTCAGGATGGAGACTGGCCTGCCTGCTGGAAAGAGCGGTGATGGGGTGGCAGGGTCGGCTGCCTCTGTGTGGGGCCTCCCAGGGCTCCTCAGCGGGTGTCCCAGCCCACCCACCCTGATCAGGCCATGGCTCTGACTGTCCTATCAGGCCTGCCTCTTCCAAGCAGTAAAGGCTCAGGATACCGCTCTTCCAAACAAAACAAACATGAAAACACCCTCCTCTGACCTGGTCTTTCCCTGCAGAGCCGGGCCGTGTACTGCGTGTCCCCTTCACAGCATGGTTGTTCATATTGGTTGTTTCCACCTGCTCACCTTCCTACTAGAGGCTTAGCCCTTGGCCTGGGGCCTCACATCCACCCCCGCCCCAGGGACACCACGCTGGCCAGGGCCACCAACTAGCTCCCTGTTCCTGAGTCCTTGGACACACTCGTCCCACACGACCTGCAGTCTCCTTCCTGCTTCTCTGGCTGCTGCTTCTGTTTTCCTGGCCAGCTCATCTCGTCCCATCCCTGAGAGGCTGGTATACCTCAAGGCCTGTCCTTGGTCCTCAGTGTGCCTCTAACTTCACCTTGGGCAGCCTAGTAGACATGCAGTTTCCAGGACCATCAGTGCTGAGACACTGCCTGGGTCCACACCTCAAATCTGACACCTCTTGGTATCTCACAGGTACCCAAAATGCAAAGTGGTAGAAAATAACCTCCCCATTCACCCCTCATCCCTGCCCTGGATTTCCCTAGTGTGGGGGCACCACCATTGCCCAGTGACCCAGGCTAGAAACCCGTTCCCCGTGATTTCTTCTCCCCCCCACCTCTGACCCTCTGACCTTCCCCTGAGTCCCTTTATTTTACTGCTGTTACCCACCTGGGTGCACTTCTGCAGCAGCCACTCACCTGGTCTCCGTTTTCAGACTTGTCCCCCTCCCTGCACTGCAGTCAATGATCCTTTTGAAGTGCAAATACCATGGTCAGTCCTGCTTAGCTCGAACCCCTCTGTTAACCCAGGATCCAGCCCACTGTCCTTGCTCGGGCTGTGGCCTTCCTTCAAGTGCCTGAGCCCCGCTGTCCTCCCCATCACCCAGCTGACCCTCAGGTCAGGCCTTGGCCAGCTGTCAACCTCCCCACACCTCCCTGGAGGCAGGGGGCGGTCACGTCCTTCATTCAGCGCAGGGCCTGGCGCCTCACCGCTGCATAAAAGGCCTTTGTGGATGAAGAGTGAGAGTGGGACTCCTGTGTGGACAAGGGGCAAAGTTACAGTCACTGAGATCAGTTGGTGTGAGTTCACCTCACTTCTGAATCATTTTGCTTTGATGATGTTCTATCATTTTGGTACCCAGACCCATCTCTTCCTTAAGGTGAGGGGCCACGAAGGGGAGTTGTTGGCTCTGGAATGGTCTTGGATTACCTTCTCCTGGCTCTGGGAGGGCCGGCATGGCCTCCCAGGGCCTGAAGATGAGACCCTGGACAGCTCTCCTAGCGCTCTCTCTGCTCCAGGAACGGGCTGCCGGTGCGGGCTGATGGCCACCGTGTCCACCAGTCCCCGGACGGCACGCTGCTGATCTACAACCTGCGGGCCAGGGACGAGGGCTCCTACACGTGCAGCGCCTACCGTGGAAGCCAGGCAGTCAGCCGCGTCACTGAGGTGAAGGTGGTCCCATCGGGTAAGGAAGGCCTACCCAGGCATCTGCTCGTTCTCCAGAGCTGGCTGTGTGGTGCAGAATGTGGAGGGTGCAGGCTGTGCAATCCGAGGGACTCTAGTCCAAATCCTGCCTCACTCTGCCAGCTATTGGTAGCGTGAGTTAGGGCAAGCTAGTTCCCATGGGGCCTGGAACAGCCCTGGGAGAGCACTGCGAGGGCCTTCCTGTGCTGGTCAGCCTGGATGGTCATGACCACTGTTACATGCCGGCCAGCTTGAGGGTGGACCTGGCCAGCGCTGGTGGTTGAAGTCTGGTAGAAATGTTGTTCGGTGAGTTGGACTGACAGTAGGCTTCCAGTCTTCGAGCTCCTTGAGACAGCGACTGGGACGCATGTTCCAGGGCCCAGCCCAGTGCTCAGCATCACCAGGTGCTCCAGTACTCAGTGACTGAGTACATGTGTGTGTGGGGGCATTACCTTGGTGAAAGCACCATACTGCAGGGGCCACGTTTCACTTCTACCGTGCCCAGCAAATAGATCTCTTGTCCATGTCTTCACACTAACCAAATTTACAAGACTTGAGACAAGCCAGGGCACAGATTTATGTGAGAGACACAGCTGTTAGGAGGACCCAGACGGGCATGTTTGTGATTAGCTACAGACATGTCTACATGGGAAGCCAAATCATAATCAGAAACTTGGTTGATGCTGAAGTTTGGTGGGGCTCCTGATGACGTGTGGTCACCAAGCTGAAGTGGCATGATGTGACCTGCTTCCTAGACAGGACGCTTGCCTTTTCTCCTGCCTCCTGCTGGATGAGTGTTGCTTTTGTTGGGGGGGGGGGCGCCTTTGTTTTATTAATTAGGTCACAGATAACTGCTCTCACCCATTTAAGTGTTTTGTAAGCAGCTCACTGCCTGAGGCTGCCTCCCGGTGCTCTATTCATAGTTTGGCAGCATGTTGGAATTGCCGTGTTGGCATGGGGGGGGGCTTGATCTAGTCACACTCTGGTGTAAGGGACATATTTCTCCTGTGAGGACCCCTCAAGCTTTTTGCCTTAAAGTCTGAGGTGAGAAAATATTGTAGGGTTAAGACATAGGGGAATCACTTACTTTTTCAAATGAGTGGGAATGAGGCTATTGGGCCAAACACAGTTAGGTGCTAAGATTTTAGCCATGGTCACTGCGTCCCAGGTGCTGTTATTATCCTCATTTCAGATGAGGAACCGGAGGCACAGGGAGCTTAGGTGATGACTTTCCCAGAGTCCCTCAGCCAGAAGTGGGAGAGCCGGGCTGGTGCCGGGCGCAGGCTCAGGGCGGGCGTGCTTCCCCCTGCCCAGCACCTGCCTCTCCCGCCACGATGGGCCCAGGGGCTGCAGGGGCTGAGATAAAGTGGACACCAAAGTTACAATTTTTAAAAATAAGCAGAAATGGCTTGCTCTTTATGTAAATGTGGGTAGTTCTTACTCTGATTATACTGGTTGGTATGGTCTCTTCGTTGTGTTTTGGGAGGAAGCAGGGGGCGAGGGGAAGGAGTAGGCCTTCCCCAGCCTCATGAGGTCTGACTTTAGGGAGGTGCTGCTCAGGCCCAAGCCGAGTTATAAGCGCCCCTTTCTGAAAGAAAAGGGAGGTTAACTAGACAGGCCATTTCAGTGCTGGGACAAAGCAGCAGGTGGGGATTTATAAGATAAAGAAGCTCTGAGTCAATTCACAGGGGGAGGCAGCCAGCGCTTTGTCTTCAACATAGCATTAGCACCACAGTCCCAGCCTGTCCTCCTGTCCCCTTGCCTGGTACTGCTTTGCTGAGGGAAGTGGAAAAATTGGAAGGATGGGGAACTAAGTGACTGAGACAAGTTGGGGCTATTGAAGGCACAAAACTTTTGAGGCTGGCGGAAACCAGCCGTGAGTGAGACGACAGGCAGCTCTGGCCGACTCAGAGTTGTGCTCAGGGCTGATCCTACCCTCGCTTCCCGATCCAGAGGCCGCGGCTGCTGTCGTTCAGCTCTTCAGGCCTCAACAGTCAGGGTAGGGAGTTAACTTCCAGAGACGTTTAATCGCCCAGTCAGTCACCGCTGGGGTCTGCGATGCACTGTGCGCTGGGCGGGAGCTGCAAAAGAATCATGGGAGGACCGCTGCTTGCTGACGTGAGGGGGGAGGAGGCTGGAACGCGACCCCTCCTGCAGTTAAAGGGTTACAGGGCAACTGCACTCTTTGGGGAATCTGGTACGTCAAGTGCTGCTTTCCTTTTAGGAAAACGAAATGAAGTGGCAGGTGAGAGTTTTCAGCATACTCAGAGCTTTCTTACCTCTCTCCCCGGTCACCTTGCAGCGCGGGCCGCCCAGCCGAGGGACCCCAGCAGGGAGTGCATCGACCAGCCGGAGCTGGCCAACTGTGACCTGATCCTGCAGGCCCAGCTCTGCGGCAACGAGTACTACTCCAGCTTCTGCTGTGCCAGCTGTTCCCGGGTCCAGCCTCACGCTCAGCCCATCTGGCAGCAAGGATGAAGGCGAGCTCCAGCCCCAGTTCGGAAACACTCACAGAGCTGGGGAGAAGGGAAGACAGGCTCTCGGTCTCCCCTCCCTGGCTGGCAAAGAGAGTTATCCTCTGGAGACACTGGTCTGTGCAAAGCTGCCCCAGCTATTCAGCCTCAGCAGCGGTCAGCACCTGCCTCTCTGTGGTCCCAGCTGTGTTTGCATCTCTGACAGAACCACAGGTGGCTGCGGAGTTGTCAAGGACCTATTTGAATAAGGACACCCTTTACTTTACAACTTCCCTTTATAATTTGTTATACAAGATCCATTCACTGTGTTTTAAAGCATGTTACTAGGGTTCTCACTTCACTTAAAGCCGGGTGGGGAGGTGTGTAACGATTTCAGAGTTTATACCCATCTCTAACAGGAACACTAACTCCTTTTGTGTCAGGGAAGCATTTTTTGCTCGAACTAGATCTCACCTGGGGTCCAAACAATGGCCCATTATTCGAGTCTCTCTCACCCTTCCAGGCAGTCTAGCAACCAGCTTCAAACCCCATCTGTGTGTGCAATTAACAACGTGACGTTCATGACAGCTCTCAGCAAAGTGGAATGTAATATAAGGCTCAGTAAAGGGATATGGGATGCGTCGGTATCTGAGCATGAAAGAACTAGAAACGCTCCCTCCTTTCAGCGGGAGGTGGCGCCCTCCTCCTGAGGACTGCCTCCCACCTGCATGGAGCTGACTGATGGGCCTGCTCTGCGCAGTGGCCAGCGAGGAGGAGCCGCTCTGCCTCAAGCAGGAATCTGTGAAGCAAAGTATTTGCTGCCAGATAAAAACCAGATTATTAAAAGCAGCACCAGCAGGGGCTCGGGGGGAGGGAACGAATGGAGGGGAGGGCAATGTGGTAAGAGGGAAGTGGATTCAGAAATGGTTTGAGTTGGAAGTAGTCATTCTCCATCTCTCAGAGCCTCTTCCTTCCTTGCTGCTAAAACAAGAGGCCTGGTTTCAGTGAGCTTCCAAGTTCCTTTCCATTCTGACCTTCTAGAAACCCTCCAGAGGACTGGCTGGGCCTAGTAACAGGAGATTCTGGGACACAGGAAAGACAGGCATTACAGAAGAAGGTGACTTTTATTACCAACACACTGGCTGGGAAAGAGACAAGCTGCATCATGGGTGAGTGATACTTCGTGGTCTGCCTCTCATTCCACAAAACATGGGCCAGGGGCAGAGGTCTGCTTTTCTTTCCATCCCCTTTCATTCCCCATGGCTGGTTTTGCTATAGAAGTTGGAAAGTAGAGGCCACTTTCTTACAGTCCCCCATTCTCTAGTTAAAGTAATATTTGGCTAATTGATGACACACCTCAGAAGGTAAGTTTGAAGTTAGCTCTTCTTAGAAGTAGGCACAGAATAGTGGGTTGAAGTTAGAGGTGAGAGTAAAAATCTAGACCAGTGGTTTTCAACCCTCTTCCATACTGGGGGCTTTTTTAAAAAAAAAAAACCGCACCTGGAGCTTTACTCCCCTGAGGTTTTGCTTTAATTGGTCTGGAGTACAGGCCAGGCACGTTGATTGATTTTAAAAGCTCCCAGATGATTCTAACGTGAATCCAAAGTTGAAAAGTCACTGCTCACCCCAGACTCCTCAGAATGTGGATCTTGTTCAAACGCAGATTCTGACGACCAGGTCTGGGGTGGGGCTGAGGGTCTGTACCTCTAACCACCTGCCAGGTGAAGTCCACCCTGCTGTTCCAGACCACACTTTGAACAGCAAGAATCTGACAGGAGAGATGTGCTTTGGAACAACCAAAGCCTAAAGTATAAATACAAATATGAATTTTAAGAACATACTAGTCCCAGTAAAAGATTCTCTAGCCATCAGACTAGAGCGCTGCAGCAGCAGTGGGTGGAGAGAGAACACGGCCAAAAAAAAAACCCAACTCACCGGCTAATAAAGAAAAGGGGAAAGAACAGCCCTTCATGGCCAAAAGCTTCTACCACGAACATTTATTTTTGTTAAAGCAGATTATAAATTCTCATCAGTACAAATATATATAACTTACATTTGATTGTAAGGCCAACGTTCAAAAGTAAAAATGAGATGCGATCTCATGTTACGAGAGGTCAAGTGGCTGCAGCTGGCAATGGGATGTTCTGCTCACCACGGGGAGAGGGATGAACAGGAACACACAGCGCTAATAAAACCAGACTCTCCATCCCCACGAAACTCGTGGGAACAAAACTTAAGGACAAAACAAAACCCAAGACCTACATGACAAACCAACACAGTAATAACCTGCGTTCCCGTCTACAGATGTGATTATGTCACTGTCACCTTAGTGTTAAAGGAATAACATAAGGAAACTGTAGCAATATATAAAAGAAGAAAATATTCTCTACAGAGCATATTTAGATTGAGTCCATTAACATAATGACATTAGAATTTCATTAGAGGTTTAAAACCAGGACAATACTGCTCGCTCTTTATTTAAAACTACAACCTAGTGACTGTTGGTCATAAGCATGATTGTTGTTGCAATGTGCTACTTACAGTGAATGATACCAAGTAAGCTAGGGATCCCGCCTGCAACTTCCAGCCCCTCCTCTTTTTACTTCAATAGGCATCAATGATAAATCAATCTTATGTACAATTTCTTACAGCTAGCCTTTTTACCTTTGGCAAGATTACTTACAACTCATACAACTTTTTAATGTTGAGAACTATTTAAAATATTCTAAATGCATAAAAATAAAGATTTTGGCTTTTTTTGATATATATTTATAATATTTATTCTTACTTAAAATGGAAGCTCAGCTTTACCCCTAAAATATAGCTCTGCTGGGCAGCTACTGGGGTGTCCTCCTGGGAATTCTGGCAGCATGGCCTGCTCCTCATCCCCAGCCCAAGCACAGGCCACCCTGTCCTTGAGCTGTAAGATGGGCCAGCACTGAGAGAGGAGGCAGGTGAATGGCCTGAAAAACAATGGGAGATCATTTTGCTTCCTGCTGTGTTTTATACTCTAGTAAATGTGCTTTGAATACAGACTCCTGTTCAGATATTCTGCCTTTCTGTTGCCAGAAGTTTGTAAGGGGCTGAGGGAGGAGGAGGGGGACAGGGGATAACATTTCCTTGACTTCTTTTGTCTGACTGCAGGACAGCGCTTCTCTAGGAATGGTTTTCTCCACTTTTTCAATCACCCTTTCTCAGCGCTCTATGCCTGGACATGCTCCTTGGGACCTTTGGGATTAGTGAAAAGCGTACTGGTTGGGAACACAACCCTTTGCTCCTTTGACCTCCACCCCCCGCCCTGGCCTAAGTCCAGACAAAATACATAAGCCATAAGGACTGCTTAAAGTTCAATTTCAAAAGTCTTCTGCAAGTCGCTGGAGAAGGGGTTGGTGGGGGAGGGGTTGGTACGCTGCTTGGACTTGCTCTCTAACGCAGCCCACTGGGCTTCGAAAGGATCCACCGGGCAGCTGCATGCAGGAGCCTCGGTGTGCCTGTCTCCCGAGGCCAACCTGCCATCATCTATGCCATTGAAAGCCGCAGAACCGTTGAGGTGCTGAGCAGGAGGCTTAAAGAAGGGACTGGCAGTAGCACTGCTTGTCTCATACTGAGGGAATGTCTGCTGCTTGACCAGGCCGGGAGATGGATGAGGCTGGACAGCCTGTGGGTGGCCTGCAGTGCCAAACACGTTGGCGACCATCTGGGAGGGAGTGATGCCCACCACAGGCACATTAGGGGCTGGATAGGGCATCCCGTTAGCCACAGGATAGGACTGGGCAGGGACAAAGGCTGGCTGCAGGGGTGGGACCACACCCACTGGCACGGGCTGAGAGGGGAGGAATGCATTTCCTTGGAAAGGTGGCGCCGGCTGGGAGATGGCAGTGGGTGGAGGAGGCTGAAGAACTGGCTGCAGCGGAGCAGGTGAGGCCTGGGGCTGCTGAGCCCGGACACTCTTGGACACCTCTTCCAACCAGCGGTCGGCCTCAGAGGGAGTGCGTCTGTGACCAGCCTGGAAGAGACCTGGAGAGACAGCACCAGAAGATTGACCCCACTCGGTCCCTAGAAACAAGAGGAAGAGAGAAAAAAGAATCAGAGTCTTTAGTGGCTTCTTTCTTCACTTGATAGCCTTGGTTATTCGAATGATCCTAACGTGGAATGAGCCCCCACTGGGATATGCTGTGGCTTTGGGAGGTGGGAGGAATGTCTCTCGTCCCTACTCTAGTCGTAGCTGAGATCAGGGGGAGGACAGGGAGAACCCGTGAGACCATGTGGCACATCTCAGCCACGCTGAGGAGCTGTCTAGATATGCTCAACCTCATCATACCAAGGTGACCGGCTGGCGTCAGAAACCACGCCCCGCACCCCCATTGCTGCGGCTCATCCATGGTCCAGAAACCAGCTTGCACTTACTCTAAATGGCCCAAGGGGTTCACCTTCTGCGCTAACAGAATGAAAAGAAAATAACCAGTGACTTGGTGCTGTACCTTGTGGCCCCTGCATGGTTTCCAGACAGATGTATGTCTTTCTGGTGAACTGCCTTTATTGCTACTTAGAAACATTTTTTGTTAATAAATGTTCATTATTAAAAGAACTAGAAAGTACAGAAAGGCAAATACGACTGCCACTGTAGGAGGCAGGGTCCTCTTTTTGTAGCCCTGCCACTGTAGGAGGCAGGGTCCTCTTTTCCTACAGGCATGTCCACGGATCCAAATCCAGTGATACTCTCGAGGGAGGACCCAGGAGTTTGCATGGTATGAATGCTCTATGGTTGGTTCTGCAGACCTAAGAACTATCAGTCTCACCTCTTTAGTTCCTCTCCTTCATCATCCTGTTTTAAGGTTTATTTCCAGTGAGGTTTATTGGAACGAGGTTTATTGGAACATGGTTTATTTCCAACAGGGAACATACTTTTCCTAGAAGGACTCCTCCCTGGTTCCCACTCAGGTAAATGGCTGATTTTCAAACCAGGGTCACTTATCTGATCCCAGAATCCTCACCACCTTCTGTGGCCACCTTACCCGAACGTGTGGCTGCAATTCCCTTGTTAGCACCATCAGGGGTATAGGCCCAAGGGTTGGTTTCACGCACAGGCATTGCTACGGGTGCTAGAGCAGTATGGGCTGGCTTAGCAGCAAGCACATGGAAGGCTGAGTCAGTGCCATTAGCTACAATGGGAGCAGACAACATCAACGGGGTTAATTCATGCAGGGTGTACGGGCGATCCCTTGGAGCTGGGTCAGTCAGGCCATTGTGCAATACTGGTAGGACAGATAAGACAGAGAAGCTGGCTCTGAGATAACCATGCCATCTGCAGTGGATACACCTTTTGGCAAAGAGGGAATTAGAGATTGTAATTAAAATGGCTGTAGTGATACAGTTAAATGACTCTTCTAGGAAAATGCGTATCAGGAGAGAGGAAATGAAGACTAGAAAAACAATTTCAAATGAATTTGAACAGAGCTGCTTTGTTTTACAAGCTAACTATTATGGATATAGCTTAGCCTTTGGCATGATGGTGGAGATAAAATATCTTCTTTTCCTACCACTTTTCGAAAAGATGAAATTATGCCAATAATAACAATGATGGTTAAGTTAAATACAGTCATTCCTTATTACGTGCTAGGTACTATGCTGACAGTAATTTAGTGTGTGCCATCTCATTTAACTCTCTCAAAAACCCTGTAAGGCTGGTATTATCCCCATATTACAGATGAGAAATCAAACTTGGTATATGTTTTAATTTGCTTAATAATTTTCTAATTTGCTACAGAATTAATTTCATCTCTCGTTTTTAGTGATTTTTTTCGCTTCAGTAATGTTCATAATATCTCAGTGTGTCTACTACTTTTTCCTGTCTCCCTTTATTAAAATCTCCTAACTCTTGCTCCTTTACTCCAGACGTCCATCGCACCAGTTTCTACTCCTTAGGCTCAGCTCTCTGTATTCAGTATGGAGCAGGTGAGCAGGCACCTTCCCCTGCCCTATACTATAATCATTCCATCTTTAGGGCTGGGCAACCATGCTTACTGCATTGCTGCTACTCACCCAGGGCTTGTCTAAAAGTCTAGCTCACCCACAGACTGAGAGTCCCTTAAAGGCAGGGAAAGGACTATATCCTACTCAGTTTTGTACACCCATTTCCCTGTAAATAGGCACCGAGTCAGTAGAGTATAACAGGAACTA
Source organism: Camelus dromedarius (assembly GCF_036321535.1). NCBI lineage: Eukaryota > Metazoa > Chordata > Mammalia > Artiodactyla > Camelidae > Camelus > Camelus dromedarius. The sequence continues at coordinate 68,752,935 of NC_087440.1, forward strand.
CATTTAGAAAGGTTTAAATCCTGGCTGTGCAATTTGGACAATTTACTTAACCTCTCTGAGCCCCATTTTTCATTTTCCTCATCTGTGATGCCTACCTCAAAGGGTTGTTGTGGGGATTAAATGAGATGAGAAGATGCATGACTCTTTACCGTGGTGTATGTGGGCAGACACGGTGCTAAGTGCCCAATAAATTGTGCCTATGACTATTGGTATTATAAATACTTGTTAGATAAAATGAAAAGCCACTTGGTGCACATGATTATTAAGGATTTTTTTTTTTAAAAGAGACTCCCTCCTGGAGGAAAAGCATTTTGTAGCTTCCTCCAATAGGAGCAGGGTTCTGTCTCCATAGCAAAACTTTTTCTGAGCTCTTTCTAGAAAGAAATGAAGAAATAGCAATTACAGGAGCTCAAATTCTAAAAGTCTATAATTTAAGTTATATAGACTCTTTGCTGACCTTTGAGCCAATACCAACCATTAATTCAGTACCTCTGAAAACAACAACTTTTAGTAACTCTTCAATGCCACAAAGGCTAATTCTAGGACACTTGTAATAGAAGATGAAATGAGTCAAAGGGCCAATAGAAGTGCCTTTTTCTTTATGAGCCTCTTGTGACAGGGTAGAGACTTGAGTGAGTACAGGGCTTCTCAATCTTGGCACCACTGATATTTTGGGCCAGAGTTCTTTGTTGTGAGGGTGGCTACTGTGTACACTGAAAGATGTTTAGTGGCATCCCTGGCCTCCACCCAGATGTCAGGAGTAACCACCCCCTACCGGACTGCAAAACCCCAAAATGTCTCCAGACAATGAAAGCCGAATTTTCCCCAAGGGGCAAAATCATCCCAGGTTGAGAACCACTGTGCTAAAGAAAGCATACTGCTAGAACCAATTCTCATGACTGTTTGTTTCTGGAGAACTGGTTGGATACTTGACTCTTAACAGTTAAGTAGCAAGTAAAGCAGTGGGTTGGGACTAGAGAAGCTCCTGAATAGAATGGGATGAAAGATGAGGAGGTACGTGCAAAATGACAAATGCACACATCTCAGGAAACAGGAAGGGGAACTGAGCACAAAGACACTGTTGGAAAGGGAAATTAATGAATCTGAGATAATACCAAACAGGGAAATTAGTGGGTCTGACCAGCTCTTGGGAAACTCAGGATGCCAACTTACAGTTAGTGAGCAGTGTCATAGAAGTACTAGTTTCAAAGAGAACAGCTGAGCAGGCTAAACGGGCACCAACCTTGAAAGGCAGGAGACTGTGGTGCCACCACTGTCACTGGTTTGGTCATTGGGGCGGATGAAAAGGGGTCCTCAGAGGGTGTGCTGAAGGCACTGGTGATCTGTGAGCACAGGGAGCTGATGCTCTCCGCCTCCCCTTCCACCTCCGGCACTGCAAGACAAACGGAAGATAGGTCCAGAGAGAAAAACTGAACGATCCTCAAACAGAGCAGTATGATGCAAGGTGGCATTTTATACTGCATCTTTTATTTGTAGAAAGAAAAGTCTCAATTGTCAGGTGGGGCTGTGGGGCTATAAAAGCAGCTTCAAAAACCTTAGTGACTATTATCCATTGACTTTCACAAGAAAATATAAAATGATTAACAATTCATGTACTAAGTCTATCTTCCTCCCTTGGAAATCCCCAGGTTTCTTTTCCTCTCCTGTGTGACACTGTTCAGAACCTGTTTTCTTTTTGTGCTAGGATGTTCAAGATCTCTGTGCCAAGTTAGCAAGATCTTTCTGGAAGACATCTGCAACCTGTTTGTCCTCCAACCAGTTTCCAAGGCTGTGGTCTAAGTTAAAGTTGAAGCCTTTTGGTGACTCTTGTCAGAAAATGAGTTAAAAAAATTGGGGGGAGGGGCGGGGGGTGGTTAATTAGGTTTATTTATTTATTTATTTTAATGGAGGTACTGGGGACTGAACCCAGGACCTCGCGTACACCAAGCACATGCTCTACTATTGAGCTATACCCTCTCCCCAATAAAATAAGTTAGAGTCAGGGGCACCAGTGGATGCTCAGTCCTTTTCCCTATAATAAACTATGACAATGTCATCACTCTGATTTTTCTCCAAAGTACCAAGTACATGGACTGAGATAACATGAAAAAGTGAACCGAGGTCCAGAACTCCAGAGGCTCTGTTCTTAATATTGACCCCGGGATACTTCTGTATCATGGAGGAAGCTAATTATATGTGCTGAACCTCTGTTTGCTCAACTGTGAAAAGAGAGTAATAGTTTTTGTTTCCCATCTGCTCCAGAGGGAGACAGAAAACAAGGTACTTGAAGCAGCCATAGTTTCAGTTTTTACAGGAATGAAATCTAGTCCAACTGTTCTTTAGGCCTAGTTTTATCCATCAACAAACTTAACTCTCTGTACTTTTTGTACCATCATCAGTAGGAGTGCCCTAATGAGACACAGCTTCCTCATATTCTGTTATAGCACTGGTTCAACACATCTCAGAGTGAAGTAAAATAGAGCCTAATAAAAGCCCTGGCTAGATGTGACACTTAGCTCCGGATCGTATGATGAGGATAGAGCTACCGGGGCTGGCTCAGCTGCACAGAGGCCGCACAAAGGCCTGTGTGGCAGTTCTGAAAGGTAATGAATATGTGTGAGCAAGCCCACTGTCTGATGAACAACAGGTCTCAGATTTATACAGGAGACCCGTTTAGAGTTTCTTCCCTATGGAGCCAACCAGCCACAAGGACAAAGAGAACTTACCCATTTCTTCTGGCACATCTGACAGTAATGCTATTTACCTGGATGTGTTTCCAAAGCCTTTTAAATTAATTCCCTGCTGGGTCCCAAATGGCAGAATGAGAATGGAAACTTGAGACCCTTGATGTTTGGAAGCAGGTACACTTTCATCAGGACAAACCACAAACCTCAGGCTAGGAATTCCCATCATGGCTGTTACCTACTTGTTGAAGAGAAATGAATGATGCACATCCCCCTCAGTGAGCCTCAGTTTTCTCTCAATGGGAAATAACACAAGATATGTACAACCATCAGCCAGCCTCAGCGAGAGAGAGGGGTGGCTAGTTCAGTGGGATTAGTGTCTCCACTGGAAGTGATGACAATGCTTCAGTGCCAGAGCACCCAGTGAGTTAGGTGGGTGCTGCATTACCTGCATTTTTTATGGGGAAATCAGTCTTCCTCTGCATAGTGGAAGGCAACTCGTTGATGCGCAGGGATAGTTGGCGTTTAAAGGGTGACATCTTCTGGCTAAGAGCAGGAAATCCTCTGAAAGATCCTTGGCGAGCAAGTTGTTCAATTGGTGCGTGCCGGCGTGGGATGGCATGAGGATTGTTCATCTCCAGAGAGGCAGAGGCATCCGAAGTGGGAGAGGAGGGAGAGGATGGGGATGGGACAGTGTTGCCAGGGGCCACCGATGAACCAACAAGTGTCTTATCTGTTTCAGCTCAAGAAAGTCAAGAGAAGGGACCTTAGCAATGCTTTCAAATAATCTGGCTTAAATAGCTGAGGAACTAACAAACCCTCCTAGGTCCTTTTACCCATCTCCTTCCCCATATCTCTCTTTTTTTTTTCCTTCTCCATATCTCTTAAAAGATAGGTTATAAGCAGATCAGATCTCCTATTTTTCAGACAAATAAAAGGTTTAATAATCTACTACATGGTACATGGTATAATATATCTACCAAGATATGAATATTAGATCTTTGGTTCCCATGCAGTGATTTATAACATAAGACTTTGAACAAGATTTAAAAAAAAAAAAATAGAACCTATGAACTTCTAATGTGAGGTCTTTTAAAGAATGATGGTTCATAGTTTTCAATGTCTGTTTGCTTGTTTGGGGGAGAGGACTTCGGGAGTGGCAGAGTCAGAAAGATCTAAATAAGCGTAAGTTTGACTAGATGTTAAAGAATGCCCCAAAGAAGACATCAGGTCATGGACAATACGCGTTTGTGGCTCATCTGAATAAAAGCATACAGAAGTAAAAATTTAAACTGGAGTAAACTTAAATACAAGACTGTTTTCATGTGAGTCCCATTCTGATCAACTCCTCTCCCCTTGCAATCCCGTTAGATGTCAGGACTCAACAATCTTGGCAACAAAACGTATTATTTGGTGGTATTAAAATCCGTCTGAAAAATCACTGAAGCACACTAAGTAACAGCTACACATATTACATTTTCTAATTAAAACAGCATTTTTTTTATTCTTTGGTATTCTGGCACAAATGTTTATAAGAAATGGAAACAAATCATAATCAATTGTTTAGTTTCAAATAAAAATATGGATCTTTGTGGCTTAAAAAAATTAGAGCTGTTTGGGTCAGTATTAGATTAATGATATTATCTAAAATGGCTAGTTTAGAATTAAAAAAAAAACCTAGCAAAATTACATTAATGTACATTTAAACTGAACTGTTTAAATCCAAAATATTCCTTGTTGGTTTCAACCCTAGTTCTACACAAGAAAGCGAAGCACTCCCCCTAGGCTCTATCCCTCAGCTCTAAGTATGCCCGACCCAACTCCAGACAGCAGCTCCTGAGCAACCTGAACACCTGTAGGGGCGTTTCTGCTCTGCTGCCATGGGCACCTGAAAACACTCACATTCTGCAAAACCACGTACTAAAATTAATGGAGCCAGGGAATAATGAGTTAGGGGCTAGCTTCTCAAATCTGTGGACTTTTTTCACTAGAACACTGAAAAATAGTAATAATCCAAGAAGAGTATCACTGAGAAACCTCTGCCTCCACTTACACCCGGCATCACCGTCAGTGGGTCCTCTGCAGCCTAAACCTGGGACTTGTACTTCCTCCTTCAAGATGTAGGTCCTTGGAAGCATTTGCTTCTCACAGAGATCAGATGCATGAGAATTAAACATCTGTTCCAGGATGTAAGTTTTCCCAATTTTGCTTTTAAATGTCTCTGCAGCTTCTTCAACTGCACTCTCCCCAGTAGCTTTCCTGGTAGCTTAACGTAATGGAAAGAGCAGACACTTTGAAGCTACTAGACAAATCACTCTAAAAGAAAGGACTTTGTTTAGATTTTCAGCTGTGTTCTTAAGGTCTTCATATGTACCAGTAGGAGTTCTCTCTGTGAAAAAGCTTGCCCCTGACAGCTTCCAAATATTAACCTGTTGGGAAAAACTATTTAAATAAACATACATCATAGTAGAACAGATTGTACCTTTCTTGGCATCCTGGATTTGTTTCATAATCTCCTCTCTTTCTGCTTGCTCGGTGGCTGTTGTGACACGGAATGATCCTTCTCTTGTGAAAGTGGTCCGACTGGCATCAAAAGTAGCTGTCACTCCACATTCCTTCTCCCGCTTTTGCTTCCGTTCTAAACAGGCTGCAAAAGCACAGCCCACTGCATGGCTCAGCCTTTCACCCTGTATATAACAGAAGGTTTAAAAAACTTAAGAGTTATGGTGTCAACAACTACAAGTCAGCTTGGACCACAAATAAGTCTGTTTTCACACGTGGAAAAATGTTAGGAACTCCAGCTTAAAATTAGACTTTAGTAAATTAACATGCCAAATTAATTTAAATGAGTAATTACCTTAGGTAATGCTTATGATCCTTCACTGTAGTAGGCACTGGTAAAGCGACCATCAGTGACCTGTGCTTTGTGAGCAGCCACAGACACCTCCTTATTAGTCAGGCTCCCTCTGTCACTCATGTTAGCTCTGGCCACCAGCTGAGAGGACACTGCTCAAGGTTCCAAGCCCTAAGTCTTGACACGCAAACTTCTATTTGTCATTTAGGGGAATAGTGGGAGTATTTACCAAGCATTTCTAAGAAACCACTGGAGAGGCAGGGCAAATTTCGGAGCTTAAATACTGTCAACATGTCTAGGAACAAAAGGTGCAAACTTAAAACTTCAGATAAATAAATGCAACTCCAGCGATGAGAAGGGAATCAGGCAGAGAAAACCTTAGCTTTCTCCATCTCCCCTTTCTGATGCTTCCCCCTGCCCCGCTTGGGCCCTCAGGGCTTGCAGGCTCTTCCCCATAGCTTCCCTCTCCTTTTGTACCTCTAACTCCACTTCTACCTCCCAACCACACACAGGTGGAAGTTAAAGCATGTTTTCATCCACACTTTCTAGTTACAAAGGAATTAAACAGATAAACTCAGTTTGTTTGTATTTGACAGGAGGGCTTATACAAACCAAATACTGGTTTAAAGATACACGGGATTACCTAGAGTAAATTTAATAAATTCAGTGGATTATTTTTACTAGGGTTATCTGTATTTTAAACTATATCCCTAATTATGGAATAAAAAAGTTAGAGATGATATAATAACTGTTGGCATCATTCACAGTGAGGAGATATTTGAGAACAGGGAGCCCTTTGTGGAGTTTCCAAAATCACATTGTGTGCAGCTGCTGCTACATATGGCTCTGAGTCAGTAATTTCCCTGGATTTTATATGCCAATATCAGATAGCATAAGGAGAGGTAATGTCTGAGATGCTTTGTCCCTAAGATTTCACATGACTGTAAACTGTAAAATCTCACATGACTGCTTATTTAAAGACTAACAGACTTACTCTTTATGAATCCACATGCGTTTCCATCTAACTTCTTAGTAGGATAAAAGGGTAGGCATTGAAGCATGAAACAGGAGAGAGTACCAAAAGAATTTTAGAACCTGTCTGCATTTGAACACAGCTCTATTACAAGGACAGAACTTTAGGTCAAGGAAGCTTATTATTTCTCCTAGGTCTTACAGCAGTTCTTAAAGACAGACCCCCTCAAGCTCTACCCTAGATGCACTGAATGAAAAACTTTGGGGGTGTTTTAACAAGTTCTCCTGGTGATTCTGATACAGGAGAATCACTGGCCAAGGACAGTCAGATAGCCTGAAGGACCAGCATTTGACAACAAAATGGTTTTAAAATTAACATAGTGAAGCTCTCTAACTCTTTGGGTTTTGTGAGCGTAGTGATAGCAAAATACGCTGCTTTGTGGCTTACTTAAGGTCTGAGAGACAGAGGAAGAAAGCATAGTTTAGTTACTTCAGCTCATTCTCAAATCACTTGGTCAAACCAAGGAGGAGCAGCTTTAACAATACCAATCACAATTTTGGAGCAGTTACTGTGGATCAGCCTCTGTGCTAAGAGTGCTTATCCTCGCTACCTAATTTAGTCTTAACAACTGTTACCTCCATCTTATTGGAAGGAGACATGAAGACAGAAAATGTTAAAAAAAAAACTCACCCCAAATCCCACAGCTAGTAAGAACCAGAATGAGGACTGGAATCATATTTGATTCAGAGGCTGAGTTCATAATATTTGTTTACACAACTCTCTCCAAGAGCTTTAAGAAAACCTTTTGGTCAATTTTAGAGTATGGCCACCATACTCTTAAAAATGGTCACCTTCCAGGTGAAGCCTTGGCAAGGCTTTATTGAGCTGTAGCCTTCATGAATGGCTACACTGCCTTACTCTGTTTGGACTTTTAAATACTCAGAAATTACACACTCAATACTATACTATGGTTAAGATCATCATCATCTAAGAGACTTGCCTTTATGTCAGAATTTTGGATAATTTATATGAAGGGTGATAGATTAGATTATTCTCTATTTTTAAACAAATCCCCAAATTTCTGCTATGTAGCAATTTGTAGCAGAGTTCACTGTACCATAATTTAGTATTTCTATTTTTTTTAATTAATTGAAAATATACTCCAACTCAGTTCTTTCATTTGTGGTAGAGTCTCTCTGCAAAGGAATTTATAAGTACCTTTCAAATGCCAGTATCTTATACCCAGATGAGTCAGTAAACAAATACATGTAAGAATCTTGAAAATTGTTCTAATAATGAAAAGTTTCAAATAAAGTTTAGCAGCCACGGTCACCAGAGCACTTTCACTTTCCTTTAATGACCCTGGATCTCAGCCAATGATCTTGCTCTGTGAGCTGCAGGGTTGCACCAAGAGTGTGAACTACTGAACTACTTGAATAAAAGGCGGGAAAGCAAGCTAGTTTAGGCAGTTCCAAGTGCTGAAACAGCACATACTTATTAAAAATGTGGAAACTGCTTGGCTGAGCCAATTCGAAAGGAGCTTGGTGAACTGAGGCTAGTCATGATGAAATCCACACTGACGGACTCACCGTGTCCTTGACAGCCATGAAGCAATGACAAATCCAGCGCCGAGTTGTGCCATCACGACATATATAAGAGAAGGCTCTATCGAAGTTCCTATCTGGGGCACAGAAAGAAACTTTTTCTATTGTCTGGTCAACTATGAGGTCCTAGAAGAGGGGAAGCACAAAGAAAGAGGACTTAAGAGGTTATTCAAGCTTCTCAGAAGAAACACAGGATGTTCGTTTCACAACACAAAACCCCTCCATCTAATGCATCAGGGCAATGGAATAGCTAGGTCTGAGCCAGAAGTCTGAACATGAAGAATTTGACCCAGAAGAGATCATAAGAGGCAATCTGCCCAAAGTCCTCCCTCACACTTCCTCTTCATGTTCTAAAATACATGCTTGCTGGGTCTAGCTTTATCATGGTAAATTCCTTGTTCAGTTTTACAATATATGTAAATCAGTTAATTTAATCCAATTTCCATATAGCTCATATTTAATAACATCATCTCCAGAACAGTTCGATGTATTTATTAACCTACTGATCATTTGAGTATGACTCTCTCTGTTTATATACTTGCTCAATAGCATAGTATATACATTGTATAAATATTACACATTTTTTTTTTAATCTTGAGGCTCTTCTGTGTGATATTTTCAATGGCCTGAAATCCCTAGATGCTGAGGTGAGGGCTGTAGGTGCTAAAACATACAATCAAACAAAATGGCTTTTATAAAGCATAACTATGAGAATTCCTGTTGCCCCACAAACCTGCCAGTCAATTTTTTAAAGTTTTCCACATTCTGGTGGCTCATTATAATTTTATTCTGCATAACCTTGATTACATGAATTTCTTCTTCAGCAAAGTGATTCTTCAAGTCTTGGGTTGTCTGTCATTTCTCTTTTAATATGTGTGAGTAATTATATAGTCTAAATATGAGCCCTTTATATATTATATACATTACAACATTTCTGCTCATGATGGGTCTCAGGGTGACAAATCATCAATTACTGTTATCGCTCAACGTGGGAAGAGCTAATCTAATTAATGGCAGTGCTCTAAGTAGCCACCAGGGGGCAACATCACTTTCTAACTATTGCATAAAGCAATTAAAAAAACAGCCTCCACATACAACAAATTTCATCTACACAAATTCTTAAAAATAAGCTAATTAAAATGATGGTTGTTTCCACCTGTGATGTACATTTAAGACTATCACTTTTCTTGAACTTAAAAAAAAAGGCCTAAGGAAGGTCAAAAGAACAAAAATGTAGCTATATTAAACCACTTAAAATGTATCAGGCAAGCAATCCATCAAAACTGCTCTTTACCTGCCAGACTTTCTCCCCCTTCCAGTGACATCTGAGATTTTTTTTTAAACTGCTTTCTTGTTAAAATTTCTCCAGATTTTAGGTCTCTTAGAAAATTTTAATTAATGATTAACTGCACTTATATAATATCTCATGCTAAGGGCAGAGTTTGTGTCTATTCTTATTTAGGTATATAGGATCACTTTCTTTCAAATGCAAAATGCTATTTATTATTTGAGATACAGTTGGATTCTAAGTAAGTGGTAACCAAATGAGCTGTTAACTAGGCTGTACGATTTCACTTAAATTGAGTTTTCAGTTAAATAACAGATTAATCAGTTCAAATATCACTTTCTAAAAGTATTTCTAAAAATAAAGTGTTTTTTTTAAGGAACAAGAAGAAATTTCAGATGTGGTCCCATCATCTTTTTAAAAAAAAATGTTTAACTGTGATAAAAGGTCCATCATCTTTTACATCAAATTTATGGGGGTAAACTTTTTTTTTTAATGTGTAAGAACAAAAATAGAACTCAGATCTTAACATTAAATACAAATTACCCAGTAGGCTAAACATGCTGTGTCATGTAGAACAAAATGCTGAGAGAATTCTATTTTTCATAAGGTAAATGAGTAACTAAATTTGTTTACTGAACATTAACTAGTCTCTCTGAAGATCGTACTTTGGACAAAGTGGAAGGATACACAGTGACTCCAGCAGCTTAATGGCACTGTATTTGATCATTAGGGATACAAAAAAACATGAGCAGTAACACTTAAGCTTATGAAAGTTTTACCTTAGTTTTTTCATCCACAACTCTGAGTCCATCTGCTGATACCCACAGGACTGCCTTAACTGCTTTTTTCCCAGTCTTTTAAAAGAAACCAAAAAGGAAGGGGGAGAGACATATATATACATAATATTAAAAAATTATCTTCCATAGAAAACACTGATTTCTGCCTTCTAAAAGTCACAAGTACAGATGGAGTCCAAGTTCAGGAGGGGTGCCCAAAGCCAGATACTCAAACCAAACTGCAGAAACATTCAGGAAAAAAACAAGCCAAAGCCATTATTTTAGAAACACAATGCAAAACAGTAAGATAAAATTAAGTAAAGGATAAGGAGGACAGATGGAATAAAAAACCAAGCTACCACATTCTGTATAGGGCAAAGAATAAGTAGATTCTTCACCCATTTTAAAACTCAACCATAAAAACCAAGAGTTAGATAAATATTAAATATATAAGGAGTTACACCACAAGTAGCTTCTACTAGTGTATTTAGAGTAGAAAGTAATAAGTAAGTCTAAATTGAGATGCTGACCATTCTACTATCCTTTGACCCCAGTGTGTATAGTAGGGCCCTTGGTCACCTGAAATTTTCATGTTAAAAACCCAAGAAGTCTTCATTATTCCTTTAACAATCTTTAAAAACCATTATTTCTTCTCTCAGGATTAACACAAAACTGGTTTAGTTTTGAATTTGACATTAAATACATAGAGACATTTTGAGGACATAAGAGGATTAAAAAAACTGTTGGAAAAATAGTCATTGTGACATGAATTCTTACTGGCTCAGAAAAGACTTCTTTTGGCACACAAGAATCACGTGAGAACAAGCTGATGTATGATTTCTCCCATGAAGGAATGAAAATGGGACAGTGGAGATTTGCAATAGTAATTTAACAGTTTCCTTTCTTTTTAACTTCTCCAAGGATACAAGCAAAATAAAACATAAGCAAAGTGAAGGCTGAGAACAGGTATCAGAACATCATAAAAAGTATAGATCAAAAGGAATCTGGTACTAAAAGTTGGAGTAGCAGCCTCTAGAAGGGACAAAGGAGGATAAAGAGATGTCTACCATTCTCCTCTATACACGTCCCAGCCCAGCACTCCTCAATATGGAAGGCATAGCCTTATTTAAGTGGACTGGGGAGCTCACACTGGGCTCATCATCTCCATCACCACCATCACAAATCTGATGAGAGCTTATTACGTGCCAGGCAGTAGAGATACACGAGGAGTTCACAGTCCATTGAAAGGTAACAAAAATAAATAATACAGTAATAAATGCCATAGTAGAGTTGAAAACAGTGTACAACAATGTCAGAAAGGAGGCACAGTCAAATCTATTTGTGAAACTGGGGAAAGTTATTCAGATGAGAAAATTGAATTTGGTACTGAAATAATTTTTCTAGCTGCCCAAGGTGGAGGTTAAGGAAGGCAGGGAAGTAATAGAGGTAGTGAACATTCCAGGCAGAAGAAACAGCAGCACAGGACAAAGGAAACAAACAACACAGCAAATCTGGTCTCTATAAATACTTCAGTGTGGCTTGAAAATAGATGGGTGAGTAAGGTGAAGCGGGAGATAAAGAGCAGGAAAGGCCTAGCCATGGAAGGGCCTCATGTGCCCGCTAAAGAATTCTACCTCAATTCTGTGGGCAATTAGGAGCTACTAAAGGAATTTTAAATAATTTGCATTTTTAAATATAACTTTGGAGCAGTGTAGAGGAGTTGGAAAGAGACTGACAGGAGGTAGAAAAACCACAACAAGATTCTAGGTGAGAGAAAATGAGCTCTCTTGGTTGAGACAGGGATAGAGATGAGAAAGTCTTAAATGGTAAATGTAAGTGAGAAGTTGAAGACTCCTCTCTGGTTCCTGGCTTGGGTAACTGGGTGAAGGTACCACAAACTAAGACAGAGAATAAAACAGATGCAAAAGCAAGAGTGAGAGGGGAAGAATAGGATTTCAGTTTGAGACAAGCCAACTTTGATATGTCTATGCAACATTTAAGCAATTGGACAGATAGGTCTAAAACTCAGTAGAGAATTCTAAGATGGAATTTTAGATTTGGGAGACACTAGTCTACATGTTACTATAAAGGTATTTTGAACATGTGATTAACATTTACAATCAACTGACTTTAGGTAAATGAGATAACCTTTGATAGTATGGGTCCTTATAAGGTCCTAAGGGTAAAAACAGAGGTTTCCCCAGAGAAGGAATTCTGCCTCAAGTCTGTAAGAGCAGTCCTACCTGAATTTCCAGCCTTCTGATCTGCCTGACAGATTTCAGACTTGCTAGCCCCCACAATCACATGGACCAATTTGAAACTAAACCCCCCTCTCTATATATACATATGTATAGTTAGATAAGAGATACCTAAATCGGTCTGTCTGTCTGTCTATCTATCTAAACAAACAGTGGTTCTGTTCCTCTGGAGGGTTCTAAACAGAAAGGTGGAAATCAGACTAGAAGGGTTGAGAAGTAAATGAAAGGCAAGAAGAGTCTACAAGTATTAAATACTCTCTTTAAAAAAGCTTTTCTAGCAGGGGAGGGTATAGCTCAGTGGTAGAGTGCATGCCTAGTATGCACAACGTCCTGAGTTCAATCCCCAGTACCTCCATTAAAAAATAAATAAAAACCTAATTACCTCCCCTTCCAAAAAGAATTTAAAAAATTAAAAAACACTTCTCTACAAAAAGTGCTATAATGCAATGGGGGACAGGCAGAGGACCAAGGGAGTTCTTTAAGAACTGTGATAAACTAACATGATATACTAGAAACAGAATGGATTTTTGAGGAAGACACATATGAGTCTGAATTCAGTGCCACTATTCATAAGTTAAGCAAGTTATGTAGCCCTCTGAGCTTCCATTTCTTTATCTGTAAAGTATCTGCAGGATCTGTTAAAGGATCAGAATACATACAGTATCTGGGATTTAAAGAAGGCAGTAAATAATTGGTAGCCATTTATCATCATTATATTAATAAACTTAAGAGTAATACACACAACAACAACAAATCATGCTTACACACTGAATGGGAAAAGCCAGTGGAAAGATGGAGACTGAAGACCCAAGAGAGAGAAGAGTAACATAGAGAACAAAGTCCTCCAGGAGGCGGAATGGGATGAGGCTAGAATACAAGTTTTTGGTGGGAAGGGGAATGTCTCTTTCTTGAAATGGAGGGATGGAATGAAGCCGAGCAGAAATGAAGATGGATTTGTAAAGGAGAGAGTGACAAGTTGAGGAAGTTCACTTCAAAGAGCCACAGATTCATCTGTGAAGAAGATGAGACAACCCGCTTTACTTTACTGGGAAGAATGCAGACAGGCAGGGTAAAGAAGTAAAGATTTACAACAGCAGTACTGGGGCAGTGCAGTATATTGACTCAGAGAACACACCCTGGAATCAAGCTGTTGTGTGGATATGAATTCTGGTTCTGCCACTTACTAGTATGACCAAGAGCAATTACTTGAGTTCTCTATACTTCAGTTTCCACATCTACACAATGATGTTAATGGCGTTACAACCTCATGGGATTATTATGAGGATTCAATAAGTTAATAGATGTAAAAGGTTTAGAACTAGTGTGGTCATATAATTTACTGTTCAAACTGGGACCCCTTTGAAAGAGAAAAGAGGGTGCTATTAAAACCCAGAAACAGGCGTTATATTGGCGCTGTCCAGGCTAACTGGGAAAACAGACACCCCACCAGCAACAGTAACTGCCCATATTTAACCAATGCTTATTATGCAGCATTATGCTGGAAGGTAAGCTCCACGAGGGCAGGGTTTTTTCCATCCTGTTCACTGATATATCCTCAGAGTTTAGAACAGAGCAGGAGTTTAAGACATAGTTGCTGAAGGAATAAATTTGCTAAATATCTGCTGTAGGGATAGGAGACAGCTAATCCGTGACACAGAAGACTGCCAAAAGGCAATGAAAATCCTGTGTAAGAAATTAAATTTACAGTTTTATCAATATGCTCATTATGTAGCTGTGGCCTACAGAGTCCAGCAACTACTTCAAGGTTCGGAGACTGAAGGTGGGCAGAATAAAAGGCCATTTTAGAATGGGACTGTTCTCCATTTAGTTTCCTTATCACATACAGGAAAATACTTTCTTGGCCCAATTAGACATGAAAACATCTCTGCTTTTTGAGGTATGTCTTTATAATAATTTTTATGGTGTTGTACTAATGTATCAGTGAGGCACTGTATCTGTCAAATTTCATAGCCTTTGATCTCTCTAAATAGGAGAATAGAACAGATAATATGAGTTCTTCCATTTGTCCATACACTTGAGTGCTGTTCTGGAATGTCACTATAGTTTGCCACACTACAGTTACTTCAATCAGGTATTAAGATATTAACACTCAAAGACACCTGCAGCTGAAATTAAGCCTAGACTTCCTCTCATAAATTCTATAGTAGCAATGTTTCTATACTACCTGTAAACTTTAGAGTCTTTCATTCTGATAATAAATACAGAATTTACATACATTTCAGTGACATAAACACTCCTTGGGAAAAAAAAAAGACTGAGGGAGTGGAGGGTATAGCTCAGTGGTAGAGTGCTTGTTTACCATGCACAAATTGCTGGGTTCAAGCCCCAGTACCTCCAGTAATTAATAAATAAATAGATAAATAAATCTAATTCCCCCATGATAAATAAATAAATTAAAAAATTTTTAAGTGTAAAAAATAAAATTATCTTTAAAAAGGGCTATATAATACTTCAGACACTAATAGAAATGTAGTAGGGGTAATGCATATGTGAGACATTAAGAATTATTTCATCACCAATGTTCCAATAGTGTCTATTTTAATAATAATTTCAAGGTTATAGGTAGAATTCTCACTGACTAGTGTCAATGTACAAAAATATAGTTTTACAACAAAGAGAAAACTACTTATTCTTCAAAGAAAGAAAATGGGCCTAACATGAAGAGAATGTCAGTAACTTAGAATTTAAACTGGTAAAATCTGAGAAGGATCAAGCTAATCTATGAGAGAAAAACAGGAAATAGTATAATTTTCAAGTAATCACTCAACTCTCTAAATATCCAGCTTAGAGTTTTAAAGCAAACATCTCCCTTAAACATCTTTTATTATAGGTACATATAAACCAATACAGAAAATAAGCAGACACTGACACTGGGTCCATCACAAATGACTGAATCAGGAAAACTGTGCTGCCATTAAAAGAAATGCACGGGTAACCTTCACATGAAAATACCTGTGAAGAAACACAAAGTGGTTGCAGAAATGACATGGAAATAATAACTAAACAAGCTCAGTATACTATAAGATCACTTTCCCCTAAATACAAAAGACACTCACAATAAAAGGCAACTGAAATAACTAATTTCAATAAAGAACTGCCATCTACCTACCTATTTATCTCCAGAAGTTTTTTTTTTTTTCCATTAGACACCACTTTAAACAGTAAATTAAAGAAGAATGGAGATCACAGGGGAGGGTATAGCTTAAGTGGTAGAGCGCATGCTTAGCATGCACAAGGTCCTGGGTTCAATTCCCAGTGACTCCCTCTAAAAATAAATAAATAAACAAACCGAATCCCCTCCCCCACCCCCAAATCAAAACAAAGAATGGAGATCACAAGTTGAAAATATTCTCAGTATGCTGACAAGTCCTTACAGTCACTTTTTTTACATATCGGTGCTATCTGGGGAAGCACTTCAGATTTCCAGTTGGAGAAGTAAGTTTCTAAACTGTTTAAATCAAGGACTGGCAAACTTTCTCTGTGAAGGACCAGATACCAAGTAGCTAAGGCTTTGTAGGCCATATGGTCTATGTCACAACTATTCAACTCTGCCCTGCAGCACAAAAGCAGCCACAGATAATGTGTAAACAAATAGACATGGATCTGTCTCAATAAAACTTTATTTACAAAAACAGGCAGTGGGGTCACATTTTGATGACCTCTGATACAAACCATCCCTCAGAAACAAATCATCATAATCTCTGGAAAGTGATCATTAATTAAATCTTTTTTGGGAAAGACAATTCATTATACTGAAATAGTAGACCTATTTGGAATTTTATGTCCCTCAATTCTTTCTATCTTTTTCTTTTTTTTTTTTTAAACAAATGCGCTCATATCCTATTACTTTAAATTGAGACCCAGAACTCAGGTGCAGTCCAACTCTAATGTTCTACGATTCCCAAGGCCACCAATGAAATAAGAACATGCAATTAATCAACATAAATAGAAGTGATATTTGAAGGCAAGACAATTGTGTTGGGTGTATGATAGATAAAAGAAAAAAGGTGTTCTGACGTAAGCCAAAGCAAGGAAATGCTATAAAGATACACAGAAGCATAATTTGGCAGAGCTATGAAATGTTAAGAAGCAACAGCAGCAGACAGCCAATCTGGGCAGAAAGGGTAGAGTGAGTCACTCTTTCTGAGCAACAGTGATTTGCCATTCTATTGCACAAAGTTCTCTCTGCTACACACCAAAGAGGTCTTCAAGGGTAACCCATGTGTAAAGAATCTCTGGTCAGTCTTTCTGTCATACCTACACACAGAGATAACCCAGTCATTAGGAGTAATAATGTTATGTTATTGTAATAATATGTTAGTGGGCAACTATGACACAGTATGCCTTGTAATGAATGACAAGAGACTTCTCTTCTTTCACAGGAAACTTTTTTTTTTAAAATATCTGAGAAGGGCCTTAAAATCTATAATTTGATGATACTTGAATTTCTTAATAAATCATGTAATGAACAAATTTTGTCTTACAATTTCAAGATACAGTGAGTGTTCTCCAAAGGACAAAACAGTGAAGGGAAACAACTTTCTACAGAATTTGAGACTGGTACTATCTCCAATGGCTGCTTCATTAAAAGTACAGTAACTTTTAGCCCACACTTTCTTAAGTGAGAGTGGCCTTTAAAGGCTTCCAGGAAAAAAATAAGGGTTGGTAGCATGTTATAAACCAACATAGCAAAGGAGAGATTTTTTTGGAAGCAATTTAGCTCATCTAGTTTGCCAAATCACTTTTAATTGCAGGAAGGGGAAATTATTCTAATATTAAGTTCATATTTCAAATGTGTATAATAGCAGAAATGAAAATTCCACAGGGATCTGAAATTCAATCTGTCCAAAACCAAATCCATCATACGTCATCTCAGAGAATCATTCCTGCACCGCCTTGGTCATCCATACCATAAACTTGGGTCTCATCTTCTGTCTCCTTCTGTATATCTCTAGGTTGAATGAATGAATGAGCTGAGGCAGGTTCTCACTCACCCCAGTGGTCCTGTTAATGCTATTCCTTCTGTCTGAAATGCTTTTCTCCTCTAACTTAACTGGAACTCACAGTTTAAGTCTCAGCCTTAGGTATCATTCCTCTCAGAAGCCTTCATCACTATCTCTAGCATTCATTCTCCATCTCTGCTCCAGTAGTACCTGCTATTTTTACACAATTTAGTAACCAGTATTCTACCTGTCCTGTTTTTCCCACTACAGAGTAAACTTGAAAGCATTTGTCATTCACTGACTCATTTTGGAGCAGCTACTATGGACCACATATTATTCTAGGCACTGAAGATTCAGCAGTGAACAAAATAGGTGAAGATCTCTGTCCACACAAAGCTTATGTTTTAGTGAGGAAGAGAGAAACAAGTAAAATGCATGGGATGAAAAATGGTGATAAGCTCTATCAGAGAAAAATAAAGCTATGAAGAGGAATAGTAAGTGTGTATATATGGAGGAGGGTGGTATTTGGAATTTAAAATAGGGTTCTCAGTGACTGCCTCACTGAAAATGGGGCTTTAGAGAAGAGAATGGAAAGAGATGAGGAAGAAAGCCATGCATATGTCTGGATAATATGTGTTCCAGACTACAGGTTATAGCAAATGCAAAGGTCCTGAGGTCGAAGCATACCTAATATGCTCAAGGAATAGCAAGAAGGCTAGTGTGGATGAAACAGAGGAAGCAAGAGTAGGAGAAGACAGGAAAAGGGACAGGGAGAATTCATGTACAATGGCCTACTCAGCCCAAAAGACTTTGATTTTTACTCTGAGTAGGTCAGGAAGCTACTGGAGGATCCAGTGCAGAGGAGCAACACAATCAGACCTCTGCCTTAAAAATCACTCAGGCTGGTATCTTGAGAACAAATGGTAGAGGGATAATGAAAGCAGGTGGAGTACAACACGAATACAATGATTCAGGCAAGAGGAGAAGCTGGCTTGGACCAGGACAGTAGTGGTGGGGGTAGTGAGACAGGAAATACTGATGGGACGGATACAGGGTATAAGAGAAAGAGGAGTCAAGACTGGATCCAGGATTTTGGGCTAAAGCACAGGGACTGAGATGGGGAAGACTAGGGAAGAGTAGTTTGGGAGAGAGTTTTGCAATTTGGTTTGTGACACGTTAGTGTGACATGTCTGGTGTGAAATGTTTAATGATGATGATGATAATAATATCTCATATGTACCCATATGGCAGGCTGTTCTGTACACTTTGCTTATATTTTACTCATTTAATCTTTACAACAATCACATGAGGTTGGTATTAGTATTATCCTTTTTTTTTTTTCAATTGAGGGGAAGCTGAGGTACAGAATGGTTATGAACCTCTCCCAAAGTCACAGAATTAATAAGTGGCTGAGCTAGGATTAAATACAAGGAATCTAGATCTCCAGAGTCTGTGTCCTTGACCCCTATGCTATCCTGCTTCTAAGACAGAAACACCACTATGGAGTTCAGGGGAGATGTCTGGAAATAGAAATTTCAAAATCATCAGCATAGAGATGGTATTTAAACCCATAACACTAGATGAGATCATCACGGGAGAGGTGTAGGTAGAAAAGAGTCCACAGACTGAGAAGTAGGCAGCAATATAAGGGAAAACTGAGAGAGTACGACCCCTGAACTCCAAATGAATAGTGTTTCAAAGAAGAGGAGAGATGAGCTATGTCAAATGCTGTTGATAGGACTATTGGAATAGTAATACAGAAGACGACTTGACAGGTGGTGAGGGTAAACATCTGATTAAATAAGTTTAACAAAGGGAGGAAGAGCAGAAACTGAAGGCACCAAGAAGAAACTTTTTTTTAAAAGATGGTTTGTTTTTATGCTAATGGATGATCCACTAGAGAAAGAAACATGGATTATGGAGACCTGGGTGGGGGGGTAGCACTGCTGGAATAAGTAAGAGCTGGAACAAGAATCTCATGGAGCAGTTGGCCTCAGTGAGGAGCACAGACAGTTCATCTCTTGAACAGGAGAGAAAACAGACTGTATGTGCATGGCTGCATGTAGGTGAGTAGGTGTGGTGTCATATTTGAGGCTGACTGATTCTATTTTTTCAGTGAAGTGAAGCAAGGTCATCAGCTGAAAAGAGAACAGAGTAAGAAATTCTGGAGGTTTAAGGAAAAGGAAGGACTCATCAAACAGTCATCTAAAAATGAGAGAGTAAATGGACTGAAAAATGGAGACTGTCTTGTTCATCATCTTTGATCTGGATAGCGTGGCACTGTCTCAAGTATGTTTTAAACACTATGACTTGAGGACTGAGAACCACTGAGCTTTCATGAATACAAATAACAAAGGTAACTCTAAAGGTAAGTAAAATTTTTTTAATCTAGAAAAGGTCAGTGACCAGGACATTTCACATATTAGTTGCTCACGTCACAGGAAACACTGGAACCAAGGATTAATGGAAATCCTCTGATTATTCTTGGGATTGTCCACTGTTCCTTTCTTCAGAAATCTTTTATAAAGCACTTCAAAAGGAAAAATAAACCAAATCCTAAAAGATGTATCTAATAAAATACAAGAGAAGGTAAAATTTATAGAAGAAAGGGCATGGGAATTTAAAGCAGAAAGGCAGAATGGGAAAGAGGCAGCAGACATTTCTTCACTTGTAAAGAAAAGGATCTAGAATGAAGATAAGCACTAAGTACAATTTGCCATTGAGGAGAACATCTAAATAGAAAGCAGGTGTGAGTACACTGACTTAACAGTGGTCATAATGCCATGAAATGTTTTACTCTTGAGAGTTAGGTGAAAACAATATAATCATGCATTGCTTTTCAACTATGTATTCTCTAAAACCATTTCTAAAGATGCCATTTAACAATTTTAACAGCATAAAAACTTGGGGGGAAAACATATTTGGCAGTACATCAACAGGATCTGTTAGAACAGGTATTATCGTATTTTTGGTGATTTTTGTACAGTTAGAAGTAGTTACCCACCCCTACCCCCCCCAAAAAAAAATCAAAGCGACATAACAGCCCGAGGAGTTCACAAACTCAAATGCCTACAAGGTTAAAAGCTGGTAACAAAATGAGTGAAGCAGGCTGAGTGTAAGGACCATAGGGAGCTGCAGGGATTGTGGCAAAGAGGCAACCAAAAGGCACAGTTGCTGTTCAGCTCAGGCCATTGTTGCCACATAGAAAGCACGCTGTTTTGTCAGATCTTCTAATTCTTGAGAGAGACATCCTAGTTTTTATGTGAAAGCTTTCAATGTCTGAAATATTGGCAGCTAATTCAAATTTATAAACTGTGTGCAGGCCAGACAATGTATATTTGTGGGAAGCATTCAGGCTCTTGAGCTGTCTAGTGTCTCCTGCATTTGACATTTCTCCATTCACTACAATTAAGATCTACCTGAGGCAAGCAGAGGCCAGAACTTTTGAATGAGACAATGTCAACACGGGGTAGGTGAAAGAACTCTGCACCAAGTTTCAGAAAACTTTGGTTTCAGGGTAGGCACTACCATTTACTGCTAGCTGGATGACCTCCTTGAGTTTGTTTATTCATTTGTTAAAAGTAGTTTCATGAACTATCGTGTCTAATTCACTGAGCTGTTATGAGTAGGAAGCTGGAAAGTAGGTCAAAGCCCATCATAAACTATAAAGCTCTATATAAATACAAGTAAATGGCTGTGAGATAGTAGAAAATACATACTGGTGTCTGCCTCTGGTTCCTGGCACAGAGCTCCTGAAATCCTTGTAATTTCCTAAGTGATAAGAGTACAAGGAGCATCTCTTGTTCTGATTTTTGGTCTCTCTCTGACCCCATCCCTGACACATGGCTCCTAAAACCCTTGTAAATTCCTAAGTGATAAGAGCGCTAGGAGCAGCTTTTGTTCAACAAGACAACTCTGAGTGGGCTCCTGGACGACTCCTGGATGAGGGCTGGTCATCAGAAAGACCAAGCTATGATAAACTTGGGATTTTCAGCCTTATCCCCCATCCTCTAGAGAGGGAAGAGGGGCTGGAATTGGAAATAATAATTGATCGTGCCTACATGAGGAAGTCTCTGCAAAATCCAACAGTACAAGGTTCAGAGAGCTTCCGGGTTGTCAAACACATTGACATGGGGAGGGTGACACACTCCAATTTCATAAGGACAGAAGCTCCTGTGCTTAAGACTCTCCCAGACCTTGCCCTTCATCTGGCTCTTCATTTGTATCTTTCGTCATATCCTTAAAAAAACTGGTAAACGTGTTTCCTTGAGTTTTGTGAGCTGTTCTAGTAAATTAATTGAACCTGAGGAGGTCGTGGGACACTCCCATTTGTAGCCAAACTGGACAGAAGTTATAGGTACCTACTACCTGCAACTGGCATCTGACATGGGTGGGAGCAGTCTTGTGAGACTAAGTCCTTAAATCAGTGGGATCTGACACTATCTCCAGGTAGATAGTGTTGGAACTGAATTAAATTGTAGGACATCCAGCTGGTGTCACAAAGAATTGCTTGGGGTAGGGGAAAAAATCTACACATTTGGTGATGAGTGTTTTGTGTCAGTAGTAAAAGACACACGTGAGAAAGACTCACAGGAAGTAGACTGAACTGAGTTTTTCTAATACAATGGCTTTAAAAAGAGACCTAATAGAGTGGTCTAAGAACATTTTATATCTCTGTGTTCAGTCAGTTCCTCATAAAATGTTAATATAGATTACTCAGCTCATGAGTTTCCTCAACTACATTAAAATTAAAAGATCCTTTTCAAATGTTAGGTGCCATGTAATTGCTTTGTAATAAAATATTTGCCCAATATGGCTAAATACACTAGTGAAGGTACATATAATACCCCTAAAGAGTTGAGTACATTCTTGGCTTTCCTAAAACAAGGAGCAATTTAATGTAGCTAAGTCTAGAAAAAGGTATTTCAGGGTTTCAGGATTTTTTTCCCCTTCTAAGATGTGTGTAATCTTACAATGGGTTAATAATACAGTCTTGAACAGACACAGATTTATCTGTTTCTCATTGCTAAAGCTTCTGGAGGCAATGCTCTCATCAGCTGAAAGAACAGGGAATTCTGGTCCCCAACAGAATAGGACAGGGTGGTCAGGTCTAGGACACACCTTAGCAAAAAAGAAGAAGCACTTCTCCTGGCCATGATTTATAAGTTCAGACTTGGGGTTAATAATTCTTCCCCCAACTACTTTTATATAAATATGTTTGATGGAAACACTTCTTGATAACTATTGTTCTCCTTATCCTGGACCATTAAACCACACATGATGTGAAGGCTAGTAAAGTGTCAAAATTTATGAGGAACTGCACTAGATAAAAACTCCCTGTCATATACTGTTCTATGAGATTCTTCAGTTTTAGCTTTCATCAACACATAATTGACTTAGCAAACTCAACAAACTAAATCTCTTCCACCAGACTACCTCTTACAGATTAGTGTGAATGTGAGTTGAATGATGGCAACTTGAAAGACTTAAACGGCTCCAAATTGAACTTCTTTATTTAAAAGCACCTTTCTGGGAAGATTATGAGTGATGATTTTACCCCCTTGGCTTTCCAAACTCATTTAATGACTTACTATAACTTAAAAAAATTGCATATAAGAATAAAATTGCTCTGAAAATGAAAACAAAGAAAAAAGAATAAAATTGCCTTGCCATAAAAAGAATTCTTCCCACAATAACATAAGAAAAAAATTTCTGTTTTGTATCTATATGAGATGATGGCTGTTCACTAAAGTTATTGTGGGAATCATTTCATGATGTTTGAAGTCAAATCATTACGCTGTACCTTAAACTCGTAAGTGCTGTATGTCAATTCTATCTCAGTAAAACTGGAAGAAAAAAAAGTATTCTAAGAGTCATATTTGTTCACGTTATGGGATTATTTAGTATCTTCTAAGGAAATTCTATGGGAGTCAAACTCACTAGTATTATTTAAATATTTCCAAATAAATAAAATGATAGTTTGAACCACCGAAAAAGATTATTTAAAGCTTTAACTGCAATAAAAAAGTAAACTGACCAGAGATAAAAATCCAAAATTAAATTACTACCTTAAAGAAAAAAGTTAAAAAGTAAAAGTGAGTTTCCAGGCAGCTTTTAATTTACTACCATCTTTTAAGGTTAATCTTTTAAACTTTGCTTATAAATAACCTGAAAACAGATTGTACAGCATAATGATTAAGAGTATAGATTATGGAGTCAGATTATCTGGGTTCAAACCCTAGCTTCTACCACTTATCACATCTGTGGATTCATGAAGGTCACTGAACATCTATAAACTTCAGTTTTCTCATTGTAAAACTGGGAAGAATAATAATTTCAGGGTTATTTTAAGGATTAAGTGAGATAATTCAGAGTTTTCTTTCTCATGCCATATTCATTTACCATGTAGCAAAATGCAATGAAAACAGCTAAGAAATGCAGTGTCACCCAGTTCAGTGACACTTTAGATACACCATGACCCCATTTTATATAGCAATGAATATTGCCACCTTGGGACTGAATCTCAAGTGAGAGCTACCTTTGTTCTCTAACATGTTATATAACCTTTTAAAAATTTTACTTTAACATGTTTTTTTCTATAAGCCAAATCAATGTTTTACTAAAGTAGACATAATTAAAAACTGATCACTTAGATGATAATGATGTGAAATTGCTTTGAGAAATTCTATTTGGGAAAGAATATTCCACAAAAAATCTGCTTAACAATTACAGTGCCTATTTATAATGATGCAAATGTCTACAGGACTCATTCTTTCTAGATATAGATAGATTCCACATTCTATGGACCTGTTAATTTGACTCAGGCTCAAAATATTTACTAAAAAATTTTATTATGACATGTGTGGGTAAATTATGTACCTTTTTATTTCAGATTGACAGAAGTTACTAAATTAAACCATTCAATCTAAAATCCTTCAAAATTGTTTACATTAGTATAAAGATGACCTAAACAAGAATATGTAAAAAAAAAACAGGGTTACAACTAAAATATTTACTTGAGAAAGAAATGGAAACTGATTGTTCTTTAAAACAAATTTCCAAAGTAACAAAACCGCCCAGTGAAAAACTGTGATGGGATTTTTATATTCACGTAAACTTTTAGTAATGTACATTCAGTTATTCCATGACAGTAGTTTTATTTCTCATACTGCCTCGGTCTGAATTATTTTGTAGCACTTACTCAAAACTAAACAATGATATACTTAGACACAAAAATGTTAGAAATGTATTTATCTATTTTTGTATTGTCATCCTATAGTCACCTAAGACTAATTTACAGTCTTAATTCTAAGGAAATCTGAACATTAAACAACCATTCTTTGAAAAGTATCTACCTAAAAAACATTCCACATATAACTGATATTTGGTAGACTACTAATTAAGAGTTTTTCTTAGATTAGCATCCCAGGTTAAAAATCATAGGATCCCCAAAGATAAGCTGATGTACTTTCACTTATTTCATCTGAAATTTAACTTAGATTGAAAAAAAGTAATAGCAATGAATGTAAATCTGGGATACATTTAATTTTCAACTGAATTTAATATTTCTTCTCATTTCTCTGTCAACATTGAGCACTAAATAAAATCCACTTGTTAAAAAACTCAACTAATATGCTAATATGAACAATTTTACAAGATCAAATTAAATTTATTTTAACACCTAGTCTTGAGGTAGACAATCCTTTTTTAACCTACTTGGTTTATTTATTAGACTTTCCTAGAAATCATCAGATTTAGTATCAACAGACACACAGACAGCAGCTTTCCAATTCATTAGTTTCTATATTCAGTCAAATCAATTCCTGTATTATAAAGATACCAAAGCTGTACTTTTAAAAAAGTATGTCAGTGCTATACTAGGGGTGTAACTCCTTATAAAGCAAGCACAAATGTGGCATCAAACTTACTTTTCCAAAGAAGCCTTTGAAGAACTTCCTTTCCTGGAGGAACAGGGGGACAAGTCGAGCGCTATTATTGTACGGGCTAAATGTCCCAGGGTTTCACAGCAATAAGCACATACAGAGGTTGGGAAGGGGCAAAGTAGGAAAAGGGGAGGGAGTGAGAGTTTTAAAGAGTTATCCATACTAGGAGTGACAAGGAAAAAGGAAGGGTGCGTGAAAACGCAGGGAAACATACTGTATGGCCTAAGAATCTATGGAAAGAGTGAAAAGAAATCAGAACCTGTATCCATGCAGAGCAACTAGTTAGTTAGTTAGTATTCTCTATTTCCCCTTAAAATAGAAATTATCCAAATTTGGCAGCAGAGAAAAAGATTAGGACATACTCGTTTGGTAAGATTTATATTTAAAATTTTATAATAGTGGGTGGTAAATAGATTGGTTCCATATATACTTTTCAATTTAAAATCACTGGTCAAATATGTGGAGGTCACCAATTAAAAAACCAGTCCACATTCAAATAACCACATAATAACATTAGAAAGTATCACACATAAAATTAAATTTTGAGTGTGCAGGGAGGGTCCTTGGCAGACTTTTTCTTGCTGAATTCAAAATGTCACATAGAGAATCCTTACGCATTAGGATCGATTTGTAGGTATGTGCGTGATGATCAATCCTACAACAATGATAGGGAAATAATAGATATGCTCTATTTCAAACACAGAATAAATCATCTATAAAGAACACAAGACCAATGCTTTCACTGGAGCTGAGGGGAAAAAATATATCTGGGAGCCAAACCACATCTGTGAACGTCAAATGAAATCTGAGGAATAGGGATGTTTTCTTTTTAAAAATGCTACTGTTTTAGAATAAAGAAACTTGCATTCACAATTATAAATATACAATTCTGAAACTATGTACACAAGAGAGACATAGCTGTCTATGGTCCCAGCATCAATTTTTAAGCATATACAAACTGTGAAAACTGACTACCTTTAAAACCTGAAGAACTTACACAAAGTAGATGAGTTCTAACTCACCCAGCTAGCTTAGCTTTAACATCTCCTAGTTTTGGTGGAACTATACTTTAAGCCTTTGCCATTTACAATTTGCTTTTATTATTGGGTAAATGTCTAGAAAAAGACAACTGTACAGAAATCTGCCTCTCTCAGATTATAAACTCATTCAATACTCTCAAACACTGAATAGCTTGTTTCCTCTCTAGGTTTTGAAAATCACAAACAGCATCAAAGATTTCCACAAAATGTTTCAAACTTAAGCTGCAAATATAATAAAGTAATTGGGGTATAGTTATTGGAAATAAGACTAAGCTTATTTCTGCTGCCAAGTTTGGTGACCCTAGCTTTGTTAGCTTTAAGTAACTACCAGCTTCTAAAGTTGCAGCCAAAGTTAAAAGGTTCACCATCCTTTAGGGATACGGAAATGAGGGAAGGAGATCTGTTAATATTTAATTTAGCTCCCGAAAAGCTCTTGTTAAACATGGAGTTTGCCTTCTTTTTAGAAAAGACCTCGGATGTTAATGAAAAAAGTTGCCATGCAAAATGCATAAAAAGACAGTTACTAGATTAGAAAATAATATTAACTAAAAAAATTAAGTTATGATTCTTTTACCTGCTAAAACAAGAACATACATTAAAACAAATATATCAAATAGTGAATAAAAAACCAACATATTAGAAACTGGTAGTATAATGAAACTAGTCTAAAACCAAGACAGAGAGGGAGAAACATTTACAGAGACAATGGAAGATAAGACCTGTTAGAAGGAAGGGCATCTTGGACCAGTGTCAAACAAGGCAACCAAAAGCCCTATATACTTCTTACAAAATAGACTGATAAATGACAGCACTCCTCACCTTGAAACTAACTATGCTATAAAGGCACTGGAAATGGGCAGTAGCCATTTCTGTTATCTATCCTATACAATCTAAGTCCCTACGTGGCTAACTTGTAAAATTACGCCACAGAGGAAACAAATTGCAATAGCTGTAAATAAGTCTATGCATACAAAGTAAAAAAGAAATTAAACACGTTTATACTCTGAGAAGCATGTTGTTTAGTTATAATATCTTTTCATTTGAGAATATTAAGTATGCTAACTTCTAATTGAAGTTAAATGTTTAATAGATGTTTCTAATTAAAAGTAGGTTGAAGGGGAGAGGGTATAGCTCAGTGGTAGAGTGCATGCTTAGCACTTAATATGAAATACCACCACTAAAAGAATTAAAATTTAAAAAAATTGTTTAATTAAAAAAAAGAAATAAAATTTTTTAAAAAGTAGGTTGAAGTTAAAGTAATCCTAAATTGTGAGGGACAACTTCAAGGGAAAAAAAAAATTGTGCTTGCATATTATCCTGCTTCCTCAATGCCCCACAAACTTAAAAAGCACTAGAATGTTACATTTTTAGTTCAAAGATCATTCAAGTGATAGGTTTAAGATGTCTGTTTTCCTCCCCAACCAAAAAAAAAAAAAAAAAAAGTTTGTTTTCCTACTTAACTGGTACATCTGAGCTTTTGTAATTCTTAAAATTTTAAAACTTTTTGGCATTCAAACTTCTTCTGTAGGCATGCTATTTCTTCTTTAACCTGTAGGTTTGTACATTTTTACATTTGCTTCCATTTATTTGAAATTCCAAGAGGAAGATTTATCATCTATGAAAACAAACAAATCTCCAGACACACTGCTTCTGGCACAATATAAGCACCTGGCACAGCAGATTGGAGTGTTTGTTAGATGAATGTTTGGTAAGAGGGGGACAAGACATCTAGAAATTTCTGCATAGTAAAAATATAAAAAGAAAATAAAAATCACAAATTTTTGTGGACTAACATGATCTGAGAAGAATAACATCTGAAGACTTCCAAGTTTCTGCAAGCTTTTCCATACAGCATTAGAAAGGATATTAATAGAAGGGGAAGCTTCACTGAGTAAGATAAATAGGAAATTGGCACTAGTCTCCCAGAAATTCTATCTTTTAAAATAAAAATACATGTTTGCCTATGTAAAATTATTATACAACACTTGCTCCAAGTCTCCTGGATAGGGTTAGTCTGGACAATTTTAAAGAACTTCTTGAATCGAAAGTTCAGAAGTGGTCAATTTCCCCTCAAAGTTCAAAAGTCTAAGCATGTCCAGAAAAGCAATCAATATATATAAAATTTCATTTTAGTCATAAAGGGCACAGGGAAATAAGGATCTTTTAGAGATATGCAAAAGGGTTTCATAAACTTTAAAATATTGAATATAACAAATGGTTATGATGATTATTGTGAGATTCAATTTGACCACATATTGAAGACTAAGTTGTTTTAATGAATATTTATTCCAGAAATGCTTTTTGAGTGGCTATGATGTGCCGGACACTGCATAGATATTCAAGTGGTAATCTGTTTCCTATTTCTGGTGAAAATAAAAACTAATAAAATTTTATTAAATAGTCCTCAAATAATGCTTATGGTTTATAATCTCCTTGGTTCAAAACAAAAAGGTGAAATGAAACAAAAAGACTTACTCAACTAAAAACTCTGTTTTAAAACTAGACAGTGAATAGTTGGCTATTTCTGGGATTACAAGTGATTTTATGCACTGTTTTTGTTCATTTGCATTTTATAGAATGAATATATACTACCTATATAAAGAAGAGATGTTTCTAATTAAAAACAGGTTGAAAAAAAATAACTAGACAGTTAAGAGGACTGACTGCTCATCAAAACAACTAAATACCACACTTCTTAATCATCTTCTGGGCAAACTTAACCATCCCTAGTTTCTCCTTATTTAGAGTAAACATGAAAACATACTCTGAATTAAAAGACTTTCCAAAGGCTCATTCCACAGTTCCCTTTGAAACGTTATATAAATTGTAAGATTTTAATAACTAAAGTTTGTTTCAGGCCTACCTAGTCTATTCACTGACTTGTCTGTTGTTTTCAGTCATTAGTATTACGATGTTTAAAATATTCTTTAATGACTAGCAGAGAAAATCACTGTATTACTTTTTTCAGTGTTCTTAGATAATCTTACCTTATTCTTCTAGTGAATTTAGAATTACTTTGTTAAAGAAGAGACTGAATTTAAATTTCTTGGAAAATTAAATTATCTGAGGCTGTATTTAACTGGAGAATATATGCAGGCAGACATGGAATTCTATAAAGTTCCTTTAACATTTATGATGATTAACTGGAGAGCACAGAGAGACTAAGAAAGGCTTCAATTATTTAAGAATTTAAATCACCAAAATCTGAGGTAACGTGCATCTATGTGTACATATGTCTATATATTGCGGTCTTTTTCTAGTTTTTGGCATACTATAATTATTTTTCTCCTTTCCTTTCTATGACAGATCCAGACATTTGTTCTAAAATATGATCCACTTCTCTGAGTTCATTGCTTCTTTAATTTTATATCTTTTATATTGAGGAATTATATGTAAGAGGTCATATAGAATGTACCAAGAAGCAGAAAAGTTTTGATTACTAAGCAAATTGAAAAAAAAAAAAAAGTACTCATTAGTAGCCAAAGTTGCGGCAGCCCACCACACCAGCAAATCCAAAGCAACAAGTATTTAATGCTGTTTGGGGCAAGGGCATGCAAAAGTAATGCTTAAAGCTTTCACAGAAAAGGGGGAAAGGCCACACACTGAAGAGAAGGAAGGCTGTGAAGAGGGCTGTCAGAGCTTATGAAACAGTCTTTAAATCTATCCAAAATATGAAGTTAACACTTTAACCTGAAACTTTATCAACTCTGAACCCATTCTCTCCTTTTATGAAACACACAGGCATGTGCTTGGGATGAGTTCTATGGCATAACAGGCAAAGTAAACATTATTCATCCTGGAAAAGGACTCTCCATTTCGAGTACGTGCTGAAGTTTGTGCACAAGGCAGGGGAAATACATAGTTTGTCAGAAGAGAAGGAAACCGAGGAGCAGCAGTCACGATAATAAGTTCCCCCCAAATGTAACCCTCACAAGCCAATAACACAGATATCTCTACTTTCTACTTTTTCCTGGAAAGCTGTTTCTTATAGTAGATTTAAAATCAGTAATTTATAACCGAATTATCACAGTTAGGTTAAAAAGCTAACTGAAATAGTTTAATCCTGGTTTTAGGATATTATTCTTCTATAAGAATTCATACCATGTGTTTAACATGGGTTCTGAATCAAAAATATCTTTTAGGTAATGTCTGGCCTAAAACAGAAGTTGGTCTTTGTAACTTACACCTTTAGATGAACAACACAAGGTGCTCGTTATTAGTGAGCCCACATCTTCTGCCTTAAGAGAAACACTGTTCTTACTGGATAGTGGGTCACTAAAATTTACTGAGCAAAATCTTTTAATATTTACAGCATATAGATCAACACTGGCAACCATCAAATACATACAGCTTTCAATCTTTTTACAGCATCTTCACAGATGTGCATTCCTCTCGATTCATCAACTTCCACATGGCCAAGGTACTGTAGAAAGAAGAGAAAAGTTAGGGCTATTGTTACGTTTACTGAGTAGCTGTTGTATGGTAGGTATTATGTGGCAGAAAACTGAATATTATATTTCTGCACTCAAGAAACTCACAGCCATTATAGAAGAGTTAAGATAATGTTACTTTAATTACCCTCAGGTTTTCATATGAATGAGATTCAGAATAAAGATCTCAAAGAGTTGTTATAGAGGAGTAGGTGAAAAGGTACATGATAAACACTAAATGCTGCCTAAGTACTGGATCTGAGGCATAACCGCCTGTGCTAGACACAGTTACTATATCTCTAGACATAAAAATAACCCTAAAACAAAGTGTATGTGTGTGTGTGTACACGGAAAAAAGCACAAATACAACAGTTATTAAAGGGCTGAAGAGATCACAGACTCCTTTTATGGGAAACACGTAAGAGTAGTAGGGCAGAGAACTAAAACAAATTTTAAGAAGGTAGTGCATTTGAATTGTAAAAGATACGTAGAATTTGAAGATGTAGAAATGGAAAGATTAGGAAACTATTTTAGACAGGCAGAATTAAGCTATAGGTATGGGGTAGAATAACTATATACCAGCAAGTATTCCTGTCTGGCTACAATGAGGTATATACAGCTGGGGAATCTGAATGCTAAAATGAGTCTGTACTTAATCCTAGAGGCAATGGGGCGATAATAAAGCTTTTCTGGCAAGGTAGTAATATGATTCAAATTGTACATTAGTATAGGAATAGTGCTGGGTTAGAAAGTAGAAGGGATAATGGCAGTATCTCAAGTGATCTTTTAAAAGGAAATTCAGGGTCTGGTTCTTGGTAATATGAAGTAGACACACTTTACCCTGTCCCA
Organism: Camelus dromedarius; assembly: GCF_036321535.1. Lineage (NCBI taxonomy): Eukaryota > Metazoa > Chordata > Mammalia > Artiodactyla > Camelidae > Camelus > Camelus dromedarius. Next base: position 68,784,598 of record NC_087440.1, read on the forward strand.
CCCTCTAAATGAAATGGTAAAACGTGGACAGAATACATGAGCACCTATTAGAATTCTCTGTAAAGAGCAGAAGATGCACCAGGGAAGAACACCAGAATTCAAGGTATTTCTGAACTGGCTGGAAGTTCACCTTCTCTGCCCCTCCTCCTCTTTGGTACCTCTAGCCTGAACATAATACAGCCAGATATCAAAATTGAGTGCTATGGCACAGAGAGAACTCTGGGAAAAGTACTCTGGCTCTGGCTCAAGAACCAGGCAAGGGAAGAGTATAGGAATCCTCTGCCCTTTTATCTATCTCTTTTCTTTGTTCTTTCACATCCCAGCTCCCATGAAATCCAGTGGTGGTGGTGGTGGTGGTGGTGGTGCAGGAAACCTGCAAGAGCCACACTTGGGAGACAGGGGAACTGTCTTCTTTATTTACAGTGAATGCAGTTCCAGGAAGGTGGGGCCAAAAGCCTCCTTCCCCTTCTGCTTTCCACCCACTCCCGCTTCTCTAACTCTCCCACCAATTGGCCCTGGATGAAGGTAAATCAATGGGAATTCATAGTAGAGTACAATAACCAGAGCCCTAGGAAACACAGGCATAGAGAGTTTAAGTACCTTGCCCAAGGTCACTCAGCTAGTCAATGCTCAAACCCAAGTAGCCCAACCCAGGACTGTCTTATATGCTCATATGTTGAATTTTTCAGTTTTACTCCTATCTTTCCAATACCAAATAAATGCATAAAACTAACATTAAAATCAATTTAGGAAACTGCTAGACTTTAGGTAACAAAATACCTGAGGTATCAATAATAAAGATCATAAACTAAGGACAAGATAATTAAATGTCTAAAGAATTGTAACAGCTGTAATCTTGAATAAACAATATATATAAAACACCAAGAATGCTCACTTTTTTTTTTTTTAAAGTGTCTGGAAGACTTTCTTAAAATTGAAGTATAGTTGACTTACAATGTGTTAGTTTCTGGTGTATAGCAAAGTGATTCAGATATATGTTATGTCTATCTCTCTCTCTCTATATATAGATGTATATTCTTTTCCATTATAGGTTATTCCAAGATACTGATTATAGTTCCCTTTGCTATACAGTAGGAACTTGTTATCCATTTTATATAGTTTGTTTCTGCTAATCCCAAATTCCTAATTTATCCTATGCCCCTTTCCCCTCCAGTAACCATAAATTTGTTTTCTATGTCTATGAGTCTGTTTGTTTTGTAAATAAGTTCATTTTGTACCATTTTTTTAGATTCCACATGTAAGTGGTAACATATATTTGTCTAACTTACTTCACTTTGTATGATAATCTCTAGTCCATGCTGTTGCAAATGGCATTATTTTATTCTTTTTATGGCTGAGTAATATTCCATTTATTCATGCGTGTGTGTGTGTGTGTGTGTGTGTATACACACCACATCTTCTTTATCCATTCATCTGTTAATGTACATTTAGGTTGCTTCCATGTCTTGGCTAACATAGACAGTGCTGCTATGAACACTAAGGTGCATGTATCTTTTGGAATTAAGGTTATATTTTGGTCATTGATCCACCAAATTAATTTTTTTTATGTGGTGTGAGGTAGGGATCAAATTTCATTCTTATTTAAATGGAAATCCAATTTCCCAGTACCACTGGGTGACAAGACAATTCTTTCCCATTGAGTGGACTCTGCATCCTTGTCAAAATTCAACTGGACATAGATGTATCAGACTAATTTTTATTTATCTTATTTGCTTCTTCAATCTGAGGATTCAAATACTGGTTTGAATTAATTCATCCTCCAGTCTAAACCTGGAACTCCCATTAGGTCTGCTAGTGCTACTGGACTTTTTAATGTGTTCATCCATGTTTCTTCACCTCTTTTTCATATTTTCTCTTCAGAACCTTGTGCTGCATTCTGGGTAACTTTATCAAATTTATTTTCCAGTTTACCAATTGCCTTTTCAGCTAGGTCTAATCCACTATTTAATCTATCTACTAAGTTCAATTTCACTAACGATATTTTTCATTTTTAGAAGCTTAGACTTGACTCTTTGTGAAATCTGTCCATTCCTTTGAAAACTTTTTTCCTTATGGTTGAATTCCTTTTTTTATGTCTCTAATAATTTTATATATACACATTTTACAGTCTCCTTTACAGTCTACTATTTCAACTTCTTAGAGTGCTAATCCTCTTGTTGACCTTTATTGTAGAATCTTTTGTTTCTGCTGATCATTTCCACATATGATTTATAACTTTTTAAAAATTATAAATTCATCTTCAGTGAAGCTCAATTTTTCTGGGGGAATTCATGCATTTTGGATTGTGGAGTGATTTTTACATTTGTTTCTAAAAAGTTCCCCAGGTGTATTAGTAGCCTAAGGCCTACCGTACACTAATTCGAAGATTCTTACACTATGCAGGTTATAGCATATGAAGTCCAAACCCACGGTTTTAATTTTTCCTGGGAGATTCCTTTTCTCTCTGAAGTGAGTAGAGGCAAGCTTTTTTTGTTTTTTGTTTTGTTTTGGATTTTGCTTTTCTTTCGGTTTTTGCTTTTCTTTCGGTTTTTGCTTTTTGCTTTTTGCTCTATTTCGCTGATTGTAAAGAGCACTGAAGGTTCTTGTTCCATGCTGCACTCTCAGTTCTAATTCTTTACTTTTTATGAGTTCAGGACTTGCAGAATGAATGTTAAAAACAAAAGCTCTAGCTCACAAACCCTTTCCCTCTTAGACTGCTCCATCAGCTAGCATGATTTCTGCCTTGCTCTCAAATTTCCCCTTAATTTCTGGTAATTGAAGAGAGCTGTCTTTATTGAAAGCTCAGCTACGATTTAAGAGAAAAAAAGTCTGTTTGTTTGAAAACAGAGTCAGCATTTCTAGATATTTGTGTTGGGAGTATTTCTATGTTAGCTTAATCCACATTCTGCCAGAATCAGACCTATAATATTTTCCAACTAAACTGACTGGTTTTTCTATTTATTGATTTCAGCCTGTCTTATAAGTAGCCAAAATTCTAGAATTTCCTATCATATAAAACATTTTTTTTGGTTGATTCTCCTGGGCAGATAGACATCCTCTGCAGAAACAAACAAGACAAAAACATTATCCAGATTTACTACATTTATAGTTTTTATTTATTTTCTCACTCTAAGGTACTTATTACCATTTCTAAATCAGTGTTGAATAATAGTGGTGTTTAAGAGCAATCTGATCTTCCTTCTGAATTTAATGTACATGTTTTACCATTATGCATGGAGCTGGGATAGTTTTTCAATCATTTCAAGAATGTATTAGAGCTAGTTTTATTTTGCTAAGAAGATTTATCAGAATTGAATAATAACATTTTAAACGTTTTTTAAAAATTGAGATGTAATCCACATCACATAGAATTAACCATTTTAAAGTGAATAATTCAGTGGTATTTAATACATTCACAATGTTGTACAATCACCACCTTTATCTAGCCCCAAGACATTTTCTTTACACCAAAAGGAAAACTGTACACTAAGCATTTGCTTCCCATTGCCCCTCCTCACAGCCCCTAGCAACCAATAACCTAAATTCTGTCTTTATGGATTAATTTATTCTGGATATTTCACATAAATGGAATCATACAATATGTGACCTTTTGTGTCTGACACAAGTATTTCATTTAGCATACTGTTTTTGAGGTCACCACACTGTAGTATGTATGGGTACTTTATTGCTTTTTATAACTGAGTAATAAGTATTTCCATAGTTGGTTTTTCCATTCTTCCACTGAGGAGCATTTGGGCTGTTTCCATCTTCTAGCTAGTGTTATTAATGTGATGTTACAGATATGAGTGTACTTGTATTTACTGGAGTACCTGTTTTTTATTCTTTTGGGTATACAGCTAGCAGTGGAATTGCTGAGCCATATGGTAACTCTATGTTTAGCTTTTTGAGGAGCTGCTAAAACACTTTCCACAGAAGCTAAACCATTCTGTGCTCTCACTAGCAATGTAAGAGGGTTCTAGTTTCTTCCACATCCTCATCAACACTTGTTTTCCTTTTTGTTTTCTATTTTTTTAAGCAGAGGCATCCAAGTGGGTATAATGAGTTACTTTATTGTGGTTTTGGTATGTATTTCCTTAATGACTAATGGTGTTGAATATACTTTCATGTGCTTGTTGGCCACCTGTATATCATCTTTGGTTCAAGCCCTTTACCCATTTTAAAATCAGGTTCTTTTCTATATTCTGGATACTAGACTTTTACCAGACATTTGATTTCCAAATATTTTCTCCCAGTCTGTAGTTGTCTTTTCACTTCCTTGGTAACATCCTTTGATGTACAAATTTTTTTAACTTTAATGAAGTCCAATTTATCTAGTTTTTCTTTTTTCTTGCTCATGCTTTTTGGTGCCATAATACTTAAGGTGGTCATGAAGGTTTACCCCCTATGCTTTCTTCTAAGAAATTTATGGGTTTTAGTCTTATATTCAGGTTGCTGATCCATTTTGAATTAATTTTTGTATGTGGTATGAGGTAGGGTCCAACTAATTTTTGGATATCCAGTTGTTTCATCACCATTTGCTGAAGAGACTATTCTTTCCCCACTGAATGGTCTTGTACTCTTGTCAGAAGTCAACTGGCCATAGATGTTTAGGTTAATTTCTGCACTCTCAGTTCTATTCCATTATTCCATACATCTGTCCTTATGCTAGTACTACAATGTTTTCATTACTATAGCTTTGTACTAAGTCTTCAAATCAGGAAGTGTAAGTCCTTCAACTTTGCCTGCATTGCAATGATAAAGTCTTTTTCCTCTTAGGCCCATCAATGTGATGACCTATATCAAATTTCCTGTTACTAAATCGTTTGTGAGTTCTTGAGTTAAATCCTACTTTGGTCTTTAGTATACTTTTAGATCTCTCTTTTTTTTTTCTGCCTACGTTTTCATCTTAAGTGGAGTTGATCTGTGATCTGTGATCTTTTGTTTTTGTGCTATTTTTGTTAGGTAGTTGTATCAGGATTTTGTTAATGTCATTAAAATTTTTTGGAAACTCCTCTTTTTTTTTCTCCTATGTGCTCTGGTATAGTTAGTTAGCATAACAGTTATTCTTCAGGGTTGTGAAAGAATTGACCTGTGAAACCATTTATACTCAGTCTTTTGGGGGAGACAGAGAAAGTTGTTAAAACCCCAAAACTATTTCCCTCATGATTAGTGGCCTATTTAACTTTTATGCTTCTTCTTTAGCTAATTTTAATAGTGTATATTTTCCTAGAACATCCTTAATCTAAATATTTAAATTTATCAGCATAAATGATACAGTATTCATATACTTGAGTCTGTAATTGGGTCTCCCCTCTTTCTTATCTTTACTATCATATATCCATGTTTTCTTTCTTTTTCTTTATTAAGGTTCATTTCTAATACTACCTGCAAATTATTTAATCTCTTTCCACTTTATATTAATAATACAATGAAAAAGTAGGGATTTATGATCTCTGAGTTGCCTTTAGGTATTAAGAAATTAATACAGGTTTCAGAGTGTTCCAAAGGATTTTATTCTGTCATCTTGACTGATGCAACTGGTCACATATGGGTATTTAAGCCGAGAAAAAAAAGGAGGGAAGACTTGGGAGGAAGAAGAGAACAAAAATATCTCATATATGGACTCTTAGTTGCATAATCTATTTTAGAAATATGGAGATGGAAATCAGCCTTGTGTCTTCCTAGACTATGAGAAAAACATGCCAACTGAAAAAAAACATTACTGAAGAGGTCTCTTCTCTTCTCTGAGACACTATCTCACTGAAGAGTTGCAGCTGATTTATGCTTTAATGGCCAAAATATTTGACACTGGGACTTCCTTTGTCCGTATAGCTTTTCCAAATTCCCTCTGAGTAAGGGACTTTTATTCACAAAACTGTAGTTTAGAAAAACTAGCATGTGGAATTTCATTCTTGGATGAATTAAGTCATTTTTCCTTTTCTTGAAAAAAATTATTTAAAAAGTAGATTCTCCCCCTGCTTTGGTACTGTTATCCATAGAGAAGAAATGCAGAGCTCTGATGTGAGAGACTATACAGTCAGCAGTTCCTAACATTAACAAAAAGTGACATAATAATCATTAATTTATAAGAAGCTATAAGGCATATTATCATACATACATAGCCTATGTTATATAGAAAATATAGGACACAGATGTGCAGAACATGACATCAAACTTGTTTGGGGTCTTTAATCAAAAATGAGTAGTTAAATGAAACTAAAATGAACAACCTTTAAGTACAAACCTGTAGTATAGTTACATTTGAACAAACGATCTAAACTAAGCATATATATTAAATCAAGTCACATAAGTTTAAAGTTTACAAGAACTTAGAGAGATTAAAAAACTTCACTTTCCAAATGTGACACCAGGTGTCAAAAAAGTTAACTGACTTAGATAAGGTCATATAACTAAGTAAATTAACAGAGCCAGGAATAGAACTCTGATTTTTTGAGTTCCAGGCAGAGCTATCATCATTCAACTATCTCAACAATACCTCTACAACCCTCCTATTTAAATAATGACCTATAGTTTATTATGCTTACATACATTAACTTAACGGTATTCTTTTTAAAAAAGAGGGTCAATCAAATGGGGGAGTCATCCATTTTGGTCACACTGCCTATCGCTGAAGTGTGGCCTGATCTTCCTAACAGCGTAGTATTTTTTTCATAAATGAAATTACCCTGCCTTTCCTAATTAAACTATACTACTGCTAACCAAACAGTAAATATGGGGAATTCTGTTTTATAGAAATATTATAGCTGATAAATGAAGGGATGACAGAACTGGAGTATCATCATTTTACAACCCTTAATGATTTAATAATCGCAGGCAATGATCATCAATGAGTCCTGTCACCACAAAAAGACAGATAATCAGCTATTATGTGCTTTATGATAATAGTCCACACCACCAATGAAGTATTCCTGGAAAAAAAGAAAAATCAAAACTAAATCTGATCAACTCTCTAAAACTACTAATCCACAAGAACTATATGAAACAGAGGAACATGTTAAACAGAATGAGTTTTTAGCATTTTCAGTTTGCTGAGGGGTGAAGAATGAGAGTTCAGGATCTACTCAAAGATAGGTTCCAGTGAATACTACAGCCTCTCAGCTGGAACACCTGGAGAAGTATGCCCTAGGAGTGGAAGTAAACCAGAGGGAGACAGAGCCTTGCCAAAACTGTAATTCAGCCTCTATTATGTTAATACAAAACCTGGCAAAGGCATTATAACAAAGGAAACTAACAGACCAATCTGTCTCAGAAATATAGATGTCAGATTTCTGAACAAAATATTAGCAAACGTCATCCAAGTGATATACTCAAACCCAATTTGATCATGATAGATATGGATCAAGTTGAGTTTATTCCAAGAATGAAAGGCTGGTTGACCACTCAAAAAAAAAATCTAGTAAGTGTAATTTACCACCTAACAGAATTAAAGATAAAAACCATATAATCATTTCAATAGGTGCAAAAAAAGCTTTTGATAAAAATTAGTTTCCATTTATAATTTTAAAATTATTTCTTAACCAAGAATAGAAGGGGACTTATTTAATCTTTGATAAACTGCGACAGGATCAGGAATGAGGCAAGGAGTTTTGGTATCACCAATTCTACTCAGTACTGTACACCAGACTCTGACAACTGCAATGAGGGAACAAAAAGAAATTAGAAGTATAAGGAGTGGAATGTAAGAAATACAACTATAATTATTCACAGTACATATAATTGCATTCATAGAAAATCCAAAAGAATGTACAAGTAAATTACTAGAATTAATAAGTGAGTTTATTGGCAAGGTCACCAGATATAAAAGTCAACTGTTATCATTTTGCAATATATACAAATATCTAATCATTGTTTTGTACACCTGAAACTAATATAATGTTATATGTCAATCATATTTCAATTTTTAAAAGTCAATTGTATTTCTATATTAGCAATAAGCAGAAAATGAAATTTTTAAAAATATATCATTTATAACAGAAGCAAAACTGAATGTCTGATGATAACCTCCATTCACAAATTTACTCTTCTACAAACAGTCTTCCCCAAAACAACATATGGCAACTCTACTCTTCCAATTGCTCAGGATCAAAACTTTGGCACCATTCTTGATTTCTCTTTCTCTCTGTGATACTTCATAAATCTAATCCATCAATAAATGCTTCATCAATCTAATCCATCAATAAATGCTACCATCTCTATCTATAAAATACATCCAGAATCTGATGCCTTGTCACCACTCCCACTACTACCACCCTGATGTTAGCCACCATCATCTTTTGCCTGGATTTTTGCAGTGGTCTCTATACTGCTCTCTCTGCTTTCATCCTTGCTCTTCTACAATTGATTCTCAGTACAAGACTCAGAGAACCTTTTAAAATATAAGTCATACAAAGTCATCCCTCTGCTCAAGACTCTCCATTGGCTTCCCATTTTACTCTAAATAAAAGTTAAAGTCCTTAAAGTAGTCTACAAGGCCCTACACTAGTGGTTTTTCAAAGGGAGGTTTAGGAAATGTATGGGGGCATTTTTGGTAATGACTGGGAAAATTACTGGTAGGTAGTGAGCAATGGGCCACAGATGACAGACAGCCTGCTTCTTGTATGACATTTCAATGCCCTACTGGACATTCACTTGTAATAGATTAAAAAACCTACTTGGAATTATTTTAGATTAGATCCTAACTCCATTTTACATACACACAGTATTTTTTGCACAAATGCAATTGCTGTGTCAATCAATGGGAAGACTATACTCTGGTAAGAATTTTTACCACAAGTTGTTTACCATTTCAGAAGACACTACCACCATTTGCAATCCATTTGTGCTATATGAGTTACCGATATATTATATCAGTCTACATTTGCAGCTATCTCATTCTATGTAAAGATGTACTATGTTAGGTCTTTTAGTATAGTTACGTTCAATTACTTTACTAAAAATTTCTTTTGTTTCTTCTTTGTATATTTAATTATGTAAGCATAAGCAGGTTATACTATGTATACATTTTATTTAGTACAGTATAAGGAGTATAAAATATTTGTAATAAAAATGCAGGTGATAGGTCTGACAGTATTGGAAAGTACTAAGCTACATGCATAACCGGGCACCCTGCTACTTACCGGATCTCATCTCTACTTGTGCCATCTGCTCTGAAAACACTGGCCTCCCTGTTGTGCCTCCAACACACCAGGTATTCTCCTGCCCTGGAGCCTCTGCAGTTGCAGCCCCCTCTGTCTACAATCTGCTTCCTCAGGAACCTGAATGCTTGCTTTCTTACTTTCTTTGGGTCTTTGCTCAAAAGTCACATTTTTCAGCGGGGGCTTCCCTGACCATACTAATTTAAATCTCACCCTCTTCCCTAATCCCTACTTCCCTTTTTATATAGCAGGTACTCTGTATATATTTAATTGTTCATTGTTAACTCCCACTAGAATGTACACACTGTGCAGGAATTTTGTCTGTTTTGTTCCCTGTGTTCCCAGTGCCTAGAATATTGCCTGATACACAGCCGGCACTCAGTGAGTATCTTTTGAATATATCAATGAATTATGGACTCATAAAGAAGAAAATGTAACACATTACTTCTTGCTACATTAATAAGAGTCATAACAATGAAAACATTTATAATCAACTCAAGACAAAGAAAGGGAGACAATTTATGGTTGTAGGACAGAATGTAAGTGTTACTGACCTACACAATGTTAAAAATAAAACTATGGCTGATTTAAGTTTGAAGGTAAGAGAATAAAGGGTTTTAGTATTTTTACCTTATATGGCAGTGGGGAGTCAAGGGGTACCATCTAAAATTAATAGAATAGAAACTTTACAAGTATAGGAAACCAAGGGAAAAAAACTAAAAATAATCTAATCCCAAAAGTCTGAGTGGAGAAGGGACAAAGAAGAAGGAAGGGCAGGATGTGTGGGTTAAATCATCCTTTCTCTTCTCTCTAGTGGGGAATGGATAATAAACATGGGGAAATGAAGAACAGACAGTAAAACCATATTGTCTAAAGAAATTAAAATATTACCAATGGGAAGCAGAAATTAAAATAGTTAAAAATGTCACTGTGGAGTGGGGCTAGGGGTAGGGAAGGTGTCATTTTTTAGCCACAAGTATATATCACTTTAATGAAAAAAAAATTTAAGTTTAAATTATATTCAACACTGTTTTAGTGAAGTAATTTTTCATTAACATATTATGTTATACAATTATAATATAGTGCTTAAAAACACAACCCTCTAAATCTAGACAACTGGAGTTCAAGTCCTGGCTTCAAATAATCAGGTATTATCAAGGATTCCCTAACAATATCACGTAACAGAACTCTTAACTGCATCTTATGTCACAAAGAAAATCAATTCTTAAGAGTCACTGAACGGAGCTGAAACTTCTTTGCAAAATATACAGCAAATCATGAGTAACTAAAATGCTTGGGAAGAATAAACCATAAAACATTTCACAATTTATGTTACAAACTTGTATGAAATATCTCATTGCTCTGATCCAAGGACACATTTTCCCAAATTTTTAATGTTTCAGAAAGAGCAAATTATGGCATAGTTGTCATTGCCAGCATGCTAGCAACCTTAGCTGTGAGAACAATGTATCTGTTCAACTAAATGTCACTTTAGTTGATTTATTTCATACAGCTGGACATTAACTTAAGTTTTATAGCAGGAGGCAGCTTTGAAATAAAACATTATTGTGTATGCAGAAGATTGTTACACTCAGGCAATAAAATTATAAGCAGCAGAAAATCTCTTGGGATGAACAGAATTTTTAAAGGTAGGAGAGGTTGGTGACCAATGTGTAAGTAATTCCTCAGGCATCAAACATCTATATTGTAAAAGCTCTGGTTCCTATTTAAGAGAAGATATTTAACTTGCAGTGTCAAAAAATCAATTAAGGGAAAATAACCTAAGAAATAAATGCAGATTAAAAACTCCAGTATTCAGCTGGCATCTAACCAATAACAAGAGCGGCAGCAGTAAAACATTTATGGTGCACTCACTACATGACAGTGTTGTGCTTTCTCACGTACTGTACTAATTTAATTTTCATAACACTTATACTAGTTTTAGTACTAGTCCTCATTTTATAGATGAAAAATGGAGGCACAGAGAGGCTAAGTTATTAACTGGCACAGAGAAAACTCAAACTCAGGTAGTTTGGCTAAAAGTGTATACTTTTAGAGAAGTCTAGGTGTCTCTCTAAAACTTTATTACAGAGTCACTGAAGGACAGGAAGCAGGTAAGTGACATAACTGTATTTGCAATTTAGGAAGATCACTAATACAGCACTAAAATAATAATCTGGACGGTCTATTCCTTCCAAGGAAGAAAGCAAGAAAAACAGTCAAGAGTTTTTATAGTAGTCTAAGGGAGAAAATAAAGATGAGGACCTGATTAAAGCAGTGGCAGTAAGAAAAAGGACAGAAAGATCAAGAGGAAAGATACGTAAGATTAGGTATGATACAGTGACTGGGCCTGGCATTGCTAGTTGCCTACATGGCAGCTATTCTTTCAACTGGTTTCTCTGCCAGAAGAACCGGTTTCCAGACTGAAAACACCAAATAACTGCTTCCTGGATTTTTCTTACAACTATGAATTTGATTTGATTCAATCTTAGCCAATGGAAAGTAGTGGGAAGTCTCTGTGTGTATGCTTGTAAAGACCTGTCCCATTCTGATATAAAACATATTCGTTCCCTTTATCTTTTGATAATAATGAGTGAGGGTATAAATTATTCTTTAATTGGATTGCTAGATTTGGCTTATTAATATTTTATCAAGAGTTCTGTGTTGTATCTATAAATTTAGTCTGTAGTTTCCTTCTCTGATGCTCTGTCAAGTTTTAGAATGATATATATATATAATATATATATATATATACATAAAATGAATTGGTAAGCTTATCAAATGAACTGAAAGGCTTTGATGAACAGATAAAGCATGACTTTTATCTCTTCATTAAAGGCTTAATAGTATTCCCTTGATATAACATCTGTGATTATTTTCCCATTTTACTTTTTACTTTCTGCATGTGTGCATTTTTTCCTAATATATTATATTTAGCAGCTTTTAGTTTGGCCTAACATTTTGCACCAAAATCTTCTGAAATCACAGATTATTAAGTGTTATAGGTTAAGTAAGCCACAACTAACCTCTTAGAAATACTGAAATAGTAAGAGCTCTATATTTTGTGCCATGGCTATATGGTTATACACAATAAGAAAGGCCTGTTATTAAAATACTACGTTATAACTTCTAGCACAATAGCAGTTCTTATCTTGAAAAGGATTGGGCCCCTAAACCACTGGTAGATCACTTAATACAGCAAAACGTTGGTCTAGGAGGTAAAAACATTCAAGTCTAGCATTCATATGCTCAGCTCTCCATTTGGTCTCTTCTGTTTGTAATACCAGCACAATTCCTGGTTTAGGTTTATAAACCTAAACCAAAGGGATAAGAAAGTCCCTCCATCTCATTTAACAGTGAATATTTACTGACAAAATAGTAATTAAAATAATTAGACCAATTTATACTAATAAGTATAAATTCTGTATCCAGCCCCTTAATCTCTATCCTTCCAAATTTGAAGATACATAACCTTCAGAATCTACGTAACAGAAGGCCCATTTTTGCATTCTATATATTCTACATAATCAGAGAATTAAGATTTTAATTACAAGTTAGAGGATCAGGGAGAGGGTATAGCTCAGTGGTAGAGTGCATGCCTAGCATGCATGAGGTCATGGGTTCAATGACCCCAGAACCTCCATTAAAATAAATAAATAAACCTAACTAGCTCCCCCTAAAAAAAGTTAAAAAAAAAAAAAAAAGAGGATTGATGAACTGTTTTGGATTCCACTAATTTATTTAACAGCCAAAATTAATACAAGCTTCTTAAAATATAATGTTATTAGGCAATTACAGGTAGATTCTTACTATATCACTTTAGTTGATGAAACATACTATTTAAATCAATAGTTCTCAAATTATTTGGTCTCAGGACCCATTACACTGAGGATGCCAAAAAATTTTGGGGTCAGTTCTATCCACTGATAATTACTATAATAGAAATTAAAAATAAGAACTTAAAAAATATTTAATTCGAGGGAGTACAGCTCAGCGATAGGGCACACGCTTGGTGTGTATGAGGTCCTGGGTTCAATCCACAGTGCCTCTGTTAAAGGAAAATATAACTTAAAATTAAAAAATATATATTTAGTTTTAAAATAATAAACCCAATTACATGTTAACATAAATAATATTTTTAATAAAAATAACTATATATTCCACCTCAAAAAATTCCACACACACACACACACACACACACACAAACAGTGGCACTGTTTCACATTTTTGCAAATCTCTTTAGTATCTGGCTTAACAGAAGAAAACTGAATTCTCATATTTGTATTTACATTTAATGTGTCGCAATATGTCATTTTGGTTAAGTATATGAAGAAAACCTGGCTTCACACAGATATATAGTTGGAAAAGAAACTACTTCAGGATACCATGAAAAATTTTAGGAACCTCACTTTGAGAACCACCAGATAAAGTTTTTATAGGGAACATTTCACTTTTAACATTAAAATTTTCTCCATTAAAAAATTGTATCTGTTATACTAGCAAATGGAATTGCAAGTAAAGCTCTGAAAGCTACTTTACTCTAATTAATCACTACTTTATAATAAGTTATTATACTCACATAAGCACTAATATATTTATACAAGGCAGAGCTCAAACCAGTTGTAGTTTCACTTGATTAATGTCTAGTAACTGCATTTCTATTTCTAGTAACTGCATATTCTTTTTTTAAAACATTTTTATTGATTTATAATCATTTCACAATGTTTAGTAACTGCATATTCTATATTGTCCATTCTCTAGAGTAGTTATGCCACTGTCTTCAAAACCTAATTCCATAACCTTTCTCCTCACTCTTCTACAGATGTCTTCACTTCCCATTTCCTTGAGAAAATACGTCTTTAGAATAGAACTCCATCCATCTCAATCCACCAACACTATAAATTTAAGTGCATATACCCTGTTTTCTACCTTTGTGACTGTTAAAATAAAAGCAGCATCCTTCCTTCAGTCTAAAACTAACCTACTCTCCAAAGAAGATGTGGTATAGATATACACTACTACTCAGCCATAAAAAAGAAATTATGCCATTTGCAGCAACATGGATGGATCTACAGATGATCATATTAAGTGAAATAAGTCAGAGGAAGACAAATACAATTTGATATCACTTATATGTGGAATCTAAAAAATGATACAAATGAACTTATTTACAAAATAGAAACAGACTCACAGACACAGAAAACAAACTTACGGTTATCAAAGGGGAAAGTAGTGTCAGAGAGAAGAGTTAGGAGTTTGGGATTAGCAGATCGAATCACCCTATATAAAATACGATAAGCAACAAGGTCCTACTGTATAGCACAGGGAACTACATTCAGTATCTTGTGATAAATCATAATGGGAAAGAAAAGAAAACAACCACAAAACGAATCCACTCTTTACATGCCTCTTTGTAAAGACCTGTAACTATCTTAAGTCTCTCCCATCTTAAAAACAAAATTCAACATAAAAGCAAACCACCAGTGATTTACACAATTCAAATGAGTATATTTCATGGTATGTAAATTATATCTAATAAAACTTAAAACACACACACACACACAGTTATTCAGCATCACACCCTCTTTGTTACTCTGCCTTTCTGCTCACTTTTGAAGACAAACTTTTTCATTAAAAACAAAATTTAACTGCCTTCTTGAGGTATAACTGACATAAAATAAACTATACATGTTTAAAGTATACAATTTGCTAAGTACCCTAACCAGAGAAACCATCATCACCATCAGTGTAACAGACAGCCATTACCACCAGAAGTTTCCTTGTACCTCTTGAAATGCTTCCCCCACCCCTCCCCAACCTCACACAAACTTGTCTGACAAACTTCTTGAGTTGGTAATCTCTAGACTTGCTGTCTCCTTATTTTGTATCCATTCACTCCTAAATCTAGACTACATCCTCATGACTTCACTATAAGTCACCAAGACTTTCAAATATTTAATCTAATGAAGTTGGATTTCTTACCTGATCTCTTTATAGCATCTGACCACTTTCTCCTTCCTTGAAACCTTGGCTTCTGAGACCACATTCTCCTGGCTTCCCTTCTCTCTGGCTTCATTCTTATTTTCCTTTGAAGATATCTATTTTACTGCCTGTTCCTTCTAGGTTTGTCCCAGGCCTTCTTCTATTTTTTTTTTTTTTTTAATGTACAAGTCTTGATTTTATTTTTCAGCGTGATGGAGGCCACTTGTCTGACCTATGGAAAGTTTTTTTTTTTTTTTTAACATTTTTTACTGATTTATAATCATTTTACAATGTTGTGTCAAATTCCAGTGTGGAGCACAATTTTTCATTTGTACATGAACATATATATATTCATTGTCACATTTTTTTCTCTCTGTGGGCTACCATAAGATCTTGTATATATTTCCCTGTGCTATACAGTATAATCTTGTTTATCTATTCTACAATTTTGAAATCCCAGTCTATCTCTTCCCAACCCCCGCCCCCTTGGCAATCACAAGTTTGTATTCTATGCCTGTGAGTCTATTTCTGTTTTGTATTTATGCTTTGTTTGTTTGTTTGTTTGTTTGTTTGTTTGTTTGTTTTAGATTCCACATATGAGCCACCTCATATGGTATTTTTCTTTCTCTTTCTGGCTTACTTCACTTAGAATGACATTCTCCAGGAACATCCATGTTGCTGCAAATGGCATTATGCTGTTGGTTTTTATGGCTGAGTAGTATTCCATTGTATAAATATACCACATCTTCTTTATCCAGTCATCTATTGATGGACACTTAGGCTGTTTCCCTGTCTTGGCTATTGTAAATAATGCTGCTATGAACATTGGGGTGCAGGTGTCATCCTGAAGTAGGGTTCCTTCTGGATATATGCCCAGGAGTGGGATTCCTGGGCTATATGGTAAGTCTATTTCTAGTCTTTTGCGGAATCTCCATACTGTTTTCCACAGTGGCTGGACCAAACTGCATTCCCACCAACAGCGTAGGAGGGTTCCCTTTTCTCCACAGCCTCTCCAGCATTTGTCATTTGTGGATTTTTGAATGATGGCCAGGCCTTCTTCTATTCTCACTTCCCCTAGGCAATGTCACTTACTCATGACTTCAACAATCATTTATATACAACCAACCCTCATTATTCGAGGATTCCATATTTGCAAACTCACCTACGCACTAAAATTTATTTGTAACTTCAAAATCAAAGTTCAGGATGGTTTTGAAGTCAGTGAGGATCTGCATGTGCATGTCTGGTGTGTACCTCAAAAGAAACTCATCTTCTCTACCCCCAAACATGTTCTCCTTCCATGAGCATGCCTGCTACCCTACTAGTTGCCTATATGGGAAACTTTTTATACCAATTTATGACTAGTTCAGAATTTAGTGGTCTCTAAGGAAAGGCCAGATAAGACATCATTTGACAGCTAACTCTGACTGAGGAAATGCATCAATTTCTAAGCTATGGAAATTTTCAGGTTCTGATTCTCCTTCCTACCCTGGGTCACTTGTACATAAATTTATGGGATGGGGTGGGATAGGATGGGTTGGGGAAGGAAGGCAGTAAGGGGAGGGCACAACATAGCAGACAGGATGAATGTCTTACAGAAAGGATTTCAAAAGGCCATTTGGAAAAGACCAAACAAAAATGCCCTAAATAAGCTTCCCTACCCGTGTAAGGTATAACCTTGTATCTTATGTGTTTATCTTTAAAGCACATCCCAATCAGCTGTTTCTTATGACAAACAAGAACTACACTGAAAGATTTTGAACCTTACTTATCTCATACAAAATACTTTACAGCTATATATTTCATAGCCAATAGAGTGCTTCAGTTAACTCTACTACAATTATTTCAACACTGTATACCAGCCTCTTAGAATCCTGTGAATGAAAAATTTTAAAAATATATATGCTTATTACAAATATGATATATGCTCATGAGAAGAAATGTCACTAGTTCCAAAAGATATACATTGAAAAGTAAAAGATTCCTAATCTTTCATTCCCATTCTGTAGTTGAGTTACCTGTGTCATCTTCTTACAGATTATCTCTTAAATGTATAAGCATATATACGATTTTTCTTTTTAACTACAAACAGAATCTTTCTATATAAACTGTACTGTACCTTGTCGTTATCACTTAATAATGCACCAAAATCATCCTTCTTAAGCACATGCAGAGAATAAGAATATTCTTTCAGTGTTTCCTATATCAATGATCATCACTTCTATCGGTTTGGGACAATAAAGGAGGTATCAACCTTACACCCTAGTCCAGCCTACCATTATCTCTCCTTGGATTAGGGATCCTTCACTAGACTCCTTGCATCCACTATCGGCTACCTCCAAATAACTGCAGCCAGAGTCCCAGTTTGGGAAGATGAAAAGGTTCTAGAGGTAGAGCTGATGACTGCACAACAGTATGAATGCTGTTAATATCACTGTACTGTACACTTACAAATGGTTAAAATGGTAAATTTTACATTACGTATATTTTACCACAATAAAACAAACAAACAAACAAACAAACAAACAAATAATGAAACACATACCATTTAAGGGTTACCCCTTACTCTAAAAGTCCAAAATCCTTAACATGGCCTACAAAGAATGTGGGCCCTACTACTTCCCACATTCTTCTCATATAACTTCCTAAACTACAGACTTCCTTTAGCTCTTCAATATCATTCCTTCCTCTCACCACTAGGGTCCATGCACATACACTTTTTATAATTTTGAAACACTCTGCCTATCTTTGAACCTAATTCATTCCTACTCAATCTTTAGATATCAGGTCACTCTCTCAGGGAAGCCTTCCCTGTACCCTAGTTTAGGTTAAATTTTTTTTGCTACATGCTCTTACAGAACCAGGTTCCTCTTTTTAAAAGCACTTATCTGGTTTGTAATCATGTACTATTAATGCAAATATCTAATTAAAGTCTGTCTCTCCCACAAGGAGACTCTAAACTCCACAAGAGCAAGATGCTTATCTGCTTACCACTTAGCATTTGTCTGGCACATAATAGGTGTTCAAAATAATTTACCAAATATGTGAATATAGATCTACCTTATTCTTTTTTTTAATAGTGGCAAAGAACTCCACTTAATGGATGTCATGATTTCTTTATCCAATCCCAGAATTATGGTATTTAACTTATGTCCAGATTTTTGCTATTACAAACGATGTTAGAATGATCACTCATGCCAGTATTTATCTATCAATGTATTTAAATGTTATTCTTAAGAGTAAAACTGCTGGTCAATGAAAACTGCATTTAAAATTTTAACTGATACTTCCAAATTGCCCCCCCATGAGGTTGCACTGTATACTTCAAGCAATCAAGAATGTCTAAAAGTACCCACTTTCATATACTTAATACTCAACTTGTGTAATCAAAATGAACCTACTATTTTGCTAGGGGGGAGGGTAGTAGAGAAGAGTGTTAATTTTTATGTAAGAGAGGTGTTTTTTACTTTCATATTTTAATATAATACTAAGCATATAAAATTAAATATTCAAGTTTATTATTCCTACAAAAGAAGTTTCAGCAAACAAGTTGCACAGACAAAAAAGCTAAGTAATCAGGAAAATGTTTAGTTATTGACATATGGTGGAAAATTTGTGTATTTTAAAAACCATGTATCATTTTAACCTG
This sequence comes from Camelus dromedarius, assembly GCF_036321535.1. NCBI lineage: Eukaryota > Metazoa > Chordata > Mammalia > Artiodactyla > Camelidae > Camelus > Camelus dromedarius. Next base: position 68,803,384 of record NC_087440.1, read on the forward strand.
TAGATTCTAAAAATCACTTTTCCTGTCACATAGATTTTTTTTTTCTTTCTGAAGCTTTAGTCCACATTTCAATAAATAATACTGAGGCAATAAAATGGAAGAGAATATCACAATAAGAATATTCACACATAAGAATATTATAAAAAATAGAGAAAAATACTAACACTTTATATTAAATTTTTTTCTTCAAGATATTAACATTTTGGTTTAGTTCCTTTTTTTTTTTTTTACCTATACTTAATACATCTCACAGCATATTTATATAATTACTGTAATTGCTTCTTTTCACTAAACAGTAGAGTATGGACATTTATTCCTTCCATGACCTTAATTATAAACCCTTCTTCTCCAGTTTCAAGTAGCAGTAACAAAAAGCACCTGCATGGAACCTCATCTCTAGAGCTTCACTATGTTCTTAGCCTCTTTAAGCTTCCATTTTCCGATCTGACAAATGAAGGCATTAGTTTAAACGACTTCTGTATGATTAAAAGTCACAAGATTAAAGAGAAAATCTCTTTTGATTTAACTCTTCTGATTTAAGATTTTCTAGAACACACCAGGCCTGTATTTAAGCAGACTCCTGCTCCCTCTGCCCCACCACTTAGTAAGCATATCCCACTGAAAATACTTTGATTCTTGATAATTCAGGATTTACAGATATTTCAAGATTAGTATTCTCATCAAAAGCGATCTTATTTGTAGTGATTCCGTATTATATACCAGAAATTCCTGTTTAAATATAAAGAGAAAACTCATTCATTATAATCTATTTTTCTTCTTACTAATTCTACCACTGAAGCAGAATATAAAGGGATTAACTTTCAGAGCGTTCTTTTTTAACTGCCCCAATTAATGGAATTTCACATACAGTAAACTGTCAAAACTTTTCCACATCTAGATTTACAGAAACATGAGCTCTTACCTTAACTGGAAAGCTACATTTCCCAGTACGAACTCCTTCTTCATCTGTCTGCCACTGATGTGGACGACTGGCCTCTGGAACATAAACATCTTTCTTTCTCCTAAAACTTTGCCGTAGTTTATTCATTTTAATTTTTATAACCTGCAGATAGAGTAAAAGAAATATGAAAACAAAGTTATTATCTTCTCACATAAGTTAAAGTTTAGATTACTACACTAATTAAAAAAAACTAGAATCCCAAATTAAAGAGTTTATTTTGGGGGGAAATGAGCAATTAGTGTACTTTCTCTTAGGGTAACTCTAACTTCACACAAACAAATCATTTCGCTTTCTGAGAAGACAATTAGAATACTAGTTCTTATAAAATGATAATAATCTCTATTAGGATTTGAAGAAATGTTATTCTAAGAATTTTCAAACATTTTTACAGTAATAATCCAATGAGTATCCCCACTCTCAAATTCATTCTAACTCCTGAATAAGGAAATCTGTACATGCATGCCAAAATTATAGACTGCTAGCAATTTCTGAAAATATTCTGAAAACTTTCATCTTTATTAGGATAAAATCATTCTGAAATACTGAAATTTGGGACTATTTTTTGCTTACTATTAGAAGGCACTAAGCAAAGCAGGAGCTAGAAAAGCCTTTTGATAGAATATATTTTATAAAAAGAAATAAAATAAAGTTTCCTTTAAACATATTTACCTCAGTAGTGGAGTGTGTGCTTAGCATGCATGAGGTTGTGGTTTCAATCCTCAGTAACTCCATTAAAATAAATAAACGAACAAACCTAATACCACCCCCCAAAAAACATAAAAATTACACATTTAAATAAAATACGTGCTAAAAAGAGGTAAACAAAAAGCTTAAAAATATTTAAAGAAGAAAAAGTTCTACCAGGATTAAATTCTTCTAAAGAAGAAATTTCTTGCAAGCAGTATAGTATCAGAATATAATTTCATATCTATACTCGTTACAGACACAAAAGTAATCTAATAGTTTTTAGGGACAAAGGTCCAAGTCTCATTGTTGACTCCGTAAATTAAAAAGTATTAAGCTACAGTAAGTGTTTTTGTTTTGTTACTGGAAGAGGCACTTCTCTAATGCTTTCAAAGGCACAGTAGAAATCACAAAACTACAGGGAAGGAAGACCTATCTGATAAGAAACAAAGGAGCATTCAAGAGCCAAGTAAACATAATGAATAAGTGTCCCTTTATACAGTAAATCTCAAAATCTGAAACCAATACCTTTAGTTTTCTGTTAAGGAGCATTGCGGGTTTAAGCACCCCAACCAGCCTAAAAAGAGATCTTAACTCGAGAAAATGATGTGCCAAAGCTATATAAAGGGAATATCCTCTCTGTCAAGAGTGTTAAATAGCAAAGGATTGAACATTAATTCCCACATGACACCAATGAAAGACTTGAAAATCAAAGTTTGCATTCTGAGGGAAATCACTTTGTATTTTGAAGTGCATAATACCACAGCAGAACTATTATCAAATTAGCTAATTTACATAGACAAGCCAATCTTACCACATATCTTCTTAAAAGGTAAAAATTCTGACAGATGAATGGTAATGTAAAAATGCCTGGATTTTCTAAAAATGAATTTATTTCTCAATTCAAAGGTGATTTATATGTAGATGAGATAGATAGTAAATAATCAAAAGACTGGACAAAAGGTAATCCATTCCTTTGCCTTTAAGTAGATCACTCATTCCCAAACTACCTTAAATGAGTCTACTTTAATCTAATAGACTTTCAGAAAAAATTCCACAGCCCTCCCTGATAATACATCCTGCTATAGTCCTTTATATCACATTTTAAAAATACACATAAATGCAAATAAAAGAAAAATGAAAAGTACCTACAGCTTTGCTCAAGTTGGCATTCTAAGGATCTTGAGGCAAAAAGCTTGTATGACTCCTTTCTTTTTATTTCTCTTAGCAAAAAAGACTACATATCTACCTGGCTGGCCAAGCCAGACACCTGAAAGCCATTCTTGCTTTTACTTTTTCTCTGACCAAAAACTACTGATTTTACCTCCTTAGTGTATCTTGAATTAATTTCTCCACCCACCACATCAGTTCTATTCTCCTCATTTTTGTTTACATCATTGCAAAGTCTAATAACTTAATGCCCTCTTTGCTTCCAAGAGAGGTCCATTGCAATCTGTTCTCCTGACTACCACCAGAGTGCTTTCTAAAATATAGATCTGACCATGCAATTACTCTGCTTAAAATCCTTGAATTGCTTCACATCACTTTTAAGATAAAGTCCAAACTCCTAACTGCGGCAAACATAGTCCTTTTTCATCTGGTTTCACTCACCAGTTCTGATTCACTTGCTAAGCTCCAGCCATTCTAAACTACTTACAGTTCTCCAAATCATGTATGCCCTCTTCCAGAGCCTCTGTACATTTTCCTTCCTCTGCCTAGCTAACTTTTCCCTGTTTGTTTCTGGCTAAAGTCTACTCACCTTTAAAGAGTCAGCTCAGAGCCTTCAAAGAAGCTAGCATTTTTTTTTTTTCTCACAAGCCCCCATCTTGTCTGAGTCCTTCCATTTCATGTGATTCCCATTAACACCCTCTGCTTACCTATGTTACTGCAGTCATCAAATCTTACAGCAATTTTCTATTTCCCTAATGGTAGACTGTCTTATTTGTTTAAACTTATTTGTTTAAATAGTACCCTTGTATCCTAATACAGTGTGTATCATATATATGGCATACTATTAATTTGAAGAAATGAAAGATAAAGTAGATACCATCATATTTGATGATATTTACTAGGTAGGATAAATGTAGACATATAAGACCAGAGAATCATCAGTGTTGGAAGAGACTGCATTTAATAGTAGGCCAACCTCCCATTGACAAAGGAACCACTTTGACAACTTCCCTTAAAGGAAAACATCCAACCTTTGTCTAAATAGCTCTAGTACAAGTTTATTTGCTATTTGGGCAGCTATTTACTGTGGTATTATTCTATTGACCAATAAGAGAATAGACTGGAAGTTGTCAACCAATTTGGGGATCGAAATATCTTGCCACTTTCACAGCACTAAAATGGTTTGCTATCAGCATTTCTACAAAGAGTATTAGATGTCAGTAATTCTTGAACTATGCTTTACATAGCCCACGGATTTCTGCAGAGGAGACCTAGGGACCACCGGTTGTTTTGGAAGGAAAGAGAAGGAGGTTAGGAGGCTGGCCACAACTCAGGTGGGTCTTCAGGTCCCTGTCACAGCTTCAGACAGACAAGCTCTGCTTTCTCTGACTTATATGTTCTCATTCCTTAAATGCTCTGCAAAACTTGACACCACAATTCCAGCTCTCCTTTGTACACTTCTTTCCTCTCTGCCTCCCCGCCCCCAACTCAGTATTCTACTCCTCTGGTTTATTTTCTTCACCTCTGTTCTTACTGATGCTTTCAGGGCTTCCTCTACTTTCTCCCACCCATTGAGGGTATTCCCCAAGTATTAGTCCTCGATTGGTGTTCTCCTATTTGTACTATCATTCTTGGAGAAATAATCAACACAAACTACTACCCCAGCTATGATCATTTCCCAATTATATTTTTAAGTCTTGCTCCTTTACTCAAATTTCTGTATTTGGGTACACCAGTGTTGCCTCAATCACATTAATTTAAAGTTAAATCATCAACTCTTATCTCGCATTCCTTAAGGGACTGCCCTCTGAACCAATTCATCTGGGTCAGTAAAAACTGTTAGAAAATTTACTATGTGTATAAACCTGAAGTTCAGGGGAGAGGTCAGGAGAACTATAAACTCATTATAGGCAAAACTTTTCTTGTGATGATCTCATCATTACTTTATTTTTTAGGGTTAGAGTTAGGATACAGCAAATAGAATTAAACCCAGCACACTCAAACATGATAGAGGTGCAAACATCATTTAACTGGCCAGCATGAATTAATATATCCATACCAGTGATTAAAATTTTGCAATGCTTAATCTTCCACAATCCAACAACTGGTTAAACAGAGTACTAAGGCCAGTGAACATTTCCACTGGTCAATAACAGTGCAAGTCAAGATTTCAAAAGTCTCATCTCTCTCAGGCACAGTTGTTGGCTTCCCGCAGGGTCCCCAGATGGTTGGCCTGCCTTCATGTGCCTCTGCCCAGTTCCAGGTGGGCACAGCAAGGAGGATCCAACAGTATTCACAAGACCTCCAACCGTCCACCATGGTCCTGAACGCTGGCCCCCATCGCCACATGTTCCCTCAGTGGAATCAGGAATAGGGGAGACAGCACCTTTAGCAGTGACACTAGTTCCCCAGTAGTTAAACGCTAATTAGCTCTTCATCGAACTGGATAAAAAAGCAAGACCCAACTATATGCTGCCTACAATAAACCCACTTAGAACATAAAGACACAAATAGGTTCAGAGCAAAAGGATAAAAAAAAATATACCATATTAATATAATTCAAAAGAAAGCTGGAGTGGCTATATATCCCTTTTCAATAGTTTTCAATAGTTAACTTTTCAATAGTTAATGGAATAAGTAGGAATAAAATCATCAAGAGTATAAACAGCAAGACCTGAATGAAAAACATTATTGGCCAACATGACCTGATTGACTTTTATAGAGCATTCTACCCCATGACAACAGAATACACCTTCTTTAAATGCATGTGGAACATTTACCAACTATAGACCATACTCTGGGCCATAAAACAAGTCTCAAATTTAAAAAGCTTCAAGTCATACAAAGTATGATCATTCTATGATCTCTGATCACAATGGAATTAAGTTGCCAAATATTTGGAAACTAAAAAATACATTTCAAAATAGCCCATGGGTCAAAGTAAAATAAAAAAGGAATGTAGACAGTATTTTGAACTGAATGAAAACATAATATATCAAAATTTGTGGGATGCCACAAAAGGAGTACTCAGAAATTCATAGCACTAAATCAGGGGTTCTGAACCAGGGAACAGTCTTGCATTAGGGGACAACAAACTTGTCACTAGTGAGATGCTACTGGCATCTTATAAATAGTGGCCAGAAATACTGCTAAACATTCTATAATGCCCAGGACAGCCCCTGACAACAAAGAATTATCCAGCTTAAAATATCAATAGTGCCACTATTGAGAAACCCTACACTATACGTCTATATTAGAAAAAAGAAAGGTCTTACTTAAAACAGTGACTTTAGCTCCTACCTATATAAACTAAAGGGACAAAGACATGCAAATTAAGCAGAAAAAAAAAAGGAAACAGTAGGGGTTAGAGCAGAAAGCAATGAAGTAGGAAAATAGAAAAATAGAGAAAAGGAAGCCAAATGCTAGTTTTTTCAGAAGATTTTTTAAAAACTGATAAACTTGTAGCCGGATTATTCAGGGGAAAAAAAATACAAATTACCAGTATCAAGAATGAGAGAGGTGTCAACACTATAGATTTTACAGATATTAAGAAGAATAATAAGGGAATATTATGAACAAGTTTAAGCAATAAATTCAACAACTCAAATAAAATGGAAAAACTCCTTGCAAGTTTCAAACTTTCACAGCTTACTCAAAAAGAAATAAAGGGATAAACTGGGAGTTCAAGATCTGCAGATACTAACTACCATATATAAAATAAATAAACAATAAGTTTATACTGTATAGCACAGGGAACTATGTTCAATAGCTTGTAGTAGCTTATGGTTAAAAAGAGTATGAAAATGAATATATGTATGTTCCTGTGTGACTCAAGTATTGTACTGTACACCAGAAATTGACATAACATTGTAAACTGACTTCAATAAAAATAAAATAAACTGCACAAACAGCTTCCCCAGAAAAAAAAGAAAAAGACAAAGTAACAGATAACCTCAATAATAAACTGCACAAACAGCTTCCCCAGAAAAAAAAAGAAAAAGAAAAAGAAATAGATAACCTCAATAGAAATTGAATTTATATTTTAAAATCTTTTCACAAATACAACTCCTGGGCTAAATGGATTCACTGGTGAATTCTACCAAATATTTAAGGAAGAAATTATACCAATTATACACAAACTCTTCCAAAACAATTGAGAAAGGAGTATTTCTCAAATCATTCTATCAGGTTAAGATTATCCTGAGACCAAAACCAGACAAAGACATTATTTTAAAAGTCAGCTTTTTAAATAGACAGACCAGTATCTCTCATGAACATACATTCAGAAATTCTCAACAAAGTTTCAGTAAATCAAACCAAACGATACATAAAAAATGTATCATGACCACATGGAGTTTTTCTAATAAACACAGCGTTAGTTAACATTTGAAAATCAATCAACGTTAAGTCACCTTATAGCAAACTAAAAATGCCCCGTCAATATGTAAATTTGAAGTTCATAGCAAACTGTATCTTTCCTTCTTTGAATTCTCACATTACATACTGAACAGAGATTTAAAAAAAAAACAGGTTAAAACTCAATTAATTATAAGCATAAATTCTTTTCTATCTCCCAGAGAGAGTTCATATCTAGTCCTGACTTTGTCAAGTCCAGTTTTGTACTTTGAACTCTAATTCAAATTTATCTTAAAACAAGCTCTTCTTCCTGATTTTCCTATTTCTACATAACATCTTTACATCCATCAATGCTTTAAAGTGACAATAGCAAAGTTTAAGGCTCATCTCTGACATTTTTTCACAATTCTTCCATACCAAGTCCATCCACTGGTGCTATTGATGCGAATAGGCACCAATATCTCTGACACTCTGCCATTCCCTCCTATTCCTAACTGCCCTGGTAGGAAAACCACTTCGTCCATGAATGTCTGCAACAACCCTTAGACTCCAAGCCCTCTTTCCTCGGACCTTCCAACATAGTGATGCCAGATTAATATTCCTAAAATTTATCCTTGAATGTGTTCAAAAACTGTTGAAGGTCCCAAAATTTAATTTCTGAGACTGGCATTCAGGAGCTTCTAGAACTGGAACCCAACCTTTTCCCAGCCTCGTCTCCTAACACATCTTTGCATAATTCTATGAAGATAAGGCCTTTCAAATATGCTGCGGCTTTCTCACTTTTCTCTGTCTTCACCCTATATTTTCTATTTGTAATATTTTACTTTCCTACTCTCTGAACTAAAATACTATGCCATGGTATGATAAAGAAGCTGATTTTATAATAATTTTATCATGTAATAGATCTGACTGTAAAGAACAGGAAAAACAGAAAAGTCTCAGCAAGGCAAATTTGAAAATCTTTCTACTCCTTTCAGAGCAACATGCTTTTATTTATAATTGAGGCCCAATAACTCAGAGAAATAAATTTATGCTATTGTTATGAAAAATACTTCCTATTTTAAAATGAAGGAAAAAAGTTTACATTTCAACAAAGTTTATGTCTTAACACCTAGTACATTTGTTTAAATGAATTTTAAATTACATATAAAAGACCTCAAATATTTTAAATAAAGTTTATTCAACAAGCATTTATTGACTGCCTACCATGCTAGTAAACAAATATAGAACAAAAATGCCCTACGAAGGAGATAGAAAATAAATAGCCAGATTATTCACAGTGATGTGCTTGTTGACAAGATCCAACTGTTAAATTTTCAGCAAGTTTGTAAACTAGGTGTTAAACACAGCTTTTATTAAAAATTCAATTATATAAACTTGTTATTTTTAAACAAAGGTAATAAATACTAAAAACTCATCACTTACTTTTTTTTTTTTTTTTTTTTTGCTACATTTCACTATTGTGCTCTTGGGGTCATTTATGATTTTGTATGTTTGGCAGAAATACCATCTAATGCTAGGCTATTGTATATCTCTTCTCAATGTCACGTTCAGTGACTTCATGTTAGTAGCTTGAAATCGACCACGGTAGAAGTATTTATATTTACATTACGGAATTTGGCAAAACTACCAATCATTGCTTGATTTGCTGTTTTGTGATTGTCTAGATCTAAGAAAGTGATGGAAAAAATGTTACAATGCAGATTGAACTTAAAAGTGTGTGGAATATATAATCATTACATTATGAATTGCACAAAAAGTTGAGGAAATGTTCTTCTCATACTTAAAAACTACTATCCAGTTCAGCAAATAAGCCTCTCACATCATTGACAAATGAGTGAAATTTTGACACACATCTTCATTGTTTCACTTTCATCTTATTCATTAAACAAGCAAAGATATCAACCATCATTCATGTTGGAACCACACTTGAAGAACTAGTTGTGAAATATTACCCACACATTACCAACTCTGCAGTATGTTAGAAGGTGGTAAATGCTAAGCAGAAAAAGATAAATAGGAGAAGTGCTGGAGGCAGGGATAAAATTTAAGTTAAGAAATTAACACTTGAGCAAAGAACTGAAGACGGTAAAAAAGTGAGCCATGCACTAAGATGAAGTTAGAAAAAGAAAATTATCAATGCAAAGCTCCTGAGGGGAGAGCCTGCCTGGAGTGTCTGACAAACAGAAAGGAGGTCAGTGTGTCCAGTGCAAAATGAAAATAAGAGAGTAGGAGAGATGACACCAGATGGATTACACAGGGCAAAGTAATATAGGACCTTGTAGGTCAAACACTTTGATTTTTCCTCTGAGAGAAACGGGGAGCCACCAGAGGGTTCTAAAATGCACTTACATTTTACATTTGGCTGCTGGGTTAAAAATGGATTGAACGGAACAAGAATGGAAACAAAGAGACAATTAGGAGGCTACTATAAGAATCCCGCAGATGATAGGGAACTGGATCTAAACAGTTAATGGTACAAGTGCTCCTGAATCTTGTTTCTGTACCAGTTCTAGAAAATACACTGTTCACTGATAATAGTATCTGTTGAAATCAGATTTATTAGACTATTTAAACAAGAGAAAGGCATATTAAATTCCACTGCTGGAATTAAAGACAGTTTTCTAAAACAAAGTATTTGCTCAACTGTTGCAAACAAAGTCTTTTCTATAATACCAATCACAAGATCAGCTAGATTATCATACCTTTCATGGTAATTAACCTTATGCTTGACAAGATAAACAGATTTCTTGAACATTGCCTAAGTATATGACTGTATGAAAAATTATAAACACACACGGTAATTTGCACTACCCAGCAAAGAACAGAAAAAGAACAAGAAGAAATAGTAAATATTAGGTATCCACTGTGAATGGTACTATAACAAGAGTTTCACATGCAAGTTTACAGGTTCTTAAGAAATAACTGTCCCTAAAAGTCACCAGTAATATACCATTTTACATCTATCAGTTTAGCAAATCAGACAATAGGTATCAGACAATAAGATATGGAGCACCAGGTACTCTCATATACTTATAGGAGCATAAACTGGTGCAACCATTTTCAAAAGTAACTTTGAAATATAACATTTTTCTAGGCAAGCTGAAGACGCACATATCAACAACAATTCCATTTCTAGGTGTATATCGTAGAGAAACTCTTATACATGTGCACCAGAAGGTGTGCAAGATAATGTCTGTATAGCATTGTTTATTGTTTGTTTTAACAGTAAAATAACAAATACTAGAATCTAATTATCCATCAACAGAAAAGAGAAATAGAGTATTCACACATTAGAATACCATGCAGAGGAGGGTATAGCTCAAAGTGCTGCCCTGGGTTCAACTCCCAGTACTTCCTCCAAAAAATAAATAAATAAACCTAATTACCTCCTCCCCCCTCCAAAAAAACAACCATGGGTAGAATACCATGCAGAAATAAAAAATTAACTTAAAAACCCTCAAAAATAATCAAGAGAAAATTTAAAAATAAATTATTTACAACTATAATAATCAACATGGTTAAATCTCACAATCATAATATCAAGGTAGGAGAGAAGCAAATTGTTTCTATGATAATTCCTTTATACAAATACTAACAACAAATAGCACCCAGGGAATATTGCCTGTGAAGCAGGCACTGAACACTGTGCAGTTTGCATATATATAATGACTCACTTCATTCTACAACAGCTCTATCAGGTAGATTCTATTTTTTTTTTCTTTTATACCTTTTCATTGCATGTAGATACTTATTTCATAATTTTAAAAATACAATAAATATATTGTAAATATTATTTGGCAAATTGGTTTCTTTTACTTTGTATACCATGAACTTCTTTCCAAGTTCCATACACATCTATTCTTTTTAATAATGTTGATGTTACACCAATAATACCATACATTTTTTACCTTGAAGCTTTAGGTTTTAACTTTCACATTAAAAATTTAATCTATCTTTACTGTGAATATATTGTGACACAGGGCTCTAAAGTTTATGTTTCAAAATTAAGAACCATGAAAAAGAATATGAAAATGAATACATGTATGTGTATGTATGACTGAAACATTATGCTGTACATCAGTAATTGACACATTGTAACTGACTATACTTCGATAAAAAAAGAAATGTCATGTGCAGAAATAACACCAGTAAATAAATAAAGAGCTTTTAAAAAAGTAAAACAACAAAATTAATAACCAAATGTCTGAATATCATTTAATCAGTAACACATCCATTGGTCACTGATTTGAAATGTCAAGGTAGATTCTATCTTTAATCTCTATTTCATGGATAAGGAAACAGGTATTGAGAAGTTAAGTAATTTGCCCAAATTACATGGTTAGAAAGTGGCAGATTTGCCTGACCCTAGAGTCTGTGCTCTTAGTCCCCCAATATTACCCCTAAAAATATGCAAAACTAAACATAACATTTAGAGATATGCACGTAATTAGCAAAACTGAAAAGAAAAACAAGAGAATGACAAACATAATTGAGGGCAGTGTTACTCCTGAGGGAAAAGAAAGGGGGACATAATCAGGAATGGTTCACATGAGGACTTCAAAAGTTTTGGTAATGCTCTAATTCTTAAGCTAAGTAGAAGATATGTAAGTTTTCATTTCCTTATGCTCTATAACCTATATATTATATATATTCTTTGGTATACATCAAGTATTTTATAATTTTAATTAGGTGGAAAGCAAGACACCTAAAATTCTTTCTGTAACTGAGGACAAAGATGAGGAGTATAGAAATATAAATATATACACACATATAATTATGAGACCCCTAACAAAGCATAAGGGAAACAAGTCACATTTAGTTATAAGTCTCACTTTTACCAAAAAAATAAAAAAATACAGTTACTGAAATATAGTTTGTCCAGCCAAATCTAAAATGAACTAAGGGCTTTTGTAGGGCCACTAGAGAGCTACAACTCTTAGAGAAAAGGGGACTCTTCTTTCTAGAGTTTTTGGTTCTAAATCATGTTTATTTGCCTTTCTTTGTTCTTTTGTCACAATTACACCTCTAACTTTAGGCTCCTCTTGTATATAAGTTTTAAGGAAGACTGGACAAGACAGGAGCTTCAGAAACTCACTATGAGGGGAAAAAAAACCCAAACACTATAGCACATACTTGTTATACATAAGAAATAGATAAGACACACTCAGGAAACTTGACCCTGATACTTAAGATTGTTTCCCTTTACAAAAGGAAAAAAAAAAAATCAAAGCTAGGGAAAATGGTAAAATTACTCTGTTACAACAGTATTAGTTCATTTCAAATGTAAGAATACATAAACTAAAATATAAAACCATGGGTACTATTCTGAATATCTGAAAAAAAAAATAGTAAACTCATAAATTTCCCTAGATTAGCTAAACTTAATAATTTTTTCAGTAGGCTCTAGTCTCACAGGGCTAAGTTCCAAAGACAGCAAGACTAAAAGCAAAAAATCACATAAATTCAAAATAATATTGGGAATACTTCAAATCATCCACAAAGTACAGTACTACACTATCTTGCAATAAATCCAACAGAGCCAAGGATTTTGTTTCTAATATGGAACAGTTTGGTGTTTTCAAATGAACACATTTGAAGTAGCTTGCTTATGTTTAGGAGCTATGCTGTGAGGAAAACATCTACCTAGCACTAGCACCACATAGCATCCTCACACTATGGGAGGCATGAAATCACTGTACAGCAGAAACTCATGGACTAGGACAGCAGAGAGAATCTTAATTTCAATGTAATTGTTCTTTAACTCTCACTTCTATTTTAGTATTCTCTGAACAAACATGGTTAAATGTGAGCATATACAATTTCACTGTAGTCTTCACCACACTTCTATTCCAGTATTCTACAGGGAAAGTCACAAGAAAAAAAAAAAAGTGCACTGACTGTCCATCTGCCAAAACAATAATGATGATGATGATGTTGATAATGATTTGTTCAGTCACTAAAAACCGAAGCTAAAAATGCCATATATTAAATCATCATTACAATAGAATATTACACCACAAAGTATTTCATTTTTTATTTTTCTTTGATTTCTACTTTTCTTAAAATGTGGAACTTGCTTTCAAGATTTAGAGTGAAGAAAAAAACTTATTTGATCAAGTTAAGTAAGTGAAAAAATGTAAGGAATCCCAGACTTCAGCACGGCCAAAGGACTTAGGGGTAGGTCTTCTAGTCAATCCCCTACTCAACCAATGAATCCTAAGAATTCTGGGTTTCATTAAATATTGGTCTAACTGGCATAATTTGCCTAAAAGGAAACAATTTATAACTTATTAAGTTGTATCACGAGCTCAGAGTTCCACTTAGGCACTGAGCCAAACGAACGGTAACAAAGTACAGGTTTATCACCGACAGTGAAATAAATATGTCCGGTACTTAATTTACAGGGCTAGTAAAATTCATTTTAGAAGTTCATGGTTGGTTTTGTGAGAAAGTTATTTAACAAACAGATTCATGGAAAAGTAGAGAGAACAATGGGTTGGTTTGCTTTTTATTTTTCTTCAGTTTATTTTTATTGAGTTATAATCAGTTTACAATGTTGTGTCAATTTCTGGTATACAGCACAATTTTTCAGTCATACATGAATATACATATATTAATTTTCATATTCTTTTTCACCATGAGCCACTACAAGATCTTGTATGTATTTCCCTGTGCTATACAGTATAAAGGTTTGTTTGTGGGTTTCTTTTTTAACATTTTTTATTGAGTAATAGTCATTTTACAATGTTGTATCAAATTCCAGTGTAGAGCACAATTTTTCAGTTATACATGAACATACATATATTCATTGTCACATTTTTATTTTGCTGTGAGCTAGCACAAGATCTTGTATATATTTCCCTGTGCTATACAATACAATCTTGTTTATCTTTTCTACATTTTAAAATCCCAGTCTGTCCCTTCCCACCCCCTGCCCCTTTGGCAACCACAAATTTGTACTCTTTGTCTATGAGACTGTTTCTGTGTTGTATTTACGTTCTTTTATTTATTTATTTATTTTAGATTTCACATATGAGTGATCTCATAAGGTATTTTTCTTTCTCTTTCTGGCTTACTTCACTTAGAATGACATTCTCCAGGAACATCCATGTTGCTGCAAATGGCATTATGTTGCCGGTGTTTGTGGCTGAATAGCATTCCACTGTATAAATATACCACATCTTCTTTATCCAGTCATCTGTTGATGGACATTTAGGCTGTTTCCATGTCTTGGCTATTGTAAATATTGCTTTCATGAACACTGAGGTGCAGGTGTCATTTTGAAGTAGGGTTCCTTCTGGATATATGCCCAGGAGCGGGATTCCTGGGTCTTATGGTAAGTCTATTCCTAGTCTTTTGAGGAATCTCCATACTGTTTTTCACAGTGGCTTTCCTTGCTCCCCTCTCCCACTCTTAATGATTTAGATGTCTTATTTTACAATTTTGTGTTTATTCTATTTGTAATTCATGGTAGTTATCACCTTTCCAGTTATGAGTTTCTCATTTCTGTAGCATACTGCTTCTTTTCTATTTAGAGCAGACCTGTCAATATTTCTTTTAGCACGGGTTTAATATTGCTAAACTCTTGTAGTTTTTAATTGTCTGTGAAGTTCTTTATCTCTCCTTCTATTCTAAAGGATAGCCTTGCTGGATAGAGTATCCTAGGCTGCATCTTTTTTTCATTCAGGACTTTGAATATATCTTGCCACTCTCTCCTGGCCTGTAGTGTTTGTATAGAGAAATCAGCTGAGAGCCTTATGGGGGTTCCCTTGTAACTCACTTTTTGTTTTTCTCTTGCTGCCTTTAGGATTATTTCTTTATCCTTGACTCTGGCCATCTTGATTATGATATGTCTTGGTGTGGGTCCGTTTGGGTTCTACCTGTTTGGGACCCTCTGAGTCTCTTGTACTTCGATATCTGATTCCTTCTTTACGTTTGGGAAGTTTTCAGTCATGATTTCTTCAAATACCTTTTCAATCCCCATTGTTCTTTCTTCCCCTTCTGGAACCCCTATTATGAGAAGATTGGCACGCTTTATATTATCCCATAGATCCCTTACATTGTTTTTCTTGTTTTTTATTTGTTTTTCTCTCAGCTGTTCTGCTTGGGTGCTTTCTGTTGTCCTGTCTTCTAAGTCACTTATTTGTTCCTCTACATTATCTAGCCTGCTTTGTACAGCCTTTAGGTCAGCTCTCATCTCAGCAAATGAGATTACTAATTCTACTTGGTTCTTCTTTATAGCTTCTATTTCATTTTTGACATATTTTATATCTCTAAACACTATTTCTTTTAGTTTCTTCAGTACTTTGATCACTCCTTTTTTGAAATCTTGATCTAGTAGGCTATTGACG